>NC_066321.1:30286650-30958916 GCF_022539315.1 Serinus canaria
TCACATTCCTTGAAGTCACAAAATCTCAAACAGAACCTTCACCTGAGGACAGCAATGTACATTGTAACCTTGTTTTATGGTGGTACTTCAAGTGAAAAAGTTTGTAGAAGAGATTCTGCATATCCTGCCACGGATGTATCTTTTGGTAAACAGTTAGATAATCCACTGTGTCAGTAATTTAGATTTTGTCTTGCCAACAGTTATTATTATTATGGGTTGTTAAAAAATTCTGGTTTAGACTCAAATCCATATTTTAAGAATTTCTTTGTAAATGTTAGGTAATTCTTCGTTTAGCTTAAAACAGGAAGAGAAGAAGAAATCTTGTGTTACTTTATGCTGTTTACCATTACTGACAGATCTGTGGAAGTACTTTTTAAAAGCAGTTGAGGCCATTTCCTAAGAAATAAAATAGATCTTGAGCAATGTGCTTGTTAGGTGCAGGGGTTTATCTGATTCAGCTGCTTCAGGTTTCCAGACCATCCAGCAATGGAAAGGGGTGCAACAGGGTCGAGTCTCCTGTTCCCTGAAGTATTGACTAGAGTCTTAGGGATGAAATACTGGAATCACAGCCTGGCTGTGATTAGCAGCCAGTGCCAGAAGATAAGTAAATAGCAGCAGGACATATTTCTCCTCACCATATGAGACAGAACACTTAAAAGGCAGAGCTGCTAGTAAGCTCTAAATAGAAGAGTCTGGAAAATAAATTCCTGCAGCATCGTTTTGATTTTCCCTACATCTCAGCTTTGAAGTTGTTCTGGCAAGTGATGATTGGTTTGTTGTTGTTGGATATCTCAGCATGTATTCATTATGCTTACAACAGACATGAAAATTGCAAATAAATTGAGTAAACCATTTAAAGTATGCTATGTGCTGTAGACAGAGGAAATTTGAGGAATGTGTTTAAATTTCACCACCTGTTTGCAGTACAAGAAAAAAGCTGATAGGTGCTGCCTCCTTTTTGACCCTAAGTTATGGGTAACTTCTGTGGAGGGATTCCTGTAACAGAAAAGTTGCTTATGTCATGGAGTAAGTGTTTTTCAAAGTGATATTTCAAGCTCCTTCACACACACACACACACACACACACACACACACACACACACACACACACACACAGCTGTTGTTTGCTGTAGTCAACTTCTTAAATTTTACTCTAAATAATTTGTTAATGGTAGACGAATTTTTCTAGATGTATTTATTACACTTGATGATGAGGCAACTGAAGCAATCTAAATTTACAGAGAGAGCAAGAAAAATGGACTAAAAATTGAAAGAAAGAATCAAAGATGGAGCATCAGTAATGGTCTGCAGAGGGCAATTTTCATGTGTGTTAAGGTGAAGAGCTGATGCAGAAGATTGGTGTGTACTGGAACTTCAGGTTGCAAAACTTTGATCAATGTTTTTATTTAGATAAAGTTCTTTGATCTGTGTTAAACCAGAGTTCCTCCTCTGGGTATTTTGAAGTGTTCACCATGAGAAGCTACAGTATGAGTGGGTGGATCTGGCAGGAAACTACCACTTTCAGCCTAGAAAAATGATCTCCTGTGGCATAAAAATAGATATAAAATGTTGCACAGAAGCTCTTTTGTCTCTTGGGTTTGGCAAGCTTTCTGTGAGGATGGAAATTTATGTGAAAGTGCTTATTTGAAGGTATTGATCAGAGGTTTGCCAGTCATCCGCTGAAGGAAAATGAAAGAATTGCTGTACAGGTGGTTTTGAACCACTTGGGATTTGAGAGCCAAGAAATACATCTGCAATAATTGAATAGAAATCTAAAGGTGTTAATTGAGTTAATCTTACCTGTAACAAACACAATTATGGTATTTTAAACTAGTTTAAGTCTAGTTACTGTTCAGAAATGCTTTGTTAGAAGAATCAGTTTTAAAGCTTTTAGAACAGATCTTCATGAAGAATGAGAGAATCATTGAAGGATAATTAAGGCAGATTTTAGGGTTTGATTTAGAAAGGGACTTGTCTGTTATTGCAGCACAGGCAATGGTGCATCGATTTCAGAACACAATATGCTTTGCTTGGTATATTGAAGAAGTCATTAGTTACCTCTCATTCTTGTCAAGTTGCTTTTGGATTGTTTTTTTGGATTGTTTTGTGAGATCTGACATTCCCAGTGGGTCTTTGTAGCCACAGGTCAATGTTTTGGTTTCTGCATTTTATGAAAGGAGATGTCAGTATTTCAGTTGCATTGACTCATGCTGTTGAGATGAAGGCATCCTGCAGAGCATATGCTGACAATCTAAAAAGTGTCAGTTTTGTCAAAAATACCCAGTTTACATGTATGAAAGCTTTTACATACCAAAGTGGCAATAAGCATCTCTGTTAGAGAAAAAGTAACCAGTCTGATGTAGTGATTAGAGACTAGTTATTTCATAAAGCTTAGTATGCTGACTCTCCAAGGTGTTCCATTGGCCTGGGTACCCAGGCAGCTCCCAGAGGAGCTGCTGGCTTGCTGCAGCCTGGGGTTCAGCATCCTGCTGGCTATGTGCCATTCCAGCCTTGCTCTGGGATTTGTGCTGGAACTGCCCCAGGCTTGAGCTCACCCTGTAAGCAGAGCGCAGGTGTGTTTGGAGAAGTCCATGGTGAAACTGCATCTGCCTGGGCAGGCAGATTCTCCTCCACAGATCTCAAATACCCACCTGCTGCTCTCTAATTGACTAAGCAGGAGATGGAATTTATCACTTAGGGCTGCTTTGCTAGGCACTGCAAATTAGGCTCAGGTTGGATATCCCATGTTGCCCTGTATGCTAAGAAATTTGTTCAAATCACTGGTTATGAAAATGCTCAGGAATGACTCTTTTCAACATCCCCAAACCTTACCTGGATTTCAAATCCTGGACCATATATTCTCACAGGCCATTGTGATTAAGTAAGGAAGCTTTGCTTCCCTCTTTTATTGTCTGTGGTGGCATCTTTGGCATTGAGATAAGATGATTTCCTATTTGTGGAGATAGGAAAATTCCTGCCTCTTGAAGGGAGCATTATAACACAGATGTGTTAAGGCTGAACCTCGTGCTGTTTGAATAACTGCTTAGTGTCTGTGCTATGTATTGTGACTTCAGGTTGGAACTGGAGTTTCAAAAGGCAAACATGGAACAAACATTGCTCAGTTCTATAGATGGTAAAATAGATAAAAATATATATATATACATACACTGTGACTACATAGGGTTGGGGGTCCTTGTCTATTTACTACTTTTAAACTTAAGTGGTCAGTCAGTGCTGAAGAGGGAATTTCATCACTATGAAGTGATGTTCACTATATGAACATCATATCACAGTATGATGTTCATCTGTAAGCCATGGGATTCATCCCAGAACTTTTCTCCTGTATTTAAAGAATAATTCTTCCTAAGTATTGGAGTGAACTACTTATTCCATAGCAATAAAGGATCCTATAAAATTATATAGTTTGGTGTAAAAACAAATCATGTTGTCCAAATGTAAATATGAGTATGTATAAACCAGAAATTTCTGTAGCACTTTGTTAAATTTCTGAAGGTTTAGTCACTGGGTTCTTGCATTTGGAGGTGGAAGAAATTGTCAGACCATCCATTATCTGACCCTTTTATCTCATACTTCGTTCCCTCTCACCATTTTACCCTTGAGCTCATTATTCTGTGTTTTTATTGATTACATATCTATTGAAAAATGTAGTGTACCTCATTATCCTAGTTCTTCCAGAATTGTTAAAGGTACCTTTTAGTTGTTTGGTGGCTCCTCACCTATCTAGCTGGAGAATGTGGTCTCTCAGGGAGATTCTTGTGGACACTTGGTTCCTATCTGTGCTTCTGGATAATGTCAGTGGGGTCTAGTGTGTCTGGTGCGCTCAAATGTGTCTGTTTGCATGCTGGAAGTCTTGGGGGTCTCAGAGATGCAGAATGAAGGGTCTTGTCTGGTATCCCCACTCTCATTTCCTAACAAGACAGAATCTTTATTATTCTTTAGTGTCTCAATGCTAAAGCTCAGCAGTGATTTTTGTTGCTTAGAGTTTGAAATTTTCACATTAAATCAATATTCACATTGACTTGAAACTTTGTCCTATGATTGTTTGAGAGTATTTTGAAGGCTGACTACAATGTGGTTATTCTCTAATAGTGGCCAGGGATCATGGATATCATTATAACTTGGGAGGTACCTGGATCTGTGGAAAGGCCTCAGAGATCAGCTCTGGTACAAATAACTTCCTTTCCAGTCCTGGAACTGCTGCTAAACCAACTGTGATAACGCACGAGTCTCAAGTAAATTACATTATGGATAATAAGAAAACACACTAAGAAATTATACAGAATTTAAATTATTTTTGAGAGAAATAATTTAATATGTTCAGAATCCAATTGGTATGCTGAGCTCTAATTGCATGTCTAATATTATTTCTTTAAAAATGAGCAGTGACTGGCCTACTAACATAATAGTTAAGAAAACATTAGGTTAGCAGCATAAATTGAAATATTGCTTGAATCATATCTTGAAATGTAATTACTAAGTGCTGTGTAGTCATTATGGAGAATGTGGTTTCTCTGGATGTACCTGAGAGCACACAGAGGTGATCTATACCAAACCAAAGCTTTCAATTCATTTGAATGGTTATATAATAAAATCAATAAATGGTGGTGTCTAAGAATTATTTTTATGGTCTAATAATTTCAGTTTGATCATTTTCAAGCATTATTATCAAATGATATCTTGTTTTATATATAGAGATTGTGTATTTTCTGATGATCGAATAGAAACTAACAAATGCAGGTATTTCTGGGTTTTCTACTCAAACCTAAAGAATACTGTCTTTTTGCCTGTTTCAATGGCCAGACACTCAGCAGCTGGCCAAGGTTATTTCTTAGAATGGACATTTTTTATTTATAATTAGTCCTTTATTAGTGCCACAACTGTATCTCACTCAGCAGTCACCTTTCTGATTCGTTGGCAAGATTCTATGAAGTACAACAAGCAGCCTGTGAGCTCTGTGCTTTTGTAAGTTGCTATATTTGATTTATAGACTGTATGGAGTGTCAACTGCACTGCTCTGCTTAATATCAAGAGTATAAGGGGCCCTGAAACAACAAGGCTGTTTATATTCTTCGAGTGTTGATATCCAAGGAATGCCTCAGAGTGAGGTTTGCATTGAACACTATGTATTTGTAACTTTGTTAAAATGCTGCAGCCAAACATGTGGAACTTGGAAGTATATACCTTGCATTGTTCTTCTAGTAAGGTTATTTTGCATCCCAGAACCTTTTTGATGCAGCTCTGTCGAGTAACAATCTTCTAAAATATGACTGGATAATTCACAAAAATGAAGGTATAGTTCATAGTACCAAAAGAAGTCTATGTTTTGGCATAATATATTTCAAGAACTAAGTCAGACTGACTTCTGGTATTTGCTCCTGATTGGAAAAAAAAAATCAGAAAACCAGTAAATTGTACTGTTCCAGTTTAAATGACTTGATTTCTAGTAATTGGTGAGTATTGAATTAAAACCAAATCAGAGTGATTTCTATGTAATATCAGGTTTACCGGGTGTGCACAGTAGGGTGCTTCTGATCTTGAAAGTAAGTTTCTCCCAGTTTGTCCTACAGCACCTCCCCAGGGAAGATTCTCCACGCACCCCAAAGCAAACACAAATTTATACCAATTTCTTGTGTTTGCATTTAGGGATCAGAATTGAAGAGGAGGCTACACCCCTGCTGAAATGTCACAGAGCTATATTGGTCATTCACTCAAAATTTTTTCAAAATAAACCCCAGCCAAATGCAAAAAACAACAGACTTCAATTTTATGAAAATTGCCTCTTGGGAGAATTTCTCTTTCAAAACCCCCATGTATGTAATTTGCATAATATATAATTACTATTTATGTATCTATATAAAGCTCATACTTAGCTTTAGGTGGGTGCAACCTTTGTTGCACTTTGTACATTTTCATGGTCACATATGAGAGTAACTGCAGTAGCTCATGGCATCTGATACAAATTTAATCTGTCATGTTGACAGTGTTTATTATTCATTTTCAGTGCCTTCTACAACAGTAAGAAAACCAAAACATCCCCACCAACCACAAATAAACCCTGTCAAAAATTCTCCTGTCAACCAGTGAGCATATTCCATGTCAAGAAAGGGTTTGTGATCCAAATATAGGAGGAAATTCAAATACTCCAAAGTTTCTAGCAGAAGAGTAGAGAGCTAGTCAATGTGAATTGTAATTGTACAAGGAGGAGCTTGATCCAAAAACATTTTTGTAATTGTTAAATTCAGGGGGTGTAAACGATGACATTAAATGCTGGGTTGGATCTAGAACACTGTTAAGAGGCACATTGTTATTTTTTACATATGTCTTCAGAATAATTGATTTTCAATAGATAAAGTTAGTGAAAATACATTAAATTATCCCAGGTAATCATCAGTTCTAGATCAAAGCAGTCAATGCTTTTGGGAAGGACAAAGCTGAACTAACATTTTCCAAAATGTATCTGAGTATGACTTGTTAACTTGGGTTTTGTTTCAGCAGTAACAAAACCTGTGCTGGCTCATCCATTAGACAGAGATTTTTACTGAGATTTTTTTTAGGACTAACCCAAATAGCTGTCTCATCTGTGTTATTTTTGGTTTCTAACAGGTCTTATCCTTGGTTGAGGACTATTCTTATAAATCTATATAGTTTCTGCATCTCTGGGCATAGATGGCACAGTGTTTGTGCACCTTGGACAGGACAGGGATGTTGTGGGTTAGGGCTCTGTATCAGTGAGGTCACTGCAGCGGTGCCTGAACAGCCAGCCGAGCCAGTTGAGGTACAGCCCTGCACAGCCACTCCTTTCTGTCCGAAATACCCTCACACCCTCTCCCAGGCTGTCCCCCAAAACGCCTCCCCTCTCTCTTTTCCAATGCTAGCTCAAGGATAACTCTTCCTCCGGTTTTTCCAGGTTATTCCTGTGATTTTATCTTGTTTATTGAGGTAGAAATGTTGCCTGCCAGCTGGAAACTGCTGGAAACAGGGAGGCCTTTTATGGAAATGCTGACACAACTTTATCTATAGCGTAGCAATGCAAACCATCTGTTTCCAATAAGATGCTTATTATCTTTTCTTGTCAAACTTATCACTACAAAAATATTTTGCTCCCTTTAATATAAAGGAGTGCAGTTATGGATATGATAAGGAGGAACTTTATAAAGGATGGTTTTCCCTTTTGATACTGATTTATGTGTGTTTATTTCATTGCCAGAGACAAAAAGCCATATTCCTTTTATATTCTCCCAGTTCATCTGTTTTGGTAGTTTTTCAGGGATACAACACAGAGGACCACACTTAGACATGTGGCTTATTCTGCGGCTTTTAAAATTGCTGCAATTTGTTGTTTAAAAGCTGGTGCACAGGTGACTGTGCTGAAGGGCAGTGGCAAACGGTGGGGGAGTCTGTCAGTAAGAATGTTGGTCCATTAACCTCAGTGCAACTCTAGCTCTTCACACAAATTCTCTGTATTTAGTGTGTGAGAATTTGTATGGTCTTCTGTTTTGCTCACTTAATACAGTCCTTTCCTGTGTTTTATCATGTGTAAAAGTAAGATTCATGACAACAGGTGGAGGTTAGGAGAGCACAGGCTTTGAAGGATTTTACTTTAAACATTGAATAAGGCCCTGGTGAATAGAAGTAGAGAAGAATTAATTCATATGATGATTCCAACTCAGTGGTGAAGGCCTGCTGCTTCTGGGTGGTCTATGAGTATCAAATTGTTTTTTTACATTCATCTCTTATGTGTTGCAACATTGCTGAAAGCCTGAACTCTCACATGAAGTTTTGAAAGGAGCCAGGCAGAAAGCCCTCTCCCAAGGAGGTGTTCGTTGTGTCAGCACGTTACATTTCCATCATTGCTCTCCTTAAGGCAGTAGTTACTTTGTACCTGAGGGCTGGTGAAAAGCTGTTTTGGAGTACTGGCTGTTCATTGAGTGTTTGGGAGGTCTGGGTGAAGTGCACAGGTGAGGCAGCTCAGCCTGGGATGAGATGCAGAGCTCGGTCTCACTGCACATATGATACAATCTGGCTCCTCGCTCATGTCTTGCCTCGGTGTTGGTGCAGATCAGTTGTGTCTCTCTCACATGTTGTAGCTCCACTGTGGGACACTCCTCCCTCAGAGTGCTCTGTCTTGAGCACTGGTGTGCATCTTTAGTGGGCTGAAATTGTCACTTCTTAAGCCCTGCAGTGCATTTTATTTGAGAAAACTTGACTATAACAACCCTTTCATGAATTTGATTTCAAGCCTACCAACCTGGTAGGATTAGTGATAATATAATATTGTAATGACATGTTTAGCCTGATTTGCAGAAAAGATTGTTGGCAGTAGCTGCATGAGGCTGTGTTAGCCCAGACCACCAGTGGAGAAGGAGTTAGTGAGGCAGGGCACTAGCAGTATTGCATTTCTTCACTAGTGTAAATAAATCTAGCAATAGGACACTGTGTTCTGGAGATTGTCACAAACCTCTTTATGGATAGATGCCAGCTATTTCTAATCCTTTGGGAACTGTCCAATAGGTAGGTATCTCTGTGAAAAACAGCTCCTGAGCAAGGGAGTGAAAGTCAAAATCTTCAGCTGGTCTTAACTGGAGCAGCTACAGATTTCTCAGAACTGGCTCTTCCAATTAGCTGTGAGTGCAGCATATTTCCAGCCTTTTTCTTCAAGAGAAATGAGTAGTTCTGGTGGTACCCTTGGTGATTGTAAAGTTCTAAAGGAGCTAAAAGATCAGATTTGTTTCAAAAGCTCTGCTAAGTTTGAAGTATAACATCCTTGACTGATTAATTGAATTGCAGTATCAGGTAGAAGAAAACACATAATTTGCAGAGATGTTCCAGTCTTAATTTACAATAAAATGCAAGTAGTGACCCAGGCAATAAAGCCAGCACTTAAAGGACTTGAACATAAATATCTTACAGGCTTTGAAGAACCAAGATAATGGTCTCACTTCTGTCCTTCGATGATAGCAAGCATTGGTCTTTTTCTGTTACCTAGAGTGTATTCCAACATGTTCAGTGCTTTGCTGAACTGGATTCATATTTCTAAATTCACAGTAAAAAGCAGTCAAATGATTGTCTATTTAAGGTGTTGTGGTGTACTTGCTTCAGAATTATCAATACCTAAGAAGTCCTGTCGAGCAGCTCTCGAATGGGGAATTGTAATGTTAAAGTGCCTTCTCAGTGTAACACTCAGATGTGGGAGGTGGTGAAGTAAGGCAAATATATGAGTTTTCCTTAGGGAAAAGGTTTCAAAGAAAAAATTTGGGGCTTGAATGGAAAAGTTGAAGTGGAAGGGTTTTGTGGTTCAGAAAATGAAAATATGTAGGAACCAAAAAAGATAGGAAATGGGGGTACTTTTTGAGGAAAAATAAGACCTTCAAAGACTCTGATGAGCTCGTGATAAGCGAGAGTTTATCTGAACCAAGCAAAATATTATTTGAGCTTCCCCAGGAAATGATTTGAAAAATATTGCAGAGATTTGGTGAAGGGACTTGCATTATGTTTGTATGCCAAACTGCTGTTTCAATCAGAGTATATTGTTTTAATGCAAAGCCAGCAATAATTCTCTGTGCAAACAGAGCCCACAGGGCCCTAAAGTGGACCTTTATGTTCTTTATGAAAGTCCTGAACTGTAAGGTTCAAACAAGTGATTGGGCTGTTGTTATTTGTTGTTTGTATTGCAGTTTTCAATGCTGTGTGAAAGATGAATTTGAGATGCATTTCTTGTACCACAGATAATCACTTCTAATAATCCCCTGCATTAGAGAGAAGAAAAAAACAAACTATGCTGAAAGGTGTTTATAAGGAGTTGATGTGATGCATCATGTGCCTCTAAATGCAACACAATGATGCTTTACATGGGGATTAAAGCCCACTGACATTAATAAGTGTCTTTTGATGCCATTGGCTATGTCCCCAAAGGTTTATAATTTAATAGCACTGAAGACTAAAGAAAAAAAAAAGCTGTTTTCAGCTGGCTTTCTGCCAAATTCTTTCTTGAAACCTCTTCCCCAAGGAAAAAGTATATATTTGTTTTACTTCTATCACGTAAGTTTGGAGATGGCCAAACTGAGACACTTCCACTGTTAAACTGAGTCAAAGGTGTTGTGCAGGATTCCTGGCTTCCAGCTGGTGATTTCCACTTCAGAGCCCAATGTCTGGTCGTGTTGGAGGCCAGTTTTATGTCAGGGTTCCCTGTATGGATTGTGCTGACTACTGAGTGCAGTGAAGGCCAAGTTTTGGTACCAGCAATGGGACATAGTCACATTAGAGTGCCCACATACCCTGGATTGTTCCCTAGAAGTGATCTCTAGCCTAATGCTTAAATTGCATCCCTTAAACATGAATGCTTCTTTCAACCACACTTAGATTTCTTTCTTTTATAGAAATGCTTTATTTTCTCTTTTGTATTTCATGCATTTACATCAACCTAATTTCAGGTCCTAGCTCTGCTTCAGGAGTTAAGTGGTGCAACAAGATATCAGAATTCAGAGTGCTTTGCTTTTGAAAAAAAATGTTATTGTAACTTGGATGCTGCCTCCTTGGGCTTTTAAAGACTCATATCAAAGAAACAATAGTAGGGTAAAATTAAAAAGATCTGAAAAATGATGAAGTAGTTTTGAAAGGAGGAAGTAAAATACTAAATAGATTAAGTTCAAAGCAAACAGTAGCTGGAGGTGATGACAGCTGTTTTGTTTTAAACTGGGCATCCCTACTTGAATTTTAATTAATTCCAAACTTTTTAGTATGGATTGTTTGCCTGAAAAAGTTCATAATGTTTGCTCCCTGAAGTATAGAATGATGTCCAATGATTAGGAGCAGGAGAGCCTGCAGAAAAGCCTTTCATTTCCTCTGTCCCAGAAACCATAATCCTGCAGCAGAGCTAAGTAATGGCTGGTATGTATCCATTTATCACTGCTATGCATCTAAATGACAGGGTGGATAGTATGTCTTCTTTGCTGACCCTATGTCTTTTTTTTTTTAACATTTGTATGGACCAAGAATTGGGACAGTACCAATGACAACTTAAAAAATTAAATGGAAACAAAAATATGTAATTTTATCCATTGCGTCATACCATAACAGAGTCTCCAGGTGGCAAAGATACCTGTAATTCTTCTTTCATGGGATTTTTCTTACAAAGTTAATGTTGCCATTTTCCACTGTTACATCAAGGCAAAAAAAGAAATCGGATTTTACTTAAAATTCTGACTTAAATGTAATGAAGTTATGCAGCATTCTGAAAATGGAATGAGGACGTTCTTCACCTGACCTAGCTCTGTTCTTCTTCCAGTGGGATTTAAAGTATACATTGGTCTGCAAATATGAGTCTACTTGAAGTCATCCTTGTTGCATTGTACAATCACCAGCCTGTGCTAGAGGGGAAGCTGCTCGAAAATAACTGAGTTTTCCCTAGCCAGTCTTGATGTGTTGGGGCAACCTTGAAAGGTCTCATGACTCAGAAATGATGAAAACGATGGAATTGGGTCAGGTCAGTGAAAACCTTTTTCCGCAGCGTGACTTAGATTTTTTTTTTACAAGGCTTTTATTGGTGTGAGGTTCCCTCTAGTAAATCCCAGTGGGTTTTTTTGACTGAAATAGGTGATTTCAAACATCCCGAGAATGAAAGAAAAGGTTTTCAAGTTATGTAGCTAATAAAAGGACTGTCTTTGTTATTTCAGTAATGAAATGCTCTCCAACAAAAAATACCCTCAAAAAACCCATATCCCACATTGTAGAAAAATTCCTGAGCAATGCTAATTGTCTTGCTTTTATATTCAGTCTTAAGTTTTTTTATCCCAAACCTTTATTGAAATGAGCTGAGCCCTACTCACTTGTTACTAACATTGTTCCTTTTACACACTGAAAGGAGCAAACTGCTTATTGCTTGTATATCTGTAAGTAATAAGTAAGTTTAACTCTCTCTTTGGCATGAGACACATCCAAATCTCTGTGTCTTCCTCATGTGTGTGATTATCTTCAGGATTATGCTTGAAAACTCAGGTTCTCCTTTAGGCCCTCCCTCCCTGATGGTGTGCGGAAAGCAGCCATGGTGCCCTGAGGGCTGCCAAAGTCTGTTCTATGTCAGCTTGGAACCAGAAGTTGCTGACTGAGCTGTCTGAACTGTGGTAAAGGTAATGGTGGAAGAAAAGAAACAAGAGGCTTTGTTCTTGAAATTTTTTGCAGATTTTTTGCTTACCATTCTTCTTTTTTACTTTCTTAGAGGCCCAGAATTTCAGCAAATGAATGGCTTTGCTGTACAAACAGCATATTATGAGTACAGCTTTCCAGCAATACCTTCCTACTCCACCCAGACACTGGGTAGTTTTCACTTCAGTTTGAAATGCTGAGCCTGTTGGAATGCAAGGATTTTTAATTATGGAACTGAGTTTTCTTGCTAATTACAAATCTTTATTTTTAGTTGAAAAAGAGGGTGATATTAGCCAGCAAGGATGCATTTAGGGGATTACAGGAGTCCATTTTGCAAACCACAATGTAGAATAGCTTTGTGGAAAAGGCAGAGTGTAATGATAGGTTGCTATTGAACTTTGATGTGTATGGCTTCAAAGAATGAGGGTGTTTGGGCAGCAGCAAGTGTTTCTCTTAGATATAATAAGAAAATACATCCATATGCATTTTGTGTGACTTCAAAAGAGCTAAATCCTGCAAAACAAGGAAGGCAAACCAGTTATTTTGCAGTTCATTGCTCTTTTACCAGTTAGACTCTGAGTGTTAGAGCAGACATGAAATTGGAACAGTGGAACTTGTAAGATTTGGAATAGATGGGTACAGAGAGGAGCAGACAGAGCTAGGGGCTATTTATTTAATGCATTTTCCCCTTCCCATTGAATTGGTGAAATCTCATTGCCTTCTATAAGATGATTGCCTTGGTGCACAAGTGAAGCCACTGTTTACTTTTGGTTCAGCAACACTTCTGACAACTTCTCCCATAGCATCCATCGAAAACTTGGGAAGTACTCAGTATGATACCGAACAGGTGGATAACAAGGTGAATGATGAACTGGTGGAGCTATTGAGCTCACAGAGTAATGACTGGCAATTCTGAGTCCAGCTAGTGGCTAGATCATGGTGACATTCCTCAGGGATCAGTGCTGGGAACAGCAAGAGATGGTTATTTTGGAACCTGGCTGACACAGTGCAATCTTACCCTGCATGGCTTGTTCCTTGGACCATAGGTTTCTGGCTGACTGGACAGCCAGGGAGGCTTCTTGTGAATTGTCCCTAGATTTACTACAGGATTCCAAATGGGCTGTGAATGGAAATGGTGTCTTACTGATAATGGCACAGGAAGTAGCTGAGAGAATTTTCTTCACTGCCAAAATGCATTATTTTTACTAAATCACGGCAGTCCAAAATCTGGCTTTTGGAAAGATAAAAATCAAACATTTATAGATTCCAGAAAGGGAGCCAAAATAGACTGAAGAATAATATTAGATTTTTACTGTAATCTTGCTATTTTAGACTTAAGTTTAGGAATATTATGTGTAGTTCATTATGTCCTGATCACATTTACTTAAATTTCCAGTAGCAGCAATTTGGGCAGGATTTCCAGTGTTGGGGTGTGTTTGCTTTTAGAAGGTTTCAACCTCTTGCATTTTGGGAAATGTGCTAATTTGCAGGTTTAGTTTTGTTTTAAAGACAATCCCTGCATTGCTGAACTTGTGCGTGTTCAGCAGTGCCAAGCCCAGGCCCTGCCTCCACTGCCTGAAACGTGTTTGCTGTGCGTTCTCTTTGTGAGCTCCCCACCAAAAGAATCTGATGTTTCTGTGGGACCAGCCTGTCTTCATGCAAATGAAGTGATTCCTCTTAAAAATGTCACCCCTTAGTCAAGAATGTGCTCCAACATTTTGCTTATAAAACAGAATGATCTCTGTTGCCTCAAGCCTCTTTTGAGATAATAAACATAATAATTGTCCATGATAAGCACTTTGTTTAGGCTTTTTCCACACTGAGTCAGCAGTAGCTGAACTGACTTTAACCACCTTGCATGACAAAGTCCAAGCAGAGCATTTGTGACCATGTGAGCTCCAGCAGAGACCAGGGACCCTACTACCAACTTTGCCTTTTGACTGATTTGCTCCAACTGCTGAAATCTGCGGTCGTGTTTTCTCAGGCATGCCCTGAATGCCTCTCCATGACAGTCTCTGTGCAGCCTTGGACATTTGGAAGTAATTTTATTTCCCACTGTATGCTGGAGGCTTGAATGTTGTCATCCGAGAGTATTTGTATAAGCACTGCTGGCATATCAGGTGCTTCAGCTCCCTCCTTCACCCTATTCTCCTGCAGGCACCCAGCAATGTGTCCAGCCAGCCTACTTGTGAACTGAAGTAAAAACAGAGAAAAACAAAGTTAAACATCTTTTCATCTACCCTTGTTCATGGGATAACTCTAATGAGTTACTTTAACTGAGTGTTTTTGTCTGACTAAACTTTGAGCAAGGTTGCTTCTGCACAGTTTCCTGCCTTGTCTAGAGTGTGTACAAGAGTTGAGTCTTGTTCAGCAACTCAGGACCAGTGAGGTTAAGTTGCAGATACAACACCATGATTTGCTTTTAGGGAGTTGATTAGTATAATAAACATTGGAGAGTGCTGAGGGACTGGTGAGAGAAAGCCTTTTCACTGGAAGGGATCCCAGTATTTTCTGCCTTTATATTCAGCATGTGTTGGATCTTGTGATAAGAGCATTGCTCTTGATTGTTCTGTGTTGGAAATGAAAGTTATCCATAAAAAGGCATGCAAAATTTCTCTTTGCCCTGATGGAGACATAAATTCATGAACCAGTGAGAAAAAGGAGAAATAGGGACCAAACCAATTGTAGGGTAATATAGATTCCATCCAAGTCAGTGTAGAAGCAGTTGCATACGTGAGATATTGATTTACAATTAATTTGGAGGTTTTAAACTGTATCCTGAGCATAGTTTTTCCTACTCAGTTTCCCCCATACAGTCACAATTGAAATCACAATGCTGAGTGGAAAACAGATTTATTTATTTATTTATTTATTTAGTCACAAATTTCTGGAAGAAACAAACCCCAGCTGCCAGGTCACACTAAGAGAGCCCTTTACCCGAGACATTATTTCTTCTCCCAAGTCAGGGTATATTGTTCTGCTGTTGCTTTCTGTTTCTGGACTGCTGTTTATATCTTGGAGGCTGGGTTTTCTTATTTGGTGAATATCTGAGGGTGAACTCCTCCCAGCCAGAAGCAATTGGCCAGAGGCAGTGTATGGCTTTAGGAAGGCTTAATTGATGGTCACAGTTAATTGTTAATTAAGTCTCTTTTTGGGAGCTGACTTGCACCTTGATGCTTTACAGTATGTATTCATAATTAATGGTATTTGTGGCCTCTGCAGAAAAAGCAATTGAGCCTGTAATTTTCCAGCTGAAAATACAAATTTTAAAATTATCTACATTATTTAAGAGAATACCCTGGAACTTTTCTACTTGTCTGAAGTCTTGCAGCTCCTTGTCTAGAGAGTTGACCTCCTCAATCACATGGGAACTCACTTGGACTTTAAAGCATTCAACACCTTTTATTCTGTGGAATGCTGTTAAAAAGGCTTATTAATTTTCTGCTTTGCAAATTATCCCCTAGGATGTTTTTTAAGCAGGAATATTGGAGAATGAATTAACCCTCCCCCACCTCTTTTCCTAAGAAAAAGTTCTGATGAAATCTGGTTTCCTACAGGTTTGTGTTTTAAACTTTGTGCCTGTGTACATTTTATAAGTATAATGGATTTGTTCTTACCCCCTTTTTTACAAGGGAGGTGGGCAGTAATTTTGAACTCTCTTCTCTTTCTAAATGCTTATGTGCACAAAATTGGCAAAATTGCACATCAATTCAGTCTTTTATTAGTAAAGTATTCCAGGTTAATCCTCATGTATGTAACTGTAAAGCACTTATGTGAATTCTGTCAGTTAATCATTATTAACAAGAATTGTGTCTGTGCAACAACTGCAAAATAAATTTTGCATTTGTCAGCACCTCTGAAAACTATCTGATTTTCAGAATAATTGGTGTTTATATTATAATTTGCAAGTCACAGTAATTATATATATTAGTATTATAAATGATATATATTAGTATTATAAAAGATAATACTTGATTACTACTCAGAGAAAAATCAAAAAAAGAAAAAAGTATGATTCTTTTTGGAGTAAATGGTTTTTCCCATTGATTTAATGGGATCTGGATCAAGCCCTACATTATTGTTGCAGCAGGCTGACAATCAAACATTATTAGGCCAAGCTCCTCTTGTCCCTGTCCTGGCAGTCCGTACACATGCACAGCAGTACATCTGCAGAATGGTTGCTGGCACATATCATCTTTCATGTTGATTTACTTCTGCACCTCTGTTTTGTGAGTCAGCAGGATCAACTTTTGTAATTCATATCTCAAAACTCAGCTTTTCTTTTTCTAGCTTTCTAAAGTTTAAAACCACTGGGTATCTATGTAATCTTATATTTCCTTATGCTTTTCATAAACTAGCATGAGGATAACAAAGAGAGGATGAGAAGACCCCTGTGCAAGCAGTTTTATTTCCAATCCTTTTTCATTAAATAACTGTACCCCTTCTGTTCCAGTCTTTTTATGTTAAACAATGCAAAAGAATTGGACTTTGGTTACACTATGCATCCAGAAGCCCCTCCTGGCAGAAGAAAGCCTAAAACTGGCAGACTGCTTTTAGTGCCAGTCATCATCTTTTTTTGATTTTGTTAGATTGTGTTCTCTACCACTGTAGGTCTGTCAGTCTCTAGATTCCTTTAATTAGCACATTTGGTAGGACCCAGTAAAAATGTGATGAAATGGAGCTGCTTTGATGCCAAATTCTTTTCTTTTCCTTGTCATTTTATCTGTGACTCAATGCTGTTCATGTCTGCAGAAAACACTCGTATAAGCAGGTTTTGCTCAGGCCATTTATTTTCTTCAAGTAGGTCACTGAAAGATGTATTCCTGTCCTTCATACACCTGCCATCACCTCAGCTGAGGTGGTGGTGGTTCACTGCTTCTACTTTTTATGGTGCACATTTTTGTGGGGTCATTTTCCCTCTTTCTTTCTTTCTTTCTATTTGTTCTGCTTGGTTCCATGTCCAGGCCTTACTTTCCTTTTTCCATGTGCAAGTTGGGAACCAGGAATCAGTGAAAGCAATATGGCCACAATAATGTGAAGTAAGTAGCCTTAAACAATAAATGAAGCGGCAGTAAATTTTCAGGTGTTGCTTTCAAAATGATGTGGTGAAAAATTGAAATGATTTCATATACTGTCTTTTAAAAGCCTTTTCCTGCTGTTGGCTTGAGAATTAACCTTGAGAGAGAAGTGCTTGAAATGAAAACAAGCTCAGCACAAGCAGCCCAAAGCAGAGGAAGCCTTACAAACCTGGTCTGTGCACGACCTTTCACACTTGCTTGTGATGACTGATGGACGCTGACAGCCATCTAGTGGCTGGATGGCATGTGGGGTGCCCTGTCCCCTTCCTCCCCTCCCAGTAATTAGTACAGCTCAGTGGTGACATCAAACTGGGTATGGCAGTGCCCGGTGTGATTTTACTTCCAAGCTGCTGATGCTAGCTTCTGTGTCTGAGGATCTGGTAAATTAGCTGTAACTGACAGTTTGACTGCTGATAAATTCGGTCTTTAAAGTTAAACCATACTCCAACACATATAGCAGAAAAAAAATTTGCATTTTACGTACTGTGCTTTGCATTGAAATCTTCTTTCTGAAGGTTGGTTGTTGTGTAAGCTCATGGATGAATGAATCCTTAAATGTATCATTGGCTATCTCTCCTACCCTGTTTTTCATATTTGCAGGCTGCTTTGAGACTCAGTGGGTTTGAATCCTGTCAGGTCTTCAGTCAGGTCCATTACCAACTAGAATTGTACTTTTTTGTTGGTAAGAAAGGAATTGGTTAATGGCCTAGCAGATTCTTTTGCCTCATTAAAAATTTCCAAAGCCGCTTCTCAAGCCACTCAGCACCTCATGTTACAGCTGTAGAGGTAGAAAGAACATGTGATATATAAAGAGTTTATAACTTGGTCTCTGTGATTAAAACAAACCTGCAAATTTGCAAGGCAGAGAGGAAATGGTAGAATGGTTTCCTTTGCTGCCTTTGCTGCTCTGGGTGTAGCTGGATAACATGCCTGCAGTTCAGACCTGGGAATAGAATGTCAAAATGTTCTTGTGAAAGGAGCTGGCTTTGAAACAGCTGCCCTTTCCAGGTTACTCTTTCAGTGTAATGCAGTCACAGCAGAAAACAACCCCTAGGAGCACCAGATGTGATCAAAAGATGTAGCGTTGTGGTTTCTGACAATATTACAAGGTGGTAGGTTTTTTCTTTTGGATTTGGCTTGTTTTTTGGAATTTTTTTTTCCTTTTAATTGCCATCATATCTACAATCTGATAGGGAAGCAGACTTCTTAGTAGCTTTCAGAAGTTGGTATGTGCTTTTCCCCCTGCCTTCGTCTGCCTCTTTCCCAGCTGCTGAGCAGGACCCAGGCAGAAGCTAGTCACCATCTGGCTCAGCTCTGATTTGCCAAAGCAGTTGCTATGCGGTTTATTTGAAGTTATGACAGAATGCTGACTTTGGGCTCAATAACTTAAAAATTTCATTTATGCAAACTGTTGCTCTTTTGAACAGCACTATGAGTTCTGTGGGTGATATGTTAAAGAAGACATCGACCATATGCCAGACATCTGGGGGGAAAAGACTAAATATGTCAGACAGTGCATTATGTCATGCTCACAAGGGAGAAATGAGAAGAGTGGTTTCCAAAATACGATCTGCAGTTTGGAAAATGATTCTCACAGTGTCATAAATGGACTGTACAGCACACTTGGTTGATGTCTTTACTTCACACTGAAAACATTTCCTCCTGGGCTTCTGCAGCACCTCTTTGAGTCATTTAGTCTGTTGGTGTGATAAAGCAATTGAAGAGGAGCTGACCTGGTGAAAATTTCAAGTTGAGTTTATGTTAAAAAGCTGTTGGTGATGGCAGGCAACAGTTAATGACACATCTGCTCCCTTTCTTCAAGCTTTGACTTTGATGGAGTAACTGGGCTTGAGATGAGGCACGAAGCTGAAATTCCAAATCTGCTTGTATTTATTACTTTGTAGTTTTCTGTTTACATCTGGTTTAAATTAGGACAGAAATGTATAGAACAGTGAAATTGTCTTTGTGCTTAGAGCTGTTAATTTTTACACTAGGAACAGGTTTGCTTAAACAAACAATGGTTATGATCTTTGATTAGGCAGATGTGTTCTGTGTATATAACTGACTCTACTCCCAGTCTTGTATCAGTTAGAAATTAGACAAGGTTGGGAACTTTCAGTAGTGGTTTTAACTGGATTGTCCAATTTCAAAGATATTTTGGATAGGAGGGATTTCTGTGGTCAGATGGAGCTCCCACCCACGTAAGATCAGTCTTCTCTGCAGCATCTCGGGGGTCAGGACAATAATTTTTGGACTGTGAGTGACTCAGACACTGTCTTGGCACTGGGATTCTTGGTTTGCAAGATGTGACACGTGGTCTGTGGACAGCCTGGGGATGGTTCTTTGGTTTTGCAACTGCTTGCTCCTTTAGGGGATGAGATATTCATTAGGACAAAATGAAAAAGTCCTTTCTTGCTCCTAGGG
This sequence comes from Serinus canaria, assembly GCF_022539315.1. Lineage (NCBI taxonomy): Eukaryota > Metazoa > Chordata > Aves > Passeriformes > Fringillidae > Serinus > Serinus canaria. The sequence continues at coordinate 30,306,314 of NC_066321.1, forward strand.
CATTCTGTGAAATGTTGGATACACAAGCAAAACTTTCTACTTGTTTTTTGAACTCTTTCTCAGGCTTATTTTAATTTTAGGAGAAGATACTGAGCTATACTCAGCTCATGATTAAAAAAAACAAAAACCCAAACATATCCAGTGTGTTTGGGAAAACAAAGGCAAAGACTTATATATGGTAAAATAGTACAGATGTGAGTGTGACTGTGTGAATAAGTAAATAGAGAGGATGTATGCATATAGTCAGTCCATACTGGTCCTGTATAAAATAGTGACAAAGGATGGTCTTTCATATATGGTTAAAATATATAACAGGTATTTTGTATAGAGTTAAGATATATCCATGGCAGTATTGTGTGTGTGCTGGGTTAATCATGTGGGGCCATGACCAGCTGGATTATAAAAGCTGAACATAAATGATGTGAGGAGCCTCATGTTTCTCAGCTGGAGACCCTGCTGCAAGTACCACTGCAGTGGGTGCTGCTCTTGCCTCTGGACAGAGGCTGGCTGTCCTGTTTGGAAGATTTGATTCTCCGTGCTGGCATTCCCCCACACCTGTAAAAAAACCTCACCCAATAAATGGGATGGTCTTTTTTCTTTCCCCCAGCTGCTGCTGGGTCTGTTGAGTCCTGTCCTATCTGGCTGTGTAGGCCAGCAGGGAGCAGGCAGCATGAGCTGTTCCAGACAGAAGTCACAGGTTCTTGTCCCCAGTCAGACCTCTGCAATGAGCTGTGCTCAGCATTTACACAGAGCAGGGAACTGGCAGGAGCTTCTCAGGGCAGAGGTGACACCCCACTGAGCAGAATGACATCCAAAGACTCATGAGGCAAAGTTCCTTTGATAGTGTGGGGAAATATTTTACTTCTTTCTGATCAAGAAAGAAGGTGGTAAAAGTAGAAAGAGACATCTCTTAAAAGTCCTTAACATCAGCTTTAGCTATGCTGGTACATTGTTTTTTTCTGTGTATGTAATACTGCTTCTCATCTCCAGATGTGCTTTTTCCTTGTCCAGTCCAATTCCTTTGATTTCATGGTTGGAAAATGTGTTGTATATTCTCTCCTCTGTCCCAGGAGAAGATGGTGAAGAAATAGCCTGCACTCAGAATGGACAGATGTACCTGAACAGGGATATTTGGAAGCCCTCGCCCTGCCAAATCTGTGTCTGTGACAATGGAGCTATTCTTTGCGATGAAATCCAGTGCCAGGATCTGCTGGAGTGTGAGAACCCCCAGGTGCCCCCGGGAGAGTGCTGTCCTGTGTGTCCCCATACACCACGAGACTTTGACCCCACCATAGGTAAGAGCCTTTTCTAGTTTGAGAGGAGAGGCAGCCCAGAGAATTAGGAACCTTGTGATGCTGAAGTTCCTAAAGCTATTTTTATGGGGAAAATTTAAGTCTGAAAATAGCATATACTTGGCAGTTATCCATCCCCCTTGGGCTGCCCCATAGCCAACTCAAAACAGTTTGCTTTGGACTGGGAGTCTCATATAAGCCCAAATGGCTTTAGAGCTAAAAGATTGATCTGAATCTGTCTTGATATTTTGAGGAGGTTGAATTCTGGCTTCTTTTTGTGGTTCATCTGAAATGGAAAGATAAGTATAAACAATAAACATATTAAGATATATAGATATTGAATACATAACTATATATAATAAGAGCATTCTTTCAAATGCTCAGTTCAGGGCCCCTCTAATGAATGTAAACTGAGCTAGTGTAAAATGTTTCCCCAGAATGAAAACATCCTTTTGTGAGACATAAAAGAAGCATGAAGTATTATTGACTCCATATTTGCATATTTTCTATTATATACCTTAAAGATTAAGTCTTTTCTTCCTGAAGAGACTTGGATAAATGAATCCCCCCTCAATTTTCCTAAAAGAAATTTTTTCACCTTGCAATTAAAGCTACATAATACTGTGTATTGAATTATCAGAGCTACATTCAATGCATAATAATTAATTTCTTCAGGAGATATAATTGCTTAATATTGAACAAAGTAGAGATAAAGACAAAAGCAGGGACTTGTGTAATTGAGCAGTGGAGCAAGATGTGGTGAGCATGAATAAATAGATGGTGTATCCTGCTCTGTTTTGGGAGGCATTGGGCCAACACGAGCAGGGTACACCCAGCAAATATAAAAGCAGTATGGATACATTCCCAAATCCCTTATTGTTATTCGAGGCATTTATAAAATATTCTTCTGAAGGATTTTTGTGGGCAATGAGTGGGGCAATATGGCTCTAATGCACACCCGTGGTAGTGCAGATGCTTTCTACAAAAATAAAAAAAAAGCCAAAAATCCCTATGTGCACTCTGTCTTGAAAAATACTATGAAAAATACTAGTGAAAAATACTATGTAATATGTTGTCGATCCATCAAGAGTTATTGTTGGAGTCAGTAATAGAGCTTCCCTTGACTTCCTGTCATTCATTAGGCCAGCATCTGACAATCCCCCACAAGATACTCTGCTTTCCCAAAGTGTTTTTTGTTACTCTGTGCAATGAGGAAAAAGGCAGAGAATTAGAGAACATTTTTGCACAGTGTTGTGATTCCTCACACCTGAACCAGGGAGTGTGTGTATCCCTGGGAACTCTCCCAGCTCCCTGTAGGTAATGCACCATCCCTCTGCATCCAGGATCAGGGATGGCTCTAGCTGCAACACCTTCCTCAGCTCTTGCTGCATTCTGTCTCTCAGAGTAAAACCACTAATTTCTTCTCTTTTCTTCTTTTGTCCTTTCTCTTAGGTAGAGGAAGAAAGGTAAGATTTCCTTTACTTTTTTTGTAAGGTATTTCTACCATTAAAAGACTCCCATGCATCTCCTTGAAGCATAACACAAAAGATACACATAATCTTTGTTAGAAACATTCAGCTCTTTCTCTTGGCCTTCCTTGGTGGCTAGGAAGATTGCAGTCCACATGAAAAGAACGTTGGGAGGTAGGCAGAAAACCTGATCATAATATGAGAATCCCCTGGCTGAAAATCCCTGCTGTCTACATCAAAGGAATTCCAGTTGGAGTAGTTTGGTTGTGTCACCTCTAGCAGTGCCGCAGGCTGAAGGAAGGGACCTTTGTGTCAGTAGATGCTGGACTGTAAAAGCTTGCAGCTGGTTTTTGTGCTGAGGCTGAGCTGCCCAGTAGGTAGGAGGTGGCACTGCAGTCCAGTGTCCTTGCCCAGAGCCACAGTTCTGTGGGCAGCTTCTCTCATTGTGTCCAATTAAACAAAGGGAAGACTTGCTCTTAGAGAAGAAATGAAAAGGCATTCCCATAAATAGTCTTCTAAGATAGGAAGCAACTGCAAGAAATAATTGAAATAACTTTTAGTTTATGGAAATAAATGCACTGTACCCACCTTATTATTTATTACTTGATAAGCAAGGCAGGAGTTTTTTTATCTTGGCAAAATCCTCTTATTTTCTGTAAAAAAACAGTTACCACCAGTAGGTCTAAACCCAGTTATTTGATGTAATCATTGTCAACACATTCAGCTCAAGGAAAAGTCAATTGTCAGTTGCAGTTGTCCTTCACTCTGAAGCTATGCAGTATCATTGTATCATAACCTGGCCTTAGGCTGCAAATGGATTTCTATATCCATGGATTTGATGATATGTATTTTAATTTATTATCTTGAAGAAATGGAATCTAAAGGCTGCTCTAGGCTCTGTATTTCACATGAATCAAATCATCCAACAACAGAGCTCCAATGTACTTTCTAGCACTTTCTAGCAGTTCTAACAGAAAAGTTTCATATTTTTTTAGTTTAATTCTTCTTTCAGACAGTATGTTATGCAGCTAGAGGATAATGTTAATTTATGGCCTTCATTTAATCAGTGTCCACAGACATTAAAATCATATGGATTATTTGTCACAGGTACTTTAATTTAGTCTTGTTGTATTTTTAAGGAAGCCTTACATTTATCACAGTCACAGGGATGGTATTGCTGAAACTGGTACTGGTAATTGTACTTGCACTTCTTTTCTGGCCTCTGATGTTTTGGTATCTTTTTCCTACAGGGACAAAAAGGAGAACCTGGAATAGTGCCACCTGTAAGTCACTATTTTCTTCATCCATCAGCACACCCTAGAAGTGCACATATTAGTGCTTTAAAGCAGAATTGCAGTAATGAAGTAAATACAACAAAACCATACAGCCTAGGAGTGAAAGGAGTGGAATTAAGTATGCTGTTTCACATATATAACATTGGAAATTCCTGTTATTTGTTAGTTCTTCTTCCTTAATCTTTATTTTTATGGTTAGATTTTTGTAGAAGTGTAATGGTAAGTTAGTTTCTAGAAAGGGGTGAAATATAATTTCATTACCTATTTATTCCTTTTTAGTGTGAAGACAGATTTAAATAATCAATAATTTGAGCCTAAAAATTGTAATTCACTTATTTATTTAATCTTTTTTAGAGGAGCAGTGATACTTCTAAGATTTTACTCACATTGCTAATAATAACACTCCAAACTGGAAAAAGATAACTAGTGCAAATTATATTTACTACATTTTTTCCCCCTTTCCCTAAAAAGCCTTTTAACTTGCCTGGTACTTTAATGTCCTGCCTTGCTATTTGCTTTTCAGTACCTGATTTTCTGTAGGGCAGTCAGGACAGGTACAGCCATGACGTGTGGTGACTTTAATTTCTGTTCCCTGCTCTAGGTTTCGGGCATACGAGGCCGTCCGGGACCAGCCGTGAGTATTTTTGATCTTCTGCTTCTCTGATGAGGCATCTGCCACTGCCTGCCAGGCCTGCCTTTTGTTGGGAGGGTGATGTGAAGGAGGATTCTTGATTCTTCCATGCCTCAGTGGGTGCTGTCTGCAGAGCCACTGGCTCTGAGGAGGCCAGAAGATGATGGGATGTTTTTACTAGTGTCAGGTCAGCCCAATGCCTGGAGTAAATGGATGTGTGCTTGAAGCACATGGACATCTGAGGCCCTTCGTGCTGGGGAATGCCTCTCCAGCAGGGACCAGACAGCAGCAGGAGGAGCTGCAGGATGCTCTGTGCTGTGGCTGAGCACAGAGCAGTCCTGGCCTAGCAGGGAGGGTGTCTCAAACCCAGCATTCAGGTAAAAACTTTGCTGGGTTAACCTGTGGAGCACAAGGGAGATGAAGATCTCTTCCTCATGGTTCTACTCCCTTCAGTCAATGTCCAGTTAGAAGAAATATTGAATACTTGGTTATTATAGCTGTTGTCTTCATGATGATGTAGAAGAAATTGCACAAATTAATTTTCAAATAAGCTTTGGATTTCATATTTTCAGAGCTTTTTAGGTAGAAATCATTAGGTAGTTTAAAAGAGACTTAATATTTCTTGTGTTTCTTTTAGGGACCTCCAGGCTCACAAGGTCCACGAGGAGAACGAGGACCAAAGGGAAGACCTGTAAGTTATTAAATATCTCAGAAATAAAGTATCTGAAGCAACCTCAAAAGATTAAATGGCTTTAAACTGTCTCTATGTCTTCTAGAGTTACCAAAACTGTCCTCGTATTTTCCAGGAATCAGGTAACAAAGAGCAAAACATTTGTAGTTCATCATTGCTGGGGTAGATTGAAACCTGAATATTTTGAGAAATGGACAGAGCTTTAGCAGTAATTCCACCACAGCCATACTTTCTCAACAAACATTCTCAGACAGAATGAGAACTCGGTGGCTGTTTGCTGGTGACTGCTGTGCAGCAGAAGCAGTGTGAGCTGCGTGGCTCAGAGCACTGCAGAAAAGACAAAGCTCAGAAGTTAGCAGGAGTTAATATGTGACTACGTTTGTTGGTATGCTGGTGAATAATGTAACCAGGATTGCTCAGTGGAAATAAAGACTTCATAAGGGAATTTTGGTGTCTGCGTGTGGAGAGCCACAGAAAGGCCAAAAAGGAGTGCTTGAAATTACCCCAGATGACATGTTCCTTTTCAAAAAGCTAGGTTGGAGAGCAGAAGCTGCTAAAAGCAGATTTGAGAGTTGAATCATTGTAATTTCAATGTGGATATTTTGCTACCCCTCAGGAGAGAGCAAGCCAATACTGAGGTTAGGCACAGACTAACCCAGACTGCCCTGCCCTGTTTCCAGTGTGTGCCCATTGTCTCTAGATGGTAACGACATTGTTAAAGCAGTGCAGGAAGTGTGCAGCCTCTTTGAGATGCTTGCCAAGCCGCTGCTGCTCTTCAGATCTCCAGAAGACATTTGTCAGAAGAATGAGTATCAAAATGCTTAATAGAACTCTGGGAGTCCTTGTGCAGTTTTGGGGTGCACAGAGAAATCTTGACTTGTGTTTTCTGAATGAGGCTGTGTCTGAAGTGCTTTCCTAATATACAGTATTGCCAATGAGGTGCTAAATAAATTCTAATTCCCTGCCAGGCATCTCTTGTGTCTCTACAGAGTGGTGGCCACAAGCACCTAAAATCCCAAAAGGCTGGGATTTGGGTCCTTTTGACACAGGTTATGATTCTGCTTTCAAGGAATAGCACAGGATTGAGGAGCAGTCAGCTTCTTTGCAAAAGTTCCATCAGAGGTTGTGATGAGCTGAGTCTGAGACCAAGAGCACTGAGACACAGTGACTGCTAGTGCAGGGGGTTTATTTTTACTTGTGGAAAAGAAATGTTAGCTCACACCTGCAGTTTATATTATGAAAATAAAACCCCTCATGGAGCAGATAATCTTGTACAGACTGCCCTTGTAAAATTAATCTGGTTAAATACATTACTGACTGGGGCCGTTACTAATGCACTAAGAACATTTTCAAGCTGTTTAGTTATTTCTTCAGATTGTTTTTTTGTTGTTGTTTAAAGTCAGGTTCTGCTGACTAGTGAGCAGAAAGAACTCAACCTTGCTGTGAATCTCCGCCTTTTACAAAAGCGGGACCCTTGGATGTAAAATGGATTCAGGAATATTAGCATACTTTTTACACCAGATTCTTTGTTAGTGTAACAGTGAGACACAGCTAGGGAATAGTATGGCTGCATTTTCAGAGTGCATCTAGGGAGGGGAGTTTTGGACCATGATGACATTTCAGTTGTTAACAAATGGTCTTTTGAGGACAGAAAATAAACTTGGACATCCTCAGAACCATTCATATGTTTCTCTTTCCATGTGGATTTGCACTCAATTTTATTTTCAGTAGCAGTTTAAGTAAATAGAAATTAGGGAGTGTCCTACCGTGAGCTGCTTTTTCCTTTTATTTTATTATAAGCAAAACCTTTAATTGTTTCCTGACCAGCAGCAGCAGTGGGCCAGAATGAGAAAATTGTGTTTAAAGGGTGCCACCTCGTGGCATTTGTGAGAATGTTTTTCCTTTTTCCTCTTCGTTCTTTTTTTTTTTTTAAATTTTTTAATTTTTTTTTTTTTAATAAACCTTATTGACCTTGAACTGTTGAAAGAAAACAAAAGGGATTTTTTCAATACATATAAACATTTAAATTCTGTAAAATAAATAAATTGTAATCAATATTTTTTTAAAACCCCACCAGACTGGTTATATACCACTAGCTACCTACATATAGAAACATGCATTTTGATGACTTTTTGGTAATGAAGTATGCAGTTAAATTTTTACTCTTGAAGCTTCTTGAGTTTTGGTGACTACAAAGTAGGTGTTTTTCTAAGAATAATTTTAAAAAGGCCTTTTTCTCTATTAGATTTTGTTAAGGTGTCTTGTGTGGGTATTGGAAATTGGCAAAGATTTTGCCAAATTCTTTATAGCCAACTGTGGTTTTGTTTTTGTTTTTGCTTGTTTTTGTTTTTGTTTTTTTTTTTTCTCTAATGCTTAGCTTTGTTTTCTTTTTGTTTTAAGAACAAACAAATAAGGTATCTCATTCTTTTCCTCCTGGGCACAGTAAGCACTTTTAGGTTTTGCAGTGTGTGTGTTTATAATAGATAGATTTAAGAACGAAATTTTGTGCTGAAACCTTCTGCTTCCATCCAACATGCACAGACCTTCTCATGTGTTTAGAACATCATCTATTCAATGCTCCTTCTGTGAGCCATACTAGTTCAAACCATGCCAGACAGAAATTCCACTGTAATGTGTTGCAGACACAGCCCTCACCTCATGGAAATCCTGGCAATCTGATTGTTAATTGTGTTTGAAAAGATGACTCAGTGAGCCAGGCTCCAAAAGTCTATGTTTAAGGATCCTTAACATGGAAGAGCTCATTCCATAGTCTAAAACTTTTCCTTGCCTTATTCTAATGAAGAAAAATAGTAACAAGCACTTTAAAGTCTTTATTTATGATTGAAGCGTGCCTGTATTGGCCCCATTACTACTCATTTTGTTCCACTAATGTTTTATTGGTTGCCACCATATTTAATTTTAGTTATTATACAAGTTAAATTGAGTGCAGTTTAGGAATTAAAAGTGGGAGACACATTAAAATGAGAGCCACAGGATGGGCTCTAACCTATTCTGTAAATACTTGCTAGAGGTGACTTCAACACCAGGTAACCTTCCCTGCATTTCTGGCATTATAACTGTGTTGAGAATTCAATAGTACTATCAACTGGCTAAACCATCAATGATGTCAAGGGGGCTTTAAAAATCCAGCATTACTCTAGAGTTCCCTAAGCCTCAGTGCATATTTACACTTACCTGAGCTGTACTCATTTTAGAAGGGAATTAACTTAATTCTATACAATGTGCAAAACCAAAGAGTTTTTCAGGAATAGTATACTCTAGTATGGAATGAGAGGGAGCCTGAGTTTCTTAAAAAGCCTGTGATAGAAATTACTGCAGTTTACTTAAGTGTTGGATTCATGATAAATTTCAGTCAGTGCTTCTGATCTGAAGGTGGGAACAGAGCTTTAGGGATGTTGTTTGTTTGAAGATCTTTCTGTAAAAATGCAGTTTTATCCCAAAAAGGCAGGGTTTTGCCAGTTACAATGATTTCAGTGAATACCTTTGCACTCTGCTGGCAATCCTGATTTTCTTTGTAGGGTCCTCGTGGTCCTCAAGGGATTGATGGGGAACCTGGTATCCCTGGCCAGCCTGGTGACCCTGGTCCTCCAGGGCATCCCACTCACCCAGGACCAGATGGAATAAGCAGGGTAAGTTTACATTTGCTCTAGCTCAAGGTGGAGTGTTGGACCAGGTCCACATGCTATAAACGGTGACTTTGGTTCCGTGACCATGGAACGCTGTGCCCACACTTCCTGTCTCCCAGTCACGAGGGCCAGCAGCCAGTGACACTGCACATTCTGCCAAAAACTGGGACAAGTTCAATGGGAGAAACCTGGGAAAGGATGCACCTTTCTCAGCAGATTTTGGCACCTAGCAAAGCCAAACTGCCCTAATCTAGAACCACCACAAGGGTTCTTTTACTGCCCTAATCTAGAACCACCACAAGGGTTCTTTTACTGCCCTAATCTAGAACCACCACAAGGGTTCTTTTACTGCCCTAATCTAGAACCACCACAAGGGTTCTTTTACTGCCCTAATCTAGAACCACCACAAGGGTTCTTTTACTTCCACTAGCCAAGGGATCTGAGCAATAGTACAGAGGAAATGAGTGCACCAAATTAGGAATATAGAAAAGTGGAAATTAAGATAAATGAATTAGAAATCACTAATGAAAGAAACGAAAATTTGGTGATAATACTTCTTGCTGGAAGTATTCAGACAAACACTGAGAAGATTGAGAAAATGTTTGTGAAAGCAATGCTAGCCAGCCTTATAGATACAGACAAGGTATTCTGCAAAACTTTTTTCTCCTCCTCCTTCCATTGGATACTAATTATGGTTGATAATTAAATATTTGAATTTGTCAAGTGTATTCAGTTACACATTTATTGCTGTTTTGACACCTGTTAGGATTTATCATTCCATTGTTCTTGAGATGTTACTGAAAACAATAGTTACAGTGACAAAAATATGCAATATTCATGTTAGGCCAATAGCTTGCAAATTTGGGGAGCATTTCATGGCCTAGACACATTTCCCAACAGCTCTGAATCCAGCAGACTCAGCCAAAGTAAATATCTGCAGCACACAGGAATCTCTTAGAATCACAGAGGCACCATAAAGGATGTTATCCTGTTATCCTGCATAGAATTCCACAGAAAATATGGAAGAAAGGTGTGGCTGGAAATCTAAGACATTTTTTGTTTGTATTCCTGTCTCTGACCTCAGGCAATCTCCAGCCTTTAGAAAATGTGTTTGGGCACCAATCTAATGAGGAGCTAACTGTAAATGTTGGGAGATTTGAATCTATGTTAGAGCTGTTGCCTGTTCTCAGCCCCTGTAAGCTCTGGCCTGCTGTGAATGAAGCTCTGGCTCTGAATGAAGCAAAATAAAACTCTCGATTTCAACTACTTGCTTGCATAAGAAGGACAGCACTGAAGGTTCTCCCTTCTTTAGCTCATTGGTCTCTGTTAATTGGTAGGAGCAGCAGTGGCTTTCAGCTTTGCTGGATAATGCTTAAAAATTCTAATTTGTCATCATGAAATCAGTTACATTTCCATTCATCTTAAGATATTTCTGAACTTGAAGCATAAGTGAAAAAAAAGGAATCCTTAGAAGACATGAAGGAATATGGCAGTTTTGGTCAAGATTTGTAAGTCATGAAAAAACGTAATTAATTTAGTGGCAGGCTTTCCTCTTTTTCTTGTCATTTTATACTTGTTTAATATTGAAGTGGAAATAGAATAATAAGCATATAATTTATTCACGTGGTCTTTGAAGCCTTAAACACCTCAAATTTACAGGAGAGACAAATTTTGATTTAGTGTTTAAACCAAGGATTGAGCTGTTACCACTGCAAAAGCAAGGTAAATGATGAAGATGTGATTGCATGGATTTTTGCCTTACAAACAAAGCTAAAATCACCCATCTTATTTTTCCAGCCCTTTTCAGCTCAGATGGCAGGACTGGATGAGAAGTCTGGACTTGGTAGTCAGATGGGACTGATGCCTGGTGCAGTGGTAAGACCACATTAGCCCTGTACTGTAAGAGAAGGCTAGAAGTGGAGTGCATGTTCCAAAACCCAAAAGGGAATTCATCCTCTACAACTTCCTGTACCTCTTGAACTTGGATGCACAGTATATTCTAGCTGAGTTTTGCACAGTACCTGGGAAAAAAGTGTTTTTCTGTTAAATGATAGCTTTTTCTCCCACCTCTGTCTCTCCTGAAATATAGCAGCTACTAACAGTAAGGGACAGGAGAAAAACCAGCTCCTCTTGGGTCACTGCAGAGTGACTGAAAGTTGTCAGGTATAACACAAAGCAGAATAAATAAATATGTAACTTCTTTTCACATGTGACATCAAATCAGGGACATTTTGGTAGTAATTTAAAAAATTACTTTCAAAGCCAGCTCTTAAATCTGTGCTTTGTTTTTTCAAGACAGACTTCCTGTTTCTCCAGTGGGCCCAGTTTTTCACTGGCATCTCTCACTGTGTAGATATGTCCTTTACTTTACTGGGGACTTAATGGTAACACTGCCATTTTCTGCTGTCTGTGAGAGCTGTTTCACCACCCTGTTTTCTCTTCTGGAACTTTTGGGGTTGTTTCTTAAAAATATTTGTCTTCACATTTGATATCTTGGCAATAATGTTTCCTTCTTTGCTGATATTTTTAACATCCATTCTGAAGGAAACTATCCTTTAGTGATTGTACTGCCCATGAGTTTGCCCACCTGTATCTTATCCAAGTCCCTACTAGTAGCCTTCAAAATCAATTCCAATGCCATATGAAAGGTTCTAAAGATAATTTAACACTTTATCTTAGGACTAACTATTGCAGTGATTCCTTCAAAGAACTTTGTGATGAATGTCTCTCTTCAGTGAATTTGCTTTCTGAACATAAAATGATTTGTTCCACAAGTCTGTCCTACTTTGTTGCTTTCATTGTTTTGCTTAATCCTTTCACTCAGTTTTTCTCAAGGTGTTGCATCTCTTGTACTGCCTCTTCTCTTATCATTCTCAAATATGATTAAATTTAATGTTAATATATCTGTGGACTTACACTAAGTCAGCTAAAGTCAGTTGACACTTGCTCTTTGTCATGTTGTGTGACATTCTTTTTTCATTCCTTTGTAAACTGGGTAAATGACAGATGAAAGAATGTTTTGGTTCTAATGTTCAGCTTTTTTTTTAATGGCCCATTGCTAACAATTCTACATTTGCTTTTTAAAAATTATTTAAAAAATTATTGAATTTTAAAAGACATAGGTCTCGAATTTCTATCAAAATGAATGATTGTCTGTTATAGATATTTTTGTATCTGAGATAATTACTTTCAAATAAGATGATATTTTGTGTTACAAGTTACAATTAGGTTTGAGATTGTTACTAAAAGTACCATGGCACTGTCTAAGGGACAATCTGAATTTTGTGTAACTAACCACAATGATTTGGAAAGCCCTTTTGGTGGTTTGTATGATACATTTAAGCACGTCCTTTCATTACTGCTTTTCAGCTTGACTGAGAACAAGAAGATTCATTTATTTTGTCATTGATTTCATTATGAGAGTCATCTGAGTAATGACATTCCCTTCAAGTGAAGACTATTCCCCTCAACTCTTATTTTGTTACTACATTTATTTCATGGAGCTGGACAGACAGTTTGGTTATTGTGATTCCAGAGACTATGAAGTTGGAGGAAGCAGCCAAGTCCTTATTTTCAGCTGCTAATGAAATTACACTCCTGTGGCTTTTGGACTTTGAAGATTTCATTCAACATCTGTTTGTGTTTCATAACGCCAGTTTTCTGAGTAGAAACTTTTCAGACTGTAGAAATGCTGGTGGTCACTATCAGGCCATTTTGCCCTTTGTAGGGTGAATCTTACTTGGGAAAGGTTGTTTTCTAGTGTGTAACAAGTTGTGTGTTCAACAGGGTCCAGTGGGTCCAAGAGGTCCTCAGGGTCTCCAAGGAAAACAAGTGAGTGCTTCACTGAGGGGATTAAATTGGCCAGAGCTGAGGGCAGAACTCGTGGTGAGAGGGGTCTGTGCATCTCTGGGGCAGTGTCCATCCTCAGTGACTTGTGGCCAAGTGCACCTTCATCCAGAAGGGAATTTAAACAAGGGCTCTGCTCCAGATGGACTCTATACATAGGAATTGGTTCCAAAAGAATGGTTTATTAGACCTTCAACAGGGTTTTAACCCAACTCATTTTTTAATGAGTGAGCAGCAATGAAAATGGAGACTGTTCTTGTTTCAGTATTGGCACGGTGTTAAGTTTCCAGTGGGGTTTGTGCATGGCACAGGATTTATCTACAGCTTGAGGGGTTTTACTCATACTCAACTTTCACTCCTATGGAAATGGGAACTGGTTCTGAATTAGAATCCAGACTCTCAGCCATAGGCTGTGATTTTCCTGGTCATGGATTTAAATTATATCCTTATAATTGCTTTTGGAATTTGTAATTTGTATTTTGTATGGTTAATTTTAGGGTGGTGCTGGTCCCACAGGCCCACCTGGTGAACCTGGAGATCCAGGACCTATGGTAAGATCAGTAAATGCAAACATTTCTAAAACTGAATTGCAAACATGCTATAGTTTTTAATTTCAGAACAGAATCTTTGTCGTGTTGTTTCAGCTGAAACTATTAAGTCACTTCAGAGAAGAGTTGTGGTGTTCAAAGCATGTTGTCATGGATCAGTGAATTTGAGTTGTATTGAATGTGAATAGCAAGGATTATATTAGGAACAATCATTCTCACTTTTCCAGCACAGGCCTGAGAACGGTTAGGCACTGGTAAAACCATACCTGATAGTGTAACTTACACAAAGGATGATGAAATTTTTATTTTTGAGGCAACTAAATGATTCAAAAGTAAAAGCAAGACCCAGAGATTTGAAGCAAACAGCAACTGTGATTTTTAATGTTTTAGGGTTTTTTTTCCCTAAAGAATCCATCCTCTATTTTTTTATAATACAATGCAGGTTTTCTAGGGTCAGGATTGTTAGAAGGAGCACCACAAAACTGAGCAAATGTGCATAAAATCTTCCTTTTTCTACATCTGTTTTTGTAAAACCAGACTTTAAAATGGAGTAAATAGATACTTAAGTGATGGCTAAACTGACTATATATTAATTTCTTAGGGGCCAGTTGGTTCTCGTGGACCAGAGGGACCTCCCGGCAAACCTGGTGAAGATGTAAGTTTGTTATTCTTTGTATCTTGTTTTATTTTTAATAAAACAAACATTGGCCTCTGTGAGGCAGTGACTAACCAGCAGATGTGCCTGTTCTAACTACTATTGTCTGCTTTCCTTTGTAATTGTACTCCTCATTAAATCCAGCATCTCAACTGTGAATCTTGGCAACCGTTTCCCAACCCCTCCTTTCTTTTTCTTACATGTCATCATCATCCCTAAAGTCTAGCACCGTCTCTACTTCTTGCCGCAGGAAGTTCTTAACTGAGATAATCTTTCTTGAAATCAAACTTAAAAATAAATCATAGGGAGTCACTTGGAAGATCTCCTCTCTTTTGGGTTTGCATGTTAGGTTGGAAGAGCTTTAATGGCAGCACACTTGTGTCTGGATAAGCTTTTAGTATTTAATTTATTTTAAAAATGATAATTGATTATGTTCCTAACTGTTTTTTTTCCTTATTCATGCATGCATACATATATATGTAAAATGTATGTTTTATATATATTATATGGGTGTATATGTACTGCTCAACAACAGCCCAAGATCTTACTAGTGGGTGTATATTAGCTGTTTGCAAATCACACTAAATCCATCTGAACTGAAGTTATAACTTGGAAATTAGTTAGAAAACTGCAGATGCCATTTTAATATAGAAATTAATTGTGTAACAGCTATGTTCCCATTCAATTGTACAAGGATTTTTAAGAATCCTTGGCAACAGTTAACTCTCAGTGCAGGGAAGTCAAATCTTGACACTGCTCTAAGAACCCCATTTCCTTTGTGCGGGTATCTTTAATTGTATCTGTGGAGCCCTTGCCTTCCTTCTGAATGAAACTATTCTCTGAAGCCTATCATATTCCTTTATCCTGGTGTCCTGGGTTTATTTGAACTGACTGGTGCATGTAAAAGAATATTTGGCTTTGAAGAGCTTTGATTCATCTTCAAAAGATACTTGTTGGTTTCACCATATTGTTTTTCCTATCACGATACACAGAAAATAGTCAGTGTCCTAGAATGAAATGATACATGTATTAAAACATTTAAACAGAAGGAGAGTCACAAGCTGCAATGCAGGTAGTTTTAAATTACTGTTCCAGTGGGAAATAACAGCAATTTGATGCTCTGTGTGAAGATGACAGAAGGTTGACTCATTAATTCCCAGGAAAAGCAGGTGACTGTACCATCTCCTGATGACGGGGATACACTGTGGGCTCAGCCTTAATTTTTCCCAGGTCTTGGTTAAAAACCCTTTGTGAGTTAATGTGTCTAATGCACATTTGCTAGGCATATATGCAGTTGATTTATTTTACTGACATTGTTACAGCAAGAGAGGATGCATAATACTGATGTGAATGTCCTCATTTGTTTGAGTGGAAGAATGATATAAAAAGTCCATTTTCAAATCTCATATTTTAATGTGTTCCTTCTCTTTTCTCTTCCCTTAGGGTGAACCTGGCAGACCAGGACAAGCCGGTGAGCCTGGATTTCCAGGATCTCCAGTAAGAGCATGATTATTTAAATTTTAGCAAAATAACCATATGTCATCATATGACACTGGTTCCTTATTGCTTCATACTGATGTGACTGATCAGTATTGCTTTTAATTATGAGCACAAATTCTGCCATTGAGGATCTGAAGTCCCTGTCTTAGCTCACTCCTAGGCTCCGGGTTGGTGTTTGCTTTGTTGCTGGGAGGATAACTGTCGTTACCTGAGATTTCAGTTCTAAATTCATATTGCCAATATTCTGACACAAGGCACTTCTGTTTGCCTTTCCAGAGAAACTTGGTAGGAAGCTAAGTGCAATAGAGCTTTGGTTTAGTTACTAAATGTGTTTTGGTAGCAGTTGTTTACCATGTTCCTGGACTGACATATTCTGAAAGAACAGCTACAGTTTGCAGGTCTGAATTTCTAGTTAATTTTAAATGTTTGCTCTGAATTTTGATCTCAGCTTAATTAATGTTTGTCCATATTAACACTCAAAACTTGACTTGCTACTCATCTTATTATGTTACTTTTGCTGAAATTTGAATTTTAATCACACAACAATATGTATGATAAAGCTTTTAATGCCAGTGGAAATGTGTGTAATGCTGAAAATAACTTCAAGGCTTGTATCATCTGTGAGCTGCTCAAATGCTGTTCCTCATATGAGGAAGGTGAAGGAGTGTCAGCAATGTTAGTATTTCTGCTGCCCTTATCCCCATTAGTTTATCTGCAGAATCAGGATTATATTTGTTCTTTTTTCTTTTTCCTACCTAGGGCCCTCGAGGCTTTCCTGGTGCTCCTGGTCTCCCAGGTCTCAAGGGTCACCGGGTAAGAGACAAGGTTTTCCCTCTAATATAGATGATATTTCCTGGCAGTTTCAGAATGAAGATTTTTCTTTGTATCTGTGCAGAATTTGCCTACTCTACAGATGAGGCAGCTGTAGCAGAAATACTGGCATTTGGGAGAGGGGGCCTTGCAGGAAATCAGTGCTAGTCCCTTTTAAGCTGACCCTTGTGTTACATGCTCCAGTGCCTTTTTACTCTATTTCAAATGTTCTGGGAATCTGGAAGGAGCTTTCATGAGCTCTGCCAAGCTTCAGGAGGTGCAAACCTGACAGTTCTCTCACTTTGCTGGCAAGTTTTGCATTAGGGTGGGGAACTTGAGAGGTGGATATGTTTGCAACATGGAGAAATTACAAATTACAAAGTTTTCTGGCCAGAATTTTACTGCAGGGAGGAATAAATTGGTTTCCTATGGCTCAGAGCCTCCTCCATGTTGTTTTAGGATTTTTTAAAAAACTTTTTTGTTTTAGAAAGGAAACCAAATCCAGGGAAATGTACCTTGTACAAATGGTTTCCATTTAGGAAATGTTTAAAAACTTTATTCCATCTGTTTTTTTCTTCTTTATTTTTTTATTTTCTTACTCTTACCACCTCAGATCAATTCTTAATACTTTAATATCAAGTTACTTTAACAATAATAGTGGGACTGCTCTCTGTGTGTACATATATAAACACAATTTCTTTGTATTTTTATAACTTACAGGGATTGAAAGGACTTGATGGTCCAAAAGGTGAAATTGGAGCTGCTGGAGCAAAGGTATTTTTATGGCCAAAACAAATAAATGATTAAGCATGTTTTGTGTAATACCAAAATCCTGAAAGGCAGGAGATCTTTTGAACAGAGCTCTGTACCCTCTCTGACCTTTATATGGGGGATAGAATTCAAAGTTGCCATTCCCAGCTGCAGCTGGGGCTGCTTTAGGCCTGTGAGGGATCTCTGGGTGAGCTGAGTGCTCCATCTGTGACATGTATGGAACACTGAGGAGCAGAGTCTGTTAACAAAGGACCCGTGCACATCTCACAGTTCTCCACCTGGACAGCTCATGGTTCCTGTTGGCTCTATGGGACCAAGTTGAACATTTTTTAATATATTCAAATAAAACAATGCATAACTAAAACCTGACTCTCCTCTTTTAAATTGTGATAGATTGGCTTAAAAGAAACAGGCATTGGAGAGGGGATGTACTGTAATCAAACAGACTATTTTATTAGTTTATTCTCAGAATTTTTGATCTCCATTGGCTCTGCACCACTCCTAAAACTTCAGATCAAAGCAGTGGTAACACAGGATAGCCAGCTGGAGCCAGTTCCTTTCAAGATAGGTTAAAAGATGTATTAAAAGAGAAGAGAATGCTTTTTTCAGGCGTTTCCACTTTCATCAGTGCTGATGCTGAAACATTTTTGGCCTGGCATAGCTGACAATTGAATGTGGGAGAGAACTATTACTTTAGATTAAAAACATAGTAAATGAAGTGCATCTTCCAAAATCTAAATTTAAATGTGAGATAAGTGGTTAAGGAGACTTTCTGTAAGAAAATATTTCTTTCCCAAGATTTCCTACCACTTTCTGTAGCAGCAACAACAAGCAGCAGTCTTGGCAGAGAGCACACAAACACTGGGAACACATAAACTTGGCATTTTCATCAGAGTGGGGAGCAGTGTCCTTGCCAGGTGTGATGCACTCAGCTCCCTGTGCAAATCTTCCCCTGAGCTCCAACATAAGCACAGAGGACTGGGCTGAGATGTGACTCCATTTTCCTTTCACCCATTTCTCTAATCATTTCATTTCTTTTCCTAGGGAGAGTCCGGACCGACCGGAGCCATGGGTCCAACAGGTCCCCTAGTGAGTGTCACATGCTCTGGGTGCTGCAGAAGTGATTGTTAACTCTGCTGCTAGTGGGAATTGCAGGGCTTTGGCATCTGCATTTGAGCTCCTGGAGCTGAACTTTTCCTTCATGAAGGGAACTGGTACTCTGGCAGAGAGTTTGGTCTACTGTAAGCTGTTCTTCCCCTCCATTCACATACATAGGTAATAATGATATATCAGAAGGCTCAGCAGAGATTTGGCTGTAGGTGTGGTGATGCTTTCCCAACTCTTGTAAGTGTATGGTGATAGATTTTTCTTTTTTACATGTTGATGCCTCATATGGAGTGATTTCAACATGAGAAATACTGGCCTGGGTGGTCTGAGGTAGAACTGGAGTAATTTAGATCAGGAATGAACTGGCTGGGAAAACCAAAGGACAGAGGGGTTTAGAGGTTACAGTGAGGATAAGTATGCATGACCTGGAAGTGAAATGGAGAAACATTTTTTTAGAATAATTTTCATTCACATGTGGTTTTGGACATCTGAATATGCATGAGTAGTGTTACATGACAAAAATTGACTCTCAGCAGTGCTCCTGGAAGTAAAGCCTCTTTCTGATATCAGATAATGGCATCTCTCTGTGAAGCACTATGTTGGGTGTAAAATGTAATATTCCTGAAGTGGAATCTAATTTTGAATGAGATTTAGTGAAAGAAGTTGCATTATTGTCGCTCGTAAGTATATAAAGAATTCATTTTAATGTGTTTGAAACTGGAAATACTGTTGGAATGGAAAAACAGAAATTACAGTTTATTAAATTTCCACTGGGCAAGCCTGTGAAGCTGTAAGGATTTTTATGAGCTGCTACTTCTTCTCTGCTATAGGACAAGATAAGTTACTCCTGCAGGGTGAAAAAAACAACCCTTTTTTTACTCTGACATGATGACCTCCTGCATAATGCACTTTTTGTTCTTTCTTCAAGGGACCTAGGGGAATGCCAGGAGAGAGAGGACGAATTGGACCACAGGGTGCCCCTGTAAGCAGAATCTTCCTTCTCTCTTGTAATTTCTCTCCTGTTTACTGAAATTTAAATTCCTGACCCTGAAAGTATTAGTTCATGTGACTTGCTAGTCACTTATGTCGTGTGTCCTGCTATGGGGCTGAACAGTTCTGTGGGGTGACATCTCTACTATAAATTTTAAAAGTTAAAAACAGTTTTAAAATGAGAGTGGTAACTATATGGTAATTTCTCATAGCAGAGCTGCCCATGAGTCCAAACACCCTCACAGCATGATTTTCTGGGATATTAAAAATGTCTTCTATGTTTCTGTTGGATTTTTTGTGAGAGATTCTTTTCAGCAAAAATTACTGAACAGGAAATGTTTCAGTCTTTTCTGGAAAAAGGTTTAAAATGAACATTAAGATGAAGTCTTTAAATTCAGATTTTAATTTAGATGAAATCTAAAAATTTAATTTCAGATAATAAGGCTGTCTTCTTAAAAATATTTTTCAAGTATTGTTTTTCTGGCATTTCTCCCCATGACTTTTATATGATCCACTTGTGTCATGTGCCCCATACAATGACACTCTCAAAATATTGTCCTTTCTGAAAATAGAGAAATCCATTAACTGAAATGGGAGCATAATTCTTCCAGAAGTTTCCCATGCCAGTGTTTGGAGAAATGTGCAATCCATCATTATTTCAGTCACCTTAGTATATATAGTTTTATCACAAATGCTGACAATAAATAATTAAAAAATATGTAGAGTTCTTACAAATATCCTGTGTTTTCTATTTTCCTGTCTAGGGTGGACGTGGCCAGCATGGTATGCCTGGGAAGCCAGGCCCAATGGTAAGTGATTGGTTCTCAACCACTAGCTTTTTCACTCTATATTTCCACTTGCCTTTTGACACTACCAAAAAAAAAAGAAAGAAGGTTGGCAGTTGCTGGTATCAGTTAAGTGCATCTGGAATTAATTATCTGAGAATGATTCCTTATTCTACTCATTTTCATTTTAGTGCTGCCCTCTGCAAAGTTTTCCTCTGCAGTTTATTTCATCTAAAGGTTTTGATTTGCAGAGCAGTTGGCCATAGCCTCCCCTGGGGAGGTGATGCTCTGCTGCTCTTGTGGAGCCCATATGGGGGGCGGGAAAGGGCATGTGCTGCAATCTGAAGCAGTTCAGAATTGCATGTTATCTTCCTTCACTTGCAAAGCTGGCACATGAGGCTTCTTGTCAGCAAGAAGAAAGACACTCACTGATAGCACAACTTGCTCCCTGCAATTGTTCCATTACCAGATGTGTAAAAGGGCCTTTTAATTAGGGACAGTCACTTTTTGAACTGTAGAACTGAGGCCTGTGTCTGAATGCCTGCCAAGCTGAGAAAGCCTGGCTTGCAGGGCTGTTGAAGTTCTCCCACCATGGCAGCAGGGCTGCAAAGGAGGACATGGCTGTTTACCCTCAGACTGGCAGTGTAGCAATGCTGGTTTTGATCCTTCAGTCCAATCTCTCTGCATTTGCAAAATACATTTGTGTGAATTCACATCAGTCAGGGCTGTTTCTCACATACAATTAATTTTGTGTTGCTTTTGCATGTGAAAACTGGTGATGGTTTTGTACTATTTGTGCAAGGCCAAGTTCCACTTCAAAAATGGGGTATTTATGTTTGCTTTTTTTCTGAAAGCATCACTTGTAGGATATAGGTAACAGCTTCTACCCATTGATGTAGTCAGCCTTTACCATTTTGTGATCAGCTTAGAAAAAACAAAAACCAACAACCAAAACAAACATCCCAAAAGCACTGCACAAAAAAAAAAAAGAAAACCTCAAGGCCCTAAACCACACCTGCTTGCAGTTAAAATTTTATTTTGTGCATATTTACTTGAAAAAATTCTGAGAAAAGTTCATTTACCTGTGTCATCTTAATGAACAGACTTTTATCAAACACTGCATTAAGAAATAATTAACTGTAATAGAAGATCAAAAGATGAGTGTAAGTGTCTAAAAGCTACAAAACTCAGTTATTAATGTATTGTGAAGGAAAGGTAAGTTGTTAGGAGAAACTTTCAATTAAAAAAAAAATCAGTATTTAAAACAAACTATAAAGTTAAAAGAAGCTGGGTGGCAAGCTGTGAGGTTTTACATGAAGCTTGTAATTTTTCTTTGTCATAAAATGTGAGCTCAGCTTCACTGGACATGATAAGTGGTTGGCTAATATTTTTGGAAAATCCCATCAAGTGTCCCAAGGGAGATACTGGTCCTTAGTGCACGTGTTTCTCACTGGAGAAAGCAGTAATAAAATGTGCTGTTATTTGGGTCAGTGCAGTGGTACAGCTTAATCCTGGAACTCTTCCTGCAGCAAGAGAGAGATTTGGCAGACATTATTTGTGATCCAATAAACTGGGACATAGGTTTTCAAAAATATATTTGGTGAGCTGTTGCATCAGTTCTGTAGAAATCCAGTCAAGGTCACGGCAGAAATGTTGTCTGTAATTAATGCTCAGTGGGACAGATTGTTCTGATTAAGTTTGCCAGAAGAGCTTTACTACATAGAACATATTTTCTCAACATGAATCACATTTTACAAAAAGACAGAAAATCAGGAAAAGAGAGGAATTATCTGGGAGAGTGTTGCAGTGAATATTCATAACCACTGTGTGCTGCCCTCCCAAGCCTTTGGAATGCAGTAGAAAGTTCTCTTGAATGTCTTGTACAGCTCAAGAGACATTATGGAAATGGAAACGTCTTTGTCTCTCTAGCCCTTAAATTTTGATAAAAGGTCTGTGTTTTACAGCTTTCAAATTAATTTGCCTGTGAGTTTAGAAGTCTTAATTACCATAATTGTTGAATTGTGTGCATTGCAATTCAGCCATTAATATCTAAATCAAGAGCTGTAGCTTTGCTGAAGTCAGCAAACACATTATTAAAATATTGCACCATAATTCCATGAAATGTATATGTATCTCTTAAAAAACTGATATTTAGAGTTATTCTGGTTTTGTTATTAAATGTTTTATGACTAAAAAATACAGGTAATTCTAGAGCCACATTTACCCAGTGATGTGATACTAATCTGTGTGATCTAAACCATGGAATTACAGCTTTGTGTCTGTCTTTTCTAGGGACCACTTGGTATAACTGGATCTCCAGGTTTTCCTGGTATTCCTGGCATAAAGGTAAAAAAAGATCAAAGTGTCTTTTTAAAATATATGACAACCCACAACTAAAAATGTGTGCTAGACTGCACAGAGCTCAGGCTGATGTGTACAGATCCCAGGAGCTGCTGTGAAATCAGTCTTAAACAAGACCTTCAGACAGAAGATAAAACACAAAGCCAAATGAAGCAATTGCAATTCACCACTGTTAGGATACTTTGCTTTCCTTTTTGTTCATGTCAGGGGATGATTATAGGATGACTGCCCCACTGTGCTTCAGGAATCTTGTCCAGAATATTCAAAGAAATGCAAGATACATTGCTAGAAGTGAGGTTGTGAGGGCAAGTCAAAGACAATATTGGGACAGGACCTTCTATTGCTGAAACTTCTAGTTTTGGCCAAGAACACTTTTTGGGATGATCTAGACTGGTAAGGGGTTAATGCCTGAACCCCAACAGAGATGTGCAGCTCCTCACAACAGAGAAAATTGCGGGTACTACCTTGTGGCACTTCCCTCTCTTGCTTTGCAAGAAAGTGCTCTTTTATTTTTTCTTTTTTTTTTTCTTTTCCTTGAGGCCAATGTCTTCAGAGATAGAAAAGACAACTCAAACAGCTTCCTTATGCTACTTACACATGCCCAAATTCAGCTACTCTTCTTTGTCCCTTTACACTCCTAAAACATGATAAGAAATTGTTATACAAGAAAAAACTCTCAATTGGTCAGGTCGCCAAGATCAGCAGATGTTTTTGTGTCATTGTGAAGCTGGCAAGATTCATGACAGAGTTTGGAAATAAGTATTAATAACAGTATCAAGTAAATCATAGAGTCATAGAATAGCAAGTTACAAGGGGACCTCTAGGATCATCTGCTCCAACCTTTCTTGGAGAAAGCACAGTCTAGACAAGAGGAGTGTACAGTTAAATGATAGCCCTTGTGCTGCATGTGATAAAATGTTTTAGTATGGCTCAGCATGATTTTACCCAAGGAAATGTTTAAAAAAGCTGTCACGTGATGAATCACTTAGAACTTCTGAAAAGGAGAAGTTACCTTCCAGTTTGATCATCAGATGATGTAAAATTGTAAAATTGGAATAGTGGAACTCATAAAAGCTCAGCAGATTATACAACGAAGCTGTAGACTTGTTTTATGAAAATGTGATGTTAATAGCCATCAGTTCCAAAAGGCATATTTCCTATATAAAATTAAAATTCAAAGAAGATGCTGGGAGGAATTTTTTATCATCCAGTCTAATCTTTCAGAGATTTGATTTTTAATGTAGTTTCTGTAACAGTGAGTTCATCTGTGCTGTGCAAAAAAACCCCAAACAACAAACCAAAATGACCAATACCAGATGTGTTGCCTTGCTGTTAATGAAGGTAGAAAAAACTTGTAAAATTACAGACACATAGTGGGATTTTAGAGAGACAGGTCTGTTCTTGATCTTTCTTGGACTCCTGGATAGTGCTACTTATCTGCAAAGTTTCCTTGTGTTGAATACATTGAGAAAAAATCTTGTCTATACTTTTAATGTTCGCATTCACCTAGAAGTAATAGAAGCAAAATTAGGTGAGCAAAATTTCATTTTAAGGATAATAAACTATTGCAATCATGAATTGTTTTTCTGTTATAAGCTCAGTATTCCTCTTGAATTACTTTTTAATGCTGCATTTTAGAGCAAAATAATCTGAAGTTGTTTTCTCATGTGGAATCCTAGGGTGAAGCAGGTCCAACGGGTCCTCGAGGTCCTGAAGGTCCTCAAGGGCAAAGAGGTGAAACTGGTCCTCAGGGCCCAGCTGGATCACAAGGTCTTCCTGTAAGTACATTGAATTGAGCTCCTCAGTGCTCAGCTTGTGCCTGTTCACTTTTTAAGGGAGCTTTTAGTGCCTCACCTGACAAGAGAATTTTACTCAAATTACCTTCTTTCCCAAGGAAAAGAGGTCTCATTCATTTGTTTTTTGCTAATTTTATTGACAATAATTATTTGTTATTTATTACAAGTTGAAAAACTGAAAGTGGCACGATCTCAATACAGTCTCAATCCTTAAAGCAGTTTAAAACTTAAGCTTAAACATAAGATCTTCAGCATTAAAAATCACAATAACTTGCATGCTTCACTGCTCTTATTAGCATTTGCATACGTTGCTACATTTATTTTACAGCCTTTATTTTCTGGTCTTGTAAAGTGGATAAAATAACTATCTTCTGCTTTTGTCATTGATGCCCATCTCATTACAATAACTTTTAATGACTGGTACCTTATCTTTAGGGTGCTGAAGGGACAGATGGTTCCCCTGGTGCAAAGGGCCCTACTGTAAGTAATCACATTTCCTGTTGAAGAAATTGTCTAAGTCAATTTCTTTTATTTCCTTCTTTTGATTGTATTTCCTTGCTGTTTGTACTTGTAGGGATCTCCAGGCACTGGAGGCCCCCCTGGATTGTCAGGCCCCCCTGGTTCCCCAGGACCACAGGGCAGCACCGGCCCCCCAGGGATTCGAGGCCAGCCGGTAACGGGGTCTTTGTCCCTTTGGGAAATGTTGTGCCTGGCATGTGTCACTTCATGAAACTGAAGCAGGGATTAGCAGTGGGCTTCCTTTAAATTCAGCAGTAGCATACTCAGATCCTGTGAATCTGCTGTGTATCCAAAATATCACTACTTCTTTGAAAAAGAAGTGTGTCTTTATAAACCTGGGAAATGAGATTTATTTAAGTTTTTGTCTTGATAACATAGTAATAAACAAGCATAATAAGGGTAAAGACAAACATTATAAGCATCATTTTATACTGCCTACAGTTAGTGACTAAACTAGGAAATGTTTGTTTCATGGCATGATACAAAGTGATGAAGTGGTTTATGCAGACTTTTAACTTTACTGCTGCTGTTCATGTATTTGTTTTCAGGGAGACCCTGGTGTCCCAGGTTTCAAGGGAGAAGCAGGACCCAAAGGTGAACCTGTAAGTCTCCATATGCTTTCTAAGATGAAGCAGAAACACAAAGGCTTATAACCATGTAACTTTTGGGAGAAAACCAACTCTGCAGATTTTGAGTTTGTTTATCAACCACTCTTCAGCTTTTCTTTCTCACCAGTTAAATAATGATGTATTAACTGACAAAAATATAGAGGTGAAGTAATAGTTTCTTTACCACTGCCTCCTCCTTTGAAAATTTCTATTAATCTCACTGAATTTTGACTCCTTTGCAGCTTGACAAAATACAAGTTATTGTGGGTGATTATAAGAAGCAGTGTCCAGCCCAACTTCAGAATTACAGTTTATTAGCTTATAAACATTGTAAAAGAGAAAAGCAGATGCTGAAAAGCTGTTATTTTTAACTAATCCAAGACCTAACTATTTTCTTCTCCTTTATTTGGAAAAAATGTTTATAGTGTCCAGAAGACAGTCTGTTTCAATGTGCCTGAGAAATGGTGAGTTTAATGATGTTTTTTTAAAATAATGTTTTATTCTCACTAGGGCCCACAAGGTCCCCAGGGTCCCATTGGCCCCATAGGTGAAGAAGGGAAAAGAGGTCCTCGAGGTGATCCAGGGTCTGTAGGTCCACCGGGTCCTGTTGGAGAGAGGGTAAGAAATCTAGAGATGTCTTAAGAGATGCACTGCTAAGCTGAAAAACCTTTTGACCTATCCATGGGTCTTCTTACAGCTTGATTGTGCATGTAGTCAGACCCTATTTTCCTAGCAGTAGTTACTACTGTGTGTTATTTTTTCACGCTGGATGCTTTTCTGTGGAGACTCAGTGCCTAGGAGAGTATAGCAGGAGAAAGGATGGAGATAGGACAAGCTCATTGCAGACTTTTTCCTAGACCTGCACAACTGCTCCTCTTGGCTTTCAATGAGGCTGGTCACACAGAAGGAGCTGTCCAGCATGCATGAATGAGACACTGGTGTTTTTACCATTCTTAAGTCATAACCCCACCCTCCACTGCCCAAGTTAAAGTACTGAAGTAAGAAAATTGTAAGGAAATGAGCTGAATCTTCAATCCATAAATCTGGTCCTTCATTTGTAATAAGCTGTGCAAAAATTAAGATAATTGTCTCATATCTACTGCTTTTTCTAGGGTGCCCCTGGTAACCGTGGTTTCCCAGGTTCTGATGGCTTGCCTGGACCAAAGGTAAATTAAATTAAAGGGTCCATCTTGTATTGTGCAGTTTGTTAAATCTTCATACATCCAGACTTATAAAAAGGAAACAGGGCAAACAGGCAGATCCAATTTACAAATGCTAAAAGGGGCTCTGAAGGTTTTGAGACAAAAATTTTTTAGGAAAAGTCACTTTGATTTCCCATGATGTTCAACTTTGCTTGATGGTCCTTGGCTTAAAGCTCCCTTGTTTTGAAATGTGCACAATAAGGGATTGACCTGTTCTACTCCTGTATTGCTTTGTATTGCTTTGTAGGAGGGAGCTGTGTGAAAAATTACTTATTCTTAGTGTGTGGTGTGATTTTCTAGAGTTGTCCCTTAAAAAAAATGGGTTTATCTGGCTTTCCTAGCTGCTCTAACACTTCCAGGGAAGTGACTCACATATGCATTAGTCCAGTACTTCTGTAAATTCCTACCTTCTTGGTAAAAATACAGGGATTCTAAAATGCTCATATAAACTTGCTTTAAGGAAGAGAAACTTTTAAGTAATAATTTTGGGGAGAAAGAAATAATAATTAGGAAACTAATAATAGTAAAAGTAATAATGATTTGTTTGCAAAAATAGGTCCTTAATAGAAGATACTGTTTTATTTCACCTGCTCCTCTGTCAGTGCTCTAGCTATTAACTAGTGACTCACTGGTGTCTTTCTAGGGAGCCCAAGGAGAGCGTGGTCCTGCAGGATCTTCTGGACCTAAAGGAGGACAGGGAGATCCTGGACGTCCTGGTGAGCCTGGCCTTCCAGGAGCAAGGGTAAGGGACTGCTAGCAGTGCCCTATAAACTGTGGTACCTTTCATTTTCCAAAGGCAGCAGTGAAGGTTGGGGAATTCAGAAGCTCTTACGCAAGGGCAGAGTGGTTTCAGTGGGGTTAAAGGCCAAAAGAGCTGTCTTTATTTCCTGCTGAGGGTGGGAAGCACAGGGTTTTTCTTAGAAAAAGGAGAAATAGCCCTGATTGAGAACAGCTGATGCAAAGGAAGGACTTGTGTTTGTAAAGCACAGTTGCCACAGGTAACATGGATTGAAGACCATCCTTCATTAAATTGGTGATTGATAACATAGAAGATTGAGTGGTGCATATCACCTAGAGATTTTTTTTCAGAAAAATTATTGGAGGACAATGCAAAATATCAGAAAAAAGGGATACAGGGAGCAGTAAAATGTGATATAGATTATGGCAGAAGTTAAGATGAGCCTGTGAGAAGCTCAAGAGGTGTAAAGCAAGAAAGAATAAGAAGAAGAAAAATCAAAGACAGTGAGGGATGAAATTGTAAAGTGAATAAAAGATGAAGACCTTTAACATGGAGAAGTTTGTGCTATAGCAGTAATCAATCATTTTTTTGGGATTTTTTTATGTTTCTTGATTGTTATAGAATTACAGACCTAACACCAATACTATTCCTGCTTTTAGGGTTTGACAGGAAATCCAGGTGTTCAGGGCCCTGAAGGAAAACTTGGCCCCTTGGTAAGTGACACAAATTAGTCTTTTCAGTTAATGTCACAGTAATTCAAAGGTCCCATCTCACTGAAATTGCTTTTATTAACATGAGTTTTCTTTCTTTATTAAGGCTCCTCTTCTCTTTTGATAGTTCACTTTACATTCCTAACTTCAAAATTAATACCAATAACATTTGTTTAGTTTTTTCTGTATCACAGTGCCTCTTGCTTATCAGCTGCTGCATCACTGTTAAATGTTTGAACTAAATATTTTCCTAGTTGTTGCTTTAAGGGCACAATAAATTATTTGTACATGATTCAGTTCTAATAATTGCATAACATTTGGTGAAATCCAGCAGCATGGCTATTGTTATGTCTGCTGTAAAGACATTTTGACTGATAAGTGAAGCCCCAAGCCAGGTTAATGTTATATTCTTTATATATACAAGCATTTTCTTGGTATTAATAAATTCATATGAATAAATATATTTCGAATTTAATGTGGAAAATGCTTTATCTCTGCAGGGTGCTCCTGGGGAAGATGGACGTCCAGGTCCAGCAGGGTCCATAGGAATCAGAGGTCAGCCAGGCAGCATGGGCCTTCCTGGGCCAAAGGGTAGCAGCGTGAGTATGGCAATCTCTTTTGGACTTTCACCTTTTTTGTATATTTTATGGGTGAAAAATATCTAAACCTGGTCATTTTTATTTCTGCAATTTAGGGTGATCCTGGAAAGCCTGGAGAAGCAGGCAATGCAGGAGTCCCAGGACAGAGAGTGAGTGTGGCTGTTACTGAGAGTGATTCTAGAAAATGGTGCTTTTCTGTTAGGTGTGTTTTGCTACACAAGATTTTTTCCCCTGTCATTTTAATGTAGGGAGCTCCTGGCAAAGATGGTGAAGTTGGCCCTTCTGGTCCTGTTGGCCCACCAGTAAGTCCGTTTTTACCTCTCTGCCTGCCTGCCTGCCTGGTACTCCATCTACTCACTCCTCCTTTGGCTTCTATTGTTATCAACCTTCATGCCAGTTGCTGATTCCAAGCAAAAAATTCCAAGAGCATTTAAAGAAAAATTGTCCTAGAAAAATTTCCAGCTTTGTATTAAAAGATATATATTAGTAATCTAATTCCTTTTACTAACCATTACAAAAAATAGTGAAAAGAGTAAGAAATTATCATAGTTGATTTTCTCATCTTTCTTTGTTTTAATGGGACTGAGTGTTTTCCTGTTGCCAGAGAACCTTTAGGGGAAGGATTTTAAAGAAATGATACACTCTTATTACATCTTTTATGTAGGCCATCTTTTCCTGGGATGAGTAAAAATGTATAGCAAATAAATACTTAATTGAAAATTTGCATATTCAGAGAAAAGAACATATTTTGGAGCCTATATTCCTCTTATGTTTACTTATTACTTCTTTTTGTGTAGGGTCTGGCAGGAGAAAGAGGAGAACAAGGCCCTCCAGGTCCTACAGGGTTTCAGGTATATGCATCCTTTTTTTTTTAACTAAAAAATGAACAGCCAAGTCTTTATCAACTTAAACTGGAGAAATTCAATCAAGTGATGCATTATATAACTTCAGAACTAAGGCAAGGATGTTCAGAATAATTAATGATCCATGACTTTCATATCAGCTGTGCACTATACCAAACTGGCAAAGGCTTAAACACCAGCTCTGTGTCCCTTAAGAGGACCTTTGATGTCAGTCAGTTTAAATTTGAAAATTTCTGAAAAGTTCCAAATATGTAGCAAAATAATGATAACAAAGTATTAATTAAATCAATATCTGTTTATAAAGAACTTTACTTCTAGGGCTGAGACATCCTGCAAATGTTAAGGAAGGGCTGCTGTCTGATTTAGAGAGGGGGAAACACTTGGGTGCAATATTCCTGTAACTCTTTCCCTTGGGAATCTCTGAGAGTGTGCTCTTGTACTGAGTGTACTGCAACATTCATGATCTTGGTGTCCTAGTTATGTCTGGATTTACATAACTTTCTATCATGTTAGTGATCATTTTTACTTTTTACAGGGCTTGCCTGGGCCACCAGGTCCTCCAGGTGAGGGAGGAAAGCCAGGTGATCAGGTAATGTATGTGTAACATAACATTAAAAATAATACAATTTATAAAATAGTTTCATGTTTTCTTCTCTCTCTAATTGAATTCCCACTCTGTTTCAAAATACTTCCTGGTTGATGTAGCCTGCAAGCTGTCTAAGGACTGCTTTGGCATAAAATAATTATGAGAATCTGTGTTCTTGGACTGAGCTGCACTATCACCTCTTGTCGTTGACAGATAGGACTTAGAGCTGCCCATCTACATTCACAGTACTTTGGAAATAAAAATGTTTGTCTCTAATTTCCATTACTATAAAGTTATGAATAATGATTTCATTCTGATGGTGAATTTTGTTCTTAGGGTGTGCCTGGAGATCCCGGAGCTGTTGGTCCATTGGGCCCCAGGGTAAGTGTTTTCTTTCAGAGTTGAAATATTCATAACAGTTATCTGAGGTTGGAAGTTGATGCATGACATGGACTTTTACCAGCTAAAGTCAGTATTTTACCTTTTTCCCCACCAACAAAATGAACAAAATGGTTTTAAATATGGATATGTTTTAAGATAGTTTCAGTAAAATCTACCACCTTTAATGATTTTGTAGCTCCTGAAGTGGTGTTGAGTACTAGCTGCTAATTTGGTTTATGCTGTGAATTCAGAGTTTTTAGTTTGCTGAGCAACATATTTTACCAATATGTAATGGCAAAAGCATAAAGCTAGTTTTTGTTTAATCAGTTGTCCTAGAATTTGTTCACAGGCTATACTGCACTTATGGTGTTTTTAGGATTTTGTCCACCAGAATTCTTCCCTGCCTTGTAAATAAATTATAATCTTCCATTTTGCAGGGAGAACGTGGCAATCCAGGGGAAAGGGGAGAACCAGGTGCCTCAGGACTCCAGGGGGAAAAGGGTATGGCTGGAGGCCATGGTCCTGATGGCCCAAAGGTAAACTGAGTAGAGATTTGCCTTGCTGCAGTGATTGGATGTATAATTTTGCTCATTTGCATGAACATGAGAGAGATTTTTAATTATAAATGTGAAAAGCATCTCTGTTGTATAAGGAAGGATATACAATTCCAATTATAACAATATTAAAAATTTGCAATGTAGTTAAATGTTGAGAATTCACAGAACTGGGCAAAGCCATTTCTGAACTGCAGAAAACCTTCTAGCAATGTTGGAAGAGCCATTCCAGTTTACACAAAGACACTTGGCAGGGCTATGCAGTTAAATGAAAACACTGAAAGCTTCATGCCTGCATGCATGTAGCTGCTGTGGATGTGACTAGGCCAGCAAAGTCAGGTCAGGCAGGGAATGCCTCTAGTCATGTGAGACCTGTAATAGACATGAGCATCTCTGCCCCTGGAAACTTCTACCTGTACCGAGTTTCTATACTAAACCTATGTGACATCCAGGTCAAGGCAGAAAGATTCTCAGGCCTTTTTTTTTTTGGTCTGTTTTCATCTCCAGTGTGCACTGATTAAATATTGATGTATTTGGAAGAACCTACAGTATTACAGTTGAACTTCCTGAGTAACACAATGGGAAAAGAAAAGTATTTGGATGTGAATAAAGTCCAGATTTCAGATAAAATTATTACTTAAAACTGTACCCCAGAGACTTCAACACAGGCACAACATGTTCTGCAGCCTGGAGACAAAGATGCTTCTCAGATGAATAGGCAACAACTTGTTTTTTGTTCCAGGGAAGCCCAGGCCCTAGTGGGACACCTGGAGATCCAGGACCACCAGGCCTTCAGGGCATGCCTGGAGAGAGAGGGATTGCTGGAACACCTGGCCCTAAGGGTGATAGAGTAAGTGTGTTCATTGCTGTCCTCCTGAGCACCATGATCTGTCCCTTAGCACTGCAGTAATTCCAGAGTATGACCTACTCAGCACTCAGTGCCATAACTGGGACCTTCTGGGTGTTTTCCACAGGGCGGCGTAGGTGAGAAAGGTGCTGAAGGTACAGCTGGCAATGATGGGGCAAGAGTAAGTACATCTGTCCTTCTCTTCAGACCTGCTCTTCACACACAGTTTGTGTACTGTGCTAGGGGACTCAGCTTGTGGAGTTAAACACTGTGCAGTGTTACCATGGGATGTCATGCATTTACAGTCATTACCTCACCCTCCAAGTCTTCACGATTTTCAAGACTGTTGTGCACACATTTTGGGGTGTCTGTGTTCCAGGCCCCTATTTGGTATCATCAATAATGCAAGTTTCGAGCTCAATGGAAAGGATTCACAGTTCATTTGGGATTCATCTAAGTTGACTCTAGTAAAAAATATGAACAAATGAGCAGGCAGAGATGAATAGGCAAAAAGCAAACCTTCCATATCTCACTCTTGGACTTAGACTCCTTCTCCTTGTCTCCATCGAGTTGCCCACAATCTGTTCTAAGTTTCACAGGTGAAAATTCCTGCCAAGGTACTAAGCTTCACATAAGCAGTAAGTTGCTGGCACTTCTAGAAAGTTTTGAATCTCCATTGCATTAATAAGGTCTCTAGTCTGCTGAAGATATGTTCAAGACACATTGCACACACTCTGCTACACAGACCAACTGTCCAATAATCTCAGTTACACTGGGCTTTCTTTGTATGCACTGACCATTTTTCCTTCCCAGATGTTGAGTTACTTTTTACATGAATTGAGACTATAGCTGAGATTCTTGGGTTGTGAAAACCAGTTGGAGTGCTAGCTGCTAAGCATTTGGAAATCTGAGGTACAGTCAAAATACAGGGATCCTGTCTGGACTACATTTATTGTTAACGAGGAAAAATTTTTTGGAGAAACCCTACTTTACAGAAGCTCTAATATAGTTATCATCTGTGAGCTGGAATTGGTTATTTAAATCAAGCATTATCCAAAGATACAGAGCAATTCTTAGTCATTGTAGGGGATATTTAGAGCTTATGGTAGTTAATGAACAGGTGAAGTAATGGTGAGCTGAAGGATCATTATGTGGAGTTGGTGGTTTTGGATAGAGAGTTTGCAACCTATTTGCCTGCCTTAGGAAGAGATAAAGGACATTTTTGAGTAGTTTGTAAGATCTAAATGAATCTTCAGACAAAATGATGAATACTTTAAAATTAATTTTAAAACTTAAATACTAACATAAAAGAAACAGAGTACTGTGCAAGTGGGGAAAAAAGACTTGATTCCTTTTTGAGAGAGTAAAATAAAGCTGGGTTTGTTTTTTGATATCATTTACCTTATTAATGAATACTGCATAAGGCAGATGATGAACTTAGAGAAAAAAGAGAATGAAGGTAAGCAGATCTTTTGTGGGGCGTTTGGGCATCGGGAGAGGAAATGCAAGTCAATTTTAGATTAAAGAAGAAAAAAAATGTTTCCAGAGATAAAGTAAAATTCAAAAGAATGAAAAAGGGAATGGTAATATATGAGAAGTTTTAAACTGTCTTTTTTTTGAGCATCACTTTTCTAACTTTCTATTGTCTTAATTTGTTCAAAAGGGTCTCCCTGGTCCAATAGGCCCAATGGGTCCAGCAGGTCCCACTGGTGAAAAGGTAAACAGATTCCTTTCCTTACTGAAGTTTCTTAATATTATCAGACTTCATTAGCATTTTAATGACCAAACAAGTTAGTTACTTGGGAAATAAAATTCTTTCATTTTATTTTAAGGGTGAACCAGGTCCTCGAGGTCTAGTTGGTCCTCCTGGTTCTCGTGGAAACCCTGTGAGTAAACATGTTTTTTTTTTTTTTTTTTTTGGTCTGGTATAAGTTAACAATACCTAACGCTGATCCAAACTCCAGGCATTTTTCTTATTTGCTGATATATTTTCCCCTTTTCCTTTCCCTTTCTCTGTAGCCAAGTGTGAAGTTCTTGTTGCTGTGCACTTGCAAAAGTATTACCAGATTTTCTTCCTGTGACCTATACTTGTTTTAGGGCAAATTTTATAGAGTCACCCTCACTTACCTCACTCCTGAAACGATGCCACCAGCTGTAATTGTGTCAATGTTTTTAAAAGCATGCCCCTAGCAGATACCACTGCACATAAACAAATGTTTAATGGGCAAAGCACAGCGGTAATCCTTAGTTCATCCAGTTATGTAACTCTTGTCATCTTCCATCTATTCGTGATTTGAGGTATTTTAAGGGTTGACTTGTTGACTTCAATTAGGGAATTTAAGGCTCAGCCCTTCTAGGTCCTTCATATTGCTTGAAATTGATTATGTGCCTGTCATAAATCAGAACACTCCTATTTCCAGTATAACTTGGAGCAGCTTCCACCCTTTTAGGGAGTGCTGGAGTTGGCAGCCTTCAGCTACTTCTTTTCCAAGCAAATGTTGAGTGGAAAGCTCAGTCAAAGCCTGTTGTGACCTTATAGAAGAGTACAACTTTGAACTACTGTGTTTTTTCCTCAGTGTGGTTGGAGTGGTAGGTTGAATGCAGTGTGTGCTCTTTGACCATCCCTGGAAGGGGTGGGTTGTGGCCAGAATTTCTCCCAGTGCTGTTTTAATACTCAAATGGGCCTTCCATCTCTGAATTCTGAAAGCTCAATATAGTCTCGAACACGTGGCAGCTTTTAACATCAGAGCTAACATCCTTTATTTTATGATTAAAAGATCATTTGATTCTGATTAATAGAACAAAAGTGTAAGGACACCTATGACAGTAAATAGTTAACATCCTTTCTGGTATATTGAACTGTAACTGATACTATCTGTAGAAAGGTGATTGTTAAATTTCAATTTTTCTGCGCAGGGTTCCCGAGGAGAAAATGGCCCGACTGGCGCTGTTGGTTTTGCTGGCCCCCCGGTATGTGTTTTGGAACACTAATGAGTTTCCTTTCCTCATGCTTTGATACACTTCATTTCCTTCATTATGAATAATTTTGTGGTGTTCTGGATCAGGAGTCACATTTTTGCTGCAAAAAGAGCTGTTTCTTTCTCCCATTAGTATATCAAGGGAAGGAGAGGGCCAATGAGCACCCTCGACAGTTGAAAAGTGGTTTTCTTCTGAAGATTATGTAATTGCTCACCAGATTTCATATTTTCATTAGTATGTTATGTTGCTCCTTTGAGATTAAAATGAGAGAAGTTAAAATGTGTCTACTGAAGGTAGCAAAGATTTCTGCCAGGAGTAGTGAAGGCTGGAACGAGGTGATGGACCAGATGGACTGGAATACCCTAAGCTTTCCCACAGCCTAAGTCTCCTGTTTCAGGATCCCTTTCACAGTCTTGCACCTGCTTCCCTTGGTGGGAAAAAAGCCTTGAGAAGGCAATGTTTATTTTGTAGCTGCTGAAGAAAATAGATAATCTAAAGAGAAGGAAAATGTGAACTAGATAAGTAAAATATTTAAAATGGAAATACTGGCTTCACAGAATGTTTAGAAAATGTCATGTGTGATCTTCTAAAGACCATGATGAATCATTAAACAAATACAGTGTTTTCTGGACTGTTTTTTACCCCTGGTATTTTTATTTTTACCCTTTTAAAAATTCTCTACAGAATTATTTTGTTAGGAAAGATTTGGTGTTGCTTGCCCTGATGTTTCTTCCAAATAATTTTTCTTATAGGGCCCTGATGGTCAGCCTGGTGTGAAAGGTGAACCTGGAGAACCTGGACAGAAAGGAGATGCTGGATCTCCAGGACCACAGGGTCTTGCTGGGTCTCATGGTCCCCCAGTAAGTACAAATAAAATCCTCTCAGAACCAGTGACTTAGGCTGATCTTGTTCACTAAAAAAATCCTGGGTGTTCACTGTCATCCCTCTCTTTCTCCTTTCCTTGTAGGGCCCTTCAGGTGTTCCTGGTCTGAAAGGTGGTAGAGGAACCCAGGGTCCACCTGTAAGTGATATTTTGTGTTGAGACCTGGCTGCAGATAATCTAATACAGAAGTTTATTGTGATATGTGTATTATTACTTATCTCAGCTTGTTTTTCAGTATGTAAATATAATTTGCTCAATAATTCAGCCAAGAACATTTGAGGTAACTAGTGCTGTATGTCTTTTGATAAAGATGGCATTAAAAAGAGGTTTTTTTAGGGTGCTACTGGATTCCCAGGATCTGCTGGAAGAGTTGGACCTCCAGGACCTACTGTAAGTTAATTATCATTTTCCTAGTAGGTATGTTTTATAAAATGGTCACCAACAATCTGAAGGCTAAATAAAGCAAGAAAGGTGAACCAGTGTTTATGGCCTGATGCTATTGAAGAGAACAGTTTGTCAACACTGCCTTCTGTGACTGATTGTTTGCATCATTAAATGAAGCTCATTAGCCTTCAGCTTGGTCCAATGCCTGATGGTGGTCCAAAGCTTTCCATTGGGTTAAGTAGGCTTTCAAATTGCTGCTCAAATTGCTCCAAGGACTGGAGTGCTTGGAGGAATAAAAAGCTCCAACTTATATTTTCCTCTATATTTTACTTTTTGTCTTTTTAGTGGTGACTGAAATTACAACAGTTTTTGGAAAAGAAAGAGCTTCTACTGGGCTCTCTCATTGGTGGAGTTACTCATAAGTTCCATTAAAATAAACTCAAACCCTCAAACGCAAAAACTCTTCTGTTCAAACTTTTTCAGAAACACTATAAAAAATACTAGCTGTGGATCAAATTGAGGGTTGACCACACAGAGAACTGTGTCATGCTTCATATGCCTTTTAATGCTATGATGAAGAAAACAACTTGCAGTCATTGTAAGGTTATCAAATGTGAAGTTTATGGAAAACTTAATATACACGTGAAGTCTTTTAAAAGTATTTGAGAAATGAACAAAGGTCTGTTGAAACACTAATTTGTACCATGGAAATGAAAAGTTTGGATGTGGACTTTAGCTTGATGATATTAGAAAGAATGGGCAAAGGTGAATTTTCTAGCAGTGGTTATATACTGGATGTGAAAGAAAAACACAGAAAAGAGAGGCAAAATAAAGTGTCTTTTAAATGAGTGAGTTTGGAATTGAAAACTGTGGGGGACATGGGTGGAACTTGGACATAATTTGATATTTATTTAATTTCATTTATTTGATCATAAAAGAGGTGATAATAGCTTTTAGCTCATTCACATTTGTTAGCCTCACGGCATACATATACAGTTAATTGAAACACAGTCCTCAGAATTTTATTGTCCTGGTCAGAAAAGGGCCCAATGTAATGAAGTGTTTTCATTTTTATAGGGAGCCCCAGGGCCTGCTGGGCCTATTGGTGAACCAGGAAAAGAAGGTCCCCCAGGTCTTCGTGGTGATCCTGGTTCTCATGGCCGTGTGGGAGATCGAGGGCCAACTGGGCCTCCTGGTGGCCCTGGGGACAAGGGTGACCCAGGGGATGATGGGCAGCCGGTACATCCCTTCGACTGTCCCTCTGCCACTGCAGGCTCTCTTTCACTGTTGATCACTGCTGACATGACAGTGACATTGCTTTCTCCTCTCTGGCTTTCAGGGCCCAGATGGCCCCCCTGGCCCTGCAGGAACTACAGGTCAAAGAGGAATTGTTGGAATGCCAGGACAACGAGGGGAGAGGGGCATGCCTGGGCTGCCAGGGCCTGCAGTAAGTGACCTACAGCACATGTGCCACCAGCCTGGAATTGCTGTGTGGGATTTGCAGTGTAGTGCTCCTTAGCATGAGGAGAAAGCTGGAAAACTCCAGCTGCAGGACTGAATAGAGAGAGAATAGGGAAGAACTTAATCTCATTCAAATGAAGGATGTAGAAGGTTTGGTTCCTTTTTGTTTCTGCCATAATGGAAAGTCTGTACCTGAATTAAGAGTAAGTGAGTAATAGCATAAGGCTTTTGTCCAAAATGTCCCTATTTGACTTAAACTTGATCCCTGAAAAAAACAACCCCACACTCTCATTTAGGTACCCAAATGTCACTTGAATGTGAGTAAACACTCTGCAAGCATTGTTTCATAAATTGTGAACTACAGCCTTCCAAACTGCCATTTGAGCTCTCTTTGCATTCATGTAGGATTTATAGATATATGTGGGATGGCATAAGGATCCAGTAGATCAAGCAATTAAATAGTTTTAAATCCATTAGTAAAAGGATTGATACAGAGGATCTGTCATTACCACTGGATCCATGAAATCACTTTATAGGTAAAGTTCACCAGAAATTTTTCCAGGCTAACAAGGTTTGTTGGTGTTGAGACAGAAAATTCATGTTAATTATTTCAAACTTCATTATATTTTTCTGAAATCTAAAACACCATACCTATTGCAGATAATGACATCAGACTTCCTGATTTATCAGTAACTTCTTAAAAAGACAAAGTATTCAAATTATGTAAGAACCTTGTCTTAAGTATCAGGATTTTTTTTCATTTCAGGCTGGCAGTAGTAGTTTGGCAGACAGCAGGTTTTTAGTGCTTTCTTTGTTTTGTGATTAAAATTTTAATATGATATTTGTCATCTTTTTTTAGGGTACTCCAGGAAAGCAAGGTCCCACAGGGCCACCTGGTGACAAAGGTCCCCCAGGACCTATTGGCCAGTCAGGTGCCACTGGGCCTGTAGGTGAAGCTGGTCCAGAAGTAAGTATTACAGCATTGTAGCATGCAAGAAAAGACATGGTCACTCTCCTTGACTTGAAGTTAGAGGTGGAGAACAACTTTCTAATTCTTGTAGAAATGCAGGATTACAGAGTTAATCAATAGCTGTATTTTTATTCCATAACCCCAGGGACCTGCTGGTAATGACGGTACTCCTGGAAGAGATGGAGCCGTTGGAGAACGTGTAAGAATATATTCTTTTCTTAATTTTCTTCCACAAACTCCCATTTTATTCTTGACTTATTGTAGATTTTCTTTTCATTCAGTTAACCTGGTGGAGAGTTTGTTCTGAAAGTGTATCCCAGCTTTGAATATAATACCTCTCAAAGCTGAGGATGCCTGGCTAAGAGGCTAAGAACATCTGCTTCCACAAACTCAGACTTGAGTTCTTGCAGCAGCAATATCTTTGTAGGTTGCAATTGCTCAAAAATAGACTGGCTCTGCTACAGTTTTGTTGCATTGGTCTAGACCAGTCCTCTTTAGATAAACAGTTGAAATTCTGCTTTGCAGGGTGATCGAGGTGAACCTGGCCCTGCAGGCTTACCAGGTTCTCCAGGAGGTCCAGGAACTCCGGGTCCTGTTGGCCCTCCAGGAGATGCAGGTCAAAGAGGTGAAACTGTAAGTGATGTTTTTTTAAAAAATACTTCGTATATCAAAAACTATTGTGTGTGGTTTTCATGCATTGCCTCACATTCTTTCTGTATGCAACCTTTGTAGGGTTCTCGAGGTCCCATGGGTCCCCCAGGCCGTGCAGGAAAGAGAGGTTTGCCTGTAAGTTGCCCATGGTCACTGTGGTTTTGTCTGAGATTCCACTGAGGAAAGTGTGTGAGGAATTCAGCCCAAATGAGAATGCCAAGCAGGGCTTCACCTTGTGCTCTGGCTGCAAGTGGGTGCAGGTAGTTCTGAGCTGCAAAGCTGCACAGATATGGATATTTGTATTTGGATCCTCCAGTAGTACTTTGGAAGCCTCTTTATTTGGAGCATGTTGCTGTCTGGGTAAAGGAAGGATCTGAGTTAGCAAATGGCTGGAGTCTGGTCTAAATAAGGGGTAAGGAAATGGATACTCAACAAAAAGATAAAAATGGCAGAAATACAGCAAAATCACCTGTTCCCAT
Source organism: Serinus canaria (assembly GCF_022539315.1). Lineage (NCBI taxonomy): Eukaryota > Metazoa > Chordata > Aves > Passeriformes > Fringillidae > Serinus > Serinus canaria. The sequence goes on from NC_066321.1 coordinate 30,345,923, forward strand.
TAAAAAGCCTTAATTCTACTCATGAACTTCCAACTTCAATCTGAAAAGGAAAATAAACAAAAGTCCTCTTTTTTATGTTACATAAGTCTTTTACAATCCAAGCCTGGAACAGAAAATTAATTGCAAACTTGGGAAATTCAAAACAATGTTGTCCCTAAGCAGATGTCATTTGAGAGACAGTAAAGTTTATTGAGTAGTTAGTGATAATGATGCCCTAGATAAACTATTTGGAATCTGGCATTGAGAAATTTAGCATGTAATTTGGGCTGAGAAATATAGAATTGAAAACAGCAGCCACGTTTTGCAATGATTCTTGAATTAGTGTAAGAAGTTTCTAATTATCAAAACTAACTAGGAGATTGTGACAGTAATAAGAACAAGGTATTTGTGCTGCGTGGATGTTGTTGTCCGTAGTTAGGGAGTGTAACTTCAGTTGTACTTTAATCATAGTGAAGGTGAAAGAAGCTGTGAGAAGTAAAGATGCAGCCTGGATGATTTAATACTGAAAATATGCTTTATCATAATGAGCCTGTGAGACATCCTTAATATTTCAATCTCATTAACAAAAATCATCTGCCATATACAGTTAAGTGAAGAAATACATTGATATTTAAAAAATTGGTTTTCTAAATTATTTATTATTAGTAGTACAATTCCTTGGGATTTTTACTGTATTATGTAGCTAAGTAGAGTAAATTTGCTACAACTGTATTTAAGCATAGCAGCTTTCTGTAATTATTTACTTATTCTTTGGTAAAAACTTAAGATTCTTGGAGCTGCCTCAACATCATCATCTTTTTCCAGATTTAAAAGGGAAGGGGTTCTGAGTCCAGTGTCTAAAATCAAATGAGGGAGTTTTGAGGTTAGAGTTTTTTCCCCATTTCAGAATTTTACATTTCATCATTGATATTTAAAGGGTCCCCAAGGACCTCGTGGTGACAAAGGTGACAATGGAGATCGAGGTGATAGGGGCCAGAAAGGACACAGGGGTTTCACTGGACTTCAAGGCCTTCCTGGCCCTCCTGTAAGTTATTCTGCTTTTACTATAATTTTATTTGCTTGGTACTTAAATGGTGTATCAAGAACATAGTTATTTAAAGTGGAAAAAAAAGAAAAGTAGTTATTTTTTCCCACAAGGTGTTTGAGTGGCCTGGTGTCTGCACTTGTTAATATTTTTAATGCAAATTTAAAATACTGTTACATGATGAGGTAAAGCTGGTGTTGCAAGATGTGTGTTCTATTCTTGTTCCCTGTGCAAGGCCAATCCCTTACAGTTAATGACCTGTCAGCACAAGATGGTCACAAAAGCTGGTAGTTTGAGATAAGCAATTTAGAGTATGAAATGCTTTTTGGCAGTGTTTGAATTCATTAGAGTCAAGAAATCTAGTGCAAAATCCCAAAAGGGCTGTGAGAGCATCTCTTGCTAATATTTTCAAGAACTTTGTGATTTTGTTGTCAATTGAATGGAAATATCATGGAAAACTTGCATTTTTTAAAGAACATTTATTCATTTTTAACATTATTTATTATGGGGCTGTGCAAACACTGTAAGTTTCAACAGGCAGGAAGAGCAGCAACAAAGAGAGCATTACACCCAAATCACCTTTTCACTTGGTGATAAAGCTGTCATTTACTCTCTTGTAAGCCACTCTGGTTGTAAATACCTTGATACCTGGGCTTTTCTGGAGAAACAGATTTACAGCCAAGCACCAGTAAATTTTATTCAGTTACTAAATGGTTAACATAAAGGTACCACCTATTGTTTATGTACCTTTTAATCCTATTCATACCAAATTGTGTGTCTCACACACTAATGCCTTAAAACTAAAGTAATATGCTCTAAATGGCACAATAATACAATAATTTCTTCTGTTTAGGGTCCAATTGGTGAGCAGGGCAGTCCTGGCATTCCAGGCCCATTTGGTCCTAGGGTGAGTATAACTTTTCAGGTTTTTCTTGCTTGGGGTTTATTTCTTTTTCTTGCTCAGATGTCTATTTCTGCATCACTTGTATTTCAATGACTTTTATTGACTTTGATATCAAATGGTCATTACCCTAATATCTTTTGTTGAGACATCACCTTTTTTAATATAGTACAGCTTTGTCATGAGTGCATTTTTTTTGTAGATAAAAATGTTGGCTCAGAATGACTTCAGGGCCGCAGTCTCTTTTTACAGACATTTTTGCTGCAGCTGATACAAAGCCATGCATGTGGCAGCACTGCCACTCATCCCCCATGCATGTCATTTACTCAAAATAAAGGAGAAATACTGTCCCTTGGGAACATCCAAGGGAGGCATCTACATCTACCTCTGAGCCTGCATCTGAGGGTGCACAGAAGCTACTCCAGTCTGCACAGCATCTGGAACTGATCTCACTTAAATGGGATCAGTTAAGGAAATAGATATACATCTGAGCCAAGTTATATTAGCTGAGGTGATTCACTTGAGAAGAGCAGCTTCTAAACTGCCTTCTTATTTTTACAGAAGAAGAAAAATGGTGATTTTTAAAAGTTTGGCAAAAGGCACAAGTAATCAGATTGGTTCCTGACAAGATATTGCTTATAATGGGTTGTTTTGTCAAACTTTGTTATTAAATGCTAAAATACACTCCATCTTTCTCCTATGTTTTCTAGGGTCCTCCAGGTCCAGTTGGTCCTTCTGGAAAAGATGGAAGTCCTGGTCCACTTGGGCCAATTGGGCCTCCTGGTGTTAGAGGGACTGTGGGAGAAGCCGGACCTGAGGTAAATTAATGGGAATATGGGGGGGAAAGGTTATCTTTAAATAGTCAGATTCTTTTTTATAGTCCATCACATTATTTTCTTGAACATCTATGAGCTCAAGACAAATGATAAAATATGGTAGTTTCTCCAACAAACATCCAGGGTAACTGTATTGAAAGCGTTAATTTATTACTCATTTTCATCTTGTGACACTGGGATGATCCCAGCCTCATCCACCTGTGCTCTCCTTAGGCTGAGCTGGAGTAGTTCTGTGGTGGCTTACTGGATCCACCTGGATCTGTGGTCCAGCATGGCTGTTTGGCCACTTGGGTCCTAAACCCTCAGGTCCAAGCAGAGGCCAGCAGTAGACCAAAGCTGGCAGTCCCCCAGAGTGAGCACAGCCACCTGCCTGACTGCCAGCACCCTCCTCCACTGGGCCATGTGTTAGGGAGATCCTTCACTCCAAATAAACTGCCCAAACTCTAACACTGAGCCCAGCTGATCTTTGTGCTGGGCTGAGGTTTACAGACACCAAACCATGAGCTGAATCACTGCTGATGAAAACTGACCAGTTTGGAAAGAGTCCTAAACCTTGCTGAATGCCCCAGGCCCATTCCACGTACACCAATTCAAATTACTCAAAAAAAGGTAGTTAAACCACTTGAAAGAAGATAAATTTAAAAAAATTAGAGAATTTGAGAAAAGAGTGATCTGGGTGGTTATGTGGAGAATTAAAAAATTTATATTGCTTATTTTGTGGAAGGGGTAGAACAAAATAATGGGCAAGAAAAGGAAGGCAGTTTTTGCTTACTTTCTGTCTGGTAAGACATGGTGTTCCCTGTGTTTATCATGTGCTAATATTCTGCCTATTTCATTTGAATTTCTGCTAATTATCAGTATCTCCACTTCTGCCAAGACACCAAAACCTGTATGAATAGCCTATGACAGAGCATAAGAATATAATATGTCTCTATCAACTGTGTAATGAAACCACACAAGAAATATTACATTCCAATATTTTTAGTTTTGCTTTCCATGGGGGCTTGCATGCAGCTGTAAGTTGGAACTAAAAAGCAAGAAATAAAGGTTGAGATTTCACTTTTCAGACCCAGCATGTATTAGTTTGGGTCTGTGCTCTGCATGTGCTTTGGAGCGCTAGTTGTGAGTTCTGAAGTAATGACTCTCAAAGGAAAGGCCAGTTCAGATCCACCACCTGGTGCAGCAGAGCATCAAAATTCACCTAGAGGTACATTACAGACTTTGTTCTGCCAGAGAAGGGCTAGCAGGGTGAGATATGTTTATTAACAGATATCTTCTCATGTGTCCTGGTTCATGGTGACAGAAGGACCTCACAACCCACCACTGGGGAAAATTTACATAGTCAGGAAAACACCTGCTCTACCAAGTAAGGATGATGTAGATTCTGTCCCATAGAAAGACCAGAGTTCTGTGGCCAGAGAGCTGAGCACTGTGATGGATAAATATAAAGATGTTTCTAGTGCTAAATTTTCCATCCAGGAAAATGATCCAGAGGCAACTTCTGGAAAGCAGGAATTTTAAGAAATAAAGTTGTTAGGCAGGGATCTGAACAAGGAGGGACAGGTTTAACAAAGGAAATGAGTGCATTCCTTGCAGACTTTTTCCAGCTATTATTTTCAAATCAGGGTAAGAAAAAATCGAGCAAGGTATTAAGGCAATCAGAGAGGACATGGTGCAGAGTGAATACATACCTCACATGCAGTTCTTTGAAAGGTGAATTCTTTATATCTGAATTATTCCCTGTGCTTTAGAGTGACTGGCCCTGAAGTTTCGGGGATTTTTTTTTTTTGGTGGCAGGCTTTGCTGTCATTGAGCACAGTATTTACTCTACTGGACCTCTGTTGCCTTCTTGTTTTGAACCTTAGGGCCCACCAGGTGAGCCTGGTCCTCCTGGCCCTCCAGGGCCCCCAGGCCACCTCACCGCCGCCCTCGGTGACATCATGGGACACTATGACGATGCCATGGCAGATCCACTCCCAGAGTTCACTGAAGATGAAGCAGCCCCTGATGACCACAATAAGACAGACCCAGGAGTCCACGCCACGCTGAAGTCGCTGAGCAGCCAGATCGAGACCATGCGCAGCCCCGACGGCTCCAGGAAGCACCCGGCACGCACCTGTGATGACCTGAAGCTGTGCCACCCCTCCAAGAGGAGCGGTGCGTGTCCACACCTCTGCCCTGGGCCCTCTGCCCTGTGTCCAGCACGGCCTTGGGCACTGCTTTGCACTGCTGCAACATCATTCTGCTTACGTCTTCCCAGTTGTTTCAAAAATCTTTGTGATAGAACAGAGTCACCTTTTATGTCCTTTGCAGGTGAATATTGGATTGATCCTAACCAAGGATGTGTTGAAGATGCTATAAAAGTGTACTGCAACATGGAAACTGGGGAGACCTGCATTTCTGCCAACCCATCCAGTGTGCCCCGCAAAACATGGTGGGCCAGCAAGTCCTCTGACTTAAAGCCTGTTTGGTATGGCCTTGATATGAACAGGGGATCACAGGTAAATAAATACAGTCACTCTTAAGAATGGGCTTCTGTGGAGCTTGCTGCCGTGTGGGTTGGAACTTCTGCTGCTGCTATGAGCAGGTTCTGCTACAGTCACATTATACCTGTGATTGACTGGCTTATAGTCAATTGATTGTTAGTATCATATAATAAGGGTAGGAAATAGCTGGGAAAAAACAATGCAAGCACATCTAATGCAGGATTGGCTAAAGCAGACCACTGCTGGACAAAATCATCAGCTTCTCTATCAGTCTTTTATTAAATCTTTGTCTTGTCCTTAAACAACTGTACTTCTACCCTGACACATAATCCAGATCCCTGCTCTTTTAATTGAATTCTAGTATTCCTTTCAGAAAACTCTATACTGCTAAAAATTATGAAAATTACTTTATAAATTTGTTTAAAATGAAAGTATGATTGTTATCATATGATCAGGTTGATCCATGATGAATCCATCGGTCTTTAGGCAGATAAAATTTCACTCACATTTCTGCTGGGTTCTTCCTCTATGGTAACTTCTAAGATGAGGCTTAATGATCCTGAAAAATAACAGAAGTTTACCCTATGGAAAGTATATAATTTGTTAACTAGTTTTTTGCCGCTTTTTTCCCTAGTTTATCAAAAGTACAGATAATATCTTCAAATCCTATTTCATAGATCATTATTATTTTTAAGTTCAGTATTTGGTGCATGAAAGATAACACTGTTATCAACTGGATTACTGAAAACAGTTCAGAACATTACCAGCTGAGAACAGATGTGATATTGTTTGCTTTTTTGAGATGCTTTCACTTATTACTAAATTCAGGAAGTCTTGTCATGACCTAACACATGTTGATGTTTAGCTGCCTGCAGAGCTACCCAGAGAGGTTTGTAAGGCAGTTGCTCTTTGAAGGAGCAAATTATCTTCAGGAACACCAAAAAAGAATGTATCAGTATTTTTGAAACACTGTCAGATTTGGTGACTAATAGTATGAGCCATGTAATAGTCAAACACACTTCTTATGGATTCCAAATAATAAATGTGTCCAAGATTACTAAACAGGGGTACCACACTTTATACATTAGGACAGTACCAATGAATAAGTTTTTCTCTTCACTGGTTTCAGTGAAATGTATAAACTTTTAGTCATTCTTGACTGTTGGTTAGATGTTGCAATGATTCATAAAACATGAATAAAATGGAACCTGCATGGACAGGTAAAAAAAACCTCAGGAATTTTAGAATTTGTCTTACTGGTAGAAAAATTGCTTGTTTTTTTAGAAACGCTGACACTTTGTGAAACATTTGTCAAACTCGTGTGCCAATTGATTAGTTTATAAGGCCTGTATGCAAACTTTGTTTGGTTATAAGGCCCATGTAATGAAACTTTGTGCTGCTTCTAAATACGATACAAACCCTACACAAAAAAAAGTTAATCAAATGGCAATATATCAGGTGCATTGTAAAAGAATTTTCTGTGCTTGATGTTTCTTACCTGCTTCAAGGTTAATCTAATGCATTATTCCATATGTAAGAATCCCTTTCAGAAATGAGGCAGAATTCATTCCAAAGCTTGGCCTATCTGTGGAGGCCTAACTTCCTCTGACTTGTGCAGTTGCAGAGAATTATGATCAAAATTCTCCAAAATTCCCCAAAATTCTCCCTGTTACAGAATGTCTAATTTCTTTGTCCTCAACTGGCAGCAAATTACACAAGAAAGAAACCACCCTTAGATTTTATGTAATAGGGCTCCTAGTAGTCATGTCTTAAAGATGACAATAATGGCAGATGTTTCTAAATTCACCAACTCCTAATTTCAGCATCCTGTTAATTGACCTATTTCTTTATCTCCAAAGTTTGTGTACGGGGATACAGCTGTCACTCAGATGACATTCCTGCGCCTGCTGTCCAAGGAAGCTTCCCAGAACATCACCTACCTTTGCAAAAACAGTGTTGGCTACCTGGATGATCAGACAAAGAACCTGAAAAAAGCTGTGATTCTGAAAGGGGCCAATGACCTGGAGATCAAGGCAGAGGGAAACAGCCGCTTCAGATACACTGTCCTGCATGACAGCTGCTCTGTACGTTTGGGGGCTTTGCCCAAAGGACTTTTGTACCTTTTAACTTCTCTCCTGAATTAGAGAAAACACCACTCAAGGAAGTAATTAAAATTCTGCAGGATTTTGTAATGAATTGTCAACTTAACTGATCAAACAGGGATCTTTCTATAATTCTAGCTTCACTTAATGAAAGTCTGCACTATTTAGTGGCTATTTGCAAATTCTTTCTTAGTGAGCATACTGAGATACATATCTTGGCATTTTGCATTTCCCAGTACTTGTTTAGCTCTGAGCTGAGTGCAATCATACAAACTGGTGAGAGAACCACAAACTTTTGTCTGCCAGATGGGCAAGATTATTGCAGCAGTACTGTGGAGGAAAATCACTGAGCTGGAAAGGAAAACTCTCCGTAAAATTTCGTGGTGGGCACAGAAACCAGAAAGTAGTAGATTTTTCAGAAACTTGGCAGTTTCAGCCAAGACCAACAGATTGGCAAATATTCCTAAATCTAGTCCTGCACCTGAAAAAAGTTAAGTACTCTCTGTGCTTTAAAGTAAGCCCACAATCACGGGTGAAGGCACACATTATGAACATGTAGAGCATAAGAGAAAAATCAGCCCTGATGTGTCAGTCTGGTAGATCTGCTCAATAGAGACATTTCAAAAGAACCCAGGTTATGTTGCGCAGTGCAGACAGCATCGCTCAGTGTTACTCAGCAAAGGTGCAGCGACATCCTCCTGAACAATGAAACAACCGACTCACCAGTTGCACTTCAGGCTGGATTTAACAGAGCCCTGGCCTAATTTTTAAGTTTTTCCCTCTTCTTTTCCCTCTAGAAACGTAATGGGAACATGGGCAAGACCGTGTTTGAGTACAGGACGCAGAACGTGGCGCGCTTACCCATCATCGATATTGCACCGGTGGACATTGGCAGTGCCGAGCAGGAGTTTGGAATTGAAATTGGGCCAGTTTGCTTTGTGTGAGAGCAAGGGGGGAATATAACACACTACCCAGCAACAGCAGCAGTTAAACATGAACTTGGACTGATTGAAGTTAATCCTGAGACTCTTGAAGTAATGGCTGATATTGGATCAGCATTGTATATACAGCTCTTTCTAAATGCCCGGCCTCCTTTTGAATATTTATTTTACTTACAAACCTTCTGTTTTCAATGATTGAAACCAACTGTTTAGTACAATTTTAAGAGGATTGATGACAACCTTCTAAAAGTAATATGAATCCTTTCCCTTATTTTTGTTTCAAATTATTTTGACATTTCCAGGTATTCAAAATTGATAGATTTAATGTGGAACTATGTAAATGCTCTAATGATTATTTCTTTTGCTTTGATGTGTACTGAATAACAAAAAAGTAGAGCACTTTTGTAAACTGTTGGCTGTATTTCAATCATACCTGCTCCCTCTACCCCAGTTTGTGTTCCTGTGGTTGCCATTCACAGAAATATGTGTCTTTTGTAAAAGAAAATCTCTTCAGACAAGACCATCTTAATTTGGCATTGTTTTTCTTGCACTTTTCTATGTCAGTCTGCTCAGAAGAGTGATCCATAGCCATGGTTAATTTATGAAGTAAAAATATTACTGGGGTAAATATGACTTTTCATTAGGGGTGTCCCATATCTTTAAGGCTAGATTTTACTCCTCACAATGTATCTGTGTAATTCAATTAAATTATCCTTAATCTTCGGAATATGTCTTAACCCCAATACTTGTTGATTTTCCAGTATTTGCCCATCTAAGAAGCCATTACATATCAAATGATTCAGATGTCTTATATATGGTGCCAATTTGTGTGTGTTGCAGACCATTCACATGTATACCAGACCAGTTGCTAGTAAAGAAAGTTTAGAAATTCCTTGGTTTTAGCTGCCATCCAGACATGCATCACCAGTCATTTGACTTGCTGGCTTTGAGTTGTCAAGGCAGGAAAGTTCCATCATTTCTTAGCATGAGCTACCTCATCTCTGGAAGTTGGGATGCAATTAATATTCCTGGTTTTCTTTTAGGTATTAAAAGGTGCTATGCTTCTGTTGTTATTTCAAGATAGGAGATAGGCAGGGCAAAAAAAAAGGCAACAAAGTGATGGTGCTAAATGACTCTCTAGAAGGCTGATGAAATAAAGATGCCTACTGTCAATGTCATGTTCAGAGCTTAGCTGTTAGGCTTGCAGTGTTTGAGAAAACAATGTTACAGTGCATTTATTTGTTGGTCATTCAGTATGCAGAATTTTTTGTACCTCCGACATGCTTTATTTTGTAAAGTATGTGGGTACAAACTTACTTAGGTTTTTTGTTTCTTTACTGCATCTGTGCTCTCCACGTTTTTTTGTTTGTTCCTTAAAAAAAAATAAACAGCTGGGGCTCTCCCTAAAGAAAGTCATGCACATAGCTTTATTCATGTATCTTTGCAAAGCATTTAATTAAATACATGCTTCTCGCTATGTAAGTGGTTTCCTTTTTGTAAAACTCCTCCCAGTGTGTTCATTCCATATCAGTTCATTCCCAGGAAATTAAAAATAGAAGTACTTAATTGTTGTTTGGTTGCTGTTTGCATAAGTCATTTGCCAGGCATTGTGAAATATTTTGAAGACAGGAGTGTAGGAGAATTTGTAAAGTACCTTCTGTGTCAGTTTTTACAGATAGGTGTCAGCTGTATGAAATAAATCAGCAGGCATAGGAAATACACATAGATAATATTGTTTGAGACTCCAGAGAGAATTTTTATCAAGAGTGAAATGTGATTTGGCCAGTTCTTAGTGGCAATGGAGTTAACACTGAGAGGAGACAGTTTCTGGACAAGACGTAAAGCTGCATTTGTAGTGAAGGAAGCAAGAACTTCCCTTTCCCCCTTCTGAAGGTTTTGCAGGTTTCTAGGTTGTCCAAATGTGTTTCCCTGCAGGGGAGGTAGGGGCTGGGAAGTTGATAGGTTCATGCTGATGTTATCTGTTTGCTTTTACTGCCATGCAGGAACTTTATAATTTCTTTCTTACTGGCATGAAATAATTTCTATAAATATGTGACTGAGGGGTTAATTTACCATACTGGCTCCTAGAAGACTTTAGGTAACCTTAATTTCAAGCTGCAGAGTAAAGGCTTGCTCCAGTATGTTCAAGCAAAGGAGGCTGTGGTCATATCTCTGCAGCACATTTCTCCAGATGCACAAAATTAATAACATTTGGAGGATAGGTTTATGTTTGTAATTAGTTTTAATCTCTAATTTTAATCAAGTATTATAATCCATGTTTAGTATAAGTAGTTTGTAAGGTTTATGATGGAGAAGATTATTTGTTTTTTAAAAATACCTTTTCTTTTTCTTTCAAGTATCTCTTTGTATCTCTGTCTCCATATGAAGTGTGCAGTATTTCCCCAGCCAGGTGCTTTGAGCACTGAAAAAGAGCTGTAACTAGAGAGCTGCTAAAGAGCTGTAACTGGAGAGCCATCTGAGGTGATATTCTTTAAAAACCAGGGCTGGAGAAGCACTAAAGGAAAGCCTGCCCTGAAGTGCAGGCTCCCAGGTAGTTAGCTTGATTTATTAAATTATGGATATTGATCCAGTACCAATATCCAACTGTGACGGACAAAGACTCTCTAACAGTTTAAGGTTAGAAAGTGTGTGTTTATTGTGGGATAGCTCCCAAACACACACTGCCATTTACAGGTGATTCCAGAATCCTTTTATCTATACAAGTATTGAATACCCAAAATACAAATGCATATTCATAACCTTGGCACATCCTATTCCCTGCTTCGTCTGCTAATTAGTTCAAAAGCCATTAAGCATGAGTAGCTTGTTCCTTGAAATGGGTCCGTGGTCCCTTTCATGGGGAGGGGTCCCAAAATGAGGAAGTAAATGAAGTCTTCCTCATTCCTCTTTCTACCTTTTCAATGCAAATATGACAAATGAACCTTTGGTAGAGCTCCCGTTCCCTGGCTTCAATAGGTCTCAGAACAGAGGAGGCCTACAATTGTCTCATGTTCCTAAAAGCTATTCATCAGTTTCTATTTTCTTCATTATAAACCCAGCTAACCAAACACTGTGCTGACAAGCAATCAATTATTAAACTACTAACTCTTAACTTCATCAAGGCCTACTTATTTATTTTGATTAACTCTAATAAAGCTTATGTCTAACTAAGATCTCAGTTCCTCTAAAATCTTAACTAAAGCCTCAGTTCCTCTAAAATCTCTAATTCTTTGAAGTTTATGTCTTAAGCTGAGGAGTCTCTAATGCAAGTGGCTGGCCATGCTTTTCTCTGCTCTTGACTCTGTTTAGAGCATACATAGACATTGCACCTCTCTCCCTGCTTTTGCATTCCTCACAGTATTGTAGAATCATATGAGGAAGGAAAAAACCAAAAAAATGTGTGTCGGGGGGCATTTTCTTATCCAGGCAGCATGGCATAGCCTCATGTAATACAGCTTAAATTTTGTGAATGAGCTAATAATTTGTAGTTTATGAAGTATCATTAAGTAAATGTCAGCTATAACATTTAGTGAAGTTCTGTCTTAGTGACAAATAGCTTCAGGAATGGTAGAAAAAAGGCACTTCAGAGTGATTCAAATAATGTAGAGTGATTACAATAATACAGTATCAGACACTGCATTTAAATTAAATTTGAGTTACAAGAATTGGTTCTGTTTTCCTTAACTAACCTGTCCTCAGGGAGAAACAAATCCCAGGACAGCCAGCATTGGCAGAAACCTTCCCTTGGTTTCTCAAAAGCAGTAGTGCAATTTTGAGAATTTGAGAATTCTTTGGCAACCATTCATTAAAAACTCATCTAGAAATTAAATTCCCAAACTGCTTCCCTGCCTTCTGCTAGCTTCCTTGTGGCTATGACAAATAACCAGCTCGAAGTTTTCAGCACTAAAAAGGTTCTGGAGAGCACCAGCAGTATCACATACAGGAGAATGTACCAAGCAACACAGAAATGTAACAAAGAAAATGTCATGGCATAGCTAGAAACAACACAGCCAAAGCCCACAAAACAGCAAGAAAATGGAAGACTTTTCCTCTCTGCAAAGGCAAGTAAAGAGTCTAAAACAGTTTAAGAGCAAAAAGCACCATTTTTCTTAGTGTTGTAGAATAAGAGCCCCTATGGCTTTCTTCTGTCTCCTATAACTGCCTGAGACTGAGCATAGTAATTGAGCTGGTAAACACTCACATGACCTATGGATATTTTAATTACTTTTTCAGGAAATGCAGGCTATGCTGAAGGTTTAATACTCACTGGGCAGTTTTTTCTCACTGAAAGAGGATTCCAGAAAGAGTAAAACAATTGCAAAAGGAAAAGCAAAACTAAATGGAAATGTAGAAATGCTAATGAAGGAACAAAGATTCCCTGCAAGTATGCAAATATCACAGAGAAAAAAAGGCAAACATTAGAGCATTAGATGGCTTCAAAAATCATGAGAAAAGGTAGAACTTAATCAGTTCAATAGCTGAAATAGAAATGCCTTAGAAGCTGTAGACCCATAGACAAATTTTATTGTGAATTTGCTGCTCATTCCTGTGAGGCAATTACTGGGATATCTTTAGAATCAGTAAAAGAGAAAAAAGCAGTTTATGCTTTTTCTAAAAGCCAGAAGAGAGAGGGCACAATATGAGAGCCATTTGCCTGTGCAGAGCTCAGGAAAACCCAAGCAGAGTGGTGCAAATAACAAAACTAAGTTTTAAGGTATTGCACAGCACCAGAGCTTGATTGCTGACTTGTCTGCTGTGCTCTCAGCATTACATGTTTTATCCTGTGCTGGGAGAAGGTCTGGAAAAGTACAAAGGTATCAGGCAACACTAGTTTGGGCAGGATGCTAAAGAGTCCATGCTTAACTTCCTCCCCCACGTTTGTTTTGTTCACATTCCCATTTCCTTGCTGGTAGAGTTAGAAGCCATCTTTCTATGGCTCTGGCTTAAGTTTTGTTATGTTCTCAATATCAGAGAGTTTCTATTCTAGTTTCTAACACTATCAAATGTTTTTGTTGCAAAATTAGTAATTTGTTCCTTGATTGAGATACTACTGTTCATCCTCCAGAAAAGGCTGCAGCCTTATTCAGGGATGTTTGTGCAGAGAAAAAGAAAAAAACAACCAAGAAAATTCACATCTGCCAAAGCACCACAGAACTGATTTTTGGCCTCAGTCAACTGAGGGAAAAGAATCTGATACAAACCCAACTAAGTATAACGAAAGAACTTAGCTACAATTCTAGAAATTCAGTGAAATATTTCTGCATGTTTGGTATGGTATGATCTTCCCTGCCACAAAGGAACATGACAATGACAGAAGATGGTGATGACTGCAGGAGCCATCACTGTAATTCAGGAGCCTCTGCCCTCTGAGGAACAAGCTGTGTGATTCCACACAAAAATCAAAGAAAGGCTGAGCACATTTCCTTCTGCCATATTGCTGGGGTTTAGCCCAGCCCCTAAACACCAGACAGGCACTTGCCGACTCCTCAGTGCCCTCCGTGGGGCAGGGAGGAGAATTGGGGCCATAAAGAAAATGCAAGATTAATTGGATGACAGAAAGGGAAAAGAAAATAATGATGATAACAAAAGAATTCACAGATGCAAAACAGTTGCATAGAATGCAGTTGCTCACCCCAGTGACCTACAGCCAGCCAGTTCCTGAGCAGTGGCCCCTGGCCAGCTTCCAGCACAGATTTAGGTGTGAGGATGACTCCATATGGTCTGGAATGTCCCTGGGATCAGCAGTCCTGGCTGTCCCCTCCCAGCTCCCTGTGCTCCCCCAGCCTCCTGGCTGGCAGGGTCTCAATGTAAGCACTGCTCAGCAGGAGCAGTCTGTTAGCAGCAAGATTGTCATCCCCAATCGCAAGGCAGCACTGGGAAGAAAATTAACTTTCTTGCAGCTGACACATCTCAAGTCAGCCAGTTCCTGCTAGGAATCTGATCCCTGCTTTGCAGATGCCCCCAAACCGAGAAGAGGAGTGAGCAGACTTTTCCAGGTACCTTGGAGATGTTATAACAAATACAGTGAAGCTGAAATGCAAGTTGCAATAGGAATATTCACAAAACCCCACAGAAAGCATCTCCAGTGCCTCCAGGAGTGACCTTTCAATGGCTGCCTTCTGAGTGGATGTGGACTCAAGAACAAAACTTTAATCGAGAGATGTCCATGGCTAAGGGGTATGATGAAGGGAGAAAAAGTTTGGATAAGCATAGATTTGGCAGATAAAATTGCAGGATTAAAAATATAAAAAAAGAAAAAAAGAATATAAGTGGCTTTCTCAGAAGGAGTCAGCTCAAGCCAGAGGGGCTGCTGTGATGAGAAGCAGCAGTGTGGGTTACAGTCAGTATTTCTAGACAAGACTCTAGGGTGAAGCTATTGCAGGATGAAGAGCACTTGGGAAGACAAGACCCACCAGGATTTTGCTCTGGTGGATTTCATCCATCCTGGAACAGCAATCCCACAGTGTAGTGTGAGCTAGTTTTTGCTTCCTCCCAAAAAACAGGAAAGAGGCAAAAACATAGAAAGATCTCTTCATCTCCCAAGTACTAAAACCTGCAAATATCTTTCTCTTCTAGTGCTTTCAATAGAAGTATCTACAGATTTTTTTAAGATCATAACAAGATATAATTGAGGACATCTGATTACAATCTCAAGTTGAATTAACATGTTAGATCATGATTAAAAAATCATACACTACTGTAGCTTAAGATTTTTGCAACATTATGTATCTCATTAAATTTCCAGAAGAGGCACTTGGTTTAAATATGGAGTTTGCCAGACCCAGGTTCTTTTCTGGTGCAAAGAACTGGACATTTCACTGAGCCATCAGGCTTTTGGTCTTGGTTAAGAAATGAAATCCGTATTATTAAGAAATATATTCTAATGATTGACTACAGTAATGCTGTCTTATTGCCATAAATAATAAGCAGTCCTCCAAAAGAGCACCTTCTGCAGTCTGTATGAATAACATGCACCTGACAAGGAATAATGGACCTTAGATTTTCCTAGTGAAGTTATCAGGACAGCCATAGCACAGCAAAGTGTTGGGAGAACTTTCTCCTTTACTAATTCAAAATTCTTGTAGACAGCTCTTCCTCCAGGTTACTCTCTGCAAGTGGAGGCAAAATACTATTTAGCTGAAAGCACAACAAAAGAGAGGTTGCAAATTGCGCCCAATGCTTATTTAAAAGTTGATTTATTTTGCTTTAGGAGGGAAATTGTTTGACAATTTGCCAGCTTCCAGAAGAAATTCCTAGCAGCTGCTCAAATCCAGAAATCATCATGAGCCCACTATAAGTGCTGCTTTATCCTTGCCTGGCTTCAGGTGACAAATGACTGGGGGGAGAGGGGACTTGGGGCGGGGTTTGCAGCAGCTGGCAGCCTTGGTGGCCAGGGAGAAGCCTCGCCTGTCTCCCAGGGGAAGCTGAGGGCGTCCCCCATTGTGTTACAGCGTTTACAATTTGGTTGCCTAGAGGCTTTGCCTAGCAAAGCTTTTCACTTAGACAAGGGCTGGCTGGATTCTTGTCACATTCTAGAGGGGTTTTTTACATGTAATTTTTGTTTTGTAAAAAACAACAAAATGGGATGTTGTAGTAGTATCTGTGCCACAGACCGTGGGGTATCCACATTCTTTGGAAGAACAGCTCTGGTGTCCTACAACAGAGCTTCACCCTCAGATGACCACTTGCAGTTAACTGGAAAGGCAAATTCCAAGGTAATATCAAAGGCTAAATTAGTGATATTTTAAAGTCATTGGTATGTCCTGAAAAACTCCTTGAGGAAGGGCTTTTTCCTCTCGTTTCTCGTTTTCTCTCTTCTATGGTGCTGTGAAGTAAATGAGATCAGCTGGTGTAACAGAATGAGGTGCTGTAGATCAGAGTTAGACATTTCTTGTATCAGTCTTATCATTGTGTAGGCAGCTTCTTTCCTTGTTTTTTCCTGCCTCTCAATCAGCTTCATGCCTCTCTTTCAACTACGTGGACTATAATATTTTCTTCTTTTCTCCAGGGCACCTTGAAATTGAAATGCTTGAAAGCAGGCATTGGTGTTTTCATCCAGATCAGTTTATACTGAGCAGTGTTGTGGGCTTAAAGGGTAAGGAAGGCAAACAGTGGCTTCAGTCCTCCAAGGGTGAGAGGGTTTGCTCAACCCACCCTTTTGGATCTGTGCACCTCAGTTTTAGCCTAACCAGGAAGAAAAGTTTTATTTTTATGGGTTTTCCCTCTATGGAGGCAAGTAAAAAATCTAAAGATGGATTAAGAGCAAAAAACTATGATTTTTTCTCCTACTGTAGGGTGTGGGCCCTTGGGTTTCTTTGCTCCCCTTTAGCTGCTTGAAACTGAGCATTGCAGCTATTAGACTCATAATCTGTGGATATTTTAATTTATTTTTTTGGGAACATGAGGCTATACTGGAGTTTAATATTCGCAAGGCAGTTGGTCTTGCTGAGAGAGGATTCCAGGAAGACAGAGGATAAAGCAGTTGCAAAAGGAAAAATTAAACTAAATGAAAATATAGGAAATGCTAACGAAGGAAAAAAGATTCTGTGCAAATATGCAAATAGTACAGGAAAAACAAGGTAAAAATGATAGTTAGACAATGTTGGTATTATAGTTTAAAAATCATGACCAAGGGTAACAATCAGCAATTCAATGGCTGAAAATGATAGTAAAATATATAGTTAAATAAATAAATATAAAAATATATAGTAAAAATATAAAGTATATAGTAAATATAAAAATATATAGTAAATATATAGCAAACTATATAAATATAATAAAATTATAGACAATGTTGGTATTATAGTTTAAAAATCATGACAAAGGGTAACAGTGAGCAATTCATAGGCTAAAATAGAAAATGCCAGAGAAACTGGGAATCCATAGATGTTGTTGTCCAAATGGTGTGCTTATGCTAGAAAGAAATGTATACTCTTGGGTTATTGTGTCCAGTGCACCACAGTTTGCTTGCTGGGAGCTGAAAGGTTTTGTTTTAGGCTGTCATTTCAGTCAGAGTTCAGAATATCCACAAGGAGCCTGTTTGGGCAGAATTGCTATCTGATTACCAGAACATTTAGACTGGTATTTCACCTGCTGTCATGCTATTCAGACATTCAGCCTGTATTAAAATCAGAGGTAATGCTTCTTAATGTACGAAATAACTATGAAAGAAACATGAAGAGTATGATGAATCACAGCTGAGAATCACCTGTGTTAAACCCTGCCCCAGAGGAGAACTTGGTGCACAAAGGGAACACTCCAACAGCAGACCAGCTTTCTTGAGAAGCTGTTGTCAGTTCTGTGAGGAATTGGACAATATCTTTAGGAACAGCAAAAGAAATCTGCTTTTTCCACAAGCCAATGAAGAGGACACTGAGTGAGGATGAGTCACAGGTGTTTGTAATTGGTTTACAATAGGGTCTAATTAGATAGCAAGGCCCTTCTGCGGGAGAAGGGTTTTCTGGATTGCTGCCGTGGTTTGCAGTGTTTTAAACATAATCTCAATTTTAAAAGTTCAAAAAGGAGATGTTGGAATAGTTCCCATGCCATGGACTCCAACAGAAGATAAAGCTCTGGTGTCCTGAAAATAAGCTGCACCTTCGTTTCAAGGCAACACTGAAACCTAAATGAGAGCTTTAGGTTTGATTTGCACTCTTGGTATGATTCAGGCAACTTTTTGTGGCAGGGTTTAGTTTGTTTGCATGCTTGGGGGCAGTTTGCTAAAAAATGAAGGCTTTTATATTAAGTAAATATTTTGTGGTGGTCTTGGTTATTTCTTTGTGTTTTCTACAAATGTTCCAGAAAATCAACTTTCATTAGTAGAAATTATAAATGGAAGGCTTGATGAGTGTGTGTGCTTTAGGAAGCAGCCTCCAAAGCTTGAGTTTTAAGTTTCAATCATTGTTTCCAGCCATCCACCCAGCCCCAGCAGCACTGGGGGTTGCAAAGGCTGTTTTCCTCTGCCATGGCAATTAAGAACAGGTGTTTCCAATGCATTTTCCCACCAGCCAGCATTCCTACCAGCTGTTTTTATTAAACTCCAATCAAAGGCTTCCTACCATGTAATTGATGCTAGATAAATATTATTTTGTACATGTAACTTGCATTTCCATATACAGTAGTTTATTTTCACCATCAAATGTGGAGGTTTCCTGCAAGAGCCAGTGCCTTTTATGAATTGTTGGCACTGCTGTTATATGTTGCATTAAGTACAGTCATGTCTGTGCTGATGTTGCATTTGTGCTGTTAGGGCATCCCCAGAGCCTCACTGTCTTCCTTCTGTGTGAGCATGTCCAAATTTGCAGTGCCAAAGCAGGGCAGTGTCTTGGCTCAGTCCCAAATCTGGTGGGATCTCTTAAAAAACAGCATTTCTTTGTTCATTTCTTTTTCCCTGCTTGAGCTAATCAGAAAGTATTCTCTGAGATTGCATAATCCATATTGTCACAGAGAATTTCTAAGAATTGTTTTTTTTAATCCCTACTTTTTGTTATCTGATCTTGTTGTAGAATATCTTTAATGGTCCTGGGCTGTGCAATAATGATGTCGGGACAGGCTCTGCCCTTGCTCCATGGGAAAGGCTGAGTGGCATTTTCAGCATTTGACTGTGGGACAGCTTTCCTGGCCTGGGCTCTGTGGTGCTGTTACTTCTTTCTTCTGGCCTCAAGCTTAGGCACTGCCAAGCTACTGTTGCTCCATAAATGTTACTGTGGTCACTGTTGCTCCTTAAATTTTTGCTAAGATCTGGCGATGACTGAGTTTACAGCTGCATTGGCCATAAAAAGCTTTGTCAAACTGCTGGTGCTTCTGGCCTGCCCTGTGGGAGCCTTAAGCCCTTTATTTAAGCTGCCCCCTGAAAGGCTGGCAGCCTGTGACTGCTTGGTTATTCAGACTGAGGCAGGTTTCCTGGATTAGGGAAGGTTAAGATCTTCTATTTTCTCCGAAATGACCTGCCTTGATGCCTGGGCCCTGCTTTGGGTGATGCTGTCACATCTGAATCCCTGCTGACAGAGAAGCTCCCTGTGCTTGGAAATGTGAGCCACTGGATGGAGAGGAGTAGAAAAAGCAAGAAAGAGAAACTTTCATCCTAGTACAGCATAAACTGGATCCCTTTGGAGTACGAGGTTTCCTTCAAACAGAGGAACTGATCTTTGAAAAATCATGGTGATACCAGAGCTGTATCCTGCCTTGTTCATTTGTTCATTTTGACAAAGGTACAAAAGGTAAAATTAAAAAAGAAGTCAGTTTTATGAAACAACAAGAAATTTTATTAAGATATTTTATTATGTGTCTCTGTAAGGAATAGACCAACAACCATATAAAAGCTTACAAAGATGGTTAACCTTCAACACTATAAATGTGTTAACGTGACAGAAGAAATTCACAATTTTGCATCTTTATTGACTTTTACAGAGTGAAGGGAGAAAATCCTCAACTATGACATGCCAATGGCAATCTTTGACAGGAGACATTTACAATTGCTTTAAATCCTTTAACTTTTTGGTTTTTTGAGCAAGCCAATAACCCTGACTTGCAGAGTTAGGAGTGAAAAATACATTAGCACCATCATATTAGTCTTTTACACTTCCCTAATTTTAGTGGTCTTGACCAGCAATGACAGGAAAGTAGAGAAGCACCTTTGACAACAGAATACAATCCAGCAATAAAATTATGGTGACTATTGACATTAAGGTATTAAACTCTTAAGATATACTGTACCTTTCACAGCTAATCAGTACAGAAATAAACAATTTTGTACCAAATGAATCCCCGGAATTGGCCACTGGGTCCAATGCATTTTGATTGAATTGATTGATTTTTGGTTTGACTCATCAGACACATCCCAGTTTCTGTCCATGTTGAGGTAGTTGAAACAGGGAGGTCGTTCTAGCTTTATGGACTGCATCTTGAAAAAAGGGTAAACTTTGGTACTGGGAGCAATCAGTGCTTTGTAAATTGGCTAACATTCAACTAATAGAACACAGTGTTGTTTTAGTAAGTGTTGAAGTTTCATTATAGCACCACGGAGACGTTCTGAAGATGGAATTCGGTAAAAAAAATAGAGCAAAAAAAAGCATTTTTACTGTATTTTGTGTAATAGCAAAAAAAACAAAAACAAAAACAAAACCAAAACAAAACAAAACAAAAAAACCAAAAAAACCCACCAAAACCAAACCCTTGATATCAAATTGATTTTTCCCCCAGAAATTTTGTTAATAAATAACTGGGATATGTATGGGCACCTGTACTAGCTGACAAGGCTGAAACAAAGGAGCACAGTTGGAGTGTGTCTGTTTGCTGGGGTTTCAGAAAAAGCAGGATCTTTGATTTATAAGAAGCAGACTGGGCCAATGTCCACGCCAAATTCCTGATCAGGACCACCAATATCCAATGGTGCAATATCAACCACCGGCAACCTCATGGTCTTGCGCGTCCTGTATTCGAAAACTGTTTTACCCCACTCACCAGAGTGTTTCTGTGAAGTTAAACAGAAAAGAAAAAGTTGTTAGAGATTTGAGTGCTGGCCTATGTGGCAGTCATCCCACAGGTCATCAGATTTCAGGTTTCCTATTTCTGTAATAGCAAACCCTCTCAGGCTGTTGAGGACTGGTTGCTGTCCCTGTGGAAATGACCCCAGGAGGGAGAACTCATGGACAGTGTTAGAGTTGTCTGCTTGTTACTGGAAAGGCTGCAGGTGCTGTCAGACCAGCATGCTCAGGGATGTTCCTGCTCCCCTCCACTACTTTCTGCTGCAGGGAAGCAGTGTTGGATCTGCAAAATGACTGTGTTTGCCCCTTCCCATAAACACAGCCCATGGCTTCAACCAGCTAGCCTTGGTTTGGTATGACTAGTTCTAGAGTTGACAGGGGATGGATACAAACTTGGCAACTGTGACTTCCCTGACATTGACTCTAAAGCAAGGAGGTACCTATAAAGCACAGATTTAAATGGAAGCGCACCTCACTTCCTACAGTTGCTACAGGAATTGCACTTCTGGTGTACAGAATCTAGGTTCCCCCTACTAGCTTTAGCTGTGTCCTTTCCTTACCAGGCCATGCAAAGCTCTCTCTTCCTTTATTATGGATCTAATCCTCTAGAGGGAATTATTTATTAACTACAGCACTAAATTCCTGTTTACTTACAGTGCAGCCATCTTCCAGAACAGCATATGTGAATTTGCTGTTTCCTTCAGCCTTGATCTCACTTTCTGTTGAGCTCATGAGTTTCAGAGCTTTTTTAACATTCCCAGTGTCATGGTCCATGTAGGCAATGCTGTTCTTGCAGTGGTAGGTGATGTTCTGGGAGGCACGGCTGGAGAGGATGCGCAGGAAGGCCAGCTGAACTTCGGAGACATCCTCGGGGAGCTCAGGGTCTCCATAGCTGAACTGCAGAGTACCAACACAGGCAAGAGTGTTTGTTCAATCATGTCTAGGCTCAGTCCACATCAGGTTTCTTTTTCACATAAAAATTGTCTCATTCAGTTTAATTTCAGAATAATTTTTAGTGTCTTGTATATGTTTTAGCACGCCCAATCTGGGCTGTTGACTGTGCTCATTTCTCACCTGGAAGCCTCCATTCATAGACTCTCCAAACCAAACGTGTTTCTTTCCATTGTTTCCACTGGTCCACCAGTTTTTCCTTGGCACAGTCCTGGGGTTAGCATTGAGGCAGGTCTCACCAGTTTCCATATTGCAGTAGACTTTAATAGCATCCATCTTGCAGCCTTGGTTAGGATCAACCCAGTACTCTCCTAGAGATAAAGGAAATGTTAAGGAGTTTAATATATAAGGAGAAGAACCTGACTGCATGGTGATGAGAGATTTCTGAGCCAAATCAGGAAATGTACTAATTTTGACAGAAGAAATGCCACAGAAAATAAGATTATATAAAAAGATACTGAGTTCGTGTGAATTCTGTAAAGGGAATGTAATTTGGAATAAATTTAGAATTTGTAATGTTTTTCTTTTTCCCCTAAAATGGTTTAAACATATGTTCACTTCTAAGGACACAATGAATGGAGTTGAAGTCAAATATATATTCTGTGTAAAAGCATAGTTAATTATGTCTATCATCTTTTTTATGACATGTATTTGAAAAAAATCAAATTTTTAAGGAATATATCTGCATTTAAATTCTGAAGTTAGGAAAACCAGAAAACCAAAACAATGCCCAAGACCTGCTGCTGCTGGTGAAAACAGGATCTAAGCATACCACTCTTGAGCTCGGGATGGCAGAATTTCAGGTCTCGGCAGTTGCGAGCTGGATTCTTCCGTGACCCGTCAGGACTAATGATGTTTTCAATCTGGTTGTTAATTGATTTCATTGAAGAGATGATGTCACCCAGATTGATATCGTTTTCCTTGGGCTCATCTCGGTATTCATACCCGTAGGAAACTGGACCCTTCTCACCAGCACCCAGGGCAGCTGCACCACCGCCACAACATGGGCCAGGAGGTCCAGCAGGACCAGGAAGACCAGGCTGCCCTGGTGGACCCTAAAGAAAAAGTAAACAGGTTAAAACTAAAAGTCTGTGTGGGCCCTGGTCTTAAAAAAATGACAGTTCTTACACAAATATGAAGTTTACTTATTCATTGATTAAACAGATGTATAAACATCTGTTTAATAGATTTTCCAGGCCTTAATTTTCTTAAAATTGTATTTTTTCCCCTCATTTTGTCAAGTTTGACCCTCTTTATGTCTGAGCTTTGAGAAGGAACCCTCTCCACAAAAATCCAGAGAATGACCATTTCTTGGCTTTAGGAGGTAACTGTGATAGTGACAACTTTGCAGCTCTGGCCTCTCCAGATCAGTCTAGGAGCCCCATTCCATGGCTTCCCAGACCCAAAGGGAAACTGAGAGGAGGAGATTCTGTTGTATCAGTTGGTGATCAGCTGAGACCAACACAGCACCCAGTGAATCAATAGTTACACCAAACTGCAAAAGAGCTGCATGGCTTTGGATTTAGCCTTGGCAACTAGGTAACCTCCTGCCACAAATCTTGTCCATGAAATCGAGAGTTCCTGAGGGAGCTATTTAGAGTTAAGCATCCTCTGTTTCATGAATATTCCCAAAGATTTGCTTGTGTGAGTTTGCAGCATTTACTTACAGCAGGGCCACTTTCGCCTCGGGTACCACGGGGGCCAGGAGGACCAATTGGACCTGGGTAGCCACTGGTACCATCTTTTCCAGGTGGCCCAGCTGGGCCTGGGGGACCCTAGAACAATGAACACAAACAATATGGTCAAAGTAGTTCATCAGAAAATTCAGAAATACTTATTGAGGTGTTTCAAATATTTCTGTATGATTTATAAGGTGCTTTTTCTTTCTTCAGCTGATGTCTGTTAAGATGGCCAGTTAAAATTTATGTCTGTATCTATGTTTACATTAACTAAACAGTCTGAATTTTCCTCGCAGTTAGGCTGAGTAAGGACTTTTTCTTACCCTTGCACCGGAAGCTCCTGGACCTCCAATTGCACCTTGTGGACCCAGGGGACCCTATAAAAAAAGGAAAAGTCAGTCATACACCTCCTGGTATTGCAACTACCAGCACGTGCCTTAAATAAAGACATTGAAAATGTCTTCAAGATCATACAAAACACATCCTTATAACAATGTTATGTCAGATATGAGAGAATGGTGGCCATTCTTTAATCAGAAAAAATAATGAATGTCCTCTTAAATGTTTTCATATAGAGATGTGCTATCCAAAATGCAAGAAAGCCAACTGACACCAATGAGCTTTGGATGAACCCTAATATTCATAAAAATACATAGCCATAGCCAAAGCACTGCAGTTGTAATGCTATTACCAGTAATGTTATTGAAATAATTTGATAAACACTTATGATTTCAAATACATTTACAGATTTGTTTCACATGTGCAGTGCAAAAGACTTAGAGAACTTTTAAACAAATGGCTATCATCAAATGAGAATTTATTATTTTTTTTCCTCATTTGATAAGTTAGACTTCAGGCTCTATTGTCTTGTTGAATAGGTTGGTACTGGTGCCATCTTTGGTGTGTTAATTGAGTGAGCTTTGGTTTCTCGATTCTCACTTGTATCATGAGGGGTATTTGTAGATTTTTTTAGAATAAATCCCTTCTTAAGCCTTTACTGGTCATAAATATCTATGGCATGCCTGTCTATTGTTGCCCTTCAATTCTCTTTGCTATGGTTAAATGGTGATGCATGCTTATGTACAATCCAGTAGTTTACAATTTCCTGCCCATTTTGCCCCAGTATTACTTTCTATAACAGATACATGGCAGAAGAGAGGTATTTGGACTCTGAGTAGCTTTAGTTGTCTGTCTAGGATAGATTTCTAACAGAAATAGGCATTCCAACCCCTACCTCTTTATTTCCTAATTAAATCAGGAATAGCCTGATTATATGATAATATATAAGAAGTTTTTATGGAAAGGGTTGTAGTAAACCCATCTTTACTTTCTAACAGCTTCTTCCAGATCTTTAATTTTGCTTATGTCAGGTTGATTCAGTGAATCTGGATTTTGAAACATCTGACAATCAAATTTACCTAGATTCCCATCAAATTAGCCAAGGTTAATTAGGTATCTGGGGCCTAAACACAGAAACTAAGATCAGCTGTAATTCCCAATCCAGTGCAAAATACTCACAGGAGGACCAGGGAGACCAGGGGTACCAGGAAACCCTCTGTGACCCTTTATGCCATTGCTGCCTCGTTCACCAGGTTCACCTTTATCACCACGAGGACCTTGAGGACCCTGTAAGAGTAGATTTACAATAAAAGGAAGATAGAAGGAGATAAGAGCATTGCCCATGTAACAGGAAATAGAGAATGGATGACATCACAAATACTTTAGATATGACTTACGGCAGGACCACGAGCACCAGCAGGACCAGTAGAGCCAGGAGGACCAGGTGGACCCTGTGACATGGTAAGAATGAGAAGGTGTGGATCACTTGGAACTGCTTAGCCCACCTCTTTATTTCCAGATAAGCTGTATGTGTTCACACCCAGCAGGTGTTGGGAAACAGGGGAAGCTCCACACACACTAGAATCAGTAAGAATCCTGGCCAGGCCATTTTTGTACCAATGTCAGCCTTTCTCAGCTGCCTGTAGGCACTGATCTGCACACAGGCACTACAGCCCTTCTCCCCTCTCTCAGTGAGGTGCTCAGTGTGCTGGTGTCAGCACTCCTGAGAAATAACTTGAGGGCTTCCAAAGTTACTCCCTTAGTTTAAATAAATAACACATTGCTTGTGCTGCATGAGCACCAGATGGGATGGAAATTAGGACAGGGCCTGGTGGGATGATGTGCTTTTTGGCATCCTACAGGATACATGAATTTTGAGCCTAATTTCTAAAAGTTGTCAGAACATAGACTCTGAGATGTCTTTCCCCTGAATATTCTTGTAGAACTGGTCCTTGATGTCAAGAAACTCTGACAGTAACAAACTCTTCAAAACTTCCTCTCTATTCCTGCATGAAATGGACTTTGCATAGAAAGGGTATGAAAATAAGCAGTAACCCATTCACTTGATCTTACCTGAAATCCTCTTTCACCAGATTTTCCAGGTGCACCAGCATTACCTGCAGGTCCAGGGTGACCAGGGGGTCCTGGAGGGCCAGGGGAGCCACTTTCACCACGGTCACCCTGCAGAGAGTAAGGGGTAATAAATACCAGGTTTTATAGGACTCAGTATAAGGAGTATACTCGGTGGAGCACAGGAGGTTCAAGGAACAAATTACATAGCATATAGATTACATTTGTTGCCATGTAGTTCATGTGTAATTTATTGGGCAGTCTAAGGATACTGGTGATTTCTTACTTTGCCTCCTGGGGATCCATCACGTCCAGGCAAGCCATCAGAGCCAGGGTTACCCTGCAAAACAGAGTGGCACAGTTTGTTCACAAACTGCATGACCAGTAGACAGCTTGTTACCCAGTAAGCTTGAACAATGCTCATCCAAGAAAGAGTTTTCAAGAGAGAAGAGTTCCTGGAGGCAGAGTGGTTCCTAAAAGACCTGTAAGACCTGAATTATTTTGTAGGCAGCACAGTCCCAAGCAAGACAGATGATGTCTGCAGGCAGAGAAGGGGATGGCAGGGACAGGAGGGTTCCACCTTAGAGGAGGGCAGAATCTGCCCAGGCTCCTGCCTTGTGAACCTTAAAGCAGATTTGCCCCCAGAAGCTCCCATTTGTAACTCACAAGGTAGCAGGGAAATCCCATCCACTCACATCTCTGCCAGGCTCTCCAGGTAAGCCTCTTTGTCCAATAGGACCTTGGGGACCAGGAGCACCGCGTTCTCCTGGGATACCATTGGTGCCTGGTTTGCCATCTTCACCCTGAACAAAAAGGGAAAGGATTCCATTGCAGATAATGTTCTTAGGAGAAACCAGTGCATTTTGTATCTTATTAACTATGCAGGGATTTCAAAGGAGACCTAATGAAGTGTTGGGCCAATGTGGCTTTCCTGGTTGTGAATACACAAAACACAAGAGATAAAAATTTGGCCAAACTAGTTTCTTTTCATTGCTGGCAATATTCATGCAAGGCCATTGAATGTTCCTCATTAACTGACAACTAAGAAATAATAAACAGGTATGTCTCTTATGTGCCCAAAAACAGTGGCCAAAATGGTTAACCAAAAAATGCTGGTCTATTACTAGATTAGTGATAAAATACAAACCGAGCCTCATCCCATCTTTTCTGAAGGGAGTGGAAGGGTACTTTTCTGTTTGGGTCATAGTATTTAAGCAAGAAACATATTGAGAATTAAGCAAGGGTAAACAACTAGTAGTAAGTGAGACTATGACTTGGATCTTGTACCCGGGAGAGGTTACAGCTTCCTCCTCCTCATGACCCTCCCAAAGTGTGTGAAGTCGGTAATATACACCTAGATATAAAATATATGTAATATAATCTGAAAGACAACCTTGCATTCCACAGCAGCTGGATACCAGACATTTTAAAGCCTGATCTTTTGCATTTAAACACAAATAACTGTAAATTCTCCAACACCCTCAATACATTCATTACTTTTTACGTCTGTAAGCTGTTTTTAGCACTTTTTGCCTCTCTAGGCTAATTTTAGCAGCTGGGTTGGGGCTGTGTCAGGGTTGAGGCTGTAGCTGCAGTGGAGGGCTCTCACCTTGGCCCCTGCCATCCCGGGGGGGCCGCTGGGGCCACGCAGGCCCGGCAGACCTGTGTTCCCCCGGCCGCCAACGATGCCTTGAGGACCTGGCTCGCCGGGAGCCCCCTGTTTGAGAAAAGTTCACTGCAGTCAGTGGGAGCATCTTTAACATTCCATAGGCGGATGCTTGATCTGGACAGACATAATCCCTGTCTCCTGGTGGAACAGTCCCTGGCTGAAGGGACACTTACCCTTTCTCCTCGGGCTCCTGGGGGCCCTTTTTCTCCTGGTGCGCCCGGCTCACCTCTGATTCCAGCAGGTCCTGGACCTCCAGGAGCACCAGAACTACCAGGGGGTCCAGGAGGCCCATCCTTGCCTGCAGGGCCTGCGTTACCAGGGGGACCTGGACTACCCTGTAAGGAGGGTTAAGAAGGAAAGCGTGAGCTGCACCCATGCACTGGCATTGGTCTTGTGGAGGCCAGCCAGACCTGCGTCATTGCCTGAAGGCAGATTCAGGGTCCAGCCCTGTGCACCCAAATCGGATCTGGTGTTGTAAGAGAATCCTCTCATGTATCCCTTTCACAGCTGGCATTTTTTATCCCTGCTGTCTGGACGTACTCCTGCACATTTTGGATTCCCAGTGCCTGTAATGCATCCAACACAGGGTACATATTCCTTGCTCGTGGCTCTACCACAGAAACTGGAAATAGGCCGCAGGCCCTTCTGCTTTCTCGAATCACTCCTTCCATATGCCTTTAATATTGTGTCTTGGACATGTGCAGAAGGAAATGGCTTTCATTACAGTCTCAGCTGAGCCAATGAATGGAAAGAATTGCATTGACTTCAATGGTACCCTAATTAAAATCCTGCTTTCTATTCCATACCATAAGGAGGGTAAACTCTTTTTTGCAGATTTTTTTCTTGAAGTTCAACCATCATGTTCAGAATGTGTAATATATTAATATATGTCTAAATGTATCCACAAAGTAAGATTAAAAGTAAAGGGGGATAAACCAACTTACATTGTTACCAGGGGGACCAGGTAGACCACGAGCACCAGGGAAACCAGCAGCACCCTAGAGGAGATCAATACTTTTAGTTGTTATTTTCTGAAAACTGGAAAAACAGGAACAAATTGCTTTTTACATACCTGCTGTGTTTAAATTATAGTCATGTTTTGTTTGAAACCTGAATTAAATGTCTTGATATGGAATAAAAAGTCAATTTTTTTTTTTTTTGTTATGGTAAGAGGAGGTCACATACTCTCCTCAAACTTGAATTAATGGGATTTGAGATAGACAGTTGGCAAAGATGGCAAGTAAATTTAATAACTGTTGAGATAAGCCATTGTAAAGCTTTGGGTCATTGTGTCAAAAGCTATTTTGGCACCTTCCATGAAAATCAATGTAATCCAGATCACTAAAGACTTCTACTTTAATTACTCCTTCTAGAACACTTTAAATATTCTTGAACTGCCAATACTATAGTCATTGAAGTTCTTATTTTTCATTTAGGTCACATTGGTTGTAATAAATAGAGGCATTTAGCAGAGACTAAATTGGAGAGATACTCACAGGCCCTCCAGGAGATCCACGGTCTCCTTTTATTCCTTGGGGACCAGGTGGACCCTACATGGAAGGAAGTAGATAAAGCAAAGGATTTGATAAAGATTAAAATTATAGGAAGTGTCATTAAGTTTCAGGCAGTTCATCTCCTTGCACTTGGGCCCACTGAGGCTGAGGGAGGGCTGAAGAAACCTCTCCATAGCTACAAGGAACAGCAGTCACTTACTGGGGCACCAGGGCCGCCCTGTGGACCAGCTGCTCCAGGGGGTCCAGCCTCTCCTCTCAGACCAGGGGGGCCTCTTTCTCCTTTCCCACCAGGTTCTCCATTTTGGCCCTGTAGAAAAATTATAGTGTTATATTACCACTCAAAAAAGCAGATGATACTGTGGCAAGAAATGCTATCCAGGGAGTTTAAGTATTAAATTAAGTGTGAATGCAGTTGAACTCTACTGCCCTACCAGTGCAGGAGGGGAAGGACAAAGCCATGTTCTCTATGTGTGCCTGAGTAGTGCAGGAAGAGTAGTGCAGACACTTACTGGGGCTCCAGGGAAGCCAGCAGGCCCAGGAAGACCTTGTTCTCCTCGTTCACCCTGTGGAAAACCACATGTCAGCAATGGAAGATGTTAGAAAGATAAAGTTCAGGTTAAAAGTTAGAGAATACTGCTGTTAAGGCTGCTGAAGTTTCTTTGTCTTACCAGCCCTTCGGAGGAAAAACCCCAAACATCTGATCCAAACCAACTTTTGCTCCAAAGTACTAAACACAACTGTACAGGAATTAACTGATAATTGTCTAAAATGTGGTAAACTTAATTCAGCTACAACTGTATGAACCCTGAGTGTTCAAATGAGATCCTAGTGTGTTAAATATAAAAAAAAAAAGGCAAAAAAAGGGTTTTTATGAAAGTTTACTTAACTTTAAATCAAGATGGACATGACTGTTGCTCACACTCCTGCCTTGCCCTGTCACTGCAGCCCTCTGACCCCTTTGTACTGTTAAAAGCCTTGATTTTCTGAGGCCTTTAGTACTTATAAGTCCCAAGAGTCAACAGGAGCTGAATGTGCTTGGTTTACATGTGGCCCAAGCCAAAGGTATTGCTGATAGGCTTGGTGCAGCACTGATACCTACAGCAGGCAAGAGGAGCTGTGGTGAAGCTACACAGGAAGAAAAATGCTGTCACTTACAGGACCTCCACGGGAACCCATCGGGCCAGGGGCACCTGCTGGGCCAGTCTCTCCCTGCAGGGAACAAGGATGGTCATGGGGGGTTTGTCTTCTTCCCCTGAGACAGCCACACCTGGCACTCTTTACAGTACAAACCCCATGGTGAGGATGCTTTACCTTATCTCCAGGTGGGCCAGCAGGACCAGGAGGGCCAATGGGACCTACATTGCCCTAAACAATTGGGAAAAGAGAAAATTGTGTATCTTGTATCCAAATATGACAATGTTAACTCTTCTGTTTTGATCAATAGCACTTGTGTTTCAGTGTCAACAAATTTTCAAAGATACTTAAATGAAACAAGTGTACAGTGCCAAAGTGCATTTGCACACCATGTGTTGGAATGATGCTCTGAAATCACACAATTTTGCAGTGTGAGAGATCTACAACTGAGTGATTCCTTTTTTTTTCCCACCATCCAAACCTAATCCAAAACCACCTGAAATTAATAGATCTCTTTCCCTGGTATCCAATAAAAGTGACGTGTTGCCCTAATCTTCAGTTAGATAGTTGATCCACATTTCTTCAGCATCTCCTGGTTAGCTCCCTGACTTATTTCTTTTTTGAAAATTTAATGTGTACCTTATGGTCAGAAATAATTTTTTTATATTTCCTCCAACTCAACCAAGCTGCATTTGTATATTTCTCATCACTCACTACTTTCATATATATACTGCCTGCAGGTAGTGATTTGATAGACATATATATTTCAAGTGTCCATTTTATGTGTATTTGCTATATAGATGTATAAATATATCAGATTTAGTAACCTGTAGGAATATTCTGTATGAGAATATTTACTATCCATGTCTTTTTGTGATTCATTACAACATCAGTCAGATAGATTTTCTCTTTCTCTCTAAAATATGGTTTCTTTCCCTCTAAAATATTGTCCCAGTCAGCTACAATCTTTCTTCAAAAATTCCAGTACATTTACCCAAGGAGTGGTAATCACAGAAAACAGTATTAGGGCTAATTTAGTTTACAAGCCCAGTTCTGCACTGCTGGAATGAAACACAATGAGATTACAGCTGTTGCTGTTGTAGATAGTATTATTCACTGTGAGGTTACTCCTGTTCTAAGAGCTGGCTGTGTAAAGGTGATGGATAAACAGTTGGATGTTTAAATACTCACTCTCTCTCCTCTTGCACCAGGAAGGCCATCAGCACCTTTACCACCAGGTTCTCCCTGGGAAGTTTGAGATATAAAAACCATGAGCAAACAAGGAAGCATGAGGAGGTGAGCCTAAATGGGGGGAAGGATCTCATGCTGAGGGTCTCTCAATAGCCAGGTTTCCTTAATGAAACTGGGGATGATATTTTGCCCAGTATTCAGCATCAGATGTTACATTATTTGATGAGGAAAAAACCCAAATTGATTCAAAAACAAGTCCAGGCCAAATGGCCTTCCCATGGTATGAACTATTCTCATCATTAATTAGATTCATTAGAACTGTTTTGATGTTCCCATCCCCCAAGAGATCCAGTGCAGGAAAATATCTAGCATGTATTAAACTGAGGGGAAAATCCCATATTTTTCAACATCTAAAACCCACATCCCACTGCTAAATCAACAGTGCTGCTACACTCTGCACCTCTGAAATCAGGCCAAAGTGAAGACATGGACAAACCCAGGGCCTTGTGGGACAGTAACATTAAATCCACATAAAATCAAAAGTGTGTCTGTGTTACCCTCTCCCCTTTTGGTCCAGGGCTTCCAGAAGCTCCTCTTTCTCCTGGCATTCCCTGTAAGCCAGGCAGTCCTGTGCCTCCAGGGGGACCAGGTGGGCCAGGAGGACCCTAAGGAGTAACAAAAAATAATTAGAAAAAACAAAATGAACCCAAATGGTAGCAGAACAGTAGAAAAGGAAGACATTCTGTGGGTACCTTGGCACCTTCTGTGCCAGCAGGACCTGGTCCACCTCTTGTTCCAGGAGGTCCTGGAGGTCCTTGTGCACCACGTTCTCCTGGGATACCATTTTCACCCTGTGATAAAAAATGGGTTATTCTTTGTTTTCAGGCTCATATTTTGTTAATTATTTATGTCATGACAAAAATTGCTTTATTATTTACCTTAGGGCCTGGGAATCCAGGTCCTCCAATGTCACCTTTTGGCCCCTGGTTATGAGAAAATGAATGTAAGTTAGCCATGAACTTTACTAACTACATCTGCACTGTGGTTTGCATTGTGGTGGCACTCCTCTATTATTCCCCCAAATCAGACTTTTCTGCTCTGAGGAGAGCAGGGAGCTGTCTGAATTTGAAAACATAATTTAGCAAGAACTTCTCCTTAATTTTTTGTTAGTTGAAAAATAAAGGAATTGCTACTTACTGGTTCTCCAGGCTTTCCATTCTCTCCAGCTGGTCCTGGTCCACCAGGCAATCCCTGTATGAAGAAACAGCATTATCCATGGTACACAGATAAGTTATGCCTTTTCCATCTTCAGATTTTTGATTTTGACACAAAGATGTGTGGCCAACTCACTCCTTGTAACTTTTGTCAAGTGGTTAATCGGTTATATTCTATTATATTCAAAATATGATTATATCTGGCACTCCAATATAAATGTTCAGATACTTTTTTTTTTTGTGGGTTTGTGTTAGTCTATTAAAAAGAATCAGAAAACAATAAGCACACAGCACCTGGAGGCCAGGTGGGCCTGCTGGTCCTGGTTCTCCTCTCTCTCCAGAAGCACCCTAGAATCAAACAAATGAGGAAGAAAATCCATGAACTTGCCTGAGAACACTTCAACATATTGTGACCTGATGATGACATTGCACAAGCTCACAGACCAATGTATGTTGGCGTTGTGGTATATGCTCTTTTCAATCCAACTCTTAGATGTGATTCAGCAGACACATTTTAACTTGATAGGAGTTTGAAATGCCATAAACATTAAAGGGAGCAACAATACACTTCTGCTTGAAAAGACAAAGAGCTCTAAATTTTTATTTCAATGTACACCAAGTATACCTGACTCGAGTTTCTCCCACCAATGTTTTGAATATTCATTCATTAAAACAATGGCAAAGAAGAGCTCTTTATTTGTCTTCATAAAAGGAGATTTATTCATATAATTAAAAATATTTTCTTTCTGCTAAATTCCCAGTGTCTGTCTGTAGCTGCCAGACCCCAGATCATTGCCTCAGATGGGCCCACCACACTTACAGTAGGTCCTGGAGGACCTGGGAGGCCAACATCACCATTCTTCCCAGCAAGACCCTATTCAAAGACAAAATTGGGCTATGGTTAGAGAGTGATACCACTTTTGTAAGACTCATCAAGTTAGTTTTAATACTGTGTCATTTTTAAACAAAAATTAGCAAAACTTACAGGTGGTCCAGGTGGTCCACCAGGGCCTCTTTCTCCATTCTTGCCTGGTGCACCCTTACAAAAAAGAAAGACTACATTTGAAATACTTGTTTCTGGTCAGTGGAAAATTGTCTAAAGCAGCAGCGTGAGACAGCCCCACTATGGAGCAATTTAGTTTAACATTTGACCCATCAAGCATCAGCACAGAAGAGGAGATATCCCACTCACCTCATTGCCCTTAGGACCAGGGAAACCCATCACACCTGGCTGGCCACGTGGGCCTGGAGGGCCAGGTGGGCCAGAGCGTCCAGATTCACCCTGATTGCCCTGGGATTAGCAAAAAGAAAGGAAGATGTGGCATCTGTGAGGTGAAATAAAGCAATTCCTAGGACTCATTCAACCTTG
This sequence comes from Serinus canaria, assembly GCF_022539315.1. Classification (NCBI taxonomy): domain Eukaryota; kingdom Metazoa; phylum Chordata; class Aves; order Passeriformes; family Fringillidae; genus Serinus; species Serinus canaria. The sequence goes on from NC_066321.1 coordinate 30,379,828, forward strand.
AGTGAGGGGGAGACACTGTTCAAAATTCATTATGAGTTCTGTACTGCAACTGTGGCCCATCTACCCTGTATTTTACACAGTGCCAAATAACAGAGTTTGCAGGCTGCTCTTGCAATGATGCGGCATAAAAATTGCTCTGGTAGTTAAAGCAAGCAGAGAGGAGGGAATTAATCTGGCTGTGATAACAACCTGTCGTGTGGATGCTGTGGGATGGGGGTGGGGTTGGGTTAGCAGGAGGACTGGGATAAAATATTTGCACAATGTACTCACGGGAGGGCCGGGCTTCCCATCGCTTCCAGGGCTTCCTGGAATTCCGGGCAAGCCCTGCAAATTGAAGGAAAAAAAGAGTGTTATGCTTCAGTTTAAAATGCACATTATGAAGTTTCAGTTAATAAATACTAATATATAAAAACTGTTGCTTGCTATCATCTTCTTCAATAAAGATTAAAAGTCTTTCCATTTCCCTTAGCCTGTGAAGGGGAAAAATTGGAGAAAGCAAACAAATTCTGTCATTATGGGTCTATTTTTCCTGAGAGTTGTATATAAGCAAGACATGAGACATTATTCAACAAGCACAGAAATTTTCTTTCATTATATTGGAAGAAAACTATATTTAGATGGAAAAAAGAAGAAATTAAACAATTCTGTCTACACACCTCTACCTGAAAGCAACACAATGTGCAACACTTTTTCATTAACTTGTTTAAATTTCTAAATATTATTTTTGTTGTATTTTAAATAGTTCACTTTCTTTGCCTATAAAATCTTGTTTCGCTCCTGGAGGCCTGCAGTTGGGCTTTTGAATGTCAATATATTTGTTGTTAGGAGTTGTTAATTCTTACTACAGCTCCTAGAATGTTGTTCCATGTACACCTAGATGTTGTCTGCACAATAGGCCATGTCTGAAATGTTACTGATATGTACTGTAAAAACTGACCAACAGCTTATTTGCTGTAATTAAAAATAAGCCAAAAATATAATACTCATGTATATTGAAATACTTAAATTAATTTCTAATTTATTTTTTAAAGTCTATTTACATAATAACTGAAATAGAAACATATTTAAATAAAACCCCATAATATCTAATGTTAGAATTTGCTGAAATGTTAAGAGCTAATGCAGAAAATCACCCAATGCTGGCTCATATTCAAGGCATTTCTCATGGCAGGGCCTGGCATGCTCTGAGAGCCTCCCAAAGCCTCCTGACTCTGTCGTGGCAGCGTCCTGGGAACGCCCTGTGACTCTGCTCTGTTACCTGTCCCACCATGAATGCATGCTGCCACTGCCTAAAGGAACTCTGATGGACTGATGAAAGGATTTCTGATGGACTCCTCTACCACATCAGCTCAGGGGAGCCATCTCTAGCAGAGTTCATCCCATTTTCTCAGAGATGTTCTGTCTTACTCTCATTCCAGGAAGACCTGGACCTCCATCCTGCCCACGCTCTCCTGCAGGTCCGCTGGGGCCGGGGGGACCTGGGCTGCCACGCTCACCTGCAGGACCCTGGAAAGAGAGGTGGAAGCAAGCAGCAAGGGAATCAGCATTGCATAGAATCTGAGATTGTCCATCCAAATTCACATGGATTCTCCAAAAGTTTGGAGGACTCTTTTCGAGGAAGATTTTTTTACCTTTTCGCCTGGAAGTCCATTGCTACCGGGCAGGCCACGGAAACCAGGGGATCCCTGCCAGATAAAAAACAAGCTATGGATTAGAGGCAGTATGACACAGGTAATAATAGCAACTGGGTTTTCTTCTAAACTATTTGCCATAAGACAGCATAACCAAAATTAATGAAAAAAAAAAGGTCAAAGTGGTATTTTGCTGTAGCAAAAAGGACTGCAGACTATTTTGTCTTTGATTGCAGTGTTCCTGTTGAAATTATAGCCTGTCCTCCTTTATTTTTAGATGGTCCTGCATCATTATTATATACCATGAGTTTTCTAAAATACTATAAAAACCAAAAATCACATTCAGTATTGACAATTATTTTCCTCTAGTTCAATACTGAGAAGAGCTCTGTTGTTTTAATATTTTTTTGCTACTATCTTTATAAAAGAAATTTTAATTAAAATTTCATTTTGCAGCCCCCTTTATATGTTTAGTATGATTAATTAGTTCATTATGCATCTTTGGTTTCCTCATAGCTTCAGCAAATATTGCATTCAATTATTAAATTAGGACTTACAAATAGATCAGCACAATTCCCTTGGTTTCTGATGGGAACAGAAATCTAAAATTTGTAATGTTGCTATTGATTTTGAATAAAACAATTAGTGGATTTCTCTGAGAGAATTATTAAATTTTTAGGAAATTATTATACTAGTCAAAAAACCTGTTTGCTGTTGAAATATTATAACATAAACAATACTGGTATTGATATTGAAGATGTATTAGCAATAGAGATGTTGATATAAAGATATATCTTGAATGTAGAAGAAGTTACATCAATTTCACTTTCCAGAGCAGAAATTCTCTTGATTGTTGATTGTTGTTAACTGAGAAGTAATTTTGAAATTTTGATTATTTGTTCTCCTTGGGGTTCTCATAGTTTATGATTGCTTCTCAGCAAAAATCTTTTGGTAAAACTTCCAGATGTATAAGATCACTGCTTCTTCTATATCAAAACCAGAACGAAATTATTTTTTTTCCAACTGAGTTAGATCCAAGAGCTGCAATTCAGAGGAGAAACTAGATAAGAATTCTCCCCAGTTTTGTAACCCAGTTTCAAATCTGGAATTTACTGAGGAGATATATGGAGCCAAATGTCCCCTGGAAGCGGTTTGAACTTCCTAATTTTTTGTCTCTGTCTTGGCTCAAGAGCTTGTGTACCACAGCTCACCCTTTCTCCAGGGGTACCAGGTACTCCGTTCTGCCCGGGTTCTCCATTTGCACCTCTCTTCCCTTCCTCACCAGGAGGCCCAGGAGCACCTGGGGTGCCATTTTCACCCTGGCAACAACAGAAACCCAAGCCCATCAGTGAGTTAGAAGTCTCCAAAAAACCAAACAGATTTTGTATGAGGAAAGATTCACGGTTCAGGCTTCCTTGAAAAAAGCCTCTGGACACATTTTGAAATCACTTACGCGCTCGCCTTTTGGGCCTGGATCTCCTTTTGCACCATCCTTACCAGGGTCTCCCTAAAAAGTTGAAAATCCCATTAAAATTATGGGTTGCAGATGGGCATCATTCTGGAGCTATTAGAATGCAGTAGTGAAATACTAGGAAGTAGACATGATATTTCAAATTATTGACTTCTCTTTTTATTTATCATTCTGCAAAGGAGTCAGCATGCACTGGCTGAACCTGCAAATGAAAGCCATGGGACTCCTTAAAAATGCAGTAAAGGAAAGAAGTGATACAATCTTAAACACCGCTGAGTAAATTTTGCTGTCTGTTCCTGAGCTATTTCAGACATCATTGAGTCTTTTGTTCAAAGTCCCTGAATATTTTCTCTGACAGAGAGCTATATGTGGTGTAAGGCTGTAAGAAAAGGGCCTGCTGGGGTAAGTGACAGTGAAAGACCAGGTACAACTCATGGGGTTTAGTGGACTGTGGACTCAGCTCTTGGGAATTAAAACAGGTGAAAATAGGATTGCAAAACAACAGATTTTGTCTGATGTAGTCAATTTACACAAGCAGTCTCTTTGTTGTGTCTGAATTGGTAGATAATTTAGGAAAGCAAATAGATATTATCACCATATTTATGTATAATCTTTATATATAGCAATACCTATATATGAAACAAAATGTTATATATTTATAAAAATAATTGCCTATTTTCATTATAAAAGAATTTATTAGACTATTTCAAGTGAATACAAGAAGATCAATGGGTTTTTTTTTAATGTTATTAGGCTTAGTTCCACCATATTTGTTGGTACAACCAGTGTAAAGACCATCAGTAACTCACCGGACTGCCTTTTGCCCCAGGGTTTCCACTTGCACCTGGAGGACCTGGAAGACCACGGCCTCCTGGCAGACCAGGAGCACCAGGAATACCAGAAGGTCCCTGCAGAGAGAGAACAGAGATGAAGAGAGAGTGGCATTGGTGGACTCTACCCAGTCCAAACAGTGACCCTCACCAACAGAGTGAAGAAATGGCAGAGTTGTGGAAAATACCCACCATTTCACCCTTGTTTCCAGGGCTTCCAGCTCTTCCAGGAGGGCCCTGGAAAAACAAATTGGACAGAGTAACCAATGCTGCTAACCCAGGACCAGAGCAAAGGGCTCTGTGAAGAGCAGGTGACACAGCATCTCTCAGGTCCCAAGTGCTACTGATGTACCTGAGGCCCAGGTGGCCCAGCATGACCCTGAGGACCAGGTTCTCCCCTCTCTCCAGGACTACCACTAGCACCAGCAGGACCAGGAGGACCAGCTTCACCCTATGGAAAAAAACAGTAAAATGAGAAAATGAAGGGATCTTCATCTCCAGGCCAATCAGCATTAAATTAATGGTTTCTACCACTTAGTGGTATTTTGTTGTGGGCATTCATGAAGATGACGAGGATTGGGTTTGTCTCATGCTGCATATAGCACATCTGTTCTAGGCTTGCAAACAGTGTAATAGCAGCCGGGAAAAGGAGGGCTCATAAAATAATGATGTAGAGTGACATCAGCTGTGTAACTAGAGAAAGGACCAAGTCCCATGTAGTTATGTGTCTTTAGTTGAATACCTTAAAACCTGGAGAGCCTGGAAATCCTGCAGTTCCAGGGGGACCTGGGGGACCCTTAAAAGTGGAAGAAATACTGTTAATGCAAAAGGTAAAAGCCATATGGAATTAATCTCAAGCTAAAAAAAGGAGTCTGATTATGAGATTTTTCTCTGAGTAAGGAAACACCTGGAAAATGGCAAATATAAATCATGCTGTAAAAGATGAGATTTGGCTAGTCCTAAAATATCACACCTACATCTTAGCTACCCTGACTTTTACATTTTCAGCTGAATTTCTGTGTTTTAAATTTAAAAACAGAAAATCTATCATTAGGGAGATTAAGTTAAAAAAAACTTTCAAAATTTGTTCTAATTATAAAAAAAGAAGAAGAAAAGAAAGCCAATACAGCTGTTACACACCCAAGTGGACATGCTCAGGTTTCTAGGCAGATGTAAAAGAAAAATATTTGCCAACTCCAGACAGCAGAATAATTTATTTGATAAGATCATTCAAAATTTGATCTTCATGAAGTGCAGCAATTCCACCCAACTATATGTTCTCTGAGAATAATCTGGGTTTGGATTTTTGCATTTTCTGATTTACAGTGTTAGAGCTCTCCTGTTGCCCTGTGTCCTTTAGGTACATTAACCAACACAATGAAACATACACAATGGAAACACAGTTAAATATAATGCTCATTCTTGAACAAGTACACCCCAATTTTGAGTTTGCTGGCACTGCAGAACATCTGCTAGAAGTAATTAGACTAAAGCAACACAAATACTGAGAGTCAAAGTTGCCTTACAGGTGGGCCTGCTGCTCCTGGAGATCCGTCTTTGCCATGGGCACCCTACAGACAGAAGAGAGGTATTAGGTACAGAGCACTACCCTGGACACAGAACCCACATCCTTTCATGTACATAACTCAGGGACCATATTTTTGTGTCTGTTCTTTCCCCCTTAGTTGACTAAGACTGAAGGATTCCCTAAATGATAAATTCCAAAGTAATATTAACAAAATATTTTGTGAAGGAATAGTCAACATTTTACGTGACTTGTACTGTGACAGGAAGATGTAAAAATACATTCCTATTAAATTTCTTAAGGAAATAACAGCTACATTCACATTGTCTGTGTGAATAAGTAAGATTGCAACAGATGTGTATTTCAAAGTAACAGTTACTTCTGATTCACATAAAAGACTAAATTTCACTCCAAAAACCTGATGAGCACTGATGACTTAAACCCCATTGCCTGTCTTGTAGCCATATTAGACCAGACCCTCTGCTCAGGTTATGCAGTGACTGCACAAACAAGGGGCTGGCTGTAAACTGCTTTGCTGCTCGTGTGGAATGCTATGAACTAAGAATTCCTTCAGAGCTAAGGGTGTACCCTCTAACCTGTCAAAGGTGAATTTTATTATTTCCCACAAGTTACTTCTGAGACTGCATTTTTTCCCTCTCTCTACTGTCCCCTGCCACTCTCTGCTTCCACTCCTCCTCTCTGCTTCTTTGCCAAGTGTGAGTTTATGCTGAAACACTGAACTCTTCCTCAATGTGTAACCTATTCATTGCAAAAAGCAAAACAGGAAATAAGATGGTGAATGTGTTGTGGGTTAGAAGTGTAACATCTTTAATTGGGGACTGAAAAGATTTCATATGAGATTTTTTTCAGATGCTATATAGTTTTTTACTCCTTTGCATTGCAACTGCTTTAAGGAAGTAGGGAATTCTCAACGTATTGAAACCAAATATGTGCTGCCTCTGGATAGGAACAATGTCTGTAATTACTTACAGGGCCACCAGGATTCCCAGGTCTTCCCCTTTCTCCAGCTGGACCTCTTGGTCCCTAGAAAATATTGAAAAAATGAATCTGTTAAATGGCTTCTAAAATCAGATGGCTGAGCAAAGAGACATTGCTCTTATTTATGTAACTCACTATTGTCCACTGCAGGTGGTAGAATAATTAAAGTAAAAAGGATGAGGAACAACTCAGATAACATTTAAACATTCCAAGATGCACATATTTACCGGCTGGCCTGGTGCTCCATTTACTCCAGGAAGACCAGTTTCACCCTGTTACAGAGAGAAAAGAAAATGAACTTTGGTGAGAACATTTTTTGGTTTATTCAAGGGGAAGAGACACAGAAAAAACCCCAATTTGTTATCCCTTTCTATGGGGTGCTGGGTGTTCTCAGCATGAACTGAGAACTGAGAAGTGTAAACAAGTGTCAAATCAAAATTTAAACAGGAAATAAAAATCAGAAAGATTCAGCTTTCAAAACACTATGCAGGAAAGTCAGATGACTAAGACTTGGCCCTTCATTTTGGTATCTCATGTTTATTATGGCTAGAAAATAGGGACATGATGTGGTTCTGAATGTCTAACTCCTTTGGAATGATTATTATTCTTTTCGTGGAGGTATTAAATGGGTTTCTTTAATGCTTATTGTATTTTTATAATTGTTTAAGATGCAAAACACAGCTATACAACAAAAAATGGGGTCATTACTCTACCTACTTAGAAAGATGACATTCTAGATTTTTACCTTTGGACCAGGAGCACCACTGTCACCTTTGGCACCATCTTTTCCATCAAAACCCTGTGGGAAAGTAAAACCATATCTGTGAATTGTATTCCTCCTGCATTTTGGAAAACTTGATTCCTCTTGGCAAAATATTAAGCCCCCAAAAGGGAGATATTTTCAGTAATGAGTGCTATCAGCTGTTGGAATCCTTCTTAGCATTAGGGATGGAGCTTGACAGCTGAGGCAACCAGAAAAAACCTGAATCTTTGTTATGGAAGTTCAGATGACATTGTGCAGAAATTAACTTTAATTCTGTGATTCAGTCTTGGAAATGATGACTGGAAGATCACAACTGTGCAACACCATCATTCAAGGAGAGTAACAGAGTCAGTTATAATCAATATACTCAATACTTACTCGTTGGCCTTTCATCCCAGGCATCCCAGGCATTCCAGGGTGTCCTTTGTGACCCTAAATATAGAAAGATTAATAAATCATGTACTTCTTGTATGAAGAACACAAGCCAATGTTTACTGTGTGTCATGTTCATCTGACTAACTTGATGTGGGAAAACAAAAATATGATTAGAAGATAATTGTTATTGGGAGAATTTCCATACCGGTAATCCAGGGATTCCACGATCTCCATTCCTGCCCGGTCTTCCTGGTTCTCCCTGTTGAAAGAAAATACATTTTTTTTAGTATTTTGTTATTGCTTGACTTACTGGCAAAGCACCAGTTGAGGTAGAACAAGGTGAGTTGGAATAAGGAAATGAAACTTCCACCAAAGACAGTGGTGGTCTCGCAAATCCTCTCAGGGCGACAGTTCACTCTGTCACTGCCTTCTGGAAAACAACTGCCAGAATTTATAAACTTAGCCTTTAGCAAGATTCTAGTTAATTTCTAAGCTACTTCAAGACAACCTTTAACAAGAGATGATCCCATAAAACTTATTTTTCTCAGTACAACACTCAAAATAGACACAAGCTGTAGATGCTTGCACCTTGGCTGGTGTTCCATCTGTTCAGGACTCCCAGCTGTGACACAGACAATGGTGTCAATGGCTGTAAGTCCCATGGTAAGATTTTAAGGGAGCAGAAAGCTACCACTGCTGTTTGATTTTCTTTATAACTGCTAATTTATTCTGCACCAAATAAATTGCATGTTTCATGATTATGTTCTTTTTTTTTAATCAATCAAATGGCCTGCTTAAATTGAACCTTTTATGGAATGGACAATCAGACCTTATGTAAGGCAAATTTGCCTTCTTGAAGACGTGTTGTCAAATGGAGAAATAGGGAGATGCTAAAAATTCTCAAATGCAATAATATCAATGCCCTCTATTGTCTTGCAACTTAATGAATTTTTTCTTCCTATTTATTAATAATGGGATGAATAAGAGTGAACTTACATCTTTTCCTGGTGGACCAACTGGGCCTATCATTCCAACAGGGCCTGGAGGTCCCTGTAGAAAAGTAATTAATATTAACTACAATACTAACAAATATTAAGTCTTCTTCAAGCTAAAAATGCATTAGCCATCATAAATACTTGTACATTTGACATGCATCATCATAATGAACAACTAGGATAAATGGCAAAATTTCCATGCACTGCAGAGGTGACACAGGTTTATGCTTTTCTGGTCATGTTTAACATATACAGTGACACTGAATGGGTACTTACCGGAGGGCCAGGTTGTCCTGGTTCTCCAGGGGAGCCCTGGTATCCAGCAGAGCCCTGGAATGCAGCAAAAAAACTCAGTAAAGATGTGAACAGCTACATGCACCATTCCATGGTGCAGTTATAGTTTATATAATTATATATTTTATATAATTTCCCATAATTGTAAGGAAAACTGTAGTCAGATCAGTCAACAAATGACCAAAGGTGAAATTACCAGAAACAAGTAGAACATGCCTCCATGAAAACAGAATTAATCTGCTCCTCTAAAAGCAGAAGGATGTTGAAAAACTCAGACCCTTGGTGTGTTCACTTAATGTGTATCCCACTTTCCTTTACCTCCTGTTTTTCGCATGGATAGACATTTGGGAATGCCAGCAGGATGTCAGGCAGTGGCATGTCTTCAAATAACATTAACTGACACCCCATGGACTTGCAAAGATCTCAAGGGGTACACAAGAATTTAAGCCAGCATTGTATATTGACTTCAGCTCTTGAGTCTTGGTGATGGTACAGCCCAAGATGACATTTATACATAAAAGTCTTGAGCATAATATCCAGATTTATCAGTTGAAAAGGTGCTTAATGTTTGTGACAGAGAAAAGGAGGAGCTCATGTGAAAGAATACAAGATGATTACAAGAAGATTAATGTTACTTACAGGGGGACCTGCATGACCAGGTGGGCCAGGGGGGCCACTGGGGCCAGGGGGTCCTGGAAAGCCACTCTACGGCATAGATTAAAAACCAGAAGTTATATTAATGTAATATGGCTGTGAAGCTTAATATAGTTGCAATAGCCATCAATAACTGTGAAATAAACTTTTAAATAATTAGTTCAGAGAAAAATTCTTGGTGACCTGCACTTGTTGCAGTAAAAAGGAAGCAGCAGTAGATTCACACAGTGCTGAAGAAATTTATTGTCTAGTTGCCCCTTCAGAAAAGGCTTCACTGGCTTGCTCCTTGCAGGCTTGGCTAACATACTCTCAAGGAATTTTCAGAGCTGCAACTTTTCATTTTTGAGTCTCCACTGCCCCTCTCTAGACCCCAGAGGGATGCTCAGAACTCTGCTTTTCAGCTGCCTGAAGGGGGCAAATAGAAAGTAGAACTGAATTTCTCTTAGACAGAGAAAATGAGTGTTAGCTTCTCTGCCATGTAACTGATCTTAATTCGCCGGACACTAAGGATTCCCCATGACCTAGAGATACACTGAATTAAGGCTGTACTTTTTTTATAGTCAGTAAGGCAAACATTTTCACCAGTGAAATATTTTCTGAGCTTTAACAGTACTAAGCCATAAGAAAGAAATGAGGTCTGAACTAATCAAAACCTCCATGTTCCTACTTCATGTAGCAACAACCACAAAAGCATTTGATACTGCAAAACAGAAAACACAAGTTAGCACAGTGGTCTACTGCAGCTATAGGGGGTTCTTTAAAAGAAAGCTTTTGTTAAATTAAACTCTTCATGTGTTTCCTACAGCTAAAAGAATCACATATGTAGATGATATGAGGATCACTGTGTGCTGCAGTACTGCCAGAATATTCCATAGTTAATATTTCAAGGAATGTGTTTCCCAAGATAGTGACATATTGTGTCAGAAAAGGTCATGTATTACAATTGTGTCAGAAAAGGTCATGTATTACAATTTCATGAACCTAATTTTCATAATACAAGATTATCAGTATTGCTGTACTATGCTGGCTTATGTAGGACAGTACACTACTATACTACAAAAAAAGTATTAGTTCACAGTTGTCTTTTGTCTAAAAATGTGTGCCATGTATATTTGCTCTTTTCTAGGAGAGAAGCACAGCAAGAGGCAGAGCTGTGAGGGTTTGGGAAATGGGGTTGCCTCTGATGTGAATACAATGAGCAGTCCCTGTTAATTGCTAGCACTCATTTGATATAAGGTCACTATATATCCAACCAGAATTAAAGCCATCAACTCATCAACAGCAATCAATAATTTAGACATATGGCTATAAACAAATGAGAGATAATCGTTTTCAAGTTACACACTGAGGAGACAAACTGATAGTTAGGGGTGGGCTTGCTGCTAGAATCTCCAAACTTTGAACAGATGAGCATCCTCCAGTTAGAGAATGTGCACTGGTGGAAAGAGACAAAGACAATATGTGGAAGTTACATGGACAAGGGAAGAGGAACTGTGATGTAAAGCACAAAATAAATCAGTCTACAAGTGGTATAAAGCCATGGGAATGCAGCAATGGAGAGATGTGTGATTGAGGAAATACCAGGCATGGTAACCACACACAGCCAATGTTGGTGCTATATTTTATTGTTTTGCTAATATTCCAAATTATTTCAGTTTGGATATTAATTCATTAGTAGTATTTAAATTAAATTTGATACATTTATAAAATAATAAAGAAGTGATTTTATGTAATTAAAATTATAAATGTTATTTAGCTCTAGTGATTTCAGCCACGTCTGCCTGTAACTGCTGGTACTTGCTTTGAGGTCACATAGGCTATGATGCAATATAAAAGCCCTCATGACCTGAAAATATACAGACAAACCTGAAGATGTTCTAGGGTGCTCAATAAAGTAGTTTGGCTATTTTTTTTAACCTGAGTCCAGGAGTCAGAGCACAAGGAATCATGAATCACTTCCAGGGAAAGAGCCAAAATAGAGAGGAGTTAACCACAGTTGTTAACTGAAGGTGCCTCTGTTATCTGCCTGGCTCAGCACATCCCATATTAAGACACCAAGTAGCAGAATGTAGATGGCATGACAGCTGTGGGTGAAAACTGTGATGAGTGAATATGAATCAATGCATAAACAGGGACAAAAATGGATGGTTGAAGAAAAATGCATGGATGATCATATTGGCAAATGAAGGAGAAATAGATTAAAATGAAGGTGAGAAAATAAAGACTATATTTCAGGAAAAAGAGCTGTTGTGATTAGTAAACCTTATTTCACAAGATGATTGAATGGCATTCCTCTCCTCTCTTCCCTCCATTTTCTTGGAACTGCCTTACTATGCTACAAGATGTGATACCCAAACCATGTTATGCAGAATTGGGCTGTAAATAATGATTATGCTCAGTGAAGCACAGCTAATTTCCAGTAGCAGCAATTCACCACACCCTCTCTGTAGCAGATTGCCTGAATCAAGAACTCTTCATGTTGAATATCTCTAAATCTCAGTGCCTAAAAGGAGAATAATGAGGTGCCACATTCAGATTTATATTACACATGAAACATAGCTCATGCACACTTTGAGGCAGTCCATGCTTTTTCTCACTTAAAAACCTTAAAATCTGGACCAGGTCTAGCAGGCAGATACAGCATCCTTAGTACACAGTCTGAGTAGCTGTGGGTAAAAAAATGGTAATTGTAAAAAAAAAAAGAAAATATTTTGAGTTTTGGAATGAACAAAGTTTATAAGAAGGATTTACTCACTTGTTATCAGGCAAGTTTGAATTGTGGAAAAGTTAGCATTTGTGGAATATCATACTCAGTAAAGACAAATGATACTGAGTGGGTGAAGGAAGATTAAAGGCAGTGGAAGAAGTAAAAATTGTTGGAAGGAAGGGAAGAAATTAGTGGAAGAGTATCATGTAGATAAACGAATAATGTACATGAGACAGAAAAGGAAAAATATTTAGGTAGTGTAAGAACGTGAATCACAGAAAGAGATCAGGAAAAGGATGGTAAGAAGCTGGAGAAAGAAAGTGAAAAATAAAAAATCCAGATAATCTATAGCTACTTTCTAGAACAGTAGTGCTGAACAAACTGGTGCCTTACATCACATTCAACTTGCAGGCAATAATTAAATGAAAACTTATATTGGTAGATCAAAATCAGGATACATACACATCCAAGGTATAATCTATGAGCAGAAAATGTGTTCTTTAAAAAGAAAAAAGGACAGGAAAAAAGCTTTATCATCTTACAATGGGTTGTGGGTACCCGATACCAGCTCCACCAGCCTTCACATCATAGGAGTCATACTGTGGAGAAAAACTCTGTAAAAGAAATAGAGAAAAAAAGAGAAAAAAAAAAGAAACAAAAAGAAAAAAAAGAAAAAGAAAAGAAAAAAAATGAGATAGCTACAAACCAAATAAGCTTTTTTTTTTTTACAATGGGATGGCCAATGCATGGAAATAACTCATTTGTATCTGCTGAGTAGTACTAGCTTGACCTATAGCTGCCATATATTTACATAAGAGAAGCCCAGCCAGTGTCTTCTTTCTGAGGTCATGGCGACATTAGCTCCCCAAGCTGGGCACATGCATTTTTCTTCTTGACAGCTGAGCCTTAGATGAACCACAAAATTACCTTTCTCTCTCCTTTTACTCTGGTTTGACTTCTTCTTAGCTTCTTTCCCCAGTTTCTCTGTCTCTTTGCTGTGGGACTTAGCTGTCACTCAAGGAAGTTGATGAAATATTTTATGTTGCTCTAGAGAGCACAGCTGTTTATTATAATAATAATAATAATAATAATAATAATAATAATGATAATAATAATAATAATAATAACAACAATAATAATAATAATAATAATAATTATTATTATTATTATTATTATTATTTCCTGATTTCTTTTACCTGTGCCTAATGAATGACTCATTGCACATGAGCAGACAGTCAAATGATGTGGCATTAGTGCAGTGATCCATTATTGGCCCACAGGTGGTTAAGCAGGAAGGGTTGAACATGTGCAGTGTTCTGCCTGTTTCCCCAAACCACGGTGGATGCAGCTCCTGCACTGACCAGGTGCAGGACTCCTGTGCTCCTTCAGGATCCAACAGCACATCTTTGATGCACTGTTGGAATGGGAGGCTAATTCAGCCTGTTCTCCTCTCCTGTGTTTGCCTCTCCAAACCCCAAACCAGTGTCACCGGTGCCCACTGGGACTGGTAAACTGAGCCACAGCTCAGTCCTACAGAGGCAATCCCTTTCAGGATTAAATAAAAATGAGACATCTTTCCTCAGTTTCTGGCTTACCTGGGAGTGGGAAGCATATATGGAAGTTATAAATCACTGGCCTGTATTCAAAAGTAACAATAATTTTAACATCCAATTTTTTTCAGCTTTGTGCTAAAGAAGTCCCATTTTGTAAACCTGGGCTTGGTGGCCTGCATGGATGACAATGTCACCCTGTAACAAAGCACTGCCTGGGGCTCAGTGCTAATTAACTTCAGCTACCATCAGCTCTCTTACTGTGTGTGCCCAGCTCTTCTGAAAGGACTTCAGCATTCAGTGAGCCAGAAATAAAGAGGCACCATGACAAACAGTACTTGCATGGCACTCCCCTGCCAGCAGAGGAGCAGTGCTGCTGGCTAGTCTTGTTGGAATGTTCTGTTATTAAACATAAATTGATGAACTATAAGAAAACAGACTTCCTGAACTATTAAGCTTATGGGTAAATCTTCCATCACAGTCTTTCTGATCAGATTATTTCTGAGTTACCAAATTCCTTCAGCAGATCTGCCCCCAAAAAGTTTTAAAAAATAAGGTAAGACAGAGATTTGATTGCACTCCACAGAAATTGTATAGACAAACCCCCAAAACAACAGTGAAGCCCCGCCTACCACCCATCTCTGTTTTCCAAAGGCACAAGTGGGATGGATGCCACCAAAAGCAAAGCACCAGGGAAGGTGCAGGGGACAGGTGCCTACAGCATTGCTTTGCATGGCTATGAGCACCAAGGTAGAAGCTGAACATAACAATGACTTACACCTCCACTTATACTGGGACATGACTGGCAGATTCCAGGGGGCCCAGGAGCTCCAGGGCTCCCTGGCTGTCCTGGTGGGCCAGGGGGACCATTTCTGCCTGGAATTCCAGGAGAACCCTGCAAAGACACAAACAGAGCAGATACAGATGCTGTCACTTGCCTCCAACTGCAAGGACATTGAAGGGCAAACCTTTCCATTCGTAACCAAGCTGTATGTCTGTGGTGGAAAAGCTCTCCTAAACAAGGCCACAACCAAATATTCAGGAAACACAAACAAAATTCACACATGGAAACACTTGGTGTATGGAGCTTTATTACAACTGATATATCATGAAACACATCAGAAATATTTAGCAGTTCAGTTCCTGAATCTGAAATTATTACTGCTAGTAGAGTCTGAAAGATTTTTTTTCCTCCTGCTGTAAAGAAATATCACAAAATCTAACAAATGTGATACACAGAGTTTGGACTCAACTCTGTGTTCTTCCAGTTTAAATTTTTGAGAGTGTTGTTGAAGCTAAAGTTCTACTTCAAAATAACTAGATGGTACAGTCTTGCTGCAGACAGTTCAGGCACCAATGAAAGCAGAATATCTTGGCAGCTTGAATGGGATATATAGCACTAGAGGAATGGAGTCTTGATTTTGTTTGTTTCCTTGGGGAAAAAAAAAAACAAAACTGCACTTACAGGGTCTCCCTTGGGGCCTCTGCTGACTACTCCAGGGGTCTACAAAAAAAAAAGAAAAAAGAAAAGTAATTAAATAAAAATATATAATCAAAATAAAACATAAAAATTGCACACATAAACAAGAGCAAAATGCTTAAATATTTGATATAGTTTTCTCACATGAATTCCCTTAATGCTTATTTGGTATATTTAAAAGCTGTAGGGATTTTGGGCAATCTGCTATTGCTTGGATCATTCATAGAATTACACCTCTCCTAGAGGAAGGAACATGGCACTAATGAAGTCAGTACAGCTTTGCCAGTGAATGCAATGGGGACAGGATTCCACTGTGGAATGCTGTGATAGTTTTCTTGTGTCCTTCTCACTCCAGCATATGTAGTGTAATTTTAAATTCTCAGATCTACTGCTGCAATTTACTTATTTTTCAATTATTAATTCAGTTACAAGGTACTACCTGGATTTTCAATTTTTGTGTTCAGCTGCTACCTTCAGTAGCAAAGAATATTCCCCTGAAATAATCTTGGATCTTTCAAGATGGCATTTCCCTATACACCACCCAAGGTCATCAGGACAGCTTCCAATGGCCTGAACAAACTCCTACATCAAAGAGAGAGGCTGGGGGAAGAGTTCACATGTTCTTCGTTATCAGGAACTCCAGAACTGAAGAGTCTCTAAACAAAGAGAGGGAGATGTACTCTAATCTTCAGCATGCTTGTCTAAACCACTCATTTCCACCTCTCAACACGTTCAGTGAAGTAGCTCAGGGGACCCTGGGAGCAGTGGAGGACTGCTAGTGAGGTGCAAATAAAACTAGGTGACATATCTGTGTGTGACATATCTCTGTGTGACATTCCATGTGTAAACAGACGTGCTGTAGAGCTGCAGAAATGCACCTTCTCTCTCTTCCTCACATCTCTTTCACTCTCTTATTTTCTAGATAAGGATTTTTTATGTGTCTGGGGCAACCTAGGTACTTGAACAGAACCTCATGGATCTTTAACACTGGTGAAATGTTCAGATAAGCTGAAAGCTCAGTATAGCTGGCTCACCCACTGAAAGACTTAGGCAGGGGGCTTGGCATGTACTAACATTCTCGATTTTCCTGAGGCTAAGTTGCTGCAATTGGTTTGTATAATGTTGGTGTCTATAAGAACATGGTGATAAATTAGCTATGTACAGTATAATCACCTTTCCTTTACAGAAGTCAGCAACAAGCCTGCAAAAGGAAAATCACTCTGTGATGATGTAGAATTGAGTTGATAAGAAATGCAGACTCAGATGCTATGAAAGTTCTCTAATTTTCTTTGACTCTCTGTTGGCATTATTTTCATGGATATAGATTGAGGATGAAGTCAAATATAAGGTGTTTGCATTATTCCTATGCTTTTCCATATAATGAAAAGTGTAATGCCTAGTTGCTCCCTCTGTCCCTTTCTACTATTTTGTTGCCCATTGTCTACATAAAACTGAGTTGGAAGACTTAATATTATCAGCTGCATTATCCATCCTAAGTATTTGCCTAAATTCAGAAAGTGGCATTGAAAAGAAAAGCATTTAAGAACATCTGAGCCAAAATGAATTGAGGTTGATGCGCATCAAGAAGGCAGCAGCACCAAAGCAACAACAGTGAGACTAAACTTACTCTTGGAGGTGGCGTTGTTGTTTGTGGGCAAACTGGACAGCACTCTCCAAAAGGGATCTCTGGGTTGGGGCAGTCCAGCTCCTGATCATCGCAGATGATGTCATCGCACAGAACAGATCCCGAGTCGCACACACAGATTTGGCACGGCTCTGGTTTCCAAACATCCCTGTCAGCATAAGCCTGCCCAAGATGGGTACATCCTGTGACTGGAAAGAGAGACAAAATTGTGTTGCATATTATTTCAAATGTGTTTTCCAAATTGCAAATGAGGAACATGAAAGCTCTTGGATAGTTTGTTTAGTTTCCTGATTCATGCATGCAAAGTAAAAGGCTAAATGCTGCTCTGCACTGGGGGATCTGTTACATTAATTGCAGAGTCTGCTCTGAGTTTATAAACAGACATCAGTGGAAACCTCCTGGAGCTAAGCCAAAGCCCAATTAAATCTCTGATAATCTTCTGTCTTGAGTAATTTTAGTGTCAGACAGAATTACTGTCTAATTAACAATCGAATTCTCTGCTGCAGCTAAAGAGTAAACGTGCCTAAGCTCTCCAGCAAGAGTGCCACTGGCCCCACGGTGCCAACAGGAGCACTCGCACATGGATGTGGGATAAGCCATCTGTCCAGCACCAACCCCTGTCTCCAGCATCTTGCATTAATAGCTGCCACCAAGGGCCTTCAGAGAGTTTTTTGAAAGCCAGCGTATGTGACAGATCTGAAAGAACGCTCACATTAATTGCCCAAATGGTTTGCAGTTATTGCATCAGCTGGCCTGCTCAAATGTTACAAGTGTCTTTTTTTCAGAAAAAAAGATTGTTCACCTGTAATATTCATGGCTTTGTGAATTCCTTCCGGCAGCTGTTTTACTGATCAAACTTGTTATAGACTATGAATATGAAAAGACTGGCAAAAACTGCCTTGACACATTAAATTTTTGCCTGGTATTTTCTTAGAAAAACAAAATCCAGAAAGCCAGGTCATTTAAGAACCCAATATAAAGTAACACTAAGAGCATCTAATTTGAGTTTTACAAGCTCATTTTAAGTTTTGTAGACGTTATTAGAAGTCTTATATTGCAAATATAAGTATCACTGAAAGTCATGAATAATTTTAAAAGATTTTTTTTCATGGATAATTAAAAATAATTCAGTTTATAAAACAGCATTCTGGAGAAAGAGCTATTTTTGTGCCTACATCATTCTTAAAACTTTAATATGAGGATAATTTATCTACTATACACCCTTCATAAAGAAAAACAAAAGGACAAAAGATGTAATTCAAATCTCTGACATTAAAGTTGCCACTGGCTCCAGGCAGAAATTCTGAATATCATCAAATTGTAATGGCCACAATTATCTAGTTGGAGACTGAGCCCAAATTTATTGCAGTTTGTTCCTATAGGTTATGTTGTCCCCTTTTTTTTCCCCTCCCTGCATCTTTAATTTCTGTTTTTATCTTTCCACCACTGCATTAGCACCCTGGTCTATTTTTTTCCTTTTTCTTCCTCTCTGTATTTGTGGATGTGCATTCCCATTCCATACCAATGTTCTTTGGCAATGTGCACACTTAGATGTGTTTCTTCTCTTCTCATGCTTCCTCTGCATTTCACCTTTCCCATAACACATAACTTCCCTCTTCATCTCCTGAAAACCCTTTCATTTTGCACCTGAGCTGTTCCCCTTCTTTATTGCCACGTGCTCAACTGAGCTTAGTTTGCCCCTGCTCCCTTCCCACTTCCTCACTGGTTTTCCCTGCTCACATGGACCTGAGATTTTCCTCTATTTCACCATGAATTCATTACCTCCTGTGAGCTCTGGAAGGGCAATGGGGGAAAACAATTATGGCTCCCTGAGGGGAGAGCCAGAGTGCAGATCTTGGGGCAGAGCACTCCATGGGACAGGAGGGTTTACTTTCCCAGTTTCAATCCTACTACAGGCTGTCCATGTCCAGGCACAACATCTTGTGCTATTTTTGCACTTTAATTCTAAAAGAAGCAAACAGAAAAATGTTGACTTGTAAAGGCTGGCACTCCTTATGGTTAAGAGTTGATTTTGACCACTGTCTTGATTAGAGCAAAAAGCTTAAAAAAAAAAAAAAAGCCTTTCTTTGCCTGGTATCAAGCTGGGATCCAGTATTTTACCTTCCTTTGACAACACAAAAAAATCTTAATATGAAAAACCTTCTGATGGCATATGAAAACTCACTCCCCTCAGACATTCTCTATCACTTAGAAGCTCAGATTTTCCTTTTCTGCTCCTTTTGGGCCACTCTAGAACTTCATATTCTGCACAAGAGAGATGGAGAACAGCTGCCCATTTCCAGGACAGCCTCTTCCCCACACCCACATGTAACAGGGTTATGGCATCAGAGGATGCTTCTTCAAAGTACACTGCCTAACAATGTGTACCTTTGAAAGGGTCTAGACCTCCTTCCTTAACCTGCCAAGCTAGAGCTAGTTTCTCAAAATGTTGCTTGGCTTCCCAATTCTCACCCAACAGAACCATATCCATGGATCCCAGGGAAATAAGCTGATTCTCTGCTTAGTTAGGTGCTGACTGCTTCTGCAAGAAACATCTTCCTTCTTTTCACAAACCAGAATCTGGCTGTGGGCACTTAGGGATAAAACAGGCTGCCCAGTCTTGACAAGGATAATGACAAATGTTTCCTGACAAACAGGAAGGCTGAAATGTAGAAGTGAAGGATTATGAATGAAATCCTTATAGCCTCTGAAGTGACTCAAGAGAGGAACCAAATCATAGAGTGGCTCATTGCACACGTAGAGCCCTGGAAAGCTGTGTGCTGTGGGAGGCAGAGCCTCAGCAGGGCTGCTGGGGAGGTTAGAGCCTGTAAGCCATCCTGCAGGAGTGGTTGGATGCACCCTAGAGAGCATGGATGGGCACAGATTCACATCACCCAGAGCAATGGACTACTCAGCTGTCACTCTGCTGGAGCACCTACCAGCTCCACAAGTTACAATGCTCTTTTCATTTGTAACCACGATAAGGAAGGGGAGAAACTCCTTTCTTCTAGGGCAAGTCATAATTGTTAAATAAAAATACAATTGTATGGACTGAAAAGAACCTAATACTGTTACTGTTTGCACTTTTATATACAGTCATATGAATTGCATACACATATTGAGAGATGTATAACATACACACTTTTCTGAACCCAGAAGATGTGTTTGATAATTGTAATATTCTGATTTTCAGCTTTTTCATCACCTTCTTAGCCTTTCAAAACCACATATTTTTTAAACTATGTGTTTAAAACAACAAGGGCCTTATTTACTAGGAAATTCATATCCAAGGATTTGAACATTCCTACATCAAATTTTTCATAATTCTTACTTCTTTTTCATTGATTTGTTTTGTTGTTTTGGTTTTTTTTTTTCAGATATGTGATCTTGCTGCCTTACAGCAAAGAGCACAGCTCCAATGTGGAGCAGGAAAAGGCCATCTTTCCCCTGTTTCTGCTCTGCTAGTTAATAAAGATTCTGTTTCCAAGACAGAAGCAGAGTCTTTCCTCAGTGCCCAATTTTTCATATTGTGAATACTTACCTGCCATATATTATTCAAAAATATAAATTAAATGTATGGAATTTTAATAATATGTCACAACGCCTGATAATTTTACAATAATGAGGAAATAAAGGAGAATGTATAAAAATTGCATTTTTACAAGCTTGTCATTCAGTTATGCTACAGTAGATGGCAACATTTAACAGGAAGATGACAAAAACTTGAAGCCATATGGATATAATGATATTCATATTTGCTTCTAACTTTCTGGACATTGTTAAATGAATTAAGAAATACGTTAGGAGAGCTGCAATGAAAACTGCAAAGGCCTTTGGCAGAATGAAAGTATTAAATAGATTTCCAAAGGAAAACTTACATCTGGGAAGACTTAGGGTGTTAAAGATACCTCCTCTGTGCTCAGATGTAGATCTGTGTGTCAGCATGTTATGACATAATGCATTTTGCATTGCTCACAAAGATTAACTGTTAGCTCCAAAATCCTTTGGAAAGCTGATTTGTGCTAAAGCACTGGTGAGTAACGTGTAGGAATGATAAGGTTATAAAAAAGCTGACTTGTCTGCTTCTAGACATGTGGTATAACAGCCACACACTTGCTTTAGCCAGCTTTTGTGATTGATTCTACACATACCCATTAGCCTGAGATTTAAAAAACATTAGATCTCAACAGTATTTGTCTATGGCAATGCACAATCTTATTCTTCCTCCCAAAGCCCTAAATATGATGGCTGTACAGCACCTCACTTCTGTGGTACTTACTGCAATGCTTTGTTGGAAGCCCTGTCAATCTCTAGTGCACTGTTATAAAAGTTTAATATTTTAAAGCCTGAATTAATTTGAAATTGTGCTGTTTACTGAGCACTCATGTTATAGGTTTTGCTGTGTGTAGCACTTCCCTGGGCCAGCCCAAATACTGAATAAAATAAAAAAAGACAAGGCAATAATTTTTGTATGTTGGTTTTGATTTATTTCCCATTCTAGGAAGACTGGCAGCTGTCCATAAGCAGACCAATATTGAAAGCTGAAAGGAAAATCACAATTCAGTTCCAAAGGACCTATAAGTGGGGTACATAGAAGAGCCCACATGTGTGCAAGGGAAAACACAGATGGCCATTGTCATATGGCCTGAAAGATGACAGATGTCATATGGAACATAATCTCAATCCCAATGAGGTGAAGGGGAATTTGTTATCACATGAGAATCTGACCTGCTCTGTAGTTGGTTTTGGCTTTGTATTTGTGCAAGCACCATGATCACGATTTAACCACAATTTCATGGCAAAAGGAAAAAAATTCCTAATAGTATCTTCAAAAACCACAAGCTTTTCCACTTTGGACAAAGGCAATGTCCAGCTATTGCATTAGCAGCAGACTCACATGTGCCATTTACGGAGATGTGACTAAAGAGTTAGAAATTAAAAAACATCTTGAACTTGTCTGGTTCTGCCTCAGAGAGGGCAATAGTCCACACAGGGGTGACTCACGATCCTCCAGCAGCTGCCTGATGATGGCCTGGGAAGCAAAACTGAGGAGCTTTGGTCTGTGAGAATCTGATCACAAACACAATGAGTCGAACAAACAACTTCTGCTGTATTTAAAGAAAATCTGGAAAAGGCTAAAGTACCAAGATGAAGAAGGCCTTGCCTCTAACTTTGCCAGAATCCAAAGCCTGATGAAGTTAAGAAGAGCATTTGTGTTACTCTTTTAACTGTACAAAACCTGAGCTTCCTCACCTGATCTAGTTTTGGTCATTTCCTCTGCAGGATGAGTACAATTCAAAAACTGTTTTACATTTCTTCTGTAGTAAATACATCTGTTTACTGCATACCACAGCACTGTCTGATACATTGTTTAAGCAAAGCACAAAGCAGAATGAAGATACATTGTCTATTTTCAATACAAACACAATCATTCTCCCCTACTGGAGTAGGTGGAGGAATCCACCCCAGCCTGTGCAGCAATGCTGCTTTTCCATTTCCTGAGCAGAAAAGAATGCCACACCATCTACCTCGAGGCAAATGGTTTGGGCTCCCTGTCTGGTATTAGGATGATGTTTACAAGAAACGCAAACACACTCGTTCCATCCCAACATTAGTAATGGAAACAGGCAGGCTCATAATGAATGAATTGGCTGCAGGAGCAGGGATGGCCTGGTTTGTTGGCATGTCCGGTCAGTGCTGAGTACTCGGAAGGGCTCAAACCCTGTCTGGGTCACAGGAGTCAGGAGAAGAGGTGGAAAAAAAGGAGAAGAAATGGTTTAATCAGTTGGGTTTTTTTCAACTGCCAAGGCCTTCAAACATTCTCTCAGCTGGAATTGTCTTAAACAGCTAATTAATTGAATCCATTTTGCACAGTGCATGAGGACATAAGGGCCAATTTAGGTATCCATACATATTAGGATACTTTCAGTTTTAATAGCAATGATGAAATATTTTGTAAGGCTTGTCCACATGTGATTGGAGGCAATGAAACCTCCCTTTATTAAACACCTAAATGCAGACTTAAACACCTAAACACATAAATTGTGGGTGACCAGAGTGACCAGAGTGGGTCAACCATAAAAATCCATTGGTGCCCTGTGAGCTGTAGAAGGAAGAGCTGCTATCAGGTGGAATGGGAAAAGAGCATGAATGAATGGTTTACAGACTTCCCAAGTTCCACACCAAAAAGGACAGCTACATCCTGTGCTTTCAGAGTGAAACTGAAGCTTTCTTACTTCTAGGGATGCTTGTCTGCCAAGAAAGCTGGCGCTGGAACAGTTCTGCTGCTGCACTTGTCCCAGTTTTGCCCTTTTCTCAGATGCAGAGTAAGAAAGAGAAAGCTGCTTAAAAGAATGCTGGTTAAGCACAATACTGTACTTGTCTGTCAGAGGTGTAGCAGGATGGAGTCATGTGCTGTTTCACTGGCAATGTACAGAGGAATCTGGATCCTCAGGTGAAGGATTCCTGTGTCACACAGCCAAACTGCCCTTGCTTTGAGACCCACCCAGTCTGTATGTCAGATTACCAAATAAATAAGAAGAAAGCAGGCCTGCACTGGTACAAACAAGTACTTGCATTTTAAACAGCTCATTTCCTGTTCCCTTCATTCCTCTTTATACGCTGCAAATGCCACAACCTTTCTGCAGCCTTTGAAAACTTTAAGAAATATCAGGATTAGAATATATCCTAAGCATATTTGTTACCAAGTAAAACACAAAATGCCTCTATTTCCCCTGCAGATTATTGGTTTCTTTTCTAATCTTTCAAAGTGTGATTTAAAACAACCTCTAATTTTTCTGTTTTAACTTCAGAGGTTTAGCTTTCACAATTTGCTCTACTTGGGCACATTTGCTGACACCCTGGAATGATGTTCTTCATACAACTTCCAAAGCTCACCCTGCCACGGCTGCAAGGAAATCGTGGCCAGAGATATCCCACCAGAGATGTCATTACACAACAGCCTCCCTGCTTCAGCTGGTGTCTGGCATGAGAAACCATGGCAAAAGAGCTGGCTTGTTTCAAAACTGGTAATAAGCAAACAAAGTGCAGGGTCGTTTCTCTGCTGTTTAGCTGGGGAGGGTTGTTTTTTGGCAGAACTGTCATTTCAAGCTGAGTCATACAAGGGGCAGGATAGAGCAGACTGCTCTATATCTATCACCTTGGTTCTTACTCGGGGCTGCCCAGAGAAATGTTGACTGTCTGTTCCTGAACTCATAAAAGTCATTTTGAGGAAAAACTTCTGCTGCATTCAAGAGACAGTTTTACCCTTTTTATTCTTAGCTATTCCTTGACAACATCATGGGCCAAATTGCTTTTTGCAAGGGAGGAAGATATTCCTGAATAACCATCTGTATTGAGATGTTACTCTGGGATTTCCTCTCCAGTTTCCCCTCTACACAGGCTGACTGTGACTCTGCCTCTGTCTTTTTAGTAGAGATCAACCTCTTTTTGCCATAAGCTGTGGAATTCAGATAATTCTGCCCTGATTAAGGGTAACCACTGCCTGATCAGAACCTCCCTCGATTTTACTGGGCTTTGAATCAGACCTAAAAGTTGTTAGCTTCTAATCATTCTGGTGGCAACTGAAGCTCTTCAGTGCCTGAGAGATCAAATCTTTTACGAAAGGTAACATTAGCATTAGAGCAGAACACAAAGTAAGAAGACATTTCATCATAATTCTGTGCAGTCAAAGCCTTTTAGAGAGACCATTGCATCATACTTCAGCTACTCTTCAATTACTGGGAAAATGCCTATGAGATTTTTCCGTCCCCTCTGTTCTTACATTACAATATTTTTTGGCACATCACATTTTGTGCCATGTGCTGCCATGCTAAAAATAAGGAACAGGCTGTAAGAACTTAATTTGTGGCTATTTAGTTGTAGTGCTGGCATAAATTCTAAAACTACTCTGCCGAAATATGATTTTAATGTGCTTCTTATCATTAGAGTGAATGATAACAAATAGTTTCATAAAGACTTGTGTCTTCAAATAAGCAAAAATGGATATAAATTCAAGGTCCAATATGATTTCTGATGATTTAATGGATTTATTAGTTTCTTTAAACGTGTATTCTGCTCATTCCTTGGGCAGTTGATGAAGACTTCTAGAGTCAGAATCCAAGTGTCAAAGTTATGTTAGCTTTGAACACTTGACCACTTCCAATTGTATTCCATAAGAAGATGGCCTAACATATTTCTAAAGAAAAGTAATAGTTCAAGCTCAACATTACTGGGATCAATTAATGGGAAAAATTTACTAAAATACAGTGCAAGATTTTGCCAAACTTTAAAAATAAAAAAGAAGTCAGCCCCAAGGTGTAGCTCAAAGACATACTTCTGCATTCCTGATTTTAGCTAGGCCCAGGCACAGTTTATAACATTAGAGGGTTCTTTGAGACATTTCTTGAATAGGTCTGCCTGGGGAAGAATAAAGAAAAAACTGGAAAAGTCATTGTGCAGATTTCCCAGACTCTACAACCACTCTGTCAGATCCAAAACATCATGAGAGAGAGGTTCAGCTTTTGATCTGATAAGAGAAATGGAATGAGTGCAAACTGATAATTGTTGAAGTTTGGTCCACATACAATCTCATTTAAAACACTGAGCTATAACTCCTTAATTAATGATGCTTTAAGCCTCTGGCATGATAAAACCTAAACACCATGTGGGGGAAAATGTATGACTTTTGTTTTGCATTGTCTAAATTTGTAATTAAAACATTTTTTGGTAGGTAATTAAAATTTCAAGTGGGACATGATCCTCTCTTTCCCCTCAGCTCTGTGAGAGAGTGAAGAGATTTATGCAATGCTGTTTCTGTGGTTTGCCTTGGAAGAGATCAGCCTGATTCAATGCTTCTCTCCTGAGGCTGAAGCAGATGGGAAATGTTACAATGGCAGTGTAATACATGTAGTAATATCATTTATATTTTCAGATACCTTGGACAAAGTCACCCCAATATAACTCCACAGCCATAATGGATTTACATCTGAGATGAGTAAAGCAGCAGGGGGGCAAATTCCACGCTGGCCTAAGTCCCTGCACAATTTTATTGGTTTCCCTGTAATTTCAGAAGTTTTAAGTAAATGAAGGATTTGGTTCTTGCATTTCATATTCCAGCGAAGGATTAAAGTGCTCTGGCATACTGTCTAAAGAAAAGAATCATATCTTTGGCTGCCAATAAATTAAGGGTATTTGTAATTCAGAAGGTTGTGGTGGGGCTCTAAATGCATAGAGCATCACTAACCTAGATTCATCTGCAAAACAGTTTGTATTCATTCACTCCTTATTCCAGTTTGTACTAATTCACTCCACATCCATTTTGGACAGTTTGTTGGATATGGATGGCAGTATTTGAAATTCTTCTTAATCTGCCTCATAGAGGATATTAAATGGCTATTTGTACACTGGATACAACGCTCTTATTGTCAACCTCCTAGGGCTACTAAAATAAGTATTGTGAGGGTTTTCTCAGGGTACCAAAGCCAACTTAATTTTGGAGACACTTTTAAATATCAAGTTCTATGACTGGCCATTTTTCAAGCACAAAGACCTATGGATCTTCCTAACTAATTCCCTTGTGAGGTGAAAATTCACACTTTTGGTGCAGTGAAGAGCCTGCAAGCAGAGAGCTGGCTTTTTATTAATACCAGAGGTCAGCAGCTTTGCTACTGAAGTGGCTGCCTGAGGCCTGGCACACATTTAGCTCTCCCTGCTCTGTGCAGCAACTACCCCAGCTGGCACAGGGTAAGAATAAACAGCACCACATAGCCCAGGAGGGCTGGAACATCTGCAGCAGACACAACCCGATCCAGCACAGTTTATCTGCTGCAGCCCTAAAAAGGCAGAAGTGGAAGAGCCAGAGCCAGAGAACACCTGATAAATAAAAAGGCTCTGCACAATTCACTTTTTTTGATTCTTCACTGAAAGACATTTACAGCAATCTTTCTCTCTTCAGCTGTTCAGAAATAATCAGTTGGACAAGAAAACCTCTCTTTCTTCCCCCCACTCCTCCATATTAATGCTATTCTGTTCATACAGAAAAGAGGGAGCTACAAAGAGGACCACCCTGCCAACAGCTGAGCCACCAACAGCCTTAGAATATTGTGCAAAGAATCTTCAAATTGTCTGAGCAGATTTCAATTACTCTTTTCAAAGATTTGCAATTCCCACTACACAGCCCATTGTTTGCTTTCACTAGGACATTCCTCTCTTAAACAGCTGGCACAGAATGACTACTGCTCTGTAGGGAAACAAGCAAACACCATACAGTAGATTAAAAGACAAAACCAGAGAAGCTGTAGTTTTTTTTTTTTTTTAAGAGGCTCTCATGAACATAAAAGTGTTTTCCAAGAAAATATGAATCCTATTTTTGCTGCTTATAGCTGAAGGAAAGCATGGGGGATGTAGTTTATTCTCCTTTGGTGCTCAGCATGGCAATTACAGTGAACATCAAAGGAACAATTCCCATATTTCCCATTAACTCTGTTCAGATGAGCAATTGTTTCTGTCTCATCTCTTTGAAAAAAAAAGATGCAATTTTGCTCTTGCTCATTTTCCTAAAAGAAAATGGAAAGAAGGAAAAGAGAAGAAGCAGCACAAAGGGAAAGAAGAGAGAAAAAAAGATGTTAGAAGGCTGCAGACAGCCTTCTAACGCACCCACTGGTCACTGGGCGTGAACTGCAGGGAGCTTCAGTGGGAACTGATTATGTCCAGGAGTTTTCCAAGAACTGCCAGAGCTGAATTGCTGTGGGAAGTATTTTCCAGACAGAGATCACCCTTTCATATCTACTGCTGCAAAACCTGCCTGGGTTGTTCCTGTGATTCTGCTGCCCTTTGCCACGCAGGAGTTGGGAATAAAGGGGCGCCTGAAGCTGCCCAAGCAGCCCAAGAAAGGCTTGCACTCAGGAGGAAAGGTTTCAGCTGGTGGGAGAGCAGAGGTGACTGCTCTCATCCCTCCAGGGTAGGATGCACAGTGACTTGAAAGAGAAATCCAGCAGCAGAAAGGGGTGTCTCGAGTAGTTGTGGATAACTTTGCATTTTGCTGAAGGCCAAACTCTGCTAAAGTCTTAAATCTACAAGTCACATCCCTCATTTCTTGACAGTCATTTGGGTGCCCTTTTAGCTGTAGGAGACGGCCTAGGCTCTCAAAACAAAAAAACCCACATTCATCCTTGAAATACATATATTTTCATTACCCCCACATTCTTCCTGTTCAAAGTCCTATGCGTGCTTTCTCCTTCCTGGCAGACATCTCTTCATGGAGTACTTGTGTGAATCAAAGCAAGACAAAAATGTGCAGACATTGTTAAAGGAGGTACCATTTGCATTCTCATTCTGCTAGTTCATGTTTAAATGAAGGATTTGACATAAATGGGGGAAAATGGAAGTATTCTCTGAGCTAATCTGAAAGGAATTCCCTCTGCTAAACTAAACAAAGCCAGAAGTCCCAGAGCTGAATTTTATCCAAACTAAAGCCAACAAACGGTTGTTGTCGGAGGAGGTTATATCATGTTTTCCATTGTCATGTTGACATGAAACAGGCAGAGGCTTCCACTTTGCAAACTCAGACACAAGATTGGCTCTGAAGTGAAAATAAATAAAGAGAAGCAGTGGTTGGAAGTAGGTTAAGTTTCCTCTAATCAAAATTCAAAGAACCCTTCCTATAAAAGAGAAGATGAGAAAAAATAATGACTGCTTGAAAATATAAATGAAAAATACAATATACTATACCTATATGTGAAAGATGAGATACTCTACAGCAAATGGTGGATCTCATTCCTCCTTGCACACTTCCAGCACCTAAGATAGGGTTAGCAGACCTCCCCCTGTCTCTCTTGTAGTTACAGAAGAGACTTTCTGATTCCAGTAATTTGTAATTTTTTACTTGGAGGCTCTCTCTTGATTAACCATAGTCAGAAGCAATGCAAGGTTAATATTTGAATTTTTTTTTTTTTTTTAATACAGTCTCAAAGCCATGTGAGTAATATTAATAGCATGACCACCACATATAAATATGTAAATCTTATTTCCCTGAAACAAAGTCTGACTGTGTTGAATGGAGAAAAATCAGGAAATTAATTGGGAATTCCTTACAGATTTTTCCAGTGACAAAACATCTCTTGTCAGGGAAGCCACAGAGAGGACAGAAAGGAAAGCTTCATGACCCCTGTGCATCAAAAGATTCAGTAGAAGAAAATCCCTAGAGAAATAACTGTCCCGCAGCCGTCACCAAGGCTGTGGGAAGCCACCAGCAGTGAGCCACCACACAGCACCTCTGCCACAGGGACACCACTGCTGTGACAAGCATGGCCCCAGAGAGCCTTCAGGAAGAATCCACAGCATCCCCTGGGTTGCAGGTGGGCAGCACACTGAGCACCAGGGCTGCAGCATGCTCTGCACCCAGCCATGTTGCCCTCAACAGCCTGACCTGAAGTTACAGAGGTAAAATAACACTTCTTGCACCCATCCTGGAGTAGGAATCACATCTGTTCCCAGAAATCCTTCTTTTCAAGGTGCATCACCATGGATATGTAGAAGCAGGGATAGGCTGGCAAAGTATTGCACCAGGCAAATGATTACACTGAAATTTTTGTTCTGTTTAGGGTTGAAGGTTATTTATCATCTGCCAAAACCCAAAATCAGATTGTTTCAAAATTATAGACAATTGGTGGTAGATACTGAACTCTAAACCATGTTAAAGTCATGTGATCTACAATTTACCAGGCCACAACATGGAGAATGGGCTAACAGTGTTGAATCAGAACGGATTTTATTACACCTTTCTCAAGTCTGTTTTATTTTTTTGGGTGCTGCCAATAATAAATTGAACTGTGCTCCATCAGATCAAACTGCAATGGTGTAAGACCCTAATCCAGTTACTTTAGGACCATAAAACCCCCTATTTGCTAACAACATATCTTTGCCATTGCCAACAATTTCCCTTTTCTTAACTGAGATCTTTTGCCCAGTTTCTTAAACAAGCATGACTAAAGGACAGCGTAATCTGGAGTATTAATGCTATGACCATTGCACTAGTATCTAATTCTGTGAGCTTTGACAAGTTATTACTCCAAACCAACAAATTAAATCTTGCAACTCTTACAGCAGCTGTGGCTTGTGCTCTTCAGCAGACTAGGACCCTAGCACAGAAAATCAAGAGTGATACAGTGCTCCAGGTGCCTGCTAGCTTGGGGAAGAGCACTTTGTTATGGTTTGCCCTTCCTGGTAGGCTGAACCTTTCAACTCTGAAGAGGTTGCTTTTAACCCCAAACTGCTGCTCTGCATCATTTCCATTACCAGCCCTCAGTATGCTGTCCCAATTAGGAGGGCAGGTATGTCCCATTTTCTGCAGATTTCTGATTAAAACAAAGTGTGAACAACACTAGCAAGTAACTGGGACAATGAATAATGGACCAGTGTCAGTCTGGTTTCTCAGCTGGAACAAAAAGTGGTGGTAATTTTTTTTTTTTTTTGAGCAGCACTAATTACAACTCTTCCCCAGCTGTTGTGTAAGGCTGGCATCAGCAGAGTTTGCAAGTGACACCTGGCTGCTTATTTCAAACCTCAACACTTTGGCAGAAGCTGGAAGAGGAAATAGGATCTGCTTGTAAACTGCAGCACTAAGAGGAGAGCTAGCGTAATGGCTCTGAGCGAGGCATCAGCAGTGAGGTTTGTGCCAGCAACAACACCCTTCTACCTCTGCCTCTTCCCCCTACAGTAAAGCAGTGGATGTTTCCAACTCCACCTCGTCTTTCAGAAAAATCAGTCTGTGTAGATTTGGTGATTTGGTCTCAAGTCAAAAACAAATCTGGAAAATAATGAAAGGGTTATATAATAGTCTCATTTTCCTAAGGCTAATGTGTTCCAGGGGTGTGTGATATAAAATGTGTTTATGAAATTTGTCATATTTCCAAGAACATATATATAATGTTTGGAGGGGGTGGATTCCCCAGGCTTTCATTTAGCATGATTTTTCCAGACCAGAAAGGAATGTTTCAATTTTCCTAAGCATAACCCTTTCTGCTGTGTGCTTGTAAAAAAATAGCTAGAAAAAAAATGAAAGAAGAGGAGCAGACCCCAGATATTTAATTCCTTTGCATAGTCCAGGTTACTTATGATGGTTAATTATCTCTTGGCACACAGATGGGTATCATCTGGTTTTACTGTCAAAATTCTGGAGGGAAACCTTTCTGAGTTACCAAAACCTTTGAGGAGAGATAGTTCTGTTGTTAGCACTACCCTTAAAAGGGAAATTCATCAACAAAGAGCACATGTGTGCAGTGTTCCATACAGCTAACTGCTAAACATGACAGTCTGACAGTCTCACAAATAAACTACATCTGCACAGTACCCATCCACTTCACATGCTATCCAACCCTTCCCAGCTCATAAAAAAAGAAAGCAAAATGGCTAAATCAACTGTTTACAATTTTTCCTAAAATATCATTCTTTTCTCTGGGATCAGAAATAGGTGCTCAGCAGGAAAAGTCATTTGCACGCTGCCTCCTGAAACCTACATGTAATGGTTATATATAATTTTAAAACTGCAATTTGCAACTGCAAGTAGTAGAAAGGTCAATAAATCTTGTCAGAGAGATTTTAGCATTCAGCCATTTCCTCAGAAATGAGTTTCCTGACCAAACATCCAAGATAATACTTGCATTACATGGAAAACACTAAATTACCTTAGAGCAAAAAATTACTTGGAATAATACTAAAGGGTTTCTGGCATTGCTGTCCCACTGCTTTCAGAGCAGTAGAGTTTTTTTCCTAATGACCTCAGCGAAGTTCCTCAAGGACTGGGGTGTACCTACGAGAAGTGTCCTGCTTTGGCTCACTGAGGTGTCCTTTAAGCATCACAGATACAACTGAGACAGGCCTAAATTCATCTGACTTCCCTTTTGGCATTGATGTGAGGGCACTGTGGATGTTCTTCCTTTGTAGGCAGTGGAAACTGCCAAATAGCTCCAGCCTGGCTAGCTAAAACTCATTCTGTCTTCTGGAAGTAGCTGTCATGATTGCCTCTATAAACTCAAGATAAATGGGATGAATGCAGGCTGCCAGGCTTAGCAAATGCTTTCACAGCTTGGGTGGAGAATGGATTCCTTTCCTGAAGAAGCATTCTAATATCTTACATTTTTGAATAGTTTAATATGAAGGATGCAAATGTGCCTTCAAAGGGTGGAACCCAATGTACATTGCTGGACTCTGAATCATCTGTCATGTCCAGAAGTCCTGGCTTCGTGTCCTGTCAGCCATCAGGGGGCATCTTATCTTGAACACGGGCAGGGCTGGAAAGCCCTGACACACATCAGAAAACCTGGATTGTGTCAAGGTGATTACACCTTCAGGCTAAAAACATCCTGGTGGGTTACAAGGACATACAGCTTTTGAGTTCACAGAATATTTCTTGTTGCACAGTATCCTGATCCCAAGCTCTAGAAGAGGTTTAGCCTGAGGCTGTACTCAAATCTCCATTCCAAGCTATTACAGCAAGACAAAGAAACACATAGCCCAGGGGTACATCTGACTACCCTAGACTCAGTGTACACTGAGCAGTTTCCTTAATATCTTGCCAAGTCTTGTCTCCTGGCAGGCTTTCCTAAGGAAAATTTTATATTGACTTACATTTGATACTAACCATATAAACATTTTTCTTGACAAGAGAGAGCATTTCAGCATGTCTGGAAATTCTCTTTTCGGTGGTGGAAAATTTGGTTTCCCAGTCCATTCCCTGCCCTGCACATGAATTAGTGATACAAATAATCAACCCCTTCGATTATTATTTTCTGTGAGAAAAGCATATTCAAATGTGTGGAAAGAAGCATTCTAAAGTGAGGAGAGAATCCAATTTTTAAGGGATAACTAGTGATTTATCAGAATCTCTGTGTAACCTCATCCCTGTAAATAGTATGGAAGTTAGCCCAGTAAGGAAATGTTACAACCCCCTGAAACAGGAATGTGGCAGAGAAATGAGAATACTCATTCACACTTCATTTGTGTATTGTTCTTCTACCCAAAATTTGCCATTTATTGAGTCAAATATATGTTGCACCTCAGAAATGTCCAGGGATATGACTAGAGTGAGGGAAGGAGACCTGGCACTCAGGAGGGGTTTGTTTATGGAGAGAAATAAAATTGATGCTCCTTCTCTTTATATTGGATTGTGTCTTAGTGTTTGTCCCTCTGATCATAGACACAGGTATATAAAAGAACACTTACTGCATGGTAAATAGAAACAATATATATATTGTCTGCCGCTGTAAGCAGAGAAAACTCACAGCACACATTTGCTCCAATTTTATAAATTACTGCCTTTTATAATCTTTACCGAAGACTTTTGGAGAGAGAGTTTGTATACGGCAAGGCAGAAACAGAAAAGGATCAGTTCCCAGTAAATCCTGTCTACTCTCTACAGAATATATGCATTGGTTATTTGTTTGGCTTATTTCTTATAGACTTAGGCTTAGGCTGTGCTAGGTGAGGGTACTGGTGCTGCAGAGGCTGTTGCCTGCTTTGCTCAAGCACAGATCCTCCTGAGCTCCAAGTGCTCAATGCCAGCAGGCTGCTCCTGGTGGAGTCACTCATCCCTCGGCAGAGGTCCCTGTCCAGGTATGGTGAGGCAGATGGGTTTGCCATGAACTGGCTCAAGTAATTGTTTTCTTGATGTGTGACATACAGAGTAGTGTAGGGTGTGATTTTAAAGGCATTTGGCTTTCCTTCAGAGCACTACAGTTTCTTTGGCTGCTGCTTATTGAGTTAATTGTAAGGTTATTCCTTGCTTCTCTGTAGGAATAAATAAATTGCTGATCTTTCATATTTACGGGAGAGGAAAGTGTTTTATCTTAAGGAAGGACTGGTTTACAATATCTGGCAAGCAGGAACTGAGCACATCCAAAAAAGGTCAGCTGTACTTGTGGAATGTCATCTGTTTAACTTAAATACTCATACCACACTTATCTTCACTCTAGGTTAAATTCTTGTATACAAAGCACTTCTCTCCCGTCTGAATTCCATGTTCTGTTGGTTTTCAGTGTTCTTGCTCTCTGTAAACATGCACACACACATTCACATGGACTTACACACACCATCAACTGCTAATCAGTCTCATGAAGGGCTGAAACAGCCTGCAGATGCCTGATTCAAACTACTGCAGCTGAGGGAATTAATTTACCCTCCTGTTCTATGCCAAAGTAAAAATTCTGTAAGCTGACATATTTTCATATATCACTCTTAAAAACTCCTTCAACAAAACCATTCAGAATTTTAAGGCTTTTTTTTCTGCATGCAAATTGTTGAAAGAAACCCCCATGCTGCCAGTGTAAGACAAACAAGTACAACGGAGAAGTCCAAATAAAACAGCTGGAAGCAAAGACTTATTCCTTGTGAAAAAGAACTTCCAGGCAGCACAGAGCTAACAGTTATAATGTTATTCCAAGTGTTAAAAGAAATAGCTTAGAATCTCCTGAGTGTCTGTAGCAGGAAAACAAGTAAGAACAAGAAAAAATGCAGCCAAGGCAGACAGCACTGTACAGTCCTTCTAACTTTAAAGAAAGCAAAGCAAAGAAAAACCTTTGCAATGATACTGCAAATCCCGGCAGTTTTCAGCTTCACCCTTAAACATCTGACTGCTGAATTAGTGAAGGAAAAGTGTTCTGGTGAGGTTCGTGCATACACACTTCTGACAAGCTATTAAAGTTATTGGTAAAAATAAAAACAAAATAAAAACATGAAATCATAAGAAGCTTGAATTACTCACCGACTTGTTGTGCCAAAATAACTGAGGGTTGAAACACGGCAAGAATGAGCAAAGTTACTTTTTGCACAGAGCTCATCATGTCTAAATATTAGACATGAGACTCTCTGTGCAAAAATAAAAATGGGGGGGAAGAAAAAAAATCTGTTCAAAATAGCAACATCGGTCGTTCCCTGCCCTTCCAGCACCAGGCCATGTACAGAACTCAGCCACAAGCATTCCCCAGCTTTGGCCTTAAATAGGAAAAAAATTGGCTTACTTTTCTTTCCACCCCCTTTACTGAAACATGAGAAGAAGACCCATCCCCTAACAGTAAATGAATGATTAATATTTCTCTTGGCTTTACAGAAGACTAAAGTCAACTAAACAAGATACACAGCACATCTGGAACTTTTGTGTGAGTATGAAATGCAGGCTGACACTGTATATGAGCAGTTAGTGTGCACTCCATGTGACATACATGCACGTGAAAAAACAGCCCCATGCCAAAGCACCCGGGGCAAAGCATTTTCACATAGTAATTTGGAGTCAATGGGTAAAACCCCAAGAGGATTTTCAGTTCTTAGTGCTCCCAAACAAAGATAAAAGGTAAGTGGAGGTGTAGCTGCACAGACTGAAAGAATCCCAGACGTGGAGGAGCAAGCCTGGGTATTTCTGCTAATGTGCAATCAGAGTTAATGAAAGGAAGTTCTGAAAATCATGCTTCTGTTCCAGGGCTTTTCTCACCATTTCCACCTCACAACATGATTTTGTGTTACCTGGGGAGAAAGGAAACATTAAAAAATTATGAAGAGAACAAGATTGCAAATCACAAGCATTAATCTCTCAAACTTAGTCTTTTCAAGTAATTCAGTTTGATGCTGTCATTACAACATTTGAAAGGAATGCAGAATTTTTTTTGTCTGTTTGCTTCTCAAACAAGAAGGTAGAGAGGACAGAAAAAAAAAAAACGAAGAAAAGAAATCTTGAAACTAATAATGCCTTTTAAACTAGTTATTTATTCCACACAAAACTTCACTGAGAATAATATCAGAACACACAAACTTGTTTTCCAAATCAGGTGGTTTGAGCAGGTTTTGTTATGAGTCTAGTTTTGCTGGGAATGTAGCCTTAAAAGACCCCAAAGTGAATGCAGAAAGCTGCCACAGTGGACATCTCTGCTCAAACAATGATCAAACCAATTGTTGCTCTCAGTCAATCAATCTGATCCAGGTCATGTCCTGCAGAAGTGCCCATTCATTTGTTCTCAAGTGTTGCTGAGATTACAGTGACCCAGGGAACCATCCCTCCTCCCAATAATTCATGAGTGCCGTCAACTGTCATCCAAAAAAGGGGCCCACATCTCTTATTTTGTGCATCACTAAATAAGAACAGACTGAAGTTTCATCTTATAGGTACTGGATCACATTGCAAAACCTAAGTGTCTGAAATAAATTTGCACTTAAACTGAAACACCTTCTTCTGCTGGGGTCACCTGAGGTGGGGCAGGTTGAAGCAAGTGTGAAGAGGTCTTGAATAATCTGATGTCACTTTTAACATATCCTGAGCATTTTTTTTTTCTGGGTCTTACATGTTTATAAGGTATGAATGCCTTGATATATTCCAAAGGAATTACACACCACATTTTTTTCCCTGGATCTCCCAATACTCCATGCTGTCTCTGTTGCATTGGCAGAACTATTTCCTGCAGGTTTGGGTTTTTAAATCTATGATTATATCACTTAACAGGTTAGGTTATTTGGTTTATGGCATTCAAGGAGCTACAATCAACAAACAGATAACCAGCTTCTCTTGAGCCATCCTAGAATATAAAACAACAGGCTTCACATTTTTTGCAAGGTTCTGGAGTTAGGCTCAGAACATAAGATAGAACAAGAAATAAATCCAAGAACCTGGATTTTTTTGTCTGTCTTCAACAGAAATGTACAAACAGATCAAACCCTGGATAAAACCCATTCTCAGCTATAGGAGAGTGAAATGAGGAAAAAATAATTCATTCAGGGTCTCTGACTTAAAGACACTTTCACATTGAGAACTGCAACTTTTTTAGCCTATTTGACCACAATAAACATTTCTTTAAATTTCTTAAATCTAAGCTTTTAAAAATAGAACACCCTTGGTGACTCCCTTATTTTCACTAATGCTTGCCTTCAGTTTTTACACTACAACACTTGCCTGAGTAAAATTTAAATTCTAACTTTTCTGGATTGTCCACCTTAAATATGATGCTGTTCTATGGCTAGATTATGAACCCAAATTTATCCCTAACACCTACTATTTGCCATAGGCATTGGAGTATCAACATGTGTGCTTGAATTTGTACAGAAATGAATCCTGGGGTTTCTGTATAGAAGCATAAACCATATCTTTGATGATTACATCCCATAAAAACCATAACCCTCATGTGGGTTCTGCAGTGTATTTGCTGTGGTTCAAGGACCAATGCACATCAATGCTCAGCTACATAAAAATTCCTCATCAGTGTTACCTTCACATAATAGTGGTTGTAGAATTGATTTATTAACTCTTGTGTAAAACTCTCTGGCAATTGCCACTTACTGTCACAAGTCAATTCCTTTTGAGTGACAATCACCATTTTACTTACAAGGCCTGAAGAAGCTGTGGTACAGCAACATTCCTTGAACATCCTCTGCACACTTTGTGTTAAAATTTTCCTTTTCACACATCCTCTGCACAGAAACAGCCCCCTTAAAAAACAGGTTCTTGAGTCTTGCAGGAAATTTTGGATTATTTAGTAGGTAACTCTTGATAAATACTCATCTTACGAGGGGTGCAATGTCTAGGCATCTGGACTCCACCCTTGATGAAGGAACCTAAAACAATTGCTTGTAAAAGTCATTGAATGTATTTGTGCTCTATGGTAGATAGTATAGAAGATGTGTAGATCCAAACTGTTGGCTCCCTCTCCAGAAGATGCTGGAATTTTCCTGCAATCTGGGATTCCTTGTGCCTGTGTGAGTATTGTGGTTAGTGACATTCTGCCTAAGAAAGACAAATGAGAGACTGGCTTTTACATATTTATCAAGTGACCTCTTGTCCACCCTGCCAAAAGTTCAGTCCTTAAGTAAGTAAATTATATAAATGTTGCTTCAAAAGTTCCTGAAGTTCTGGCCTGTAGAATCAGTTGGTAAATATTCCTTGTTTCTGAGAGCTTCATCTGAACTGAGAATCATCCAATTTTGCTATTGCAGTTACTCCTATGCCAGCAATATATAAGATATTTTTGGGGTTTTTTTTGTTCTGCGTGGATTTCAATGATACTAAAGAATCTCCAAATCTTAAAAGGAGTGTACAGTTTCACTTCAATAAAGCACTGTGAATGGTGCAAATAGTGACAGAAAGCACAGTGGGGGAAAGAACTCATAAGAAAACCTGAGTCTAGAGCCACTAAACAAAGAAAACCCCAAAACACAGCCACTTCTCAACCATTCCTGTTTGTGAGCTAGAAGCAATGCAAACTATGACTGATGCCCTAATGGACTATTACAGGAATGAAGGCAGCCAAAGAAATTATATGCTTTCATTCTTCTCCCATCTTTCCATCTTCACTGAAATTTTATCCTAAGACAATGGGAAATCAAGTTTTGAGACCCAGCCTCTTGTTCTTGTGTCCTCTTTTTTCAGCTTTGCACATTCTCAAGGTTTCCACAAACTAAAATTCTCTTTTTTTTCCAATGTCCTGTGCAGATTAAATAAAATCCCTCATCTGAGTCATGTTGGGAACTAACTGTGTTACAGCACAGCTGTGAAGGCTCTTAAGGCAGAGCCAACATTATGACTGCATACGGGTGAAGCAGAGAGAGCACCCACAGCATTTTCTCTTCCCAGCAGGAGGAACAGAAGCCAAAGCAGTTTAATGACCTCTGGGTGTACCGAGTGCTGGGGAATTTGATATCCATGGCCAGGGCGGGGTTTCTCCCTGCTGAGCACGTACCTTCTCCTGTCACCAGGGGTGGAATCCCTTAATTCAGACCTCTGGCTCCACACCTTTGTGAGGATGCTCCTCCTTTTCACCAAGGTGGCAAAATTATTTTGAAAGGAATCCTTTCTTCTCATCTGTAATCCAGATTTCCACTTGGCAACTGAACAAACCCCAGATCTTCACTTCTTAAAGAAATAGCACAGTCCTGTGCACCTAAGGAAGTATTTGATGAAACAGCTACCAGATTTTCTGTCAGGAGAATGTCTCATAAAGGCTTTTGTGCTCTGCAGCTTGTGGTTGTTGGACATCAACAAGCACAAGCAGAAAATATTTCTAAATTTAGGAAAAAACTTGGTTCTGAATTTGTATGTATGCTTAATTTTATACAATCACAAAAGAAATAGTATCTTGATATATCTCTAAGTAACAACAATGGTGTAAATTCATCAGAAGAACAGTCCAAGAATGAATTATCTTAAAAAGAAGGATATCCTTTCAACCTCAGGAATGGTGTAGAATGTGGAGGTCCATCATGCAAGTCATTCCCTCTTGTTGGCTCTGCTCAAATCACCACTGCTCCAGACAGCACATGTGGGACCCAGAAGTGCCCAGGTTTATTGTACTTCAGCTATTGGTTCCTATGGCACCTCACCATCAAAAGGTTCCAGGCTTCAGCAATAGCAACCCAGAAGATTTTAGGAGCACTTTGTTTGGTCATCCCTTTTAAATTAAAAAAAAAAAAAAAAAAAAAAAAAAAGAACCAAAAAACAAACCAATAACTTTAAGATATGGCAAATATCTTTTAAAAAGCGTTTTTCCACATTTTTCTGTTTGCTGATTTATTGTTTTTCTAATGAGGGAATAAATAATCTTGTTTGAATTTACTAAAGAATAACAAAAGGCCATCCGTGACTCATCCATTAGAAAAAACAGAAAGGAGAAGAACAGAGGATTAAGTGTTTTAACTCTTGATCTGTTCAATATTAATGGGCTGGGAAGCAAAAAAAAATTATTAAGGTAAAAAAGAAGGAAATCTTGAAAAAAACACAAACTTTTCTAAATGCAGGCCACTGGAGATATACAAGAAGGTCAGAGACCATTGCGATGCAAGAGTCTTCCACTAAAAGTGAAATCCCAGTTTGAAAAAAGAAAAGAAATAGCAGTCTTCAGGAATAGTCAGCCCAGTTTTGATGGTATGAGGCAGGTATGAGGTTCTCTGCTGGACTGTAAGTGTTCCACATGTCCCAAAGTGCTCACTGATTTCCTAGAAAGGAGAAACAGCATCCAGCTGCTTTTCTGGAAAGAGGAGAAGTGTACCACGCTGGGGCCAGCTCATGCTGGTGGGTGGACGACCCAGAGGGTTGACTGCAAAGATTCTCTCGGTGTGTATTTGATGGGTTTTTTTCTGATCTGTGATCTTCTAACATTCTTTTCTCTGCTGTTAACTCCAGTATCCTGTCACAGAGCCCACTATACCTCTGCTGTTGGAAACTGCTGTCAATTATGAATTCATGTCATGCATGGGGCAACAACTTGGGAGCCTAATTTAGATATATGGGTTGATCTGTTCTGCTTTTCAAAGGCAGTTTTTAAAACACCTTTCCTTTCAAGATGAATCCTGTCCTAAGACAATTACATTACCACCTGGTTTTTGAGAGTCTCAAAGTCTGTACCAACATCAACTATAATGGCATATAAAGAAGATATTGAAGAAATATAAATAGGTATGTAGCTATGCTACCGATTTGAACTGATTTTATGGTTAAGCTTTATTTGGGCTTGCAGGTTTTATCTTAATATCACAGAACACAAAACCTTACTTCAAGCAGATCAATTGTATGTCAGTAGAACTGGCTGGGCTATGATAAGAAGGAGGGGGGGGGACGTTTTCTTAGGTACACTGAGTAAAAAAATACCACAACCCCACACCCACCCTGCCCCCAAAGTAGTAACAAGCAAGTTGTGGTAGGCTCTGGTGGCCAAGTTCAATAGTTAGGAAGAATCATCTGGAGAACCAAATAAAAATACCAAACATTTCTTCATTTTCATCCCTGCACACTGTGTGCCATGAAGAGTGGTAATAACATAATTATGTTAAAATTTTTACTTGAAACCCTTATGTAAATTGGATTCAAATGTTTCTGTGAATCAGAAAATCGTTATGCCTCATTCCAGATCCACTTGCTCTTTTTTTCTTAAAGACAAGGAATGTTTTCTATCTCCTTTCATAAAAATTGTGTCTCATGGAAAATAGAAATAAATATAATAGGAGAAACATGCTTTTTAATTGGAACAATGCAACTTTTTTCCAATAAACAGCTTTGAGGTGTGAAATCTTCTTACTCCTAATATAAGAACTTATTTTCTCAGCACATCATTTTCTACACAGATGGAAAATTCAGGAAAGGTGTCTCCTCCAATTAGTTAAATCCTTATTTGAATGGTATTAAATATCTTTTTTTAAATGGCAGAACAGTGAATAGGCTGCTATGATGACAATGAAAAACAACACTATTAGGCCAGCATTGTGATTACAGAAGAATAGTGTAGTCATGATTTTGAGAGCAAAGAATTGAGAACATGCCTTAAATGAAGACACATCCCACCCCACCTTCCCAGACCAGCTGAACCCCTGTCCTCAAAGGGATACTTCACCTAACTCTTCCTAGAAATCAGTCAAGCTCCAGGACCCACACCAGTGAAGAAATCTTGCATGCAGAAAATAAAAACAAGGAGCAGTAAAAAGAATCTCCTGGTGAATGCCACTATGCCCGATGAGTAATAATTGCAGGGTTAGATATTTGGTGTGGGTGACTCTTTCCTGATGTTTACAGCAGTGGCAGCATTCAGCCACTTCAGCTGGCATCACAGGAGAGAAGCAGAGTCTTGACTGCAAAGAGATTCCCTGGTGGAAAGAGAGGACTACACAAATCCCCCTTCTACAGGGCAATTCTGCATCCCACCAGCATGGAAAGAGTGCCAGTACCCTGCCACCCACCCTGCATCTCCCCCACTGGCTTCTGCTCCCTCCCAAGGCCAGGAGAACACACAGCTCTTGGGAATGCATGAAGCAAGCAGACACATACACAGGACTGAAAGTCTGACCCGTTGTTACAGACATCTCAGGTTCTTTGCACTTCAGAGAATTAAGCCTGTTTCCATTCCCAGAACTTCTAGTGCTGGTTTGGATTTAGGAATTGCACTTCCTAATTTCTAGAGGCCAGGAGGTCAGGGTTGTAATTGTATTATGTTTCACATGAGCTGCCCTCCTGCGAGTCTCCATGCTTTGCCATTTTGAAATAAACCACTGCATACCATTAATTTTCCAGCTCCCAAGGTACCGCCCATGACCATTTTAACTACTCAGAAAGGAAAGATTTTCCTTTGGAAGAGCAATGAAATTTCGAGTAACTAACTGCTTCACATATTTACCATCTACAGAGGTCTGAGAACTTTATCAAGTGCCATCCTTGAGTGCCAGTGATAAAATATTTTTCAAAAATACATGCATGAGCAGGATAAGCATGAGCACTGGTCCTGATCCAGTGCAATATTTAGTGAAGAACAGTATATGGAGATTGTCAGGTACTTCAAACTCTAACCTCTCCAGCCAGGTGAAACTCACCATTATTCCTCAGAAATATAACTGGCATTCCCATCAAACTCTTGGTACTTTTGGAAACAGAATTGCGCCACCAGGGAATGAAACAGTGAATCACACTGCAAATTGTTTTGTCCTCTGCCACTGTTCAGGTAGTGCAGATCCCCATATTCAGCTCTTCTATACTTTTGGCTGAACTTCTGAAGGAAAAAAAGGCATTTCTTAAATACAGGCATAGCATAGGACAAATTTCTGAGGATGTATTTAATCAATATTCTTATAATGGTTAACATTCCTAAAGCCTTGCATGTGCACAAGCTATAGAGAACTTCACTGCTCTTGAGGTTCATGTTCCAAGTTAAATTGGGCATTTTGGTACAAAATATATCAATGAACTTACCAATTTTACTCACTGATACAAAAAATGTCAATACAAATGATAAATTAGTTTCTGCCCCATGCCTGTTCTTCTCAGTAAGTGCAATTCTTTCTGTTTTTGTGATTTGCAAAGACTGTTCTATGGAAACAATAGAGAAGGCCAGAACATGCATGATGCTTTCCATCAGTGTCTGTTCTAATGCTCTTTAGAGCCAGGGGCAGCCTCAGGATAAAGTTTTACATCAGCCTTCTGCAGGTGCGTGCGTGTACGTTAGCTGGGTGTGACACAAACCAGGAGCCCTGTAGGTTATTACGTATGAAAAACATACTGAGTACTTACTTGTTCCACATTGCAAAAGAGAATAAAATATCCTTTCCTTTGAACAGCCCTGCAGCTCCCTCTTACACACCTTTAGCAGGCAGAGCAGAGCAGTGCCTGGCTCTGTGAACTCAGGGCTGCTGTGTCTGTGCAGGAAGGCACAGCAGCACCTTGAAACTTTAGTGGGAAAAGGAGCAGCAAATTTGCCACGTGTTGTACGTTGTCACATGATACAGAGGTAATATTTAACAGTCACCTCCTGCTGTAAAATGGTGAAAAGCCTGCGTGTGGTATGCCTCTGTTGAGATTAAGGACAAGGGAAGATCATGGAAAGGTTTATGAACTTCTAGTGGGATCGATCCTCACTGTCCTCAAAGTCAGAGCTGCTTTCTGTGTAATCAGTTGCTGTTGAAGCAGATACCCCCTCCTGCCACACCTGGCTGCCACAGGTATCATGCTCTTCAACAAAAACAAGAGCAAAGGCATACATCCTCAAGAAACATCAAGAGAATGAAAGCTGCACAATATATTTGGTGAAAAGATGCAACATTTATGGTGTATGAAATAACAATTGGTGCCATGTGATGTTATCACCAAAAAAATTTTGAGCGTCATGACCTCCATTTAAAATAAAGTCTTGCAAATTATGTCATAGGAAAGCCTGGGTTTCCCTACTCCTCAGTGCAGATGATATTGCGATAGAAAGAAGACACTAGTACAAGATGCATGTGTTCAGGGCAAATTAATGGCACCATCATTTTAGGGTATTTGTGAATTTTACCTCAGACTTCTAATAAAGATGGATGAACATAGAGCATGCAAAATTTCAGCAATGGATTTTTTTCATATAATTTTTTCATTAAATTAAATGAATAAAATGTTATGTAGATAAAAAAAACCCCACCTATTTAAACCAAACATTTCCTATATGCTAACATGGGAGGGGGGAGAAGGGGTCTTTTTAATTATTTTTTTAAAAACCTTTTCAAAGTTGCAATAAGGGGTCTTTTCGGAGTTCATCTTTAAACCCTTATTGAAACATTGTTTTCAAACAAATGACCTTCATGAAAATTCATGTCATCAGTATATTTGAAAAGCTACAAAACTGTCAGCAGCAATGCTTAAGTATTCATAAGATGCTTTTAATGTGAAAGTACACAAGAAGGGTGGACTGCAATTTCTGCTAAGCAAAGAGTAAAAAAATAATTAAAACCATAAGAATTCAGGAAATTTGACCTTGAATAACTTATAGTTATCAATCTAACAATGTGCACTACTTTTTCTTTGGAGCCAGTGCTTTTCTATTTTGGAATACAATGAGCAAGGAATCTTTAATCTGTTCGTGCAGAGCTAATGACCTCTCCAAAGAGAAAAAAACTATTAATCCTTCCCAGAAATTTCTGCATCTGGTTCTTTCTGGAATTGATATTGAATTATGGCATTCTGATATGTTTCAAGCAGAAAGAAAACTTTGAAAATTCTGTTTAAAAGAAATCAGAATTCCAAAATATAGAGATGCTCATTATGCAAGTGTTAAAATAGATAGGAAACATATTTATAGACAAACCAAGGTCTTTTTAATGAATTGAGTAGTGGAAAGAAAGCATAAACAAGCAAGAATTTTTCTCTATTTTCTGTTTCTGTGAAAGTGTCAGGCAAAAATGGCAAGTGAAAGAAATTCTTTCACTGTAGAGTTATTTCTACCACTTCAGCAATGGGTGTGGGAAACAATGTTAGTTATTAA
This sequence comes from Serinus canaria, assembly GCF_022539315.1. Lineage (NCBI taxonomy): Eukaryota > Metazoa > Chordata > Aves > Passeriformes > Fringillidae > Serinus > Serinus canaria. The sequence continues at coordinate 30,424,487 of NC_066321.1, forward strand.
CACATAAGTCAGACACTTGAATATGTGAAACACCATAGGAACATCACAACTTTATCATGCCAATACTAAGACACTTCCCACCCTCCTTATCATTGAAGTACTTTTGATTTCCCAAGAGTTACACTAACCATATCTAGACTGGCTTGATCTCCTTGGGAATCCAGGCTCAAATGCATCTGAACTGTGCCTTGATTAACACAAAGGAAAAGATTTTTTAAAAAATACTATCAATTTGTCAGGAGAGAACAGCTAGTAGGAGGTAGGAGTAGGACCCCAGTACATATTGTCTTATTTAAAAGAGGAATCTGTGAGCATCTGCAGATCTCAAGGCTCCTGGGTGGTGATCCACCTGCCATTTTTTACCTGCTGCATTCTCTTTTAGAGCTTCTGATCTAGTTCTCATTGCACTTACGCATCATTTAGTTAACTAAGAGCTCTGGGATCATCTGGAGTCCCGTTGGACCAAAGGAAAAACCCCAACAATGATACTGAAGAGGAGCTATTCAGACCTGTGGCAGCTGAAGAGCCTGCTCTCCAAAGCCCTCACCCCTGTCCCCAGGGAGCCATAAAGCAGCCCCACAGCCAGCCAGCAAGGCACAAGCAGGACACTCTGCTTCCACTACTTGGCTGACCCTGCAGGCTCTCAGTTATTTTCAGGGAATCAAGAGCAAGAAGCTGCTTGCTCTTTTAACATTTCTGAGTTTCACAGTCATCACACTAATGATTTTGTTGTAAACTACTTTACACAATAAAAATTTAAGGAAAGCTAAATCAGTGCTTCTTTGTGTGCTGCAATTTCACTGCAAGTAGGTTTGTGGCATAAACAGAGATCTTTTCCCCAAAGAGTTTACAGTATTTCTCTTTTTGTTTTGCCTTGACAATTACATAAAATTTAAATTAATTACTCAAGTTTCATGCTTTTAGCATTAATTTCAGATGTAAGAAATGCTTGTGTTTTTACAGACCCATCACTTTTTAAGCCAGATGTACTGTAAAATGGTCTGCACACATGTGATATTGTAAAATGAGTGTTGTAAATTGTTCCTTTGCACATTGTTATAAATATTTTGGTTATTTTCACCAGTGATCTTTAGCCAGCTCTATTTCTGTGAAAGCATGTTTGTCTGCCATGGGTAACCATCTAACCTCTGCTAACTGGGCAGTTCTGCATTTTTGATCTCCTTTCAAACAGAACTAATCTTAAACCACCAAAAGTCACCTGTCTGGACAGGTGACTAAAAACTTACAGAGTGTCAGCTGTTCAAGGAGGGAACTCTCAAGGTGTGTAGGATGGGTGTTGTTAGAGTGAGCAGGAAAAGGGATGCTGGCATTCTGAGAAAGTTAGGTTTTGGGAGGAACCAGACCAAGCAGTTTCACAGGCAAGAGGCTGACATTTGAGCCACAGACTGTGAATGGAGAAAACTGGAACATCAGATCACATGAGGACAGAGCAGAAATGCAGAAAGGCTGACACCTCAGCTCTGCCAACCCTCCTGGAGCTTTCTGCTCCGTCAGTGCCTCTGTGGGAGCATGCTGAAGGAGCTCTGCTCCTGTCTGCTGCCTCCAAAGTCATGAGGCAAAGCCAGCAACAACAGAACAGCATATTTTCTTGACATGACAACCTCCACCCATTGAACTGAACCAGAGTCAAGACATTCTGGCACGTTAATAAATAAAATGTATTCTGTCTGAAATAAGTTAATATAAGGACTGATGCATCTGTGCTCCAGAATGCACTCTGGAATGAGATAACCCAAGAACAAAAACACTTTATGCACTTCAACTTTACCCTTTGCCACTTAATCCATACAGAAGCTTTGGGATTTATGAATTTTGAGTTTCAAGAAATTATCTTAATAAAAGGACCTGGCAGATAATGAGTAGTTTTTAATTACATTGATTTTTAGAATGATAAAATGACCTATTTGAGTTTCAGGCAAATCTTATTTTCTTAATTCACAGGGCAATAACAGTTATGCTTTCCTGCAGATCATGTGAGCCTTTTAATATAATTTTATGGTTTTTTTATGGTTTAAGCATAGTCTCTTGGACCAGAATTTAAAAAAAAAATTAATCTGCATCTACCTGAACCCATAATTCCCTATCTGAAAACAAAGTCTCCCTCTGTTTTCCTAATGACACAAACCATTCTTTTTTTAAAAGTCCAAATTCTTTAAGGGGTAACTTGCCTTTCTCCCTTTAAGAGTATTTTTATACTTCATACACTTGAAATAAATATAGTTTTATATAATGTATTTTATTATAAACTGCCCTTGCTTTCCCAAGATTTGGCTGTTTCATGAGATGACTGCCTTGGAAAGCATATTTGGATGGCCAAGTTATTTTCACAGTTGCTAGCTATCCTTCCCCCATTTCTGTGTACTTTGGGAAGGACAGGGCCTGGACAGAGTCACAGCTATGAGAGTTTGAAAAGCAAAAGAACCACCCACAAAATGAGCAGCCACTTGGGGATGTTGCTGCAGCAGAAGCAGAGAGGTATCGATCTGTCTGCACACCTTTTACCAATCCAGCCTTGGAACCAAATTTCTGCCATGTCTGCCATGCGATCTTCTCAAACGTTTATTTAAAAGCTGCTTTGATTTTTTCTTTAAATTTATGGTAAATAAATTGACTACATGCTGCCCAGAGATTTCTTTTCTAGGGTGTGCAGTTTTTTCAACATTTGTTAATAAATTTATCAGGAGCAGAAATAATGTGTGTAAACTCAGGGATTATTCTAACTCACCCAAATAAAGTGGTATATTTGGTGCTGCAGACATAGGCATATGCAGTAACACAGAGAGACCTTTATGTCCTACAATAAATGGACCCCAGTTTCTCTGAAAACCTAAAATTAATATGTTGATTAACTGGTCACTGAGCAGTAACATCAGGGTGAAAGCAGGTTAGGAATTTGCATTAGATGGAAATATTTTTGTCTCCTCAGCTTTGAGAATCCCTCTGATGATCAGAATACACAAAACTAAAGACTAATTGTGTTGAGGAGTGTTTGCAAAAGATGTTACTCATTTCTCTGGAATGTTTGGATTGCAGATCCCTGGTCCTGGCCACATATGTCTTTTCCATTTTGGACTGAGTTTTACACCTCTGCCCTCTTCATTATCCTGCACTTTTATTTCCATCTTCAACAGTCTTATTTTGTATTTTTTATTCAGATAACTCAAGGAGAAATGCAACGGATGAAAAAAAAAGTACAATATTACCAATCCACCATTTCCTGCAGCTTTTTCAATGAAAATATCCCTGGTATTTTTGAATTAGAAAATTTCAGACTATTGCTGGCTGAACTTTTTCAGTGAATTAAAATGTCCAGGTGATTGGATCCCTAGATTGCATCTGCAAAATTAGTTTCTCTCTCTGCTGGCAAATAGGAAATTATTATTTTGTTTACTATGCTTAAACATTTATTTTCTTCCCTGAAACACTCATAGGAGTATCTGAACATAAAGTTAGCCTTAACTCCTCAGTTTTTGGTTTCACACTTCATCACTTTGGTCTTTACTAATACTATAATCCTCAACTGGCCAACCATCTCTTTTCTTACAAAACATTCCACTGTTTTCCTCTCCAGTTATTTATCAAATGTCCTTCTAGTACCTTCACCTAGCTCATTAAAAACCACTTTACAGGCTTTTTTTTATTTTTGTCCTCTAGCTTCTGTAAAATGAAGCAAAGGAGCAATTTTGAGACACAACTTTTTCTGTGTGTCTACAAAAATTCCCACTAATGCTCCTCTCTTTTGTGGAAGTCTTAATGGCAGAGAAGCACAAAAATTTTACAAATATACAAAAGCTCTCACAGAAGCTAAGACATTGGTCTTAAAGCATTTTTATTATTTTCTGGGAAAAGTGAAAAATATTTTCTTCCTGACCTCTGTACTAAATAATAAGTATTTTGTAATTATATAGAGAACCTCCTTTACTTTCCAAATGGCCATCTACAGAAAGCATGATCAGAGCCTCTGTATGGTCAGGAAAACTGTAGACTGCACCAAAGAAAATGATGCAAAGCTTATAAAGTCCCATGAAAATTGATACATATGGAAAGTTTGCTGTAAATTAAGTTGGGAAGACCTATGCAGAGAAAAATTTGAATCTTCAGTGTTGTGTTTATCTGATACTGAGGCTTCAGTGTTTACTTTGCATCAGTTTGTGTTTACAGTGGGTTTGTGGACATTAGATTAGATAACAATGAGATGTGTAAAAGCCTGGGAAAAAATGAACAGTTGACTTCTAGTTCCAGAAAACATATAAACTGTCAGTAACTTGGGATACCATAATGACCAATAAGTGCATGTTATTAAGTAAGCTTCATATATTTCAGCTTCTGAGTGGACCACTGTGGGGTTTTTTTGTGGTTGGGTTTTGGGGTTTTTTTTCAGTTATAGGGTGTTCTTTTTAAGGCAATCATATCCAGAAGACCTCTTGGTCTTTTCCCCAGGGCCAATAAAAATAAGGACTAGAATTTTCAATTTGATGTTCTAAATCTATGTCCATTCTCAAATATAAAAAGAAGACATTTTTATCATTATAACCAATATATTAGCAGAACAAATTTCAAGATTACTTGATTCAGTGGAATGATAGGAACTAAGTCTCCTGATTTCTGGGTACATCTTTCAAGGTAAACACAGTATTTTGAAATGAATACCTCTTGGTTCCTGTTGTCAAATCCATTTCCCTTGCTCTAATGAAGACCTAACAATCAGGGCAAGCTGGAATTCAATGTTAGGAGAGGTTGTAAGCAACTAAATTGACAATGTAACAGTTTGTGGAACTTCTGTGTTTATGTAAGTTATAAGCAATTCCTTGTACAAGGTATAGTTCAGCATAAACATCCTAAGACATTTAAGGCGTTTTCTAACCATGTGTAGAAAGTATGTTCTCTTTCGTAGCTTGATACAATATTTCTTTTATGCTGGTTTGTGGGGGTTATTTTGTTGTTTGCTTTTCAAGGCTTTTTCAATAGTTAAAGAGATCTGAAATCAAAGATAAAATGTTATTAGGACAATATGTGGCCCTGTGTTCCCTACAGGAAATATATTTGGTGGATAACCAGCAAAACTTAGAGAAGTGCAGTTTCTAAGGTCTTGTATCCTCAGTCTTGAAACAAGAAGAGGAATCTCCAAAGAGAGCCTGAACAGTTATTTAGAGACTAGCAGCATTTTCTACTGCTTGAAACAGAACAGTGGCAGTTTCTTTTCAAGTGCCTTAAAAGAAGGAAAGAGGAAAGAACAGGCCCTGGAGATCTATGCAGATGTTAATATACCAAGGCATTTGTGTTTCCTCTACAACTTTGTAAGCACAGCAGCAGAAATTTAGGACCTACTGTGTACATCCAACCATGAAGATACGTTTTTCTTTGGTTATCCAGAAACCTTATGCCCAAAAGGATTTAAGTAGCAAACTCACTTTTATGGTAGCTCTGACAGATCTTCTGAGGATGCTTAACTACCTTGGACTTTGCTACATTGATGAAAGGTGTTTTGGAACTTAGTTTTGAGGACTAAATCTCACGAAGATTCTACTGACAGGATCAAAGTAATTGTAAATCAGTTAAAATCTGAGAAACATCCTGCCTTCTGCAGAGAAAGAGCTGAATCAGGAGTGAGATAGCATGGGAAATGGCCCACAGAGCCTCATCATCACAATGTTTGACTTCTGTAAGACATGAAAAGATTTAGCCTGGCAACGTTGTCAATAAAGGCAGAGCTCTGCTTAAAAAAGAAAAAAAAAACAAAAAAAACCCAGAAGAGACAAAAGTTTGTGTTTCTGGGCAATTCAAATTGTCAATTTTACCCTACACTCTGTTCCAATACCTAGAACTATGCATGTTCTCATGCAAATGGATCTGATAAACAATTGAAGAATGAGCTTCAAAAGTTGGTTTTTTTCAGTTCCAATGTAATTTTAAGCCAAAATTGCTGGTCGTGGTCCTACCATGAAAGGAGAATATGCAAAAACTCCAAGTCCTTATGGTAACTGAGATGAACAAGGCATGCCGAATCTGCAAATGAGAGCCTTTCTCCACCAAATTTTTTGACTGAGCTGATAAATCCTCCTTCCCTTTGTACATGGCACAAAAAGACAGTAGGCAGATAATTAAATTTAATTAAAAATTAAATTTAAAAATTAAAAAGAGAAATAAAAACTGCAGTGCACAATCTTGCCCTGGCAGATGTATAAACTGTGTGACCTAAAAAGCCCTTTCCACTTCTAGTGTCCAAGACTTTGTGAGCTTTGTGAGAGAGTATTTTTTCATTAAAAAAGTCAACTGAAGATGAGTTTCCTTGGAAAATGAACAATTTTTTGTAAAAGAGAGGAATAATTCTCCATGCAGGCTTGTGAGCTTTGTGACACCGCATTTGACAGCATCCAGGGCAGTAGACAGCTTCTCTACAGGCAGGCCACAGCAGAGGGCTGTTTTGACAACAGCTTTTAGCAAACCCAGTAAGTGTTGCCCCCATATGCTAAAATAGGATTCTTACAACCTGCTTCCACTTTCTACTGCCTATGTAGCTCTTGAAATATGTACTGAATATAAAGGTGCAGCACTCAGAAGTCCGATCATCCCTCAAAGAAAAGAGCTACAACTACTAGGTCACGCTAGAGCTCATTCTGTACATCATTTCACTGAAAGGGAGTGAATACATTACTAGGCATTACCATTTACAGCTCCTCAGTGATACTTTTTCCCCTCAATACTGTAAAGCAACAGTCTACATGCTGCTGGCAAGAAGAGCAATCTTCACCAGAGACAATGAATGGTTTCCTTTCTGGTTTTTTAGATGCCTATGTAAAGCCAGTGTTGTCAGATGGGGCTGTTGTGCAGCTGTGAGCCACTACAGAGGATGTCAATGCAAACTGTGCAGGTGCTCTCTGAACAGACTGAGAGTGGGGCTTCCACACCCTATACCATGAAGGAAGCTGCTGCTGCTGTTCAGTTTGGCAAAACTGAAACAACTTGAAAGACTTCTAAAAGATATTAATTGAGAAATCAAGATTCAGAGTTTCAAAGTAGTAGGATTACATTACAAGCTCATGTATCCTATAAACAGTTAAATTAAGGCTGCTCTTGATGAATTTAGGGCAACATGATGTGGTCTTAAAGGATTGTAGGTCCTAGACCACATGTTTTCTTAGGGGATGTGGGATGCTGCCTAAGGGAAAACTTATTTCCTGACAGCGTGGGTAGCATTAGGTTTTATACCGAACCATTTGCAAAGTTCTGTGTTGCAGAAGCCAGGAAAAAAAAATTACAACTCAACTTTCCTAGATAACTCCTTGAATTTTGTTAATTTCTTTGAATGGTTCTTCACAAGGATTGCTAAGGAATTCTAGTAGGACTTTGGAAATTTGGGTTTTACTAAATGTATGTTTTACACCAGAAACAATCTCAGCATTTATTTATGATCCCTTAGGGTATGAGAGTTGTTTATAAAATCATACAGATACTCACCCTTTGTAGTCCAAGAATCAGGAATGAAAAGTAAATAGACATTGCGACAAATTATTACACATGACTCTGATTTTTTCCAAGTCTCCATGTCAGGGTAAAAAAGACATGAACTAATCCAATGGGTGATATTGTAAAGCATTAAACAGAGTATCAGAAGCAACAGAAAATGAAAGATGATACCTTGTCTCACTTCTGATGCTTGACTGCATGCAGGATTACAGTAGATGTGGGTATTAAGCGACACTAAACCAGAGGTGAAGTTGAAAAGATAACTTGACAATGGGAGAAAAGAAAATATAACCCAAAGGGAACATCAGACTTTGCAAAACCCATTGCCTTAAAAAACAGATGTTGTCCCAACTTGGTACTAAATAGCCATAAGTTTTATCTAAAGATCAAAAGAAATGGACCTGATATTAAAATGCAGACATGATTGAAATAACAAAAAATAGTCAAGCCGGTGTCTGCTCCTCAGATAGATTAAAAAGAAGTTTTATAGCAAAATGTAGTTAATTACAAAAACACTTAATTAAAAAGAGTAGAAAAGTAAAAAAGTAGAACAGGATTCTTAACTAACTCAGAAAACAAATGACACAAGACCTATGATCAGCTTACTACCAGGTCAACTACTTTTTGGAGCAGGGTCACACTAATGTGAAAATTGCAGCTTTCCACATTCTCAACTGCACACCATTTAGCCAAAGAGTTTGTTAGAAGCAAAGAAAGCAAATAAGGCAAACCATCATTAGCTCTTTAGACTTGTACAGAAAGAAAAAGGATACAAAATGGGTCTATTGGGTAAATTGAAAGAACAGGATGAAAATCTTTTCTGAATTACAGACTTTGGAATGAATAAAAATAACATACTGTGCATATTTATGTGGTCTGTGTCCCACTCTCTCTTTTTCCATTACAGATTTCTCTGCAGGCAAACTGCTTCATATCTGCACTGGAGACAAATTCATCATTAAAAATTACTCTCCTCTTTTCTCTAAGAGAAACTATTTCAATTTTATTCTGTTTCTTACATATTTTGAGTTCTGGAAATTCCTATAACTGTGAAAAACTGTACTATGCTATTCCTGCCTAAGTCCACAGATAACAGCAGCATTTTAAATACTCTGGCCTTGCTCTTGTCACCATTAACATGATGGACATAAAGCTCTACAAGACCTATGAACTTAGTGCATATTTTATTCCTGCAATCATAGATACACACTGACATCATATACTTATATATGTTATACAGCTTAAAAATAATTTCCTTTATTCCCTCCATATTTCCCTCCCAGTATTCCCTGAAATAATCTGCTGTGGTGATTTGAGCTGTAAGAACTCAATAATGAGAGGGACTGTTTCAGACAGACATCCAGAATATTGACTGCTTTATATTATAACAACTATTGATTATTTATTTGTATTTTCATGTAGTCCTAGAGTTGCCCAGTGAGATTTTTAGTACTTGTAAATTTAAATAAGCCACCAATAATAGATGCCTGGATATTTATAAGGGAAAGCCCCCGATTCATAGACATTTATAGCTATTTAGGACTAACACATGGACCACCGCTCTAAGTGCGGCCTTATTTCATGAAGAAGCAAAGGAATCCAAGTCACAGATAAGAAAACTGTCCCTCTCCTATGCAAAACATCTTTGTAAATTTGGGGTGTGCCATGTCCAGCTCAAAGGAACATTATTGCAATTATGTTAAGAGATGGTTCTATGTAACTATCAGGCAGTTGCTATTTAGCACTGCATTAATCAGTCTGGCAGCTGGGTTACTACTCCTCACCCCACCTTCTTTCCTTCATTGAAGCTGTTACATGGTCAGAAACATAATTTATTTCATTTTTCACTGTCCTTTTATTGATGAGCCACTGTGCATCAGGAAGTTTGCTGCAAAATGTGGTATGCATCACTTACTTAGAAAAAGGACATTATTTTCCCTATACTGGATCAGACAAAAGGCCCTTCTAGACTCACATTCTAGTCTGACCAGTGACCAACTGCAGATTCCTCAGGAGGAGTCTTAGAGCAGAACAATTAGAAACTGATACTCTCCCAGAGCAAAACTGCTTCTAGCAATTTACAGCTAAGGGATTTCCTAAGCAACAAGCAGTGTTTCTGTTTTAATGTCTTCCAAATGTGATTTTGCCCTTTTTTTTTTTTTTTGGTTTATTTTCCTTGCAAGTTCTCTGGGAAAATTCTGAAGCTAAACAAACAGCATTCAGAGCATCCCATGGCAAAGCCCAGGGCCTTGGCAGTTTGAATTTCATTGTATTGCATGAAGAAATAATCCTTTTGTGTAGTTTGTTATTGGCATTTGCCAGTTTCATTCAGTGCCCTCTAGCTCAAGGCAGCACAGAACCATTCCTCATTTATCTCTTTCATTCTTCTCATTATTTCATAAACCACTCAAAGTCTTTCTCCAGGATTTACATTTGAGGCTGAGGAGCATTGGTCAAATTGTTGTTCTGTAACCAAATTGTGATGTCAAAACCTCCTCTGCCAGCTGAGAGACAAAGTCATGGAATTACTCTGAGGTTCCACATGGACCTGGAAAGAAACAGAATGTGGTCCTTCCCATCTTTCCCACAAAAGAGTTTGGCTTGTCACAAGTATGGTCACTATTTTGTTGAAATAAGAATGATCATTGTGCCAGGAACATGAATTACCCTCTGACTTCTAAGATAAACTTAGAACTTACTGAAAGTAATAGGGGCAGCTGGCTAAGAAATAAGCAGAGAAGGACCAGAATATTTCATGCAGAGTATACTTGTACTTGTTTTCAGTATCATAGAATTTTTTTTAGTTGCTCTTTGTGACTTGTGCTTTGAGCATTGTTTTTTATTAATCTTTAACAATTGTAATACAAGACTGTATGACTTTAAAGATCACATGACTGCTTGAATATGTTGCATAAACAGAATGAATTTGGAAAATATCACTAGAATGTCCAGAATATTTTATTTTGCAAAATTTATTGTTTTGGTTTTGGTTGTTGGGAATAATTGGGCTGAAAAGGAATCAGCTCCCACATTCAGCAGACTATACCAAAACACAAACAATAATTTTCTGAGAAAATCTATCAAGAAACAAAGCTATTGCAGGCTGTGTATTTCAACATCATATAACCATTTCTTTCACTCTGTTCTTTCAAAATGCTTCCTCATTCACTTTCTTGCTCAAAATTTAAATTTCAGTGTAGTCATAAGCTAAAGCTTCAGCAAACTTCATTCATACTGGACAAAGCTGGCTCATCATCCCTTTTGTCTGTGCACTGCCTCAGATGTAATACATCCTTTAAAAAACTGTGTTCATAAACAGATATGGACATTTCAGGTCGAAACCTTATCTGCTTCAACTCAGTTCTCCCTTTCAGGCTCAGCTGCATAAGGTGGCTGTTTGCTGAGAGATTTCAACAACAAAATGATACTTAATGCAAAAAATATTGGACAATTTTAGGTAAGTAGCGAACGACCCCAGGCTCTAAAAGATGATTTATCACAAACAAGTCACCCATCAACACCTTACCTGCATTTTTCTACATTTGGCCAACTAGAAATTAGTATATAATATATATTATATATATATATATATATATATATATATATATATATAGTATATATTATATTATATATATATTGTATATTAATATAAATTAGTAGAAAGAATAATAATTTCAAAATGCTGAAAGAATAATGAGGCTCAGATATCTGGCAGCAAATGGATTTGCTTAATTGCAACTTAAAGACTAAGAGGTGTGTAACTGTAGAATTGCTTGTTCTTCCAAGGTTAGTCCCCAAAAGGGCAAATTTGTTTACATAAACCAATGCTCCTCCATTTTTTATTGAGATCACCTACAGGAAATGATTATTCTCCTCAAAACCGGAAAATGAGATTGGAATTTCTTTATGGCTGAAATTAGGAAAAAAATGCCATAGGAGTCTAATGATTACAGAAGATGTGATCCTTGGCTTCTGAAATTGTCAATAAAAGACTATGTTACTGCAAAAATGTTGCAGGAAAGAAAATACACAGGGGTCCTGTGCAGGCAAGGCGTCATAACAGCAAATTTTAGTTTCAAGTGTCTTAAACAGGAAGTTTGTTTGCAAGAGGAAAACTTCAAAATTATAATCTATTACATGACAATTAAGAGCCCATTTCCACAGGATGTAGTGGCAGCCTTAATGGTAACGCCAAAATAATTTAAAAAAATAAACTGTATCTTTATTCTATATGAGCTACAGGAATATAATGGTAACAAGAAAGAAAAAACGTCTCTGTCTTAATTATATTCAAAAATTTTCTGTGTAATCTTTCAAGAGAATAATCTTTACTCACATTTTTTGACCTTGAATTCAGTTCCTCAGGTCTTGCATTTGAATTTTTCTCGCCTCTGTCCTCAAATCAACATACCAGGGAAGCTGCACATACCTTGTTTGAGTTTGGCTTCTTTAGCTTCTGTATATTTCCCCCTAATTCTGTAAAAGCAAGAACGATATTATGTTTACACAAGGTCCTAGCTCAGCAAAGCTTTTGCACTTAATACTAAATACCTGTATAATCCCAGTTAAGTCAGGACAATATTTCATAGAAGTGCTGCATATGGTCTAAAGCTGTGCCTTCAGGATTTCATGCAATGTGTTTCAGCTAAATTTAACATAAAAGTAGGTTAAAAGTAATTTTAAAAAAGTAATTAGGTTAAAAGTAATGTTCTAAATTAAATACTGTAAATTGAATGTTTATTGAATGTTTATTATGAGCATCTCCATGCAAAGAAAAAATTTGTACTGAAAGAATGGGACTCACAGTCATATCATGTATTATATTTTGTTAGATGTATCAGTGACAAAACCTACAGGAAGAATCAGTCTACAGGAATACTCTGCTTTTTGTGTGCAGAGAGCAGCAATGCTGGACTACAAGACAGATTATCAAGACAGTTATCCCTTTGAGCTTGTGCAGACATTGTTCTCTGGGTATTACACAATCAGCAGCAAAATACCAGCACACAGTCTAACCAGTAAAAGGTGTCCTTTCCTATTATTATTCTTCAGGGTGCATCCCAATGACACTAAAAAAGGAGGCAAAGGAAAGGACTGCAAGAACTATCACAGAATCCTGGAATATCCTGAGCTGGAAAAGATCCACAAGGATCATCAAAATTCAGCTCCACTCCCTGCAAGAATCTCTCCATATTGTAATTGATAAATTCATAACTGTCTATGCTGTTATTTACTAAAAAGAACAAAAAAATAACATGGTCTAAGAGTCTTGAGGATTTTTCCTGGTGCTCCAGTCTGGTAAGCACTTGAATGAGAAAAAAAAGCTGTGGCAAAAAGGAAGTAAAACCCTACAGATTTCTGAATGGTAAATTCAGAAGGGAATTATCTGGAGGGAAAAGTTTGTATATAGTAGAAAAAAAATATCTCTCCATTTAGTCCAAGGTGTTTGGGAAATATGTTTTGTGAAGGCCAAAATGCAGAGACCAGAAAGACTGAACAGAAAGGTCAGTCATGAGCAGCAGCAAGAGTTCCATCTGAGAGCCTCCTGTTTTGGAGGACTCATTGCTCCTCTCTCTCCCCACTACAGTCTTTTAAATCAAACTGTCAGCTGCATGGCTGCCATCCATACATTCTGGCTTCGTAGGAACACGGACCGCTGACTTGCCAGAGACGTGAGCTGAAGTGTGGGAAGGTTTGTGTCTTATAAAACGGTTCAGCTGTGCCAGAGAAAAGTAATAGCCAAAAATCAGAGGAGTCAGTGTTTCTTAAAATGAATAAAGCAGGGAAATACCTGCTGGAGAGGCCAAGAGCCCGTGATAGCCTCATTCATGCAGAACTGCAAGGCTGGGATATGAGCAGCTCTGGCCACAGCACTGGTGGTCCAAGAAAGCTACTATCCTCATTTTCTGTTGGGTGCTTTTGACTATTATGCAATCCAGATAACAGCTTAAATTAATGAACTCAAAAGTATAATTTAAAAATGGTTTGGAAACTTGGCAGCATCACTAGTCTTCTATGTTTTCTAAGAGGCCAAAGAGGAAAGGCTGGAACTGCCATCATGATCTTACACCAACTTTCAGGGTGCCTTCACTGTAGTATCTCAAAGCAGACACATTGATAATTCTTACTGTAGTATCTCAAAGCATATAAATTGATGATTCTTCTAAACACCTGTGTTAGGACTAGAAGAATGGAAGAACCAGATGTTAAGTGGGATACCTGTGCTAACCAAAATGTCAGGCAAAACAATAAACATAGATGCTACAGCTTCCTCTGAGCTGTGTGCTTTGTTCCTAGCAAACTCTAAACTGAAAACTATAAAACTAATTGGGATGTTGTTGATGGAACTCATAAAATACTAATGAAACAAGCCAAATTTAGGGCAATCATTTGTTTCATTTGGTCCATCAAAAGTTAGTCTAAACTATCTTGGATTTCTGAGAGAAAAAGCTTTCAGAACAGTATTCTGAACATAGGGAGTAAAAGATTACTTTAGGAAAAAAAACAAGTCTAAAGAAAGAAAACAGAGGTAAAGATAGAGTGAAGGAAAAGATACCAGGAAGTTTGAACCACTCAGAAGACTTCTTTCTTTTTCCACTAAAGACTTCAGCAAGTCAGTCTTTTACATTGGTAATGGAGGGACACCTGTTACTTTTTGGCCAAGCATATACGACATCAGGACAGGAGAAAGCAAGTAGAGACAATTAGAGGAAACAGAACTAAAAATACTAACAAAATATGTATCCAAGCATGGAATAGCAACACTGTGGAATAAACAAATAAAACACATCTCTTCTGTATTTTGTTAAGTGATGATTGGATCATAGAGAAGCATGCATAGAGGATGTCTTTAACATTTATAAACTGGCATAAAGAATTTAGTTGTGAATGGAGTTTTGTCATGAAAGTTCAAAAACTACAGCATCGTTGTTTTGATTCAGTTACAAAATAGTCAACTGCCCAATGAAACTCTGTTAGAAGTCTAATTTAACCTTTTTTATAATGTATCTTCCCAGATGATCAAACCCAGGGCAAAATTGAATAAGCTTTGTTGTGCGACAAGAGAAAGGAAATAACAATAGGATAAAAAAATAAAAATCTTATTTCCACTCACACTCTTATCCAAGATATGGAGCTAACTTCTAGTGGTGAAGGATGAATGCAGCATCCAGTTCAGCCTGACAGCCAGCAGTTCTTAGTGGCTTGAACTGAATCATGGTCTGCTGTAAAAGTATGGAATGGCTGCAAGAATCTGTCTCAGTTTAGAGAGAAATGGAATACCTGAACAGTTTCCCTAACCTGAGCAGAGCCAAACGTCTGCCCACAAATCCTTACCCCTGCATGGATTTCCACTGACATCACTGGGCTGTGGAGGTAATTGTCTGTGCAACCAGATTTATCTGCAGGTTATGGGCCAGAGTTCGTGTCTACTAGGCTGTCTGGTTTGCTATATTCATCTGGGAGACCTTTCAGTGTTGGAATTAAACTTCACTGCTCAGTCCCTAGAAATTTCCCCTTCTCGTTCTTCTCCAACTGAATTTTTGGATGGAAAAAGTCAAAGAGAATAAGATCTTCTCAAAGTCATACTTTGTGAGGTAAGACTTTGGTCTTACCTGATGCCTGCTGAAATGTTGCTATCTATATAAAAAGACAGTTACATGAACAAAAAGAACTAAATTCAGATGTAAACTTTAAAAAAATATGGAAGAAGGATGATAAATTCTACAAAGACTCATTCAATACTCATTTAACAAAAGTGGCTTCACCACTTTTGTTAAAAGGTCTCCATGAAAAAAAATTCTAGTCCTATTATTCCTTCCTGTGTTTCCAGCAAAGCAGTAAATCAGGATGTGTTACTTGAAAAGTTAGTTAGAGAAGTCCAAGATATTTGATAGCATTTGCAGAGATCTGGCTCATGCTTGAATTATATACTGTATTTAAGTATTTAAGAAAGAGAGATCCATGCCATGATACACAATAATTTTAAGCAGCACAAGGGGAGAGAAAGTATTTTAAGAAAATCATTAATTATGATTGTCATAAACTTGGAAAACAGTTTCCTAAATGACAAAATAATACTTCAAGAAACCTTGTCTTTCATTTCTGCTGAAAAACTCCACAACCAAAAAAACCCTATTAAAAGCCACTCTTCAGGGTGGCTTACTTCTATTACTCACAGAGTGTGCTAATGAGAGAAAAGAGACTAGAAACATTTGGCTTTGAAGATCTGAGCAGTTTTACATTCCCGAGCATCTTGCCTACGATTTTAGAGGGTAGAAGACTTCCCAAGGGTTTGCTCTGAACACTTAATTTCTCTTGTAGTGGAATATCACCAAGGAGTGTTTCTGTTTTCTCATTATGAGTATGATGATTTTTAGTAAGTAAGAAGAGAGCAATAAAAATTATAGCTGCATTTTTAGGGAGACAAGGAAAAAACGCCAAGCGATGATTAGAATCCTATACTGTCCATGCAGCACAGATCCCTTTAACAAACACCTTGGTCAATCCAAATACTTGCCTGAATGCTACAAAACTTCTAGCATTCATGGATACCCTGACTGACTCTACACTGTCTCTCAAGAATTGTGAGAATTGTGCTGTGCAGACCACTTGGAAGCAGGAAGGGCTACTGTGCAAGATATGAAGCTTTCCTCTTGTTGATTGAGCAAACAGTACTTACATTTCTTCTGGCTCTGGAGCCCACCCAGAGCAGTCTGGGTGTGTAACTTTGAAGGTTCATGCCCTAGTAGCTCTCTTCTTCTGGCACAGGCCTGGGTGACTGCTATTCTGCAAGTGCTGCTCTTCCTGTCTCACTCCCATCTGTCCAACAAGTTACAGAGACTCAGATTGCCAGATTACAACTGTGTGCTGTGAAAGTGTGGTTTTTACATTTAGGTTGCTTGGCCCAATGTTTCTGTCATTCTCCAGTCACAATATTCGTGAAAGTTTGAACAAAACAGAGAATAGAAGTGATGGTTATCCTAGGCTGGTGTAAGAGCTTTCCTGTACTTCTGCAATGGTCACTTTTAATGGCAAAAAAGGCAATAAAAGTTGCAGTGACTGGGAAATCACATGTAGAGGTACACATAAGCCACAGGATTCATACTTAGGTTATATTTCAGTTCCTTACCATACAAATTTGAGAATGTTTAACTCTGTGACTCAGCTCATAGTGAAGGAGAGGAGAACCAAGACTTTCAGTTCACTACACAGAACTCCCTGTAAAGGTGAAAATGAAGGGGCCAATCTATTCTCCTTTGCAGTAAAGAGACTTAATGAGAATTACAGTGGTGCTGAGCTGGAAGGCATTGTGAAGGCTGAAATCTGTCTCTTGCACTCTGTTCCCACTCACACAGAAGAACAAAACTGCCTCACAACATCAGATCTGACATAACTATGTTGACATGAAGAAACACATCAAAGAGCAGCTGTAGCTTCAGCCTGGTTTCTCCTCATGCTCTCTTCTGATGTACACTGGGGGGTTGTGGGGGTGACTGAATGGAGAAAAAGATGAAATGCTAAGAGAAATGTGTGGTATTTATTTAGGATATTCTAAGTGATGGAAACCCAGACTATTCTTTTGTTGCCACAGATGCCTATTTTCACTCCAATATTTTTAAATTAGTTGCTTTGTCTTTGCCATCTTCCATCTTGCTTCAGAGGAATTTCATGGGGCCTAACTAGAACCAACACAAATCAAGAAGCCTCATTTCAAAGGGTCATTTTAATATTAAGCAAGGCTGACTACTGAAAGAAAGTACAGTTGTCAGTGTATATTATAAAAAACCCAACCAAACATGACAGATTCTCTGAGAAAATTTTAAATTAGGTTTGAGTGGATATAAGCTCAGAATACTTAGGATGTTATTCGATCAAATTCAGCCACCCAAGGAAAAGTGAAATACTGAAAGGATGTGAAACGAAGTCTCTTTTATTCCTTTCTCAACTAATTATCAAGAAAAGATAGGGTAATACAGACCAGATGTATGCATCTGTTCAAATGCTAGAAGCAATGGCTTCTATGGCATTGAGAAGCTAAATAAGAGACAAGCTTGATCTCAGTGTTCAAATACATGAACTACATATGCCAAAAATTCAAAGTGTTGAACAAAATGACTGAGAAAAATTTGAATTCTAAACATCATATTGTGTAAATAGACAAGAGAAAAAGAAGAAATGAAGAAAAGTGCAGAGGAGGAAAGGTAACCAAGATACTTAGAAACTCAGAAACAGCGAGAAATACAGGCAATGGCCTAAATTAAATGGTAGTTTTGCCTGTTTTACATCAGCCCTTATGTAATATTGAATCATGCTTAAATCTAGTAAAATTAACTTTTTGTTCCAAGTAGAAAGCTATGGAATACTTAAATGTAAACAAATTAGAAATATTTCTGATTTATTAAAAGAATGAGTCTTGGTGTCCCACATGGCAGCATTGAAACATGTATTTTCCACAGAGAGGCCTCATTTCAAGGGGAATAAATAATGGATCAACCTAAAGAGATTTAAATCAGTATTTGTTCCAGGAACAGAGACAAGAATTTTTTTTTGTGCCCCTGAAGAGATCTTTTCCAAGCTAATGCATAAAAATAAGTGTTTTGGTTTTTTTCTTTTTTTACAACTTGACTTACCTAACAGACTTTAGAACAAAAAATATTCGGGTAAAAAACCAAGACCAAAAAAACCTCCAAAAAGAAAACAACCCCAAACACCAAAACCCCCCCAGAAACAGAAAATTATTTGCTTGAAGGAAATGAATTGATGCTGGAATTCAGGTGAAATAACATAAGCTACAAAGGAACCAGTAAGTCCCTTCTCTCACTCTGGAAAATTCTCTGTGAAATTGTTTGTATCTTGAAGTAGAAAATCATGTCCTAGAAATTTCAAATCTTGTTTTAACATAAATTTTACTTAAACCACTCATAAAAGATTTCACTGGATTTCATTAGCATCCATTGAAATTATGAGGCCAATATTGGGCTAAGAGCACAGTGTAAAAACAAAATTTGTCTAAGAGCTTGACAGCTGCAGCAAGGAAAGTATGATTGAGTTTGGATGGCAGTATGACTTCAAAAAGAACTGTGTTCCAATATATATGGATTACATCAATATTTATTTTAAAGCAAACAAATTTTCAGAAATCCAAATATTGTTGCAAAGCCCTATCTTTTAGTAAGACTTATTTGGGCTACTGCCATTTTAAATGCCAGACAGGTGGATCTTAACAATTTTAGTGCTTTTATCTTAATGTTTTATATAACTTAAGGTAACATTGCACTTAAAGTTTTCTACAAATTTAATGTTTTCTATAAGTGTTTCATATATACATTACTTTTTCTTATCCACTATGCAAAGAGAATTACAAATAGAAAAAACAGTTTTTTTTCAAATGAATGTTATTCTCTCAGCAAAGGAGTCTTCCTACTTGCAAAAATGGCAAAATTGTGGAAACTACAGCAGGACTAAAGCAAGAGCCTTTGGTATGTGGAGAAAAGCACTGGAAAGGTCCAAGACAGCCAATGGTGAAAGTGTCTCCCTGGGGGAACAAAGGCATGAGTCCTTTCAGGCTGATAAGGAAGTGGAAAGCTCATCTGCAGTGCTCTACCTAACACAGCAGAGCCTTTCCTAGAGCTTTTAAAAATAAACCTGCATAAACAAATGTCAAAGGAGCTCCCTAACAGAATGTACGTGTAGTCCTGTACATGTATTCCATATAGTGGCAGGCAATTCTTCTGGTCTTGTTTAAACAACGACAACTATTACAGCTTTTAAGCTCCCAGCTTCCTAAGAACGTGGTATATGTGCTCCCAGAGCACACACTGCACTGGAGCTGCCTTGTGTTTAGTTGTTCAGCTGTCTAGTTCTTGGAGCAAAATCAAGTCTGGGTAGAAAACAGGCTCTGAGCTATCCAGACAAAGGCAGTTCTGGACATGCAAGGAAGCAATGCATACGGTACATAAGGAACTGTAATATCAAGTAAGAAAATTCCTAGGTGAAAACTGGCAGCTCCTTCCCTTCCCTTCCCTTCCCTTCCCTTCCCTTCCCTTCCCTTCCCTTCCCTTCCCTTCCCTTCCCTTCCCTTCCCTTCCCTTCCCTTCCCTTCCCTTCCCTTCCCTTCCCTTCCCTTCCCTTCCCTTCCCTTCCCTTCCCTTCCCTTCCCTTCCCCTTCCCTTCCCTTCCCTTCCCTTCCCTTCCCTTCCCTTCCCTTCCCTTCCCTTCCCTTCCCTTCCCTTCCCTTCCCTTCCCTTCCCTTCCTTTCTAGAATTTTGGCCTCAGAAGTCTGCCTTTACCCAGATCTTTCTTCTCACCAGTGCTCATGCTAAGCTAGTTAAGATGATACTTAAATTCCAAGGCATTTGACCCTGAGTCATCAGCATGGTCATTGGAGCAACACTTGAGGAAAGTCTAGCACCAAGGCAAGGAGCAGCAGTTTGAATCCCTGGCACTATTTCTGTTTTGCCTATATGGTAGAGGTTTGGTGCCCTGTGATCCTGCCATCCAGCAGAATTCAGTACCCCAAGGTCTTCCAGCTTCCTCCTGACAGCAGCAGGCTAGTTTCTGAGTAACTCTTCCTGATGAATAAGGATTTCCTTTCCTATTTCAAACAAAACTCTTATCTTTTAACCTGAGCCCTGGAAAATTAATTGAATCTCCATCTGTTACATGGTCACACAGGTTTACAACATTTTTGCATGCTTCTAAAATTGTCTTCTAAACTGTGCCTGCAGTTTTAAAACTAGTATTTATATATGGCCATATGCAATACACAGCCAAAAGGGATAGAGCAGCTTACATTTATGAGATGACATATTAGAAATTTTGATGTGCTATTATCATATTACTCTGAAAGAAATCTTGTGCATACTTAAATAGCTTTATGCAACTGGACCACATAAACAGCCTAAAGTCCATTGTCATGCCTAAAGTTTGTTCATATTCTGAGCTGACCTCACAGTGAAATTCAAAATCAGAAAGATTTAGAGAGTTTTGAACAGCCCTCATATAAATCACACAAGCCTCTCAAACTCTGTTACAAGCAGTGCTTGTTCAGGAAGCTAAAGTGTTTCTTTAAAGCTGCATGTACATACATGAAAAATTCAGACCATATTAAATACCCTATTTCATATCCTGCTTTGCTAATCAGTTGTCTATCTTGGATAAAAATAACTGTTGATTTACTTGTTGAACTTTGCTTAAGACATTCCAGGCTGAAGCTAATACCACAAATAATACAAAATATGAAAGATAAAATAAGCAGACTTGAAAAAAAAAGTGCTCAAGACTTTGCATTTTCTTCTCAAAATTAGTCACGCAGAAAGTGGTCTGATTCTCGAACCATGTTTTCCCTACTTCTAGCCAAATCAACAATTTGCATTATTCCTAGGGTTCAGCATGTGAAGCAGAGCACACAGATGTATGCCTGTCAGCTTTTCCAGTGCAACACACAAATATTTTCCTTCCACAGAACTAGGTCCTTGACTCAGTGTCTTCGCAAGCAGACGTTATTCATTATAACACAACACAGATGTAATTCAGATTTCATTTACATTACTTTCATTCAATGAGTCAAGCTGCACGTTTAGATGAGCAGAATTCCATGCCCATAATATGTTTTATAGAAAAGAATGGAAAATTACTGAGGTTTTTTAAGGGTTACAGAGATGGCTTTTGCAGCATGCCTAGTCTAACTGCACCTCATTTGAAGACCCTAATAATGCTGTTTGTATGTATTTCTAACAGCACTGTGACATATAGATCATAATGTTGGAGATAAAAGTGTGTTACCCCATGCAACCTTTGCTATCATTATGCAAACAACAAGGCTATTTCCTTTCCCTTGCCTCAAGACCATTGAATTGTCTGGGTGGGAAACAATTTTGGCTTTGCTTCTTTTGCCAAAGGCTTATAATAATGATGGATAAAATAAAAACAAGAGCAGAATTAGTAGTGAAATTATAAAGGATAAAATATAAACCAATTTTTGTTTTGTTAGGTAAAATTCCTTACAGCCAGCAGAAGACTGGGTTTAGCAGTGTTTGTATTATCCTGTGTAACTTCTACAGCCCAACCATCATATAGTGGGTTTAAGGTATTTCCAGCCATGACTTTGAATAAAACTGGAACTTCATCTCTGTTAAAGTCAAAGTAAACACCACCCCCGCCCTCTGCTCTTATTTGGGTTTGATTCAATCTGCCTTTAATCAAGGTCTCCTTCAGCTAAAAGACCTTAAGCAAAGTTGGAAAATCTGAATTAATTCATGAGGATTTGTGCCTAACATGACATCAGGATGTAACATAAAATAATTCACTTTCAGTGAATTTTAGAACATTTCTGTGCTTCCACTTGCAAGTATGAGAATCAACATTCCTATAATGAAAGATATAAGAGGAATAGGGTTGGAAAAAGACATTCCAAAACAATTCTGAGAAGACAGAGTACAGAATCCAAAATCAGCATTAAGATGTGCACAGCTGGGAGCAGTGTGAAGCACAGCTGTTCCAGAAGGCACAGAAGGACTCACTGCTTCTTTGGACATCAGCTAAAGCTCCCTGAGCCTCGAGGCTCAAGGTCCTGGATATCAACTGTAAAACAGCAACCACCACAGATGGTTAAGGCTATCTGAGAGTCTCTGTGGTATGAAAGATTCTTACTACTTCCAGCAAGGAATTTGGAGGGATCTTAAGCTGTGCTGCATCACCCAAAAGCAGCTGCTTGCTCTCCATCTCCTGCTTCTCCTGAAGGTGCCAGGCCTGACTCTAAGCTGCCCCCAAAGTGTTTTGCCACTCTGCAGCACATCAGGGCTCCCAGATAGGTCCCTGTGAGATAGGTACAAAACCATGGCAAAGTCCTCTATCATTCGAGACAAACTGCCTTTTTCATTCTATTCCATACAATACAGATTAATGGAATTTCTGGAGGGGATGCAGGCCCAGAACAGTTCCATACATGCCACAGCACTAAATTTTACTGGTCTGAAGCACAAAATAGGAATTTTTTTCTTGCTGAGGACCAGGCAGTGTCAAGTGTTCTCCAGTACACCAGGCACCTCTTAAACTCAGTAACAATTGTGTAGCTGCTAACAATTGTGTAGTAACTATTGTGTAGCTGTGACCCTGAGGTCAAGTATTTCCACCTAAGTATCAAAGTTACTTCCTTTAAACCAAGGGGAATGATTTTCAATCTCCTTATGCCAAGGACAATAGCTGAAAGCTAAAAAAATTGAGTGGCTGTTCAAAATTGTTCTGAAAATGGAAAACCGGCCACAGGTTATCACCTTCAACTATGAACAAATGTGAGCAATGTGTACAATGTGCCAGATGTTCCCGTCAGGTCTTCCAGGTGAGGGAAAGACAGGATTTAAACAAGTGTTACACCTGGAGGCTGTAGATGCTGTGAATCATCTCAAGTATAGCATGTGCCAGAAATGGGAAAGATCAGTATCATTCCCAGGAGAGATTTGGGTGGCTCATCCTATCAGAAACTATGTGGAAAGTGTGAAATAAAATGGTAATTATTTAGGAGAGATAGTAACTCAGATGTGGGGAATCACCTGAGTTACAAATCCATATTTCACCATAACTATAGGCTAGTGAACAATATAGGAAACTTTCTAAAGAAACCCAGCTCATAAGTGTAAGTGAATGAATAAAATAACCAACTAAAATTCCCTGAGGTTCACAATAAAATAGGCCAATTAGTGAATTTATTACTACTATTAAAAAATATCATTAAAGAGATCCTATACCACTTTTCCCTTACAGGCACCCTATTCCACTTTCTCTGCCTATTTTAACAGTGTTAATATTAAAAGTTCTAATTATATAAACATAGATAGTCATCCATAAGATGCTGGAACTGATTTCATGAAGTCCTTACATTTTGTCTTAAGTAAGCAAAAGGAAATTAACTCTACAAGACATAGGATTCTTGCATTAAATTTCTGTATTTAAATAATGCTCAACACAGTGACTGTCCAGGCTGCAGACAGTGTAATGAGCAAATTAGTCATATATAGCTAGTTTAGTGTAATAAAAACAAATCCTGCACAGCAAAACCCTGCGCTAATGCCCCTGAGGAGATCAAATAGACTATCAATCCCATCTCCACTTGTATCTTAAAATTCATATAAATACTCAGAAATTGAGAAGTTAACAAAGAAGGTCTGTAACTGTTAAGACCTGGCTAGATCAGCCCTGAGTCTTTGCATAAAATTTGCTATCTTTGAAATAATTAGAAAAGAAAACTTAAGAGCTACATTTTCACAGACTAAGATGTAACCTCTCAAGACTCAAGGTTATTTTCAGAGGAAAGATCTGATGTAACGTTATTGTTCAGTCTTCCCTGGCAGATATTTTATAATATAAGCCTATAACCTAGCCTTAAGGATTGGCAAGCAAATGTTAAATATGCTGTTACCTTTTGAGGTTTAACTTATAAGGCCCAGTAGAAAGAATTTTTTCTTCTTTCAGAACTGTTTATCTTTCATCAGACATCCTCTGCAAACATGAAAAAGTGATGGCAGAAGTTCCAAACCTAGATTGTCTTTACTTCTCCTTCTGCAACTAATCAGTCTATGGATGAGTCATAAACTGTAGGGGATCCTCTGTCACTCCAGAAATCTGCATGTCCTGGAATGTCTTTGGAGTTTTTTAATTATAAAAATTAACCAAGTTAAAGATTTCTGTATTTAATGAACTATTGTGAGTTAAGTGGTAGCCATCTGCCTTTTTGTGGGAGATTGCCTGTTCATTCATTCATGAAGAAACCTCTCTCTCTTGTTGTACTCTTGCAGAAACTGTATTTTTGGCCAGTGGGTCACAGCAAAACTCTATATTCAAGATACAAAAAAATTCCAGGGAACAACAGGTTTCCATCATACAATAAAACTTCTGTATTAGATCAGAGCTCCAACTTTTCTGACTTCCATCTCCCATACTTGTTGGTGTCACTTGCTTCCAAGAAAAGCATAAAGAATTCTTGCAGAGCAGCTACAGAATAAAAGACCACCAAATTAATCTCTCCTCTTGATTTGACATTGCCAAAGCTTTGTTTATATACAATTTTATATAATTCCTTCCAAACCTTGTTTCTTGTTGTGCTGTATTGTAAATGTTTTGATAGCTGTAATTTATTCCCAAGACTATCAATTAAAGTCTGTGAAAAGTTTATCATCCTTCAGTAGGTTTTTTTCCTGAAATTTTAAGAATATTTTGGGAAGCAAATAAAAAAGTATAAATTCAGCATATTGAAAACTGTCTATGATAAAATGCCATTAGTAGCCCTTCCTGCATTCCATGCATATATAACTGAACAGAATGGAAGTGGGTACTCAAATTCCATTGTGAACACTGCCTGTTACTACATTTAACAGAGTAATTAATTCACTAAGAGCCTACTTTCATTAATTTGTATATAATCAATCTTTACATGTGTTTCTAGAATGCTTAGAGCATTAACAGTTTAACAGTAAAAAGGGGAAAAATATGAATTTTTTTTTTTCTGTGCCTATATAGGATGATTCTCTGTAATAACATAACATTAAACAACCCACTAAAAGTCACAGGTATCCTTCTTTCAACTGCTTCTCTTCTATTGCAATGATGAGAGCAAACATGTTGGTTTACCTCCACTATAGTTATCTACCTCAGTTGTATTTCCACTGCCTTCCGTGGGCACTCTAAAGAGGGTTCTGTCCTGCCACTTACACTGAAGACATGGGGCTCCTTGATGTAATTTTTTAACCTAGTTATATGCAAAACTTCTTATTTTCTCAGTTGTAACACTCTTTTACATTGCCTTTGTGGAGAAGAGTAAGTAAATTTAGTGTACAGGCATGCCAAACACCATGAAATATGATGAAAGAAAATTAAGTTATTTTAAATTTCCCTGCATTAAATACAGAATTAAAGTTATGTACCAAACGAAGGGATAAAAAAATTAATTAGTTACAGAATTCAATTGTGAATATCTATATTTCCATGTAAATTGAAGCACACGCTGACTCAGCTAATGTACTTTTTTGGAGTATCATCCAAAAGAATTGATTAAAGTTATCGGACTTACACACCTGCATCTTTCAAACAGACTCCTTTACCAAAAAGTTGTACCATTCATCTTGTCAGAGAAATGTTTGGGCCCAGGACTCTCACAGCAGGCAGATAATTGATACTTGACAAAAAGGAAAGGGTGTAATATTCACAGCAGAACATCCTCTCACAGAGCTGCAGACCTCAAAGGGAAAGTATCTTGAGCTCCTGATCTTGAGTCTGATCTAAATGAGCCTCACTGCTTAAAATTGTTAGAAGCTGAAAAACATATGGAGAGACACATTAAAGAGACATTGTGGACTGAGAACTTGACATTTTTGCAGGCTGTATTGCAAACTTTACTATTTTAAGGTAAAAACTAATTAAATTTCTGGTGGGTTTTCCTTCATTCAGAAAGAAATCTGAAGAATCTGAAGTAGTTAGAGATAGAGATAGGTATGAAGTGAAGAGGGTGACTCACTTGCTATGGCATAGTGGTTAGCAAATGTAATTTTGGAGCTCTGAAGATCCTAGAGACAGTAATGTGAGTGCTACTTGGTTTTTCCTTCAACATAAACAGATGGGATAAAGTACAACATGCTTGGATTAACTCTTGCTAAACCACAGTTTCTCTCTTTAGAAATATTTTTCCATTGGATGACAGTCTTCTTTCTGTTCACATGCTTTGGTCTTTCTTTTCTTAGGTTGGTTCATTGATTTTTTTAAAAATTAATTTCTTTTCTGTCAAGTTCCACTTTTTTTCTGCATTAATACTAAAATGCTTTAAACAATCTCCTTATCTTCTAACATGCTCTCTACCTATTCCAACATATTTTTTTTTGCTATGCTCCTTAGGTTAAAATGAAATTTTAAGGAAAGAGTTTAGAAAAGCAAGGAATATACAAAGGAACCCACCAGAAACAAAGAGTCCCACTTTAATCGTGGTACCCACAGAAGCCAAGAGAATACAACAGTAGAGACTGGAGAGGAGCAAGTTTCATTGTTTTTTCTCCCCAGGGATTCTTAGAGGTTCTACATTTGAGATGTCCCTTCTCTGATTTTCTAAAGTTTAACATTTACACCCTCTTCTCAACCTCTCAAATCACTCTCATTGCATAGAAAACAACTGAGTACTCCTCATTTAAAACTTATGCCAAAGCTTTCATCAGGATGCTGTGGTTTTG
This sequence comes from Serinus canaria, assembly GCF_022539315.1. NCBI lineage: Eukaryota > Metazoa > Chordata > Aves > Passeriformes > Fringillidae > Serinus > Serinus canaria. The sequence continues at coordinate 30,451,186 of NC_066321.1, forward strand.
CCCTTGCTTCCCTGTACTTCAGAATAAAACATCTCCTTTCCACAAGTGTGAACAGAACTTAGGTGGCCTGCCAGAAAAATTCTAAGTGAAGTAGGTTTGGATCCAGTAGTAAAAAGGAAAAAGCACTCATAATATCTTAGTGACTGCTTTCTTTATTCTTTAGTGAACTACTTCTCCTTCATATCCAAAGAATACCTTTTTATCCACATAATTTTCTGTAAGCTATAATTGCTGGCACAGTAGATCCTGAGAACTTTCTTTAAAAGGAAAGCAGATGAATTCTGAACAGTGTTTTTGCTTTGCCATGTGACACAGAAATTGTTTTTCTCAAGAATTCTAAGATACTATTTTAATGATTAAACAAAAAAATCCTGCATTTAAAAAAAATTATTCATTTTATTAAGCATTCTTGATAGTCTCCAAATTTACCTAAAAAAAATCTCTGGGGTCCCTGATAGAATTTTTGAAATTATTTTTATCCAATGGTTACACAAAATGACTGAAAGTTAAACCCGAACATGAGAGTGGAATCCATCACCCACACTGGCCAGTGAGTCACTTCCATTGACCTCAGGAAAATATGATATGGTCTAAAAACTGGCTTTTTAGGAAAAAAAGAATTTAGCTTATAAGAAGATTAATTAGATTTTAGAATAAAATAAATGGATAGAAGTGATAACTTCCTCTTCTAAAAAGGCAGATATTCTCCTTTACATGTGAATGCTTCTTGGTGAAAATGTTTAAATACATTTCTATTAATAAATTATGGCCCCAGTGAAGCACTAGACTAGATGTAAAAGAAAATCTGAGTCCTTATGGACAGATAAATGTTTATATTGCAGAAGAGCTGCATGTCTGGTACAGTAATATTTTCTTATCAGGTTGAGATATTGCTAAAATAATGCTTCATTTTGGGGTTTTTTATCGCCTCCCATGTCCCCTCCTTCTTGGCTTTGTTTTTTATAAACTGTAGGTACATTTCCCATTTTAAGATCATGTTAAGTCACCCAAAACTGACAGGACTTAAGCATAACTATTCTATATAAGTACACCTTCAAAATAATTCTAAATATATCTAACTTTACATGTAAAAAATAGTGCCATTGCTCATAGCATTAATGTTTTACAGAAGAACCTTTCAAGTGAAGTAGATTTTTACAATAAACATGGATTAATAGGGACAATTATGCCCCCTAAACTCTTTTGGGGAGCAGCCCCTAGTGGAAAGTAAGAATTAGAATTTATGAATGTATTAAACAAGTATTCCCATTTAGCCTTGTTTTACCGCACCTATTTTAGGATTTATCTCTTTTCAGAGCTGTTTAAAAATAAGCACCGCTTGTTTACTTTAATGGAGAAAAATAGAGCAACCAGTAAAGCAAAGATAATAAAAAAGGCTGGAGAGTTTGTATTTAAAAGTGTAACTGTGGCACGCCAACATCTGTAGAGTTGGTTTTTCTTTTCCAAATTCCAACTGGCTGTGCTGGAGAAACATATCAATGGAGCATCTTGCAGAGGATTACTCAGAGCCAGGAAAATCACACTAGGTAGGACAGGACTACAAACTATCCATTAGGTCTTTGCACTCATGATATCTACTCATGTCTATCATATTCTCTGCCTATGTATCAATTTATTGTTGCTTCTTATACTTGCAGAGATTTTTGTGATTCAGGCCGCCCAGTAGGCAGCTGGGATTTAATTTTTCTTTTCCTTTACCTAATTTCTAAGCATCACCAGCTGCATTCTCATAAGCTTTTGTGATTAGAGGGACCAAGATTGGTCTCCGGTTTTGCCAAAGTACTCAGATTTCTTTCTTTACACATAAATTGCTTTTTTTGGCCCCCTCTTTCCATCCAAGGCTGTTATAGACCACTTACACTCTAAAATGTTATACTGTAGTCTCCTAATGAAAAATTTAATGCTCTGTGATTAGTACTGTCATTTTATTTTACTAGTTATGCTTTTTTTTGGTAGCAATTTTCAACTGTGAGCATGAGAAGATTTCTGCATATCCAAATGTCTGCAGAAAATAAGAGGACAATCTGAGGGGAGGAAGGCCTGAATTCAAAAGACAAGTACCACAACAAATAAAATGGGTACAGGGGTTGTAAACATCTCATTTTCCCCTGGTTCATGCCTGCAGCCCTTATGTATAATGCTAATATGAACCATGCTAACGCATATGTGTTTGTTAGACCAGCCCTTTGGAAAAATGCAACTTTCCTAATGGTCTGTTATCTGAAATGAGCTCACCACAAAAATACTTCAGCTGCTTTTAGCTTAGGGAGGAATGGTCAGAGCATGGCTTTTAAAGATAGTTCTGAAAAGATGACTGATCATCACCAGCACCAATCTTTATTTTTAGTTGGATTAAATGAGTTTCTACCTGCTTCCATCTCTTCCTCAGTTCAAGAACTCTTTTTCACTTAAGGTCTGGTACTTTCCACAGTTATCAGAGATCCATTACATTTGCATTATTTTACCTTTCTTGCAAGGCAAATAAATGGAAATTTGGAATCATTCTTATGTAATATCTCCCCCAGCTGACATTTATGAATCTCTTTCAGAAGACCTGTGTATGTTTGCTTGAAATCATTATTTTCTCCTGAACTCCCATTAGACTTTCCCTCAGGTCAACGTATCATAATTCTCATTTTTGTCAAAGCTATGCCAGTTTGATCATCCTTTAAAAAATTCATGTTGCTGTAAATTCTTTGATCATTTTCACAAACTTTGATAGTGGTAAATTTTGAAAACCTAACCCATTCCACCACTTTTGTACTCTGACATTTGATGAACTTGCATAAGACATTTCCACAGATTGTATTCCAATGTTCCCATTTCGTCTAAAGATTATCATTCTAGTATTAGTTACTTAGTTTTTCATCTGCTTTCCCTTTACTCTGTGTCTCCCCTCAGCAGTGTCTTATTCTACTCTTACAGAAAGGTGGTGAGACCTGCCAAAGTCTGAATGAGAGGGCAATGACATTAGCCTTCTACATTTATGATTCTTTGGGAAAATTGAAAATTTCTATTTTTTTTAATCACAGCTGATTAATTCTGATTTGGGATCAAAGAGCTAAACTGAGTGATACAGACACACAGAGAAGACATGAATCTGCAGGCACCTGTATCCATCTGACCGGCTGTCCTGATCATGGTTGCATGGTCATGCTGCCTCTCAACTCTCTGCATCCTTGTTGACAAGGCGTGAGTCTTTCTTGACTTAGTTCAGCGTGCAACCAGCTTGGGAGAAATCTCAGAGGAGGGATTTCTTGGAAATCAGGATGAGAATAGAAGCACAGCAGCCAGGAGTCAGGCTGACCTAGCTTTGAAAACCTTGCATTTTACATGTGAAGAGGCTGTGTGAGGTCAGCCCTGTGCTGTCAGCTGGAAGTAAAGCATCATCAATCCACAAAGTGAACAGATCTTGTGGGTACTCCATATCTAGCTCTATATAAAACCAAAATCACTCTGTTTAAGTCACTCATAGTTTTTAATTTTTATTTCCTAACCTAATATTTTCTGCATCCCATAAACAGTGTTTCTACCATTTATAATGTGTTGTAACAGAACTCTGCAGAAAGAATTTTAAGCAAGAGAAGATTTTGCTACCTGTGGTATTTTGCAATCTCATTGTGTTGTTTCTTAGCAGCATATGTGTTATGTAAAGAATGCATTTCTGCATCTTATGCTTCCTTTTTGGAAGATATTACAAGCAGCCAGTGGATACAAAAGGCATTCTCTCTTGACCAGGGAGCTAATTATTATAGATAGACTACTGGAGGAAGCCAAATTCAGGGCTGGATTATTCTCAGCAGTACTTGAACCCACTTTTTTTTTTTTTTTCATTCTTTAAATATCTCAAATGACTAACCTTCCATCACTTTCTGTTGATTATTCCACCATCACTAAAAGAACTCAAACCAGTGCTCTAAAAGGTTACAAAAATCAGAAGTTTTTGATTTCATCTTGAGATCAAATAATTTATTATGGATGATCACAACACTTCCATAGCAGCCATTTTATTCTTTGAGCCACCATGAAAGAATTTTCAAATTTTGGGGTTTGGCTAACGTTGTGCAATTTAAAAGTTGAGCCCATTTCTCCTACTGTCATCCTTTTGACAAAGGAAGCATAGTAACGGTGTGATAACTCCAAGGAAGCAATCAAGAAAGCACAGTAGAATTTTTCCAAAGAAGTACAAACCAAACTAATCTGAAAATTAAGCTAAGTTAAATTAAAGAAATTTTTCTTCCATGCAGCTTGTTATGGTAGAGGGTCACTTTTTTGGTGAAAAAATTCCTTGTGCATAAATACCAGCTTTGTCAAGCATCTCCAATCATCAACACCATAAAAATGCAAAATGAACTCAATGAACATCAGACATGTGTATTTCATTTTCTTGACAGTTTTTCAAATTATTTTTTCCTTCTGATCTTCTCACAGAACAAGCAAGCTTTTTAAAAACAAAACCCTGTTTTGACTCTGAGATTATGTCTTTTATCAAGTTAAAACAAAACAACAAAAACCTCCCAGTGTCCTCAGCTAAAGTCAGGTTTAAAGGCCAGTTCAAAACACGTTTCCCTCTGCAGTGCTCCTCACACTGATGCTTTAGTTTCTAAGTGCTGTCTCGATCTATTTTCTCCTGTTTCCAACTATGTCTGTGTGGCATTTGCTTTGCATTTTGAAGAGAGGCCTGACTAAAGCCAAAGAAAAATCTATGAGAACAGTTGCAGCAATGCACAGCAGTACTGTGCTGCCCTTTGCCAAACTGAAGCCAGCTGTGCTGACCACTGGAGAACATTTGCAGGCTGAACTCTGCTCTGGGGAAGTAACCACATTCTTCCCATCTGTGCTAGGACAAAATGCAGGAGTGAGCAAGGGGCTCGCTGCACACCCTCATCCAGTGTCACCCAGGTCACAGCTCTGCCTGCTTCCCTTGCAGAGCTGCAGAGGGGGCAGCTCCCACAGGGAGTGGTAAGGAAAACCTCTCCACAACATGATGTGAATACAAAGAAGTTTTATGGAGCTTCCTTGGCAAAGGTCAGACAGCTGTGCTCACATTCACTCCTTCCCTTAGTTAGGGCTTTTTTTTTTTTTTTTTTGATGAGCTATACGAGTGACTTACAATATCAGTTTTCAGCTTACAGTCAAAGGAGGATAATTCAAAGAGAAGCTGCCAGCAGTTTTACTTCATACTGGCCTACACCTAATCACTTTGTCATACCAATCTGCAAGAAATGTTTCAGCCAAGAACTTCAGGCCCAAACCTGTTGGCTTAAACTACTTCAAAAGTGATTTACACTTGTTTTTGCACAATGGCTTCTGCAAAAAATTGTGTTTCCTAACATGATTGCTCTTTGAAAATATATTCCAGCCTGCATCACCTTTGCACTGTGTTTCAATGGATTGATTAATAGGTGGCAAGTGATGCCTGGCCACAGCAGCCAATAGCTGTGCAGAGCTGCAAGTTAAACTTGAAGGGTCTTGTTTCACAGAGTTTTAACCATCAGCCAACATTCTCAGAAGCTCTCATTTACAAAAATTAGAATTATCCATATAGCACTGCATTTTCTTGAACACTCTTAACTCCTTATGCCAAGGATATTTTCCTGATGAGGTAGCAGCGGAAAACAATGCATTTATGATGCTGATGCAGAAGTACAGATACTGCCCTGCTCACAAACACAGACACACCTCAGACCATACTAGTAGCATCATCTTGATCACATCTGCACCTGGTGTATCACTACACTGTTTCACTTTTAGAAGTTTGTACAGTTCTAGCTATTTAAGTAGAAATCATCCAAAAAGAAACTCTCTCAAACTAGTATGGAAGCATAATAAGGAACAATCTTGGACAAAATGCTTCTTTCATGTCTGGAAATAAAGCAAAGAAGAGGAATAATGCTTATTCTTTGAAAACCTTTCATGACACCAAACTAAGGCAAAAAGTGTGGAAATTTAGCAGGACATGGCCTAACACATTTCTCTTTTCTTGTGGAAACCCACCAAAGCTTGCTGAACACAGAAACATTTCAAACACTAAACCTGCATATGTTTATTAGGTTTTGCTTCACTGTCATTACTCCAGAGACTCCATCTGTCCTGGAATCTGGCCAAGGGTCCAATAGGGATCCTCTGCAAACAGTCTCTGCAAAGTCATGGAGCTGAAATGAAGATTTTTCAGTCCTGTATTTTCAGTTATTCATACTAGTCATTGAACTGCTGTTCCAAATAATTGTTATAATCCTTGTTAAACTGTTATCAACACCTCTGCAGGCAACACGGTGCCCAGCATGGCCTGATTGATCTGAATCTGTGCAAAGCCTCATGAAGAGGGTTCCCATGTGCTTGAAAGTCCCTGTTGCAGCAAGAAAACATGAACTACTTAAAACATAAGTGTGGTCCCTGATGGTTCTGTGCTCTCTTCTTCAGGAAAGTATGGGAAGATTTACAGGGACCATCTGGACCTAGTTTTGCTCTTATCAAGCAGCAGAGGCTTGTGGGCTCTTTTTTCTTTCTTTCTTTGCAGTTGTCTCTGAGTGACTCATCCACTAATGTTGTTTAGCCACAGCTTTTTGTCTTTGCCAGAATGTGTTTCCATTGAGCAGTGCATGAATGGGAGGAGTGGGACTGAAGAAGAGCTTAATTACATCTCCAGCTTTGTATGTTTTCTGCAACAAGCCTCCCTGTTTTAATAGCAGTTATATATCAAAAAACCTTCATTTAGCTTTTCTAAATAATATTTGCCCAAGTTTCAGAAGCCATGGAAATAATTCAGGAAATACAGAAATGGGTCAGGAGAGAATTGGGTCAAGCAAAGTTACATAAGTAAAAGGGACTCCACCTTACTGAGAAATTTTTTGGGGGAGAATTCATTAGCAAAAAGGGATGGATAAATTTTGAAATTCCAATGCCTTGATGAGGTCACCCTCGATGAGAGTCACAGGAAGAAAGTTTTGGATGAAAATGCACAGGAAGGAAAGAGGAATTAAAAAATTAAATAAAAAGTGAACAAGTTAAAGGTGGAAGACATTTACTCAGTAGAAAATACTAAATATTGTATTAATGGAAAAAGTTTCCCATACTCACACATAGGAAGTCAAAATGGCTCATCATCTATGGATTATCACATTTCAGTCACTTCTCAAAGAAGAAGCATCTCCATAGTTAATAAAAAATATTTTTTGCAAAAATAACAGTAAAGACCTAGAAGATGGAAACAGATATTAAGGCAATTTATACTGTATCTCATATACGACCTACATAAAAGGCTAGAAACATACTATAACATACTCTAAATGGTTATTAAAATTATGAATAGCAGTTACTGATATCAACTACCACTATGCAGAACATTGCAAAGGAGTCAAAGTTTGAAGCGCTTGAGAATTTTCTTTGTGAGAGATGCAGAAATCATTAATTCCTACAATGCATCAGTTTGCTTTGCCCTGAAAATAGGGCCATTCATGCACAGAGACAGGATGTAGCATCAACAGCAGAGGTTTACTCAAGGTAAATCCCTCAGCTACCTTCTCCGTATGCAGTGAGAGTACAGACGGGTATAGATGCAATATTTGACCACACAGATAGAGCAGCAAACTACTCAGTGAGCATGTGAGTAATTCAACACAAGTGAACAGTTGAGCCAAATCCTCTATTATTTGCATTTAAAAGATAATTAATAAAAAGCCTATAGGACACAGTACGAGATTTTTCTTGTCAAGCTTGACAGCAAACACAAGTCAATGCTACCTTGCCAAGATGTTCCAAACTACCTGATTGTTTCAGTTGCCGAAGCTGACATGAATAAAAGACATAATTTATGGGAGCTGATGCTTACCAACTTCCTTAAGATCAAATTGCATACGATGTGAACTTAATTTTCCTTTTTTGCTGTGTTTTCACACATGCACAACACACCACAAAAAATCCAAACCAACTAGTCAACCAACCAAAAAAAAAAAAACAACAACCAAAAAAACCCAACAAAAAACATGCCTGGATACTTTGCAGAAGTCATGGAATTGTTTTGGACAAAACTAGAATTAAGTCAGCCATTTGATTCAGAAGCTTGAAAATTAACATATTTCTGAACAATTTGCACTACTGTTACCATACCATTTATGTTGTGATACAAAACAGATATGTTACCACACTCTGCAGGGTAAAGTAGAATTCTTTTAAGCTAGATATCCCTGTAATTGGCTCTTTTGTGCTTCTAAAGGGAGTTCCCAACTAACAGATGGCAATAATTTAATAACAGGCATGTGACTGGGCAGATAAAAGGAACTGGCTGTATCTGCAGCTGAGAAAGGATTCTGTGAAACTACAACTTCTGTGCCTGGCAAAGGCTCTGCCCTGTACCCGCATTGCTTGCCTGGCTGTCCCTGCTGCCAATCACTTTGTGCCATCACCAGAACTTCATTTAGCTTGGCATGTACTGGGGATATGTATTGGAAACTCTCGGAGAGCTGACTGTTCCTCTTGGCAAACTTTTTGCTACCACTACCCCCGAAATGTGAAACACACTGTATAAACTATTTACACACATACAGAATTGGTGGGACTAAACTGATCGCTCTGCTGGGAGCAGGTCTGAGAGCAGAGTTTTGGAGACAAGAGCTTTACTGGTGACCACACCTCTGAGAACTGCAAAGCAGTCTGCACAGTAAAGTGTTATTCAGGAGAAGGGTTGCATTTTTTGAGATAATAAGGTCTCTTTAAATTAACTAGGACTTAACAGGGCTCCCTGACACTGGAAGGGCTAGAACCCTTGCTTGGTGTAGCAGCTGCTCCTAGGAATGACTTGTTATTCTGTATCAGCTGCGTGATGACTCTGCCCGGGTCACAGCACACGTTTTTTTAATCCAAAGACTGGCCTAGTACACTGCAGCTGGCTTGAGAACACTTCATCTTCTACTGCAATCACAGAGAAGGAAAATTGTCCTCACTTTGGCTGATGCCTGTAAAACATTGGTTCCAGACAACTTCCCTTGCTTGAATAAAAAATTGTGCTTCGCTTTTACAAAATTTGTTTAGAAATGTACAAAACTTGTCTGGCAAAATCACAATGCTCTGTTTGTACACAACATCAAATTGAGGCCTCCCTTGTTTTTAGGCCTCCCTCCTATCCTGCATGGATATCATGCAGGCATAGACAGGATGCATGAGGGTCCATAGATGCACAGACTTCACCTTAGGCATTGTCAGGAGATAAAACTTCAGTTACTGCCATGGTGAAAAAGCACAAATAGATAGTATTGCTCAGCCACCGTGGTAGCCAACTGTACAGAGATGGGTGAATTGTTTTAGTTTCTCCCTGTTTCCATAATTCATCTTTTCTACTTCTGATGTCTCCCTCCATATTTTTCTGGATTTCTTTTTTTTAATTATAGATACTGTTGTTCTGTAAAAAGATTATTATTAGATTTGCTATTGTTACAAACTCCTATATTTAAGTATAATTTTAAATTACCCATACCTACGTAGCCTTTTTAAAATTGTACATGTAATATGCAAACTTTTTAAAAAATTTGTTTCCCTGCCTTTGTCTGCTTTGTAAGTAATATTTGTCAGTATTTTTTGACATGAAGTGTTACACTAAGGCAACTTTTTCCTTTTAGAAAATGTTACTTTCAGACAAGTTTTGGTCATATTCTACAGATGAGGTTTATATAACTACACTACTCATTTTAGAGATAGATAAACAGAAAGTTGAAGCTCACTTCGTCTACCGATGCCAGATATAGTAGTAAAATATTTTATATGTACATACAACCAACGTGTTTTTGACAGAATGGTTCCTCAAAGAAGGAGAACCTTGGCCTTTGAGCAAGAGCTACATTAAGGGGTTTCAGAGATTTTCTTTTGACTGATTGACTCATTAGAAAACCACCACTCCATCTGACTGACTAGCCAGTATAAAGAGAGCTCTATTTTTAAAAAAAAATCTAACATAACCTCTTCCAAAAAACTGTACTAAATAATTTAAGTCCCAATAACAAATAACAATACTTAAGGTGCCTCTCTCTATATGTTCCTGATGAGAACCACTGCAAAGTCTCTTGCATCTGAAACACAAAATCCATCTGCTTTCAGTGCTGCTGCTGACTCACCATGAAATGGCTCCCAAGAGGAACAGCTGTAACACAGGGAATCAGGAATGGGCAGGACAATCAGGAGAGATCACAGTTGGGATGGGATTCCTGTACTCCGTGTACTCTCACATTGAAAGAAAGACAATATTTTACTAGCTGCAAGCACCTTGCCAGCAGATCCTTTGTAACATTTTGGGGCACTGCTTAAGAACTACTCGGCTACAAAGCTTAATCCCACAGGCATAAATCCTAAGGCCTCAGGCAAGTATTTGCGGGTTTTGGCAAATTTGTAGTGGTTTGAAACAAGAGGTTCACAAAAAAGCCTTCTGAGATTCAGAAAGTGTTTAAAAATGCAACCAGCTGATTAATTGGCAAGTGTCCTCTCTGCACAGGCTGTTCTGACAGAGGAATGTCAGCCACTGTGCCAAATCCCACCCAAGGCATGTCCTGCAAAGGTATTCCATCCTCCCTCTGTGTTCTCAGGCATCCCTTGAAAACCATCATTTGGTGTCTGCACAAAACAGAAAGGCTGCAGTTGCATCAGTCTTCAGTGACCTCTCCGTTATATAAGAATATTGGAGAAAAAAAAAGTTAAATTCTGCTGTTTTTAAACATATTTGTAATGGTTATCAGCACATGCTTAAATCTGCTCATTGTAGTCAAACATAAGAAATCACATGTAAGAAATGTCTTTGTCTAATATTTATGCTTATCATTCCCACAGTGATGGAATTCTGTAGACCTTCAATTATTGGGCTAGATCCAATTGAGGAAAATCATAACCAGCAGACTATTATCACCAGAGATGGCCTCTTCATGTTGTTACTCCCTGCAGAGGGTGAAGCATCAAGTTCATTCTGGTGGATATAAGTACCTTCTCCTGTGGTCCAATGTCCAGCCCAGTGAAGAAACAGATATAAAATCTATTTGTGCATTTTATGTGGGGATGCAGATTTTGTGGCTTAGGAGGAACAAAGGTTTTTTGGAGGTAAAGTGCTTTAAATTTATATTTAATCCCTCAAGAATTTCAAAATTCAGAAATACCTACCTATTAGTTCCAAAACTGAATGTTTAAAAATAGGAATAAAAATTAATTACATCCTCATCTAAAAAGGAAATTCATAAATATACACATTTTCTCTAACTTTGTCCATCTTTAGGACTCCAGTGTGGCATTGTTCACAGGGGTCTTAGGATGAGGGAAGAGACAAGAATCTTGACTCCATGTTTCAGAAAGCTTGATTTATTATTTTATGATAGATAATATATTAAAACTATATGAAAAGAATAGAAGAAAGGATTTCATCAGAACGCTAAGCTAAGAATAGAAAAGGAATGAATAACAAAGGCTTGTCTCTGACCAAGACAGTCTGGGCAGGTGAACTGTGATTGGCCGTTAATTGGAAACAACCAGGTGAGACCAATCCCAGATCCACCTGGTGCATTCCACAGCAGCAGATAAGAATTGTTTACAGTTTGTTCCTGAGGCCTCTCAGCTTCTCAGGAGGAAAAATCCTAAGGAAAGGATTTTTCATAAAACATGTCGGTGACACTCCAGGTCATTAGATTAGTTAGGACCACATTGTTGTGGTTTGAAAATGTACAAGAACAGGTCTTAGAAGAAAAAGAGGGTGATGACATAGGAGACTTGATAATACTATAGCAAATTCTGAAAGCTTTACAGAAAAATAAACTTAAGTGCAGAGCCCTAGATGAGTAAAATTTGCTGCTGGCACAGACAGAACACAAGAAGTGAGACAACAATACCATCCTGAAGATCTCACAGCATGGATTCATACAACTGAGCATTCCAGTGTAAGAGAACAATATCAGCTTGGAAAAAATACTGCAGTGTCAAATCTGCACAAATCTGAGACACAGAAACAACTCAAATCTCCCCAAATATTAAATTCTATTTTTTTCCTCTATGATTCTTCTGTTTTGTTTCTTGGAGAATGTATCCCCTACAGTAACTGCACAATTAGAAGGTGTTCTCAAGAACTTTTGGAAAACTGTGTTCATTTAAAAAAAAAAGGAATACGATAAAGTTACCACATTGCAGACAACCCATTACATCAAAAGGGAAAGTCTGAAGCAAGAAGCTGAATTCCCTAAAGAGTTACTGGAAAACACACAAGCCATATGCCCGTTTGGGATGTGTAAGGGTTTGCAGCCCTTTCCACTGCCAGAAAGGGAGTATCTGACAGAATGAATGAGGTGTTCCCTAGCAAAGACAACCACAGTTAATCACTAAAATATTTTCCTGACTATGAAATAATAATGTGGTTTTAAAGTATCCAACTGATAATGGTAATAACAGCCTTCTATTAGGAATATGCATGTTTTTCATGGGAACAAGCAGAATAATTCTGCATAGATCTTTAATTTCATAGCACAGATATCTATACCCATATCTATCTATCTATCTATCTATCTATCTATCTATCTATCTATCTATCTATCTATCTATCTATCTATCTATCTATCTATCTATCTATCTATCTATCTATCTATCTATCTATATCAGCTTCACAGAAATACATCAACATTACTTGAATTTTTTTGAAAAATTATCCATATTTAAGGTCCTGTAAGCTCCCAAGAAAATGTCAAAAGATATCTTGACTGGGCAAAAATCGTTCTACAGCAAGGTTTGAGCATTTAGAATGTGCTGCCTTCAGACACAGAAGGCATAAGCCGCTAATAGCAATTTAGCCTTTTACACATCAATACCATCACAGTTGTATCTTGGTAATCCTCTCTGTGTCATCCTTGCCATTTGTTTGTTGTTCCATTCCTTTTCTGTCCCCAAAGTCTGACTTGGCCCTAATGGTTTTAGTGAGACCTTTGCCACTGAATTTAGTAACCACCTGGTTTTTCTCTTTAAAATCTTTAAGAATTTTCGCAACACCTTTTAGTACTACTGTTTCTGATAACTTTTACTGCCCATCTCACATTTCCCATTCCCAGGTTCATAATTCTGGTGAAATCAAGGAATCTTCCTCCTTTCTCTTTCCCTGTATACTGTACATATACTTCAATCTTCACGCATTTCTCACTGCCTTCACTCTGTCAATCTCTGCCCATTTATAGACACCTTTCTTTCTGATTATAGATAATTTTTCTCTGTCTCACTGAAAGGTTTTAAAAATGTCCAAGATGCAACTATTAACTTGTTTTTCTGTCTCAAAATTGCTGACATATGTCTTTGCCTAAATCAGCCTCCCTATGTGTTTTAGATTCAGAGTTAAGCTCCTTCTGCTTGTTTACAGAGCAGGTCGAACATGCTGCTTTTTCATCACAGCATTTACTAAATCCTGACATTAATCTAGCAGTTTAAAATTCCAGGTTGTTTACATTTCACATTAAACACCTTATTTCACTTTTTTTTTCAGAAGTCTTTATTGGTTTTGCTTAATCTGGTCTTTATTTTGGCAGCTCTTCTATAAAAACTTACTACAAGGTACTGTGAGAATTTGCTTGGTTTTGACTGTGTCTCTACAGTTCAGCATCCCATTGGGTGCATTCATAGGAATTATTACAGCATTGCTCATGGGCTTTATTCTCTTAAATATAACCCCCTTTACTGAGATAACATGCTGTTCTTTTACAGAGTCTTAATTATGCACCCCTTAGGCTTTATTTCTGACTGCTGAAAATTACCTGTCTGATAAATAGTGGAAGTATACAGGAAAAAAGATAGCATGTAAGTCTTGTTTCTTTCCCCCATTTTAATTCTAAAATTCAGTCTCTTGGGGAATACTGGGGTTTCTTTTTATTTATGTTGCTTCTATTCAGCCCATTATGATTTCATCTCTCCATGAAGCCCACAGGAATGGTTGGTCTATTTTCCCAGTAAAACCCTGGGCTTTGAAGTCTTGAACTTGGCTTTTATTTTAGGCCTGCAGAACATCATCTCATATTTATACAAACAAATTAAAAATGTTTACCATCTTGGCAGCTGTTCCTTCTGAATGGCTATTGCCAGAATGGGTGACCTAAATTTATATTAAAAAATTAAAAAATAAAAATTAAAAAAACTAACTATGAAGTTGCTTTTTCCCCAGTGCTTGACTAATTTGTAGCTGCTTTATTTCTTGACCATAACCATAGTTAGCTTGATGTTAAAGGCAACACTTCTACAGAAGATTAAATTGGATATTTTCAACAAAACTGGTACTAGGCAAATGACTCTTGACTCTTCCTAAGAAACACAGGAAAAGGAGGAACCACATACTCAGTACTTCCAGCATGGAGCTGACTAATGAGCCAAACTACAACTTATTAAACCATTTCAAGCAAAAAATTGGTGGAAATAATCAGTGATGGAATTTATAAAAGTCCCTGCAACCTACACTTATAAAGAAAATACTGTGCCACTAAGTCATTGACAAAAGAGATACAGAGAACCTGCTCCCATTAATTAACAAATATTAGAAAAATGCCTAAGTCTTGTAACAGCTTGATATTTACATAACAGCCTTGATATTATCTGGCCTCATGCTGGAAAAATTCCTTATCAAAAGAATTCCTTAAATTGTGATCATGTTATCCCCATTTCCCAGCACACTGGGGGTGTTTTCAGAGCCAGTATGGTAAGGGAATATCAAAGAAAAATAATATTAATTGCAGTAAGCACTGTCAGCAACAAGATCCAATACAAAAGCCCTATAATTGCATTAACAGAATGCTGTATCTGACTGAAGACCACCTGGCAGCAGCATCACTTGGCAGCAGACAGCTTCTGGCCAAAGCTGCTGGCCAAAGCCAGGCTCTGACAGCCACTTCAAGCAAGGGAAAAGGGTTCATGTCTGTATTTGCTTATCTTGCCTTCCCTGTGCCTGGCACAGCAAGCCTTATAGATGTGTTTTACATCTGTGAACTATTCTGGTCTTATTTTTCTGTGGAGAGCTTTCAAAAAAGGCCAGAATATGCAAATTGCTATTTGACTGGGTATGTAAACCCATGCTGTGTGGCATCTCAGTAAGGAGATCTGCAGTTTTCTGCAAACAACAGTGTCAGTGTTGATTTCAAAGTATGTCTATACTGAATGTGATTTCTTCTATTTGACTGGTTTTGTCTCTATCTTTGTCTGACCTCTGACGTATGACTGACATTTAGAATCAGTAGGCAGCAAGTTTAGGACCAATTGTCCTTTCAATAATACTACCAAAATCATCTTTCCCCCCGAAAAAACATATACCAAAGCTCATATACAATTCATAATACTTGGCTATGCATTAACTTGATCAGTATTGCAAAGCAGCACGGAAAAAAGGATAAAATGAAATATTAAGAGCAAAGGTTTCACAAATGTATAGAGAGAGACACAAGCTGTTTGTTATTTGAAATAACCTCATTTTGCCCTGGTCATTAAGACTGGTTAAATGTGGGCATTGAATGACTGCAGCATAATAGTGTCAAACACGTCAAGGACTATAAAGAATTTCTCAGGGTCTTCTAACAGAAATTTTCTCATGATCTTTTGAAAGAACATCTGGACTTGTTTCTGCAGATATGTTCAGGAAAGACTCAATTAGCTATGTGAAACTAATGAGCACCAATTAAAGCATTTTCAAAATCCAAATAGGATCATCTGCAAGGGGATTTAAGATGCTACAGCTCATGACCATTAATCCTCTACCAATCACTGAGTCATCTGTAGCTGTCCTAAATATTTCCCCACAAAGCAGCTACACTAAAACCCTGTATTCCTCCACTGGATTCTACTGATTTCTGCAAAACAAGAGCTATATTCTCCCAAATTGCACTATTCAAACCACAGAATTTCACTTTTACACTGGAAAGAATTACTCTTCCCCCCATTGTACATGGAAGATGACTCACCAAAAGTCTGCATAACACTATCCGAAAGTGGCAAGACCATGTTTTATTGTTGCACTAATACAGCTGGTCCTGATCCACATCAGAATCATTTAACATCTTCTCCAGCAAAGCTAAACTTCCAAAACAGGGGGTAGAACAGCATTTACTTATATGAAACAACTGTTTAACAAAAGAAAAATACACATCCAAACCCACCCAAACACCAAGCTTTTTGGCCTGCATTTTATGGCTTTAACAACATTTTTTTCATGCATTTCTCAACACAACAATCCCAACAAACAGGGATCAACAGGCTCCACTGAAATATACTGACTTTCAATCATTTATTTTTGAAAAAAATTCTTTTGTGTTACAGATATAAGCATGTTCCCCAAAATTTGGACTAAATGCCAGTCCTAATGAATAAAATGCATCTCACAGGTGATAGACTTCTGTGTTCAGGAAAGAAAAAACAAACATGATGGCTTCAAAAACTCACTATCCACAAAAAGTAAATGAAGAGAACTCTGAGTTGTCAGTTGCTTATGTATTTTCTATTGTATTCTCAGTCAGCCAATGTACCTTTTATTCCTCCATTTAATATATCCCTTGTTTGTATTCTTTTTTAATCCTTTTATGATTTTCACTAAAAAACTTGTGTCAAAACCAATGCTTTGTGTCAAAACTTTTGACAAAACTTGTGTCAAAGCCAATGCTTTATATAACAATGCTAAAGTTTGAGAAAAGAGGGATAGATAAGGTACCTTTTTAAATTACATGAGATTTTGGAAATGGCTGCTTATGCCTCCTCACAGGAGAAATGCACATCCTGTGAGCAGCAGCCTGACTAACCAGATACAGAAAAATGTAAAGCATCAACAGCCAGCATTGTGTCTCCATATGGACTGATATAGGGCATAACAACAGACTGAATATTTGACACAAAAAATGACAAAAGTAATAAAAACCCCCACATTTTTTCCAGAGCTGCTGCATGGTTTTTCCCAGCATGATGGCAATGCCGCAAAAGATGGCTTTTTTTTTAAACAGCATGACTAAAGGGTTTCGGAGTTTTGTACTAGACACAAACCTAAAATAAATTTCCAAACCTAGACTATTACTCTTGTATATTGAAATGGAAAAGCAATTGCTCCAACAGACACTTTCAGTCTTACCAGACTGACCTCAGTAGTATGTGAGATTCAAAATTCATTTGAGAGAATATTTAAAACACTTACTGGAAAATGTGGTAGAGTGAAACAAAGACCTCAAAATCATATATGGCATCCGATGAAGCAGGTTTCTTTCATAAGACAGATGGTACTCAAAAGCAAAGGAAATTAAATAATCTCTTTGTAGATTCTGCTTAAGTGTTCAAAATTGTGTCACCCTGTATGTGCTTGTTGTCCTGGATTTTAGATATAAACAAGTTCTGAGAAGGGAAGTTTGGCTAAATGTGATGTAACTACTGTTGCTGTTGAGGGGAAAAACAGGACTCCCTAAATGATTACTTATGAGGCACATTTTTATGATGTTTACACCAAGCAAGTTATGGAGCTCAACAAGTTAAAGTGGGGAGTATTTTCAGCAAACATGCAGGAAAGTGACCTATCAAATTTGATATCTCAACAACAGATACGATAGAAATGGGACCAGGCAAAGTATAAGAAAATGTAGACCCGTGCATCTCACAAATATTCAGTACAATCTAATTAGTGAAAAAAAATCATAAAAGGATTAAAACCTGGATGCAATAGAAATCACAGTAGGAAGATGAAGTATCAGTGCCATAGAGCTGGAAACTGCTGCTAATATTGAGCAGGTAGAGTGTGGATTGTTTTTGTTTAAGAAAGGTAGGAACAGATGGAAATATTTTTAGAATTACAGAAAAACACTATCTTACACAGTGAAACAAAATGCTACCTGTTCCACCTGATAAAACAAAGACTAGAACAGGTGTGATTGCCATACAGAAGTTTATCAAATACATTAAATGGCATGGAAAAAAGAGTAAAACTACAGCTGTTAAAAGCAGTTTTTAGCGATAATAAAAGAAAATAGGTGCAAATTACCATGAACAACTTAAGAGTGAGAATTCATGAAGATTTATAATCATTGAGGGGGTAGGGAGGTTTGATCCATTTAGGAATTATTTAATCCACTTTATTCATAGTAGCTGAATGAAAACATCAGGCTGCAATTGCTGACTGGGACCTTCTCCAGTCCTTTTCTACGTGTAAACAGCTACGTGTAGGAGTGCACCATTTTAAAACAAAGACATGAATTTTCAAACTGGGAAGATGTCCCAGGTACAGGAAAAAGGAAGATACATAGCTGAAAACTTATCTGCTTGATCAGGAAAAATCCTTCCATTCTTATTTCATTGTTGGCAGATGCTCAAATCTTGTGACTCTCATGCTCTGGATTACTTTGCTAAAACATTCTGGCTACCTCTATCAGCTGAATGTCCAGATAAAAAAGGTGAACTCATATCAGAGCTCCTGATGATGGTCAGGAGTAAGCTCTGAAAAAACATCTTAATGTTTACAAATTTTCACACAATTAATGTCTTCTAGGTCTGCATTGGCGAAATGCCAAAATTGCATTGGTTTTTGTTTGTAGTTACAAGAAGGTGAGCTTTTTAGTTTCTAGAAATGTTCATTCTTACTGGTTTCAGCTCAAAAATCCTGTGTTTTTATGACTAGTTGAATAAGAAAAAGATATTATTGCTGGTTCACAAAATGACAAACAATTAACTTAGGGCAAAGTATATTGAAAAGCAAGGGTTTGATTTTATCTTCAAGAGTCTGAAGAAATTCTAGGTCATTATGCTGAATATTGTTTGCCAGATTCTGTGTTATTATATGTAACTCTTGTTATGATGAAGTCAATATACTCCTCTTTGCTTTCACTAACCAAAGAGCTAATCATCACACTATAATAAAAGAAAGATTAATAAATAAAATTATAGAACATCAAGTTGCTTTTTCAGAGTAAAGAATTCATATTTACTCTGTTCCTGACTCAAAAATCTCTCCCCACTCTCTTTCTCATAGTCTTAATTGCCTATTCTCTTTATTTTTAGCCTTTTATTATTTTCATCTATGTCTACATGGAAAATCTGAAGATTTTGTGTCTTGCATTATGAGTGAAAACCAAACACAAATTTCATAATGAGGCAGAATCCCACAGTGCCATAAATGGAAATCAAAATGGCTAAACATATCCATTAACAAAACAGCAATTCCCCAAGCACTTAGTGCTGACTTAATTCTCCCCCTTCTGAAATCTCCAGAGAACACTGACATCTCC
The DNA here is from genome assembly GCF_022539315.1 of Serinus canaria. Taxonomy (NCBI): domain Eukaryota; kingdom Metazoa; phylum Chordata; class Aves; order Passeriformes; family Fringillidae; genus Serinus; species Serinus canaria. The sequence goes on from NC_066321.1 coordinate 30,470,433, forward strand.
AAAACTGCAACCAGCCCATAGGAAGTGCTTCTATTATAAAACTTTACACTGAAAGAAAACACACAGGTGTCTGATCTTTCTTGTGGCATTGGCACATTGTTTTCTGTTTCCTTACATGCTCTTTTACTCTTCAAGGCTAAGTTTTTAAGAGCTTCTCTAATTCTAAACCTCAACATGAAGTTTCATTACTTAGAACTCAGTGGCTGACATTATATGAGCCTTGTTACTGTTTCTTAAGTATTTCAGAGAAACTCAGATTATGTCTTAAGGAAAAAAAAAAAAAAAAGTATTTGCCGTTCTGGTTCCACAACTTTTTCCAGTAACACTGGCATCAACTGCAGAGTGTTAGGCCAGCTTTCAGTAGGAATTGCAGGTATCTCTCTTCACTGTATGTCCTACAAACATACACAGTCCATTTCTAACAAATACTGTGATGCCACACTGCTTTATAAAAGGAATGAATTATTGACATTTCTGCATTGGATTGAATCACTAAGAACTCAGACTTTTTTAGGAAATATTTACTCTAATAATCAGTCACAGTCTAAGCAAAGGGTAATGATGATGTAGGTATCTCCCAGAGTGGTATGTACTCTGTGGCACTGCTCTGTCAGAGTAACTCATTTTATGCCTTCTTCCTGCTTCAAGAGGTGTGAAAGCTATGACCACATTCACTTCATTTAAAAGTATTCCTTCTCAACATTCTGATCTTTTGACAATCCTAAAAAAATTGACTAATCTAACCAAAAGAAACTTGATAAGGATCAGTGCTGCCAGAAAGTGAAATTCCTGAAGCAGGTAAAGAAGCATACTAACATTTGGTACTCATGGAAGTGGTGCCTCTACCTTGTTTGGACTAAATCCAAGTTCAAACAGCCAGAGGAGTAATGATTAAAGAGGTGATGGCCAGGAAGTGGCAGCGATAGCCCAACATAACAAAGATTTTCAGCATACTTTTCTTAAGGCTAATTCACTCAGTTCATGCCTTAAAAACTCTCCTGATTTGGGAACTTTATGTAAATTTTGTGCAAGAGTCTCAAAACTGCATTGGTGAGTGAAAACACTAACTAGGAGTGGAAGATGAGCATTTATCATGACTGTCAATTGAAGAGGCAAAACTGACAGCCAGAAATTGAGGCCTTGATTTATGGTGACAGTCTTGCAGAGAAAACAAGAAGGAACTTTAGACAGACCAGCCTTTCCTGGTCTCTTTGCTTCCAAAACACAATTAGTTTTGGCTCCTTAGAGTCATGATACCCAAGAGTTTTGGTGCACACAAAATTACTAAAGTGAAAAATGTACCAGAGAAAGAGACTACAGAGGTTTTATGACAGCTGGAGTCTAGACTATGGTTTGTTCCAAAATTAGGGTTACAAGACTTGAAATAAACCAAATGTTTGATGTGGTGGAATGCAGTATACTCAAAGTGATTGCACCATTCCTTATTTATTGGCTCTCTCTAAATTAATAATATGCAATTAGTTAATTCTATAAACAATCATTAAGAAAGTACTTCATGTGAGGACAGCATTCATGTATCATTTATGCATTATTAAGCCATTAATGGAAAAGACAGCATTACTACTCTCGTGCAGCTGTTGGTGGATGCCACATCAACAAATACATGACTGAAGGTTCAGAGCATTAGAATGCATTTGCCTCAGAACTGGGAGAGGGGTAAGGCTGGAGAACTTCTCATCACCATTAGGTAAAAGACAGCTGTACACTGCTGGGCTCCTGGAGCAATTATGTATGAGCTCAACCATCATTTTCTGAGAGAAAAACCTGGGCTACTGATCCACAGCCTTATTTTCATATAACACTTATCTACAAGAGTAAGTTCCTTTATTATTTAGGCTATTGTACATATTTCAGAATCTTTTGGGGCTTCCTGTAGGTCTACCAACAAGCATTTCTTGAACCTTCCAATAGGGTAGAGAAGGATACTATTATGCAATTCAGAAATGGTAGACTGGAGTATTAACATGGATAAACTAAAGCCTAAACAGGATTCACAGAGTTTGTATTTGTTGTATTTTTGGTAGTACTACTCATGTGATCATGGATAGACATTAATCAGGGTGCTGCATCCACACTGACACAAGAGTTGCAAGTTGCCTGTGTTGTTAACATCTGAAATTAAAAATCTGGCACTAAAATGAAATGCTAATACTTCTTAAACCAAGACTTCTTCTCAAGGTCTATTTACTATTTTCACCATAAAAGAATTCTCCATTGTCTGCAAGGGACAAGGAATACCTTGTCAATAACGATGTCAAAGACAAAGCAAATCCATCCCACAATAAGATCCAAAGTAGCCCAGTGTATGAGGATGAAATCCTTGCAACACAGAGGATTACTTTTGGACATTATGAGAAAACTTTTTGAACAACTTCAGCCCTGCAACCTATTGAAAATGAAATGTAATTTAATATAAGTTTTTAAAAAAAATATCTATATGTAAGTATTCTATTGACTTCTAGAGCAGGAGTATTAAGAGTTGTCATGAAATAAACAGAAAATTTCTTCTAATCTCTATTTTTAAGCAGACTGATTTAAAAAATCCAATATTTTTCAAGAACGTCACTTCTTATAACTATGTTTTCTTTAGATCTTCTGTATCCTTCTGTATTTTTACAGCATCACTTCTCTTTATACAAAACCAAGCAGTGTGAAGTTACCTCCCTGGATACAACATTTTGCCTTATATCTACTGCTGTCAGCTTCTGTGCTTGCACAAACTCATGATTCCCATTCTTTGCATTAGAATTTTCTCAGCAGTTAAAACATAAGAATTCTATGCTGAGAGTTACTGTAGTGGAAGAATTCATATTTTCACAGGTAGCTCACCTAAGTAATTTCAGAGAAATGCACACATAAGGGGAGCTTACATCACATTACATGATAATACCTGGTCATGTATTCCTTATCACTCACATGTCGACTTTGATAGATGCTGAATAAGATGGATTAATGCTGGTTATGCTCTTATAGTGTGTGCCTAGAATGAAGTCATCAAAAAATATTAGTTCCTTTTGTGATTTTCTAGGTTAACTTGATGTTTTAATGCCTTGAAATTCCTAGTATTTAATATTTTTTCAAGTCTATAGTCTACCTGTTCCACATAAATGTTATCAGCACAGAAGCGGTAAAATACATTTCACATATCTGAACTGCCAGAAAACTCCAAAATGCAAGGTTTTTCACAGCTTAAATTTAGTCTTGCTCAAGAAAAAAAAAGTTAACCAGGATGGTTCTATTTCCCAGTCTGAATACACTGTGAAACTAGGTACTATAAAAACCAAAGGGTTTTCCTCCATGGTTTTTGAGTCCAGTTTTGCTATTGAGATTATTTTGTCAGCTGTGAAGTGTTAAAGCCAGACAGCAAAACTCACAAGAACTGTGCTAAAGAAAGCTTGAGTCAGTTTTGTTAACAAATCCTTTGAACTAAGGAATTATTTATAACATGCTAATATCAATTAACTCACCAATATTAAAACACTTGGAAGAGAAAAGCTAAATTTTGGACTGATGTGGCGGATGTCTCTTCCTCCTCATCTGACCTGAGGAAGTGGAAAGGGCATCTCAGTGATGGGGCAGTGCAAATGAGAGCTGAAGACAATGGCAGAGGATGGCATGGAGCTGGCATTGAATATGATGGGAGCTTGGCGCCTGGCAGCCTAATGACCCAGACTATTATACTTTGGAGTTACTGAAGAGAGAGTTTCCAAATGTAAGAGAAATGCATCAAATCTTTACCATGACATGTTCATTTTTTATTTCTGTGGGGCCAGCTCAGATGGATTTATTCTGGATAAATAGCACTTGATGGCCCAAAAAATCTTTCCAAGAAATATTTGTAGCAGGACTTAGTACTATTCATCATGAAAAGAGTGACCCTTCTAAAAAAAAAAAAAAAAAAAAAAAAAAAAAAGGAAGAAGAAACAAAAAGTGTCCTTGTGGAAGGTGTTTAATTCTCTGAGGTAAACACAACCACATGAATTTTTAGAATAGGAAAAACAACACTTACACATGGCCAGTAGCTTTCTGAACAGACTTACAAATTTCTCTGGCATTTTTGAAGGCCATCTTGTGGCCATGGCATTTTGTTGTTGGGCCTCAGAATTGTTTTTACAGAGGGACAAATTCTTATTTCTCAGGTCTATCAGTTAATACTAATGCCATGGAAGACATCAGCATGACCACAATAAAGTGAGGTAAAGAATCAAACTTTATACTCCCACTAAAGATGCACAGTCATCCTGCTTATGTTAAAATTTAAAAGAATAGATTTATTTTTAAATAGGGTTTTGATTATGCGTAAGTGGAAGGCTTCAAAGCAGGAGGGATTCACCAGGAGGGATTCTCCCAACTGCTGGCTGCTTTGCAATGCTAGGTGCCAATTCCAGCTCTGGAGTACTCAGTAAAGCAGCCCAGCACTGCTGGTTAATTGGGCATCCAGGTGCCCAGTGAGGCAGTGCTCAGTAACTATGGTGAAGCACCTGATGAAGCAGCCTTGTCATTTGAGCTGCCTCAAGAAAGGACTCAAAGGACTTTATTCAAATCCTCATCTTTTCCTGGGTTGCACGCACAGCCCCACAGAAGCCAACAGGAATTTGCTAAAGGAGGTGGTGGTGGTCAGGGGAGGGACAGGCACCAAAAAAACTGAGGCAACAAGGAAAAAGTACTGAAAGGAGTGAAATGATATTGAGAAATGTGCACCAGAACACTCCTAAAACAACAACAGAGTGCAACCATCCTTATCCAGACTTCATGCAAAAGATTTTGAAGAATTTTAGACATACACTGAGATAAACTTTCATCACAGAACCATCAGGATATTTTCATTACTGCAGGAACACAAATACTCATTTTTAATCAAAGAACAATAATTTTTTTTTATATACTGTGACAGAACTATGGTTTTCTTTCTAGATTCTAACGCCAAAATATTGGTTTTATCTGACTACTTATGTATTTTGAACATTTTTTCACACACTAAATGAAACAACACATTGTTGAAGGTCCACATTAAATCACCTCTAATGTCTCATTTTGTTTTATAAAAGCTGATGTTGACAAGAGAGAAATTTCAGCTTATTCAATGTAGCATATATTTTTTGGAATAAACAGATGTTGGAACTTGTTTCTTATTATGAGTTTCTGATTCTGAGCCTCCTAGTCATGAATTACTTTTCTGGTGACTAAAGAAAATAATACTATGAATCTTAAAAACCCTAAAAAATTTCTAAAAGAAAAATTTATTACTATATATTATCAGTTTTTAGTGTTACAGCATGGTATTGTCTACAAGGGTCCTAGGATGAGGGAAGAGATGAGAAAGTTGACTCCATGTTTCAGAAAGCTTGATTTATTATTTTATGATAGATAATATATTAAAACTATATGAAAAGAATAGAGGAAAGGATTTCATTAGAAAGCTAAGAATAGAAAAGGAATGAATAACAAAGGCTTGTCTCTGACTAAGACAGTCTGGACAGGTGAACTGGGATTGGCCATTAATTGGAAACAACCAGATGAGACCAATGACAGATCCACCTGTTGCATTTCACAGCAGCAGATCAGAATTGTTTACAGTTTGTTCCTGAGGCCTCTCAGCTTCTCAGGAGGGGAAAATCCTAAGGAAAGGATTTTTCATAAAACATGTCGGTGACATTACAGAATCTAGTACATCAGGACAGTGACTAAGGGGTCTCTGGTATTGCAATAATAATAATATTGCAATACCAGGGACCCCTTAGTCACTGTCCTGATGTACCAGGACTAATATTGATACACTGTTGGCTGACTTTTTCAAAGTCAACATTGAAACAAAAATAACTTTAGAAAACAAAATTTTAACATTTTAACAATTCTGACATGGAAATAATATACTTTTAGTTTTGGGGTTGCTGAAAGAAGTTCAACATTAAAGTCTGTCTTCCTCAGAGCTTAATGAAGGGTGTAATAATGGGGGGCCTTATTTTGCAGTGACAGCACATGGACATGAAAAAGACACTTGCTACAATCCCAGACCAAGCCACTGGACAAAAGCACCTCTTCTTGGAAAGCTGGATCTCACAGAAACCTGGCAAACTTACAATGCCTGTACCCTCTTAGTGCCTCTCCCCTCTTGCAAGAAGACACTGGCTGTGCTTTGTCTGCATCCACAGCAGCTCTGAGGCTGGCTTCTGCCACATCCTAAGAGAGATTCTATTTGTGTCCTCAAAAGTGAACCACAAACTTTGGGCAGTAGCAGCAACTCCACAGTGGAACATGAGAGGCACCTCTGATGAAATCATATTGCAATATATTTATAAATTCACCGAGACTGATTGAAAATGGATGTTGGGTAGCAGAAAAAAGGGAGAAAAAGTTAATTGTCACCTGGAAGTGATTTACAAAACTGTGCTGCACTTAGTAACAAAATCAAGATTTCCCAAACATGTAAACATTTCTCTGGGAGCTGCTGAAGTCATAGATTCTATTTTTCCATTTTTTTTTTTTATTGGCAGTCAGGAGAAAGAAAGCTGGTAATTCTTCAATCACTACAGAATAGAAAGTACTTTGTCTTGGCCAGCAACCTGCTGTGCAGGTAACCTACAAACTGCTTTGAACAGGAACTCTCCAGGATGCACAATTCTTCACTACACAGGCAATTTCTCATTATTGAAAACAGATTATTCTCCCTTTGAAGTACATTTTTTAGCACACTTGTATTTTAAGAAGCAAGAAATGCCCAAGCAAGATGGAAGCTGCCCAAGGCAGAATGATGCTTGTTTATACCAACAAGAAATGTATTTCAGCATCAGAAGTAAAGGCAGAAGCTGCATAATTCTGAACTGTCAGCAATATTTTTAGATTTTCCTCCAACTAACCTGTTCCATACACTGTGTGGAAGCAATTTTATTCCAACTGCACTAAGAAATCACTTTCATGAATTTCAGCTGTTGTAATAGTGAAAGAGATATTTTAACAGCTGGTTTACAGCTAGTCCTTAATATAGAGAATAGTGTTAAATAGAAGAGGGCAACTTTTTAGAAGCTGAAGGTGGTGTGATCATGACCACTGGAACATTGGTGTCTCTGACTTGTCTCTAAACCCCAGCGTGAGAAACCATGCCTTTGTTATTTCCACTTTTGCTTGAAGTCTCAGTTTGTTTTCAATTTTTTTCACAATTTTTAGTTGTAAGACTGTAAGAAGGTAGCTATTCTCTGGGTAAGATTGTTGAAACTCATGAAAAAAAAAAGTTTATTAGTGCGTGCAAATGCATTTGGGGAATACTCGTGAGGAAACAGTTGTGCAATACTTAATAAAGAAAAGCTGAAATGGCAGTGGAATTGATTGCTACAGTGTTCAAACCAGGATACAAAGGATCACGGTTTGCAGCCATGTAGTTCTGGCAATCAGGGAGCAGCATTATTTGTGAGACTATGTGAAAATAGTCCCCCTTCTTTCTCTAAAAGCAACAATAAAAAGTCTACCCTGGCTACTCAGTCTTTCATCCTTATTAAAGAGCTGGAGCCCTAATACCCAGGTTTACCTACCAGGTTTCAAAGCTAAAAACCACCACAGTTTCCTCACAGCACAGATATTTTTGCTGTCTTACCATACCGAATGTGGTTGGGAAGGAGTTAATTTTCTTCAGGACAGTCTGTAGGGTGCTGGGTTTGACTTTTGTGACCAAACCAATGTCGTTGACAGCACATCAGTGCTTCAATAATAGCTGAAGAGCTTTTTCACAGCTTTGCTGCACCAGTGGGTAAGTTGAGGGTGATCAACACGTTCAGGGTCCTGCTTCATTACCTATATCCTTTTGTGACTTCAACTGCATCACAAAAGCAAAGTTTTATTCACTTAAATGCAACAGGGACATGGTAAAGAAAAAACCTAAACCTATAATCAGTGTAGCTAAACTGGCAAGGCACTTAAACAAGCAGTAATTTCCATTTTCATATAATTTTTTGCCATGAAGGAAACCCAAAGGAAAACTTCTATCACCATAAACAAAATGCTTTTTCAACGCTGATGGTGCCTTACTTTTTCTGGCTAAATGCATCCTGTCCTGCTATGATTGCTATATCAACACCCCCATGGAAGGCATTCTAACAGCCTCCATTCTGGTTATCCCCTCCAGCCTTACAGCATCCCCACAGGTCCTTACAGAGCTCAAATCACACCTAACCATACGGAGATACAATACAAAGTCTCCTTTGCACTGCCATCCATGAGTGCTTCACAAGGGCTTGGGGGATAAAAGGGAGCTGCAGTGTGGATCTGTGAGTGGATGCCATGCAGGTCCACCTCTGCACATGGCTAGGCACAAGAGCTAGCAGCCACAACTCAAATTTACTGCTCTTAGGCAGCAAATGCCTTGTAAAGAGACTTTATGGCTTGCCCTTCTTCGTTAGAGACAGGCTAATAAGATTTCTTTGGAAAGGTTTTGGCTAAGGGCACTAATATGAGCCTGTTTTGATAATATTTTTATAGGCACTGTACCAGATAAATTATACAGCTGAGAAAACCCCAATTGGTTTCATACAAACTTTGAACTTGAGCAGAAGAGCACATGGTCTACTTAGCTACTCCAAATTACTTCCTAAATCAAGATTAAGGGGTTAGGATTATGATAATAGAGGATAAACTACCCACATAGAAAAGTCCCCCTGAAAAAGGAAATCTATTCAAGCCTTCTATTAGGACCTGCAGGCCTGATTTAAGGTAGAGCTTTCAGATAAGCTGACTTTGGAGAAGGTCCTACAGAGATTTAGCATGGCCTGTTATCAGATGTGTGGCTGTTCTAAAAACTACTGATCATGGCTTTGCTCAGTTTTATGCCATTTTGAGCTGAAATAGCCTGAAGCAGGAGAGATGCACCCCCAGATTATTTGCACTCTCCACTTTATGTTCTAGCTGCACTTCCCCTCAACAACTTTGTACAGAATCCACTGCTGATAAAACCTCCTAAAATGTTAAAGAACCTTGCTCTCTACACTATGATTACAATTTGATATGGAGAAACTCAGTGCTATTCAGTAAATTTGAGGATTCACTTTGCTTTACATTTCCACGCTATAATTTAAAGGAAAAAATCCCAACATAATCTATGTAACTGTCCATGAAATCCCATGAAAATGTTTACAGTTCATACCTGAAGTCTTGTCACTGAAATCAAGAAATCTGTTTTTCAGGTTAACTAAACATATAGTACCTGGATTGGAATAACATCCAGTCCTTAAGGGATGACATATTTACTGCTGTTTGTGCAGGATCTTTCATTTTCTTAAAATTGAGTGACTTTAAAGGGAAATCAGTGAACAAATATATGTAGCAAACATGACAGGAAAAAAGCTGAAGACACAAACAGGATTTAGTTCTTTCCAAGAATATTTTGAATGACTCTGTTACCAGAGCACTTGGTATCCCAGAAAGCAAGAAATAGGAAGTGGGAGGTAATTTTTAAGAAGCTGAGTCTGTTTTCTCCCTGTTGTTTGGGTAGTTCCTAGGCACTAAAAACATTCATTTTGTTGAGCTGAACTATTTTTACTCAGAATGCTAAATTTTACAGCCCAGAGTAGGAGCTTCCGAATGCACTCTGAGTTTTTCAGTTATTTTAGCATTGCAAGCTACTTTTGATAGCTCTGGGAGAAGGTATGAAGACAGAATGGCAGGGAGCCTTTATTAAAACTATATTTTTGTCCTCTTTATGTAATTTTTCTTTTCACCTATACAAGAACTCTTGTAACATTTATGAGAACATCCATATTTTTTCCTTTGGCACAGCTGGAAGTTTTTTGAATTTTTTATCACTTTTTAAATCAAAATCAGAGATTATATATAAATTTAGTTATGAAGAACTTTATGCAGGAAGTCAAGGAATTTTCACTGTGGGATATTGCAAAATTCTAACGTAGAAGATATCTTAAATTAGCCTGAAACACAGGTCATGGTACAATGAATTTTCAATCAAATGCAGCACTACAAGTCAAAACTAAACCTAGAGAACAGTGAGGGCCCACAACAGACATACAAATGCAGGTGAGGCAAATGCCATGTAAGTGCCATATAAGTGATTGAATCAGGACTGTGAGCTAATAAATCATTCTCTTCCAGCATAGCTGTATTTTGCATTCTCATAAAATACTGGTCCTTTTTTTCTATGGTTCTAAGACACACACAGGTGCAAGAATACACAGAAAAAACCAAGAATTTGAGAATCACAGGAAAGAGGTAAGCACAGGTGGGAAAAAAATATTGCTAGTCAGCTTTGAAGCAGAAGTAAATGGGTGTGTTTTACCACCTGAATCACTTAAGTGTCTGTAACATGAAGTAATTCTTACCAAAATTTTTGAATAGGAAAGGGAACTGTAAACTGTAGGTTGATTGGAAATTCCTGGAAGAACTTACCACTATTTTTATCCTGAAATTACATGCTACCTTTTCCCTGGAAATTACCACCTATAATTAAATCACTATAGATCATCTTGAAAACTTGAGCCCATGTCAATTGGCTTTTACTTAGTTGATATTCATTAGTTAAGCTGCTTTATCCTCAGAGAATTCCCTTTCAGAGGATGGGATAAGAAGAGAATGGTAAATGACAGGCAATAACATGGGGCACTTGTAAAAGGCAATAACAAAGCCCTTGGTAAGAACCTCAGCTGCTCAGCTGAGTGTCTGCCCACAGTTTATGGGTATTCTATAGCAATCTGGGAAGTCTTGCTAAAACTATAAAATTTAGTGGGTTTTTACTTCAATTTTGGCAGAAGATGCAGAAGTTCCCCTTTGAACTCAGCACACTGGACTATTCACAGTCAGAGGTGGGTAGAGGAGTTCATTCCCTTGTGTGTATTTTTTGAATAGATTATCTTTTGAGTGGTTTCTCACTTCTGTGAATGAAAATAAAGGCAGGTGCCAGCTCAGGTCACACCACTCAGTGCTCACTTGTCTGCTCATTCTGGAAGGACATGTGGCTCAACTTGCTCTAGAGGTCATTAGTTTTGAGTGAGGGTTTAGTTGAAAATTCACCCACTCTGATGGGTTGCTTGTCTTGCAAGAATGCATTCTGCTGGCATTGTTAGGATTGTTAATTTCCACATTTAAAATGTGTCATTTGAAAGTTAGCAAGAATTTCCTGTAGAAAAACAGCGATCTCTCTTTATTTCCAGATGATTTAGAGTGCGCTGGCATGTGTCTTTTGGCAGTGAAAGCAGGCAACACGGGACAGGAGGGAAAAACAATTCATTTTTAGTAAAACTACTGATTTTGACAGATTTTAATTTCTCCTTTCTTGGGCAGGAAATATTTAATGAAAGCAAGAAAAATGGCACTATTATCTAGAAATAATATTTTTTTGTTCTACCCTCTCATTTTTGCTTACTTTGGATTGTTTTTTTTTTTTTCTCACTGATTGGATTCTGTAAAAAAGAAAATTCCATAAGCAAGATAGGAGATGAGATACTAACACAACTCCTTCCCTCAGAATATTTTATTTTATGAAATTGTTCTCTCTCACACCTAGTTTGCTATGATGGGAGACTTTTTTTATTTTTAAAGGGTGGTTGCAGGGCAAAAATCAGTATTTGGATTGATAACCCTGCCTTTCACACCTAAAGGATTCTGTGCTGTCAAAAGGACAAAGAAATTACCATCCTTCCACTGAATATTGGAAGACATTCAGTTTGAAATTGTGTGGGATGATCAGAGATTAAAACTCCAACTTTGGGACATGGGAATGGGGAAAGGAACAGTGTTCCACTGGTCACACACCTTGTTTGTTCTAGACTACAATTACCCTATTCTATTAATGCATTACTGCAGCAACTAAGGTGACACAGACAGCATTAGAAACAATGGAGAAGACTCTGGCACCTGGAAATTACTACTACTGTAAATAGAAAAATTGAAATAAGACCTAACTGCTTATGAAAGTTTTAACAGGATACCTGCAACTGTGTTGCAAGGTAAGGGCAGTGCAGCCACAGAAACACAGATCTTTTGCTACCTATTAATTAATTAATTCCCATGAACTAATTTCATTTATTCATTGGCCCTGAATAGCAGAATCTGCTGAAGCATAAAGCTCCAAAAAATATTTGGTGTTGGTTTTCCCCTGCCCTGGAGAAATGCCATCCTCTTATCCAGCAAAGCAGACCAAAGTGTGAAAACTGTACTTTTTCCATACCTAAATGCACATGGATATTTTTCCTGCTGTGAAATAGCATCAGAAGAGCAATACAATATTTCATATCCTGCAAATATTCCATATTAAAGAGGATATGAAATGGATTTCTGGATTTGTATGAAGGAGGAAGCATAATTGTTGAACATACCACAACATCAGTCAGAAAGATTTCTGTCTTCAGGGATTAATAAACTCAGTGAAGTAGTGAAATAATCAAGTACTGGTTAAGTGGGAAATTAACCAGTACTTGAAATTAACCTTCCCCCATCATTGCCTTTAGTGAAAACATGAGACAGTTTAGCTGCAACAGATAGAAAATTAACTTCTGGTGGTGCAATGAAGCACATCCATGCCATCCTTATCCTAATACCCAAATATACCTAACAAGATTATGTACAGTTCAATACCTATTAGTAAGCCAGATAAAAATTGATTTCTATGAGCCTGTTAGGAGTACAATGACTGCAGGCTTCTCCTATAATGTTCCTTCTGTCTTTTCTATACTGTAGAGAGCATTCACACCCCTTCCTATATGTTCTGTATATTTTTTACTATAGGTTCAGTATTGCATTTTGGTCAGAACATACCCATGGCAACCCTGCTCTTCTGACCATCCCATAAAATTGTTCAGAAATGGTCAAAGCTTTGTCAGGGCAAGAATTTGGTTTTCGGAAAAAAAGTTCAGTACTAAGCCAGTACTTGTTAAAAAGAAATAAGATTAAAAAAAGAAAAAAAATTGGCTTCAGAAAGATGTACTAAGTTTCCTGAGCTGCTGATTCATCTTGGTGGAGCTCCACGCATGTGTTTTGAGCTCCAAAAACATCTTCCCTGTGTATATAAGCCCTAGCCAAAGGCATTACAGAATACAAATTTCAGCTGACAGCATCCAGAAATGTTTTGCAAGCTTGAAACCCTGCACTGAAGAAACAGCACTGCAAAATTGACACAGACTGTGTGCTGTGTGCACAATGCAAAGAGCAGTCTATGCTGTGAAAACATAAGAAGGACTTTGTCTCCCACAGTTTCGCGCCACTTTGGGGCATCAAGACCACCTGCTCTAACAAGATTTTCCTGAAGCTGCCTCTGGAAAATTTCTGCAATATCCCAGCACTATGCCACAACCCCAGAGGCAAAGAAAGGCTTAGTATAGTGTGTTCAGACTGAAATGACCACATGGTTTTTGGAGAATGTTCCCTGTTATACATGCTAGAGACAACCTAAAGTTATATCGATGTATGTAAAGTAAAAGCAGAGCTCAGCTAGGCCCAGCTCTAGGAACTGGCAGTGACTCTTTAAAGTTTCCTCTCCAATTTACTCTGGAATAACCAGGTATTTACTGCTGTCAAGATCTCAGCCCTAGTACCTCTTTTTTAACTGCTTTTTCAGTTCTGTAGATTGAAGAGCAACCTCACTTAAATACATAATTGAATGAAACGTGGAGCATAGAAAACCAAAAAACCCTGCAACACTGACAATAAAGAGCACTTATGAAGAAAAGGTTACATACTGGCATTTTTTCACTTAGGGACCTCACACAGTTCACCTTACACTGCCTAATGCTACAGTAAGGACAAAAAGTTACATTTATGTAACCATGCCTTGGTGATGGAAAGAGTAACTTTAGAAATGTCATGTATAGGAAATTACCCATAGCACACCCAGTTATGTATTGGAGAGACAGGTTAGGTCACTGCAGTATTCAATGATGTAAAAATCTCAGATTAATCCCACATTTTAATGGCAACATTAAGATGCAACATTTCAGCAGTAAAATAGCTTTACTGTGATTAAAATGAACACTTCTAAATAGCCTAGGCCATCATCTATAGGCCTTTTATAAAATGTCACAGTTTTCAGTGACTTTATACTTGGTCAATAGATCTTCTGACTGTAAAAGAGGTTTGAAAACTAGTGTGTCTCATTCTTAGAAGCAAAAATCACTTATTCCATTATCTAGGCTACAGGCTGGGGCCAGACTCAGAAGATGTTTGCATTTGAATGACTGTACACATAAAAAGAGAGTTCCTGACAAGTCTGTCTGCCCAGCTCTCTTCCACAGCTAAGCCATGCATTGAGAACAGTATTTTATAAGGGAAAGCTAGGAACCAGCACCAAAAAGCAGCACAGCAAAAGAATGAAGTAAGGACCTTTTATTCCATTGCTTCCTTAATCATCCCAGCACCAGGCTGCAGATTTAGCATGGAGATGACTAAGAGATGGAATATAAGAGGGCAAGGGAGGCTGGCTTTAAGAAAATATTCCTAAGAGTCATGGACAATCAAGAGATACCTACTAAATATTTACATTCATGTCTGATTCAATTGGAATCTAAGCATTTAATTGCTTGATTAATTTTTAAAATGGTCAGTCTCTCTTCACATTCTACTTTCTCATCGGATAACTGTAATTTTTATTATTCAGAATGGTTCAGTCAAATTACTCCCTGTTTCCACGACATCAAACCACATTTATGTGGAGTACAGAATATTTTCATCTTAAAATCTAAGTGCCATATGCTAGCAGTCTGTCAGCTGAACCAAGAGCAGGGGAAGTTATGAGGGCATAACTGCACTGCAGTGGAGATATGCTCTACTTTTTCCAATTTAAAAGGTGATTCAAAAGAAACCCCCAAGCAACCAACACCCCATGCCCCAAGCGATGACAAAAAAGCTATGTGGGTTAAAATTGAATTTTGTCCCAGTTCTTACATTTTACAAAAAGACCTCAAAGTAGTAAAATCCATACTCCACATAACATATGGCAAATCTTGGAGATTTACTGTTGAGAGTTCAGTAGTCTCCTGTTTGTTTTCCTTTAATATCTACCAATCTCTTCCCAAGATATCACACCAGATACAGAAACTATTTTCCTTATATTCTGATGATCTGATATTTCAGGAATAGGACAGCACTACAACACCTTCTTTAGCTTCTTTAGAACAATTCTGACTTTTGTTTGGATTTAATTTGACTTTTTTGCATATTCTATAGCTCTTATTCTCTTACTACTTCCCCCGAAATAAGATATGGCATTCCTGTTCATTGTTATCATGCATACATGATTAGCTCTAAATAATTTCTCAGTCTAAAACAACACAGAAACTCAGAGTATAAAGAAAAAAAATTGGAATTTTAGTATGCCATCCAGTTTTATCAGCAAGCAAAAAATCAAACTTTTCTACTCTAAATGCCACCCTTTTGGCAACTGACAAAAAGGGATAACTGTATATAAGTAATTTTTCAATCCTACCTTTCAATGATATCAAAAGTGCAAACCACTATTTTGCCACAGACTAGCGTAAGCTTATAAACCACTTTAGGGATATTAAAACAAAATTGACATTTTTTAGTCTAGTTTTTCCAAGTGATATATGCAATCTATGACTTAGTTTGTCATTTTCATATGACTAACTCAGCAAGAATGTTATGTGAACATAGTATTTTAAATTTAATTTCTCCTAGCTAAAGAAGCTGCATCTTTTTTGTACAAGTTCTTCTTTTTTTTGGGGTTTTTTTTTTTTGGCTGCATTATTGTCACTATACCTAAGAATACTTCATTACTTGGATTGCCGACATATAACCTTCTGTCCCTTGGCTATTTTCCTTGTTAGGAAATACCTTGCAAAGACATCTGTGCTCATGGCATTTGCTTTAGACATCTGATCCATAAGGATAAATTCAGATTTTGCAACTTCGTGGACGATGGTAACAGTCTTATCTCTTTTTCCTTATTGCAGTGGACAAAAATTATTATTCTTTTAGTGTTGCAACCGACAGAAAAAATGCAGCTCCTGAAAGATGTGAATTTAGAGTTGATTTAAATGGAAAATAAGTCAACTTTTCACTCCTCTGCATTTTCCGTTGCTGTATTTCTGCTGTGTGGAGACTGGAAATCTTTCTTTTTAAGGCAGAGCAGAGTAACGCTTACTAAATTTACTGTGCCAGCAAGACAATTCTCTGTGTGATGTTTAACTCATGCCTAAATATCAACAGACAAAACCAGTTTTTGCAAGAGCTTACCATGAGCTGGATGTAACCTGTACCCTAAAGTGAGTTTTTCCCCTGCTGAAGAAACACAGGCAGGGTATTGCTACACAGAGCAATTTCTTTCGCTAAAAGAAAATTTCTTTATCTAAAAAAATCCCCAAACCACATTGTGTCCCCTCCGATGCTTTAAATTTTTTTTAGTGTTGCAGGAAAAGAATGGAAATGCATAGAAAATGCTTTTAATTAACAGTGGTATAGTGCCTATTTTTCAAGTGATAGAAGGGTTTCACCAAAAGCAAATGACAGTGTATCTAGGTGTTGTTATGAAATATGGCATAAGGAATTATGTAAAACACACTTGGCATGATACAGAAGAAAAAGATGTGTATTTATATATCACTGCTTATTGCATGCAATAAAGAAGAGGGAGATTTTAATTAAAAATAGACATTACACTACTGCTGTCAAACAATTCACAGAAAATTTAAGTCTTATTAATTTAGTACTTTGCTAAAAGAACATTGCAGGAAAATAAGTTAAAAACAAATATCCCAAACACTTAGAGTATTTAATGCAAGATAATTCATGCAGCTGGACCAGTTCATATATTAATCTTATGTCATTTGGCCTAGAAATTGAATTACCTCACTTCTTGGAGATCCACAGCATACTGGAGGTCAAGGACAGGCAGGGTTTTTGACCTGGCTTGCTGCAAAGTTATGTAAAAGATTGACATTAGGTTTAGACTCCACTGAAAAATTGTATTTACCAGCAAAGTCTTAAGTAAAGGCAGAAACCCTGAAGTACAAAACAGCCTACAGCAATGATCTTCAGAACTGAAGATCTTCAGAAACTGAAGAGGATCACCTGAACACTGCCTTAAGAGTACACTAAAATTTTCCCTTCAAAATACTGTTGCCTAAAATATTGGACATTAATTTTATTTAACATATTCTAACAGTGTTGAGAGCCAGCCTCACACTGGTTCATAACTGTGCTGGAAAACAAATGAAAGACACCTAAACTGACAAACACAGCAGCACCACTTGCACCCTGGCTCAATCAACTAGAGGTAACAATCATATTTCCTGCAGGTTTATGTCACTGTTAGTGAAAGAGGTTGGACATGGGGAAGAATTTTTTCACAGAAGGAGTGATTAGACATTGGAATGGGTTGCCCAGGGAGGTGGTGGAGTCACTGTCCCTGGAGGTGTTTAAGGAAAGCTTGGATGCAGCACTGAGTGCCCTGGTTACACTGACAAGGTTGTGACTGGTAAGAGGTTGAAGTCAATTATCTCAAAGGTATTATCCAGCCTAGCTGGTTCTATGATGCAGTGAGAAAAGTGGAATTTCCTAGAAATTAATTATCATGTAAAGATCCTCCAAACTGCAATACGATTGTGTGACTTGGTTGATTTGCAGAAAGCTTGCTACAGAAATGTCAGGCCAGAGGATTTGGCTGTGAAACTCTATTTGTCTTTTGAATTCCATATAAAATTTCAGAAGAGCACCTTTGAAAAGATGTGTTCATAGGCATCTCTTTTTCATATTAGGTTGATTTTCTCTGGTATGCATTACATTTAAACTTAAACAAATAAAACTTCTGCTGTGTGTTTGGGAGGGAGCTGCTGCACCAAAGTGGTTTGTAGCTAAGAGAGCAATAAATACCACTGTGTGGCCAAACACTGCTGTGATGAGGACAAAAACGAACCCCTGGATTCAAAGGTTTCTGTAAGTGCATTCAATCTGAAGCATGTCCAGAGTGTGAACAAGTCAGCACTACAGCTGGTCTGAGTGGGAAGCATATTCCTCTGTCAGGGACCTTGGTGGACTCCTATGAAAGGCCTGCTGGCAGTCATCTGGTTTCATACAGGAGGTCTTCCTTGGAATGAGGGAGCAGAGGGCCCTGTGCAAAGAGCAAACTGTGTAACAAAAAAAGTGGTGACTCAGAGAGGCCAGAACTAAGTCATTTATGATTGACAGATGAAAAAAAAATTGAATCCTCTTTGCAAATACAGCAGACCATAGCACTCTACTCCCCCAAAAAACACAGGCCCAAATGACTTCTGAAAACGACTCTCATCTGAGATGTGAATGGGATTATTTCCAGCACAACACATGATTCCAATGGCTGACATGAGGAAACAGAAATCCACTAGATAGGAATTTCTAGGAATATCCAATCTGTATCTTCTCTGATTTATGGGATAATTCTTTTCTAACCTCTGCTATGCCAGTTTATTCTCTCCAGAGGTTTCCAAAGTAAATAATGCATTTGTCTGAATCTGTGCTTCAAAGCATACTGATTGGTTGCCTTAATTTTTAAGTCAGTGTGAACAGACCAGTAGCAGATAAGCTCTGGAGAAATACAGAAAAGCTTAAAGAAATTTTTGCAAAGTCTTGAGGCATAATTGCTAACATGAACAAAGATGACACAGACAGTATTCCCATGAAAACACAGCTCTAGCAAAGCTCTTCCAGTTTAGGCACACAGATTGAAAGCAGGGTGTGAACCACTTCATGCTCCTGAACCTCCAAATTCCCTCCCTCCCCTCCCCTCCCCTCCCCACATAAGCCTTCCAAATTTCTCTGGAAGGCAGATATTTTTCAAGAGATAGTGGCCCATGAAAAAAGAAGGAATCTGAGGCTGGAGTAAATACATACACTGTAAAGAGATTTTGGCAATCTTCCTACTGTCTGGGTCTTGTTAAACTCCTACTGACAGTTGTACTTGCATTGTACAAAGGAACAGAAAAGGTCAGGTGCATTCTTAAACAAAAGCAATGCCAAGGTTTCTTTTATGGTCAACAGTTTACACATATAATTCATTTGCCGTGCTTTTTCTCAGAATTGTTGAAATTAAATGTCAGTTATATAAATTATGCAAAAACACTGTTTGTGTGTATACAGCAGAGGATTCAGACAAATAACGCTCAATGCTGCAAAGGCATTCCTCAGACTCTGCATGCTGAAGATTTTAAAGGACAAGACTGTCTATATTCTCAACTCTGCTTTTTTAATAGGAGGCACCTATAAAATAAAGGGGGCTTTTTTAGTGTCAAAATTACCAGGTTTCATGCTTAGACTTCTAGTATTCTCACTAGAAAGATGTTCCAAAGAGCTTTTAAAACCTTCTTCTATTTTCCAGACTAAAACGACTTTGATCATACAATCAGAGAATTGTTTAGGTTAGAAAATACCTCCAGTATCAACAACTCCAACTGATAACACAGCCCTGCAAAGAACACCACTAAAACACATCCCTTAACACAGCTGCTTGTCTTTTAAACCCCTCCAGGAAGGGTGACTCCACCACTGCCATGGGCAGCCTGTTTGACAACCCTTTTGGTGAAGGAGTTTCACTTAATATCCAATTTAAACCACACTGGCAAAACCCAAGACTATTTATTCTGGGCCTTGTCACTTGTTACATGGGAGGAGAGACCAATCCTCACCTGTTGTGGTGTGAAGTTATATCCTGTCCCTTAGCTGTGACTGCTTCCTCCTTCCCTTCCCCCTGCCCCCTTTGCCCTCTTCCTAATTGCTGTCAAGTTCCACATTCCAGCAAGGGCATCGTGTGATTGGCAGAAGTTCAAAAGATGCGTCTCAGACCTGCGGTCATTGGCCTGTCCAGGTGTCATTGCCCCTTGAGACCCTCCCCCTCCCACCTGGTTGGTGGCTCACCTGTCCTCTCCCTCCGAACTCCCTGTGAGCTTAAAAGGTGTTGGAACCATGTGGTTGGGGTCTGTTGGAGTTGTTACCGAGACTCAGAACAGTATCACCCTGGAATAAACTCTGGATTTAACCCTCCGGCAGAACCCGCTCTTCACCATCGCCTGAGCTTTTTCCACTAGGTAAACTGAGTTTCTACTTTGCTTGGACTCATTCCGAGTGCCGAACTGCAACTGCCAGCGAGCCAAAGGTGTCTCTGAGGAGAAATAGCCCCAGCAGTCACCTCTAGCTCAGTGCACTAAGGCTGGATGAGCCCAGGCATGCTCTACTCGGCAATATTGGGATTTTTATTCAATACTCACCTGCCTACATCCTGCTTTCCACGTGTTCTTGTGCCATCTTCACCAAGGGAAAAGCATCCTCTAACAAATAGCTGGCTACTGCAGAGACCTTCTCACAGAATGCTTTGGGTTGGAAAGAAGCTTAAAGACCCAAATCCCTGCCATTGGCACAGACACCTTATGCTAAAAGAGGTGGTTAAGAGCTCTGTCCAGTCCTTGAACACTTACAGAGATGGAGCATCCACAGCTTCCCGGGTCAACCTGTGTGCAACCCTCACGGGGAAGAATTTGTTGTGTTCTCCAATTTAGTAGCTGAAACAAACCAAGGACTTCTACCCTCTCCCTTCCCCGCTGAACATCCTGACACACTTCCCTGCATTAGCTGCATCTTTGTTTTATCTTCAATGTTTTTAGACGGTATTGGAGCACCGGGGTTCCAGGTCATTTTCAGACGTACTTCGTGCAGCACCACTGGCGCTGCTCTGCCGAGCCCCGGCGGTCACCGCCTCCCTCACGGCCCAGCTGTGGGAGCCGCGCCTGATGCGCCGCAGGGGGTGCTGCCGCTGCCGGGGGGAAGCGGGGCCTCTTCCTTCATTCCTTGCTTTTCCCCGGCTTCCCTTCGCTCCCCACGTTCCTCCGGGACAACGACTGCCCCCTACTTCCCCGAGGGGAGCCGCTCACGGCCCGCGGGGTCCCTAACCGGGCAGTCCCGGGGGGCGCAGGGCCCGGGCAGCGCCTGAGGGGAGCCCGGCGGCGCGGGCAGCGCGAGCGGCTGCGGACGGGAAATCGAGACCTGGGAAATCTTTTCCCACCGAATTAATTGAGTGAAAAACGCGGCTCCTGAGGCAGGAGCTGCGACGGGACCTAGGGACCCCAGCACGGCTGCGGGGTGTGCCCAGGGAGAGGGATGCCTCCACTCCAGGGCTGAAGGTTACCCGCAAAGGAGACAAAGATTATTGGAGCTGCGCCTGCTTTCCCTGGGATGGGTGTGTCAGGCAGACTGCGACAAGGGGATGAGCAACATGGGAACTCACCCCAGGCTAGAGAAAGAGCGGGCCGGCATCATTGTGGACTCCTGTGCCTTATTTTCAAAAGCTTTAGGGCTCTGAAGAAAGTCCCGGCCAACTGGAAGCTGGCTAATGTTATCCTGGTTTTCAATAAGGGTAAGAAGGATGACTCTGTAACTACAGGCCTGCCAGTCTCACTTCAGTGTCTGGTAAAATGATGGAGAAGATTTCTTTGGGAGTTATTGAAAAACTTGAACATCATTGATCACAGTGCAAGTTCATGGTCCTGTTAAACCAACTTAATTTCCTTTTATGACAAGGTCACCCATTTAGTTGGCTGAGGGAAACCAGCAGATGTGGTGGGTTTGGAATTTTAGCAAAGCTTTTGGTACTGTCTCACTGCACCCTCTGGTTAACCCTTCCAGCTCACAGAAGAAGATGTCCATGTGTATTTGCTGAGCATTGGCTGACATGAGGGATAGAAAGGGGTCACATAACTAATAGGGTTACAACATCAGGCTGGTCACTAGTGGGGCTCCATCCCAGAGCCAGTGCTTTTTAGTGCTTTTGTAAGTGATCTGGATGCAGGTATCAAATGTACATTAAGTACATTTGCTGATGCTACCAAACTAAGAGGAGCTGTGAGTGTTCTTAGAGGTAGAGAGGCTTACAGAGGGACCTGGATAGGCTAGAGAGCTGGGCAGCCGGTGACCATGGGAAATTTAACAAGAGCAAGTGCCAGGTTCTCCACCTGGGACAGGTAATGCTGTCCCAGGTGGAGAACCTGGTAATGCATCTTGTTCCCAGTGCTACACTGGGAACAAGATGCTGGAGAACAGTCCTGTGGAAAGACATCCAGGGGTTTGGGGTGGTAAAAACTGAGCTCTGAATCATAGCACTGAGGTCTATACTTATTGTCCCAGCAGTTTAGCAGCAGCAAAGTATATGTGTGAAATCTTTTTTTCACTTCAGTTTAGGGGAAGTTTCATTGATGAGTTCAAGGAATCCATAGACCATACCTTTATGCGCGTATTCTGTCTAAAAGTCTACACTGGATCACAAACTCCATAAAAGCATTTGAAATGGTGGGCACTCTGTACCACAAACACAGCATGCTCTGGGTGTTCCAAATCACCACTGCCTGGCCTCATACAATCAACTCTTGTCTAAATAGGAGCACTTACAAATTTCAGGTGAACTGGTAAGTGCTCAAAGTTAAACAAGTGTGATTTAAATCTATGCAGCTCCGCTGTGGAGGAAGTTCTGAAGTTAAGCAGGCTCTAGTCTCTGTTAGCTGAAGCATCATGAGTCAGAGGATCAGTACATATTTTTGGTCATGGCCCCACATGTTTAGAAGTAAAGAAAGGCAAAAAGAAGTACTTGTTAAAAAAAAAAATTCAGTCCCTTGGGATATCTGCTTAGCCCTAATTCAGAACAGACTCTTGATTTAACAGATTACCCTGAACAACCTAGCAAGACATTTGTTTCTCAAAAATATGTTAAATCTGTTTCTGTAAAAAACCATATTTGTCTTTTTTTTTTCTCCTACCAGAACAGAGGTGATTTGAATCAACTGCCTTTAAAACTGAAATGTGAACAGAAGAATAAAAAGGGTTCTGGAGGAGTTGATATCTCTTCTTTTGCTTTAACTAAAACCACAATAAAATGCTAACTGGGATGGATAAGTAAGATTACTAAATTTTGAATTTTAGTTTTTTGGTGGGACATTTCTGAAATTTTTTACAAATGATATCTAAAATTATGGCAAACAAAAATTCTCCTTTCCTTTTAAGGTTTTCTTCCATTTGGAAAAACTGTTTTAGCTAGAATTTTGTTGATGTTCTGACTGTAAGACCTAAAGCAGAATTAAGCAGGATTAAAACATTTTTTGCTTCCCAAACTAATACAAAACTCAAAAAAACCTCAAAAGTTTGAGCCTATTCCTTCTCTGCAAATTGATGCCTCCAATTTCAAGTCTTGGACAGAAGAGGACGTCACAGGGGTGCTTTGGACATCTCCCTGATGGAAAGGCAAGGCCAGTAAAAGTTTTGAGGACTTCAGTTACAGCAGAGGGATTTCATGTGAGCAAAAAATCTGACAGTCACGTCTTGCATCCTATGTAATTATTTCCAGGAGATGTTTAAGAGCAACATTCCCTGTTTGCATGCTTCACTTCTCCAAAGGAGGAAAGCTCACAACAGAGCCTGATGTAATGCTGCTTTGTAGGATATTCATGTCTCTGATTCTTGATTTCAAGTACAGAGCTTATTCAGAGAAGAGGGGATGGGTGAAAAGGCAGTCTTTTAATGTGCTACAAAACCAGGTACACTTGTTCAAACATCCAGAAATTAAAGGGAATGTGACCTGAAATTTGAGCAGCAGCTGTTCTACATGTTCTCAGAACATTTTGGTGACGTTTTGGAGAATGTTAATGGATGACATTGTGGGAGCTAATAGTCATGAACTGCAAAGTTCAAAAAGGGAAGAGAAAAGCAAGAAAATAAATATCATAACCTCTCAGAGGCCAGCTTTTGTAGGGCCAGAGAGCTGGCAAACGAGCACTCAGAGAGAGCAAATGCAAACATAGAAAGAAAGAAAATTGGCATTAATTGCTGGTTAGGAAGATAAGAAAAGATGAACTTGGGAAAACAAAAAGGCAAATAAACTGATAAAACACATCAGGAGTCAGTTACAGGCAGACCATACAAGCTTAGCCCAATGTTTCAACACAACCTTCCATAAAAGGAAGAGCATCCAGGTAGCTAAAAATGAGTCCTGATGGTATGAAGGTCCTATTTTGAGCTAAGCAGGGAATTAACAGTTTAAACAGTACTTAGTTGCAGCAGATATTTTTAAAATGGACCTCTTACGCATGTAGAAAATTGGCCCTTTTTGTCTCAAAGCCATTTACAATTATCTTTGAGAACAGGTAGAAATTAGAGAAGGCTGGAAAATAGCAAATGTAGTGCTAAACATTTAATATTATACATGTGAGAACTCAGTTCCAGGAAAAACAGGGGAGCCTTTTAAGCCTATAAGAACCAAAGGATATGGGTGATATCTAGGTTGTATTTGTTGAGAACAAGTGGGGTATAACCACTGCAATATTTTGGGGGGACCGTATTGTAAGCTTTTGGATAATGGAAAAATCTTGACTTTAATAAGGCCTGCCTTTATTTCACATGACAGTCTGAAAACTGGGGAAAAAATCCTTTACAAAACTAGTAAAAGCTATGTGAAAAACTCAGTTTTTATTCTTGACCATCCATCACAATGAAAGCAGGGTTCAGTGTACAGAACACCAGGTTCTTCTGTCTGCTCTGGAGCCAGGCCTGCTCGGTATTCCATTTAATAACCTAGATGAAAGAACTGAGACCAGACTCTCAGGGGCTCTCTTGTAGGACAAAATAAAAATTAAAAAGCACTTTTGCTTTTTAAAAATTGGAGATAGGGACTAGGAAAGCAGAATCCCATTAAACAGGAAGAAGAGCATGTACTACATCTAGGAAGTCACACTTGCTGCAGACAGTCACATGTGAGCTCTGGTTTTTGAAGAGGGCTATTTGGGTGTTGTTTTGCATCCCAATCAGAATATGAGTCACTGATGTCATACTGCTAAGAAAAGACAAGCACTGAACTTGCAGGGAAACAAAAGGCTAGGTTATAAATCACAGTGAAAGAATTATTTCATCAAAGCCCAAGAGCATTTGAATTCTCAGAACTGTATCTCGAGAAATTTGTGGATCATTTGGAAAAAGTCAAAAGGGAAACAGCATAAATTATATGAAATAAAATAAATTTTTAATCAATGACTGAAGAGAACAAGACAGGAATTTCATTTCACACGTTACTTCATAATTTAGAAAATCAATCTGAAAGAAATTGAGAGGTTTAAAGGAGAGATTGATTTAAAAGGAGGAACATATAGAAATGGTCTTCAAATACATGAAGATAAGTAGAATACATTCTTGATTCTCCATTGATAGAGCCAGAAATGGCAGGCCTGAAGTGGGAAAAGGTAAGGGGGGGGGAAATGTGGACTAGACAATAGTTCCTAAAAATAAAGGCATGGAACAGATGGCCTTGAAGGATGGTGCAGTGTTCAACAGCAGAAATGCTCTCAAAGAGACTAAGGAGAGCAAAACCAAAACCCAGTTCTGTCCAACATTACATAGATGTGCTTTGGCTCAGCTAACTTAGGGGCCTTTCATTTCTGTTCCTGAGACTCCCAGGTAGGTGCCCTAGGAACTACCTAATTACACTTTATAAATTAGTTAAGATGGATGAGAAAGTAAATTTATAATTTAAAAACAGCTACTTCAGAATAAAATTTAAATTTTCCTATTGGATTTATTTAGCTACTAAGACAAAGCCAACCAAAATATCACAACAATGACCAAACTTCAGTGTACTAAAAGCCAAAAAAATCTGCAAAGGTTTTCTTTTTCCCCTTTAAATGTGTTTAAAATATATATTGAGTGCTAACAAATTAAGAAGATTCTGAAAGCATAACAGTACAATAAATTGCATTCACTCAACATACAAATAGACTTCTACTCTAACTACTTCGAGCCAGAGTCTTTCAGCCATAAATATTTCAGTCCTGAAGGGAATCAAGGGCTAAATATCTCCTGTAGTCTCTTCAACTCTGTTTGGAACTAGCTCTGTTCTGGAGAAAGGCACTG
Organism: Serinus canaria; assembly: GCF_022539315.1. NCBI lineage: Eukaryota > Metazoa > Chordata > Aves > Passeriformes > Fringillidae > Serinus > Serinus canaria. The sequence continues at coordinate 30,496,308 of NC_066321.1, forward strand.
GAAAAAAATCTGGTTTGGTGAGGACCAGGGAACCTCCTTCCTACTCTTGGCTCTTCTAGCCAGTTTTCCTAAATTGTGCTGAAAGCTAAAAATACCACACTGACAACACTGAATGTCAAAATGAAATGAGGTGGTGAGATCTGGCTGCACTGAGAAAGAAAATTACCCATCACCAAAGGAGTTTAAGTGGATTTCAGAAGAGCAGAGAAGTCTCAAAACACTCCAGCAAAACAGGCATCTTTTTAAAGTGTTTTGCAGCAAAAATACTGCTCTAGGATTAACAAAAACTACAAGCAATTCTATGTGTTTTTAAAAAAGAAATCTAGAAAAAAAAGTAAGGCAGAATTCTAAATTCTTAAGTTGTTAGGTCTTTTGAAAATCATTAAATTGTTGTTTTTAAACCAGCTATGGAGACTACTTAGCAATGGCCTTTTGCTTTGATACCAGATGAAGGTTTTTTTGGGCTATTTTAAGGCTCGCAAATATTTATCAGGCTCAGTTCTATTAGAAATATGGCAATATGCAATTTTATTATCAATGCCAATGATAAGGAGATAGGATTGCAAAAACCTGTGTCCAATAACCAGCTGGTCTGATGTCAGTTTAGAAGTACAGGTCATAGAATTGCTACATTTGGAAAGGACCTCCAAAGTCATCGAGTGCAATTGTTAACTAATACTGCCATGTTCATCACCGAATTGTGTCCCCAAAGGTCACATCTACATGTGTTTTGGACACTTCCAGGCATGGTGACTCCACTACTTCCCTGTGCAGGCTGTCCCAAGGCCTGACCACAGTTTTAGTGAAGGAATTTTTCCTAATATCCAACTTAAATGTCCCCTCGTGCAACCTAGGGCCATTCCCTCTTCTGCCATTGCTTGTTACCTGGGAGAAGTGACCAACCCCCTCCTTGTTACAACCTTGAACAACATAATATGAGTACCAGACATTCAGCTGCTGCTTTTTCTTGAAAAAAAGAAAAAAGAAACAGAGATGCTTTTTGCTCAGGTTCCAGAAGAAAGTAGCAAAAAATTTCACACCGCACACAATTAGAAAAGTGAAAAATATTTTGACCCAAAAAATGCAGATTTTTTAATATAATCAGTGCAAAGTGTGTAGAAATACTTCATGAAAGCCTATGTCTGACAAAACTAATTATCTGTATTTCCCTTCCTTCTATTACAGCCTATCAATCATTTTTACCCTGATGACAATGTTGAGAAAGAACCACTAGATTTTTGCAACACAAGTTTCTCAAACATCCTGTTGCAGGTGCAATCTTATGGGAGAGAGGTAAGGAAAGTCAATACCTCAAGACTGCAACTAATTTAAACCTCTGATGACTCAAATTACATTCTGGTATTTTATCTCCTTGTAGCAGAAAGTACTTAAGCCTGTAATGTTAACCTCCCAGTGCTGCAACTAGTCCAAGTTAAGTGGAGAATCAAATCCTCAACCTGACATCACAGAAAAACAAAAAACCTCAGACTATTTTATTGTCAGCATTATGCAATGCTATTCTTTCATTATCCTGGAAGAGCAAAATAGTTGATTTTATCTGCACTTCTAACTCTGCAATGTGTGCTTTGGCTGGAGGAATAAACAAACTAGAAACATTCAAATTTTTGTTGTCAAAAGTTTCAGAACAAATAATTTATCTAACAGATAATTTAGCAGATTGCCACATCACAACTGTGAGAGTGAAAGAAAATGCTACTTTACCCTTATAGTTGACATACTGTGACACAAACAAAACTTCCCCCCCCCATCATTTATTTTTCTACTGGTGAATTGTTATGTAGAATATTTCATCTATATCCATACCCCCCTTGGAATCTAGTAAAGAATTTCTGTCTTGATTCAAGTTAAGAAATATTTTCTTTTAATCACATGACTGCACAAATGAAGGGTGATTTTCCCCTTTGGGGATATCCCCTTAGGTAGAAAGGCTGACTTCATTTAGGAATGTCCCAGATATGTAACAAGATATATTACAGATTTGATTGGTTCTGCCCTCATATTTTGGTGTCTGAGCACCTATTGATAAGCAAATGTCAATTCACAGTTGACTCTGAGTACATCCTAATTCACACCAGAATGAATTGGTGTCAGCTGCACAATTTGAAAATGTTGTATTTTTATGCTTGATAGTCACAAAATCAACTTCATCATCAACTACAATTTTCAAATATTCTCAAATATCTGTGATAAATAAGTCTCTGCCTTTAGACAAGGCATTAACATCTTCATTCCTGCTTAATTAAGCAAATTTCCTTGCTGCCACCCATCCCCAACAAGCTGGTCTCAAAATAGGCTGGGTTTGCAGTGTGGACTCGGCCCTCTATTTCCAGTCAAAAGTGTCAATCTGAGTGAGTCTGACAGTCAGACACTACTGAGTGTACAGAGAGAATGGGCTGGGATAAAACTAGAAAAGATTTCTTTCATTGACATATGAAGTAATTAACTTTTAATTGATGGAGAAATCCAATAATTTTTAAACCCCTTTTAAGTTTTTTATTCAAGGATCCTATTCATTATTTTTGTCTCATTGCATGAAGGGGTCAAAGCTGTTAACAAGCAATACAAGCATTGTGTTCACTGTTGCTGACTTGAGGACTTATCTGACAATATAATGAAAAAAAAAAATAAACCCACAAAGCTGCTATAGTAAGATAATTCAGAAAACTATTAGAAAATTAATCACCCAAAGGAAGAGCCATACATGATTGATGGCAGTGTATTCTTCTGAAGAAAGAGAAAGCTTGTTACTTTACAGAGCTCACAGCCCTAAGTGCTAAGTTCAGCAGTTTGCTTTTGACTTCATCCCCTCTACACAGATTCACACTTATGACTGCCCCAGTGTTATGCTCAACAGATGAATAGTCATCCCCCTGCCAAAATATTCCACTGAGATTGCTCTCATGCACGCACACTCCCAGCATGTCTCCATCTCACATGCAGTGCTCTGGTTCAAAGCACATCCTTCTGAGCATCAACACAAAACAAAAACCTATAGAGACCACAGAGGTTTTATAGGATTGCTGTGTGGCCATAAGTAGGAAGAATAAATACAATTTAACAGCTACAGTTATGCTTCTTCTGTATTATTGTGCAAAGGTTTGTTCATAGGGAAAACTTCCTAATGCGGTTTTTGATGGAAGACTGAGAAAGTTGCAGAGTCCAGGCTATGTCAGAAACATCATGCTAAGGATTTGTGCATACAATTTGTACATTAAAAAAGTTTTTGGAAGGACTCTGAATTCCACCTCTATCAAGCAGCAGAAGCCTAAAGGGAGAGTTGCAACAGGAAGAAATGGTTTGTGCCTTTTAATTTCTGTGAAAGCTGTGATGCAGAATAGTGACAGCTCATGGCAAAGGTGAAGATAAAGTCTCATTTTATCTCACCTGAACGTACCCTGCTCCCCAAGGGGAAACCTCCTTATCCAGAATACATGAACAGCAATTATGCTGCCATACATGAATAAATAGATTTTTTTTTCCACATGAATATATTAAAAATGAAGGAAAATTATAAAAAAATGAATATTCTGTTACAAGAATCCCACTTGTCCAAGAAGATTATAAATTCCACCTTATAATTATCCTTGTGGACCAAAAGTCATTGCAGCTATGTTGGTACAAATATTTATACAAATGTCAAGATAATTTTGTTCAATGAAATGCTGGTAACAATTACTTCATTTTTTCCCCCTCAAGTTATCCAAAACAAAACTATTCAATAAAAAAATAGGAATAATACAAATTCTGGAGATAAAGTAAAAAAAAAATTAAAAAATAGGTGGCCTTGAATTACTTGAGAGAGAATAAATTAGATAACAAGGAATTTATTGATTTGCATTCAGTTATCTTAAAGAGCACACTTGTAGAAGCAACTATTCAATATGTTTAAGTAAAGATAAAAGGAATATTAAAACTACAAGATGTTTGGAGATGTTTCTTCAGAAGTAAACTTTCCTCTTGGCAAGGTAAAACTGTACATATCTGAGAAATACAGCTCTTATCATTTGAGGTTATTATGCTGCCTTCACTAAAATCTCAGCAGAGCAGGATCTTTTCCTCTATAGCACAACTTAATTTTCAGGAGGGAGTTCCTACACGTTGAGCACTGAGGAGTTTCATAAAGCAAACAATTTCAGCTATTCATTAGAGCTATTACTCAGACCTTATTCAGCACCTTCAGCTTCTTGGAGCTGTGAGAGGACCAGGATGAACAGTAACACCAACAGCCAGAACCCTACCTAAGTGCAGAAGATCCTGTACCCTGCTTTCTGGAGATTTGCCTGCCTGAAATCCATCAAGTGCCATACACTGAACCCAAAGTTGCACCACTGGAGATGGCTTATGCTGGTGTCCCACCCATTTTGTAGCTTGCCATAGCAAACCCCAGCAAGGCTACTCTGAATCAGACTGAAAAAGAAAGATAACAAAACACAAACCAAACCAAGAACTTCTGCTAGCCAAGCTAAGTTGTTGGCTTGCCTACAAGGGCAGAAAATCACCACTTTTTAGGAGCCTAACAATAGAAGAGTGAAGCTGCAGGGTTTAAACATACAGAATGCAAAGGAAAGCATTGGCATTTAGGTGCTTATCTTCACCAAGGATAAACTGGTGATGTTTCAAACATCTTGCAATCCAGACAGACATCCTTAAGCACCAGATTTCAGCTCAGACTGGCCAGCCTCTCACTGACGTAGACCAGCTCTCAGCTTAGCACAAGCCTGCACATCATGTCACCTCATGTGTCTGCACAATGCAGACATTACTTTGAATCACAGCTTCTCTCAGCAATTATCTCTACTGTCACACAGGTAAATTTGAATCAGCACCACAGCAAAAGTACATAGGAAGTCATAAAATTAATTACAAGAGAAATGTTACCCCTAAGGTTGAAGAGCCTACTGAAAACCAGAGCCAAAAGCAACAGATTCAGCCTTACTTCATGCTTCCTGACCCCCAGCCTCTCTTCCTGGGATCAAAGCCCCAGTTCCTTCTCTTCCCTTGGCAGAAGGCCCTGATTGCTTGATAGATCCCAGCTGCTTTGATCTTGCCTCTTAACTCCCTCCTCCCCAGTACTCCAGCACTAATGTAGCAGCTGGGGATGGTTGTTACTCACACATGTGATAAACATGGCCCCAAGTATCCTTTCAACAAACAGAGTATCCTCTGTTTGTTGAAAGGATAAACGTCATAGCAAAAGAAGACAGGAAAACTTTCAGAACATTTATGTCTAAGCTCTGAGAAGAAGCATTTTACATAAATGTGGATAAAGGAAGCACATATTGGCTTAGTCCAGCAGCCAGAAGTTTCTAGAGCAGCTATTTTCCCCAGTCCTCTATGTTATTATTAATAGCAGAGATGGCTTGTCTGGCCCTCTATTTACTTCACTGTCCTTCCTCTGGCAGTTGTGGGAGAGACACAGAGAGAGGCAGGGGGAGGATTTTCTTGTTTCTTTTATCATGGCCTAATGGGTAGTTTGAGATGCATAGCAACATAAACAGGCAGAAAACCAAGAACAAATTACATACGCAAACTAACTTAGGCTCCAGAAATAAGAGTTGCTCAGGACGTGGCATGTGGAGAGGCAGAACAGGGCAAGTTACCTTCCAGCTGATTGGCAGACACCAGTGGATCGTCTTTAGGGATGAAGAAGTCTAGATCATGTTTTCTTTTTACTGCAGAACTATATGCTATACTCTGCTACTGACTACAGTGGGGTTACACGGGGTTGAAAGACAGCAATTTGGACACAAATGTGGTATTAATTACACCAGCTTTTGAAAACTCTGGTCCTGCTACTGAAGAAGAATGATTTCCACACGCCTCACTATGACATAAATCACTGAGTAGGTGCTTGGGGCTGGACAATCTGTGCAGAAGTACATGCTGGCTTTTCATCTCTCCAATTTTTCCTCTGTGATACTTTTTTCCTTTAAAATTTGGAAGAATGGAAACTATTTTTGCAAATTCCTTTCCAAGTTAAAAGGTTCAAGCATTCCATCATTTATATTTTTACCATGAAATTTAATTTTCTTCTTAAAACCTGGATTAAAAGTGACAAGTATACTGAACTCATGGAAATCATACACTGTTTGGGAGATATTAAAAACCATATGCCATCTTGCCTCTTAAATCCAGAATCCAAGTCATGGGAACCAGATCCTTGGTAAGACTTGAAATGCACATGACATACTCAGGACTCAGCAGTAACAATTATTTCTAATAGTCTGTTATGAGACTGGTATATCCTGTGAGCTCTGAAATGGACTGCTCAGGACAATGAATTTACCAGACCTGCCTGTGCACAAAAGTGACAACATTGTTTTAAGTTTTCTTCAGTTACTTTCAGAGATCTTGGAATATCATGGGGATTTTGAAAGGACTAGAGGCCAGCTTAGAAGTACCCATGGGAATGGATAAAAAGATGCAGTTTGTGAAAACTGAACTCACCTTGAATTTTGTCTTAATTTCTGGCATAAGAAACAGTGAATTCCATAAACACTGGTGTTACCAGTCTGTACTTGCACAGAACATCTTCAGTAATATCAACAGAACTCTCAGCAGGACCAGAGACAATACAGCAGTACATGCACTCCCATTTATTCCAAGTGTTTCTTTCTGGGGTGTCGTGGGGTGACAGCCTTTATCCCAATATCGTGTGTTGTGTCTGGCATCTGCGCCTTTCTCCCCGCCCCCCCCACCCCGGCCGTCTTGCCGCGGCGGGACGGGGAGGGAGGGGGTGAGGGTGACAGGGCACCTTGGCTTTGGCTTTTAGCTTGCTTGCTGCTGCTGCTTAGCTTGGCTTGCTTGCTTTTTGCGCTGTTATATTTTTCCTCCTTTTCTTTCCTTCCCTCTTTCTTACCCTCCCCTGAAGATACCGTACCGGCTCCGGACCTGACCTGGGACGTCCAGGACCCCCCGGAGTCTGCGAGAGAAGCTCAGCACCCTCCACAGCACTGCCTGGTTTCTTTTTTTTTTTTTTTTCCCTTTTCTTGTGTTGGGGAGTGTTCCTTTGTTACTTGTCATTAAATAGGTTTTATTTTCCACTTTGCTCCTCCGAGGAATTCCTTCCCGAACCCGGTATTGGGGGAGGGGTGGTTGGAGGTTTGTTTTTTAGGGGACTCCCTTTTGGAGATTTCCCCTAATTTGTCCTAAACCAGGACATGGGGGCAGTTCCAGAGGGGTGAATATTTCAATGTAAGTGATAGTTATCAGGAAACAGCAAAATTTTACAGATGACAAATTTTGACTGTGACATCTCAAAGATGCTTAGTAGCATAGTTCTAAAGTTCCCTCAATAGATGGCACATGAGCATTTGCACTTATGAATAAGAAAGTCTGGGTAGATCCATTCTGTTCTTTAATATAAGAAAATGTAGGTATGGACAGTTACTTTGCAGTAGGACAAGCTTAGAAATTCAGTGGACTACTATGAAACAATTAATTTATTTCTCTTGCTAAGATGTTTCCATCTTAACAGTACTGGCTATTTCCTTAGAATGTCCTGATGTTGTTATCTACTATTGTAGAAACTGGACTATTTTTTTTTTCCTCTTTCATTCTGTTAGCAAGTTCTACAGGCATATGGAATCAAAAGTCTCATTTCACCCTTACCCAAGGCCAGCAGGGTACCTTTTTTTTCAAACAGGAATTGCAAATACATTGCCTGCCATCTTGGCCCACATACATGAGGGGCAACCAAGTTTCAGAGTCTGATTTATTGGAGCAAGCTCTTACAACATTATATGGTTATGAACTTCTTATTAGCTTATTGCAGTAAGCCTTGGTGTCAGCTGAAAAGTGGTGTCTGGAGGTTTCATTTGAACATAAGGAAATCTGCATGACAAGAAATTGATTTCCTACAGTATGAATTCTCAGAGAAAAAAAAATCAGCTATCATGGCAGAGTATAAACAAGTACAAGTCATGGGTGGAAAGAAAGACAACTTAGTACACGTGAACTAATCTGACTTTCACACCTTACGAGTACAGAAGTCTGTGTTTACAGGTAGTTTAGCTCTTCTCCACCCAGACTTGAGTAATGACTGCTGCAGAAGCATGACCTCCCTGCAGCAGAGGGTCCTGCACACCTTGGTATTTGCTCCTCCACTGCAAAGTAAGTGTTAAAGAATTCGGAAATACAAATCAAGATTAACTAAGGCTTGTAAGAACAGGACTCACATCAGCATCCTGTCCATGCAGTTACTTAAAATCAACCACAGGAAGAACCAAATGATTTAAATCCTACTCTTGTTACAAGTTCCTTCTCTCATTAAGGATTCACAGATGAGTCCTATTGAGGGTGACATCTCACATATATTCTGTACAAAATGTTAGGAGAACTAGTCCCTCTCTCAAATTTAATTCTGCTTTTCCTCCTTACCTAATTAAATACAAAGCAAATGACTCATAAGTATATAGTGTATTTCAGCAAAGTATGGTACTGGCTGCTGCTGAGTCTTTAGGAGAAAACATTAAAATGGGTGGGGTGTTTTAAGGTCAAATCTGTCCTGTAATTTTTGAAATACAAAAAATTGAGTTATATTTGCTTTTAAAACCTTAAGATTGACATGAATATGAAATAACATTATAGCAGTGGAAATATTTAAAAACACTTTATAATTGCAATTTGATTTTTCATAAACAATTAGAAGTGAAAATATATAGTCACACTAGGAGGTAATTTATAATTTACCATAAAACCACATATGACAACTCCCAATGCAGAATCTTCAGTCTACTCAATAACAGTTTAAAGTCTAAACAAAGAAAAATTGCTAATTAATCAGATAGTTAAACATGTATGACTGGTTTTACATGGACTAATCTGTACATTATTATAAAATTACTGGATATAACTTTGTTAGCCAAATGAAACAATTACAGATAAGTCATAGTGTGCAGGGACATGGCTAATATAGTAACTTCTTTTATATAAGACAATGCAGAATCTATCCAAATATCATGTTACTGGAAAAGTGCACCAGGGCAAACCCTAGAGATGAAGTAATAGGGTTAGTGAGCCAAGGTTTCTCTTTCCTAGCCTGCTGTAAGTGATGTTTTTGTCGCAGATGTACCTAATGACACACACTATTGGAGTGAGTGTGGAAAAATCTTCGCACAAGAAATGTTATACTTTTATTTTCCTTGCCAGGCAGAAATTGATTCCATACAGTGTTATGACAGATCCTGTGAATACTCTGTTCTGTGCAGAAACATACTTTGGTGCCACAGATATTCTGTGTTCTAGTTTCGGTGGTTTTATTCAATATTAAAACTACTATTTGTTGCTCAAACTTTATTATTAGAGGCATAAAGTTTGTATGACTAAAGATGAAAGCTTAGCTTGTACCACTATAAAAGCTTGAGAAAATCACTCAAAAGTAGAAAAGGAAAAATGCAACAAAATAACCCAACTTTTTCCCTTTTCAGCAAAGCTCCCGTTCAAAGAAGGGTTCAGCATAAGTGCATGCCAATTCTGTTTTAACACAAAGATATTGAAATCAGGGTCAAAGGCTTATACCTTGGTTGGTTTGTGTTTGGGTTGGTTTTTTGTCACTAAGCTGAGTTAAAAGCCTTGGCTTTCCTGTGTGCTCAAAGGGCACTGCAAAGCTCTGCTTTTCCCCTTCCCTTTGCCTCCAGGTCCCATATAATTGATTCTGACCAAGTGTTAGCCGTTACATCCAACTCCCAGAAGTTTTTCCTGAACTACGGTTATTCCTGGTGATTCATACGTCTGAGAATCTTTCTAAAAAATAAACTGTTGGAACCTTTAAAATAATTAGCTTGGCTCTTCTAGCGCACAGGATCTTTTGAAGAGATTGCAGGGAAGGGAGAAATGTAAGAGAAGTGGAGGGCTGGCCCTTGTGCTTGTGGAATCCCGGCATTGGGAAAGCAGTTGTCTTTATCTGCTTACACTGGGGACAGATGCAGAGAGCCAAGGGCAACTTACCTCCCAGATGCAGTGACTAATGGCATGTAAACATATCAAAGAGGTCTCCTCTTTTCCAGTTAAACAGAGTCCAACTTAATTTTTATTTCTTGAGAGTGAAGGGGAAATTTTAAAAAAAATAAAGGTACAGAAGGCTTGCACCCTTATCTAAACTAGTCAGTACCTTTCCAATAAATATTTTAAAGTAACTTTCCTTTGCCTCATAGGTATTCCGTGTCCTCCACACTGAGTAAGGTTTTAAGAAGAGCAATAATCAAAAAAAATTCAAAAGACCTGCTGCTAAGCTTGTTGCTGACTCATTCACAAAGGTTAGCATGCTGTCTAATCTATTCCTAGTTCTGTTTATTCACCTGGAAAATTTAGGTACAAGTCATAATTAGTGTTTATAAAGCACTCTGAACCCCCCCTATAATTACTTCCTCATTAAAAGCCTGTATGATTTGACTCTCTACACCACCAATACCCTTGTGTGTCCTCCTGACTCAAGGATGTCATTCTAATCAAATATTATAATTTCAGAAAGACTTACATAGTTTCTTTTCTGATCCCTTTTAGTTCTCTGGTTTTTCTGGGATTTGGTATTCTCCATGCTATATTGTATGTTGGCCTTAAAAAACTGAAAGCTGAGAACCTACATTTATTCCCTCAAATGCTGAAGTCTAAATATCGGGGTGTTCAGAGGATAAAAAGAGAATTCGCACTTGTCATGTGCTTAGGGGAAATTTATCAAGTAGAAAAGAAACTTCTAAAAAAAAGCCCCCTGAGGAGGGGCTTGCTTTTCCAAGGAAGGAACTAGCAACTGATTTGAAGATTATTGACATGAATCAAGAGTTCTCAAATTTCAGGAGAAGTCAGGTTTGGGAATAACAGGAAAAACTGAATTTGGTGAGTCCTTTACCAAGAATAACTCTTCTTATCTCCTGATAAAAATTGTGTCCTCTTTCAATGCCTTGTAGGGTTTCCACTGGCTGGAATTGAGAGTCTGCTCTGTATAGGAGCCACTCCAACAGCCAAGTGCTTTCTCAATAATAGCTTTCAGCTCCTGCTTTTCCTGTAGCATGCACTGAAGGCAATGAATTCCCTGTTTCTTACAGTCATCAGAATTGTATTCTCTGTCCTAGAGCTGCGTTATGCAGGCTTGTTCTCCCTGCTCCTTGGAAGTTTGAGCCAATCTGCCCTGAGATCTCAGTATTTGTAGGAGTACATATAAATTGAAGACAAAAGTTAATTAGATTAAAAAGTTTTGCCTTTCCTTAGTCAGCTGGAGAATATCTGTGTGCATTCAGACACACAAATGTATAAAAACAAGACTAGCAACTACTTGTCTGCTTGCTTTGCCTCAATACTCCTGAGCCTTCTTTTGGCTGTGCTCGGGTTCTTGAACTGTTTGTGCATACTCTGAACTGAGATTCCTTCTCTGTCTTTCTGACCGTTTGGGTCAGTGCTCTTCCGCTCTCCTGGCCACTGCGTGCTCTCCCTCTGAGTCTTTATGTCCTAGCAATTAGACATTATGTCTTTGTTTCCCCACCAGGGAAATTCCATTGTTTCAACTTCTGGCTCTAAGGAGGATGGGGAAAGGCTAAGGTTTCCTCTCTTTTCTTTTTTTTCTGTTTTTTCCCCCTTTTTGTCTTAGGCACAATTATTCAGTGTTAAGAACTGACTGGTTCACGGATGTAAGTAGTCTCCTGCTCCTTAACTCCTGAACACTTAGGAAATCTTCTGTATTATTTCTGTTTTGTTTCCATCTTAACAGAGAACTCAATTACAAACAGTAATAACTACACTAAACCACTTCTCTTGCCCATGCAGTGAGTCACCAGGATTTTCCATAATGTTAAGATGAATAAGCACATTTTTTTTGGCTTTTAATAGTCAACTATGCTTCACAGAAAAAGGGAGCTTTGACACTACTTCTAGACGTGGAATCTTCTCCCCCTGCAAGCTTTTTGCCCTGTGGATGATAAAAGGGTTATGCACTTTTCCATCAAACTGGATGTTGTACATCTTGGTCTTATGAGTCAACACAGCTTTTTAACTAAGCTGCCTTGTAAGCAAGATAGCATCTGCAAGATGAAAATGAGAAACAGCTGCAACAGAGGACTAACTAGAACCTTGTTTAGACACTGTGGATATGCATATGGTGACCCAAGGATATTCCAAAAACTACACCAGCCTCCCAAAAATTGAAGGCCACTATCTCTTTCATTAATTTTTATGCTGGCTTGAAGCAAAATGTGGTACATGATCAAATTGATCCGTCCATAGGATAGACACAGTATGCAGTGAAAGCTCACAGTGCTGTAGAAATACAGAAGTTTGTCTCTCTCTGGCAGGACTTTACAGGGATTTCAGTGTACTATTTCATATCACTGGAAAAAATGACAAGTGGAAATGTAAAGCTTGCTTAAAAAAAGGTTTTCTCAGTGTAACTGGAGAACTCAATATATTTCTGCTTTTCATAATGTGGTATTTCCCCCAAACTGTGAGATGATTGTGCTTTGTACCTCAGTTCAAGCACTTTAAATGAATGTAATTTCTGTAACAATCAGAAAAAAGGAATGGACTCCATCAATTTAACCACTTAGACCATATATGAAAAGTTGTTATTTTAGTATTTATACCAACATTCTCCAAAATAACAAGGAGCCAGTGAAATTAAAATTCCAATGCAACATACTCTTCACTATCAAGAGCAATGAACGGTGTCATTGAGAGTGCTGCAGTCATGAGGGGAAACCATGTCACTGGGATACAGAAACTCATATTTCATATGGATTTGAGAGCCAGGCCTGCTGTTAAACCATTTCAGTTTTGAAAATGAGCTCAAGGAATTACCAAAAAGTACAGGGGAGGGAGGCAGAGCCCCTGGTAGGACTAATCAGTGATGCTGCCTGATTTCTAGGGGATGGAATGATTGCAAGACACAATAGAAATACTTAAAGACTGGTCTTTTCATCAATGTCACCCCAGAATGGGGTAATTTAAAAGTGCATGCATCATTAGGCCACTTAAAGAAATAGCACAAACTACCTGTTTTTTGTGCTCCTATACCTGTGTTTTACATTTATGGTGGGTTGGACTGGGGCACACCAAGGTTTCTGAGTTAATATCATTCGTGCACCTCATTCTTAATATGCTGCTTAATTCCAGTTTCAGATAATGCATAAAGTTGTTAATGAAGGCACAATATTAAGTGCTTTCGTTTTGAATATTCTCTCTTAACTGCACATACACATTCTAATTTAGTCCTATTTATTGGTATTTCTCATCCTTGTGATTTTTATGATCCAGACAATTTAGACTGAGAGCAGAATTTTAAAAAGGTACAACATGAAATAGATTGCAAAATAATTTACCCTATAATGTATTCCATAGAGCTATATTGTGCCTATAATAAGAATAGATAAATTAAATTTGATGTAGAGGTAAATGGGCATATAATTAACTCATTTATTTCATGTCTCTTCATCTAGTAATACTGTAATTATTTTTCTTTGCAATCAAGTTATTACAGCACAATTTGATTTCAACATAGTATATGATCTACTGTACCGGATCTTGTGATTCTGTGAAGGCAAAGAAATTTCTCCTACCTGTCCACTTCAATCCCCCCAACATCTGCTCTATTTCAGCAGGTAGAATGAAGCTACCTGACATGCCCCTTTCAAAGTCAGACTGAGCAAAGCCCTGGAACGTGCAGATGCATCATTAACCCTTTGCTCGTTAGAGGGTGTAGTTAGAGGGTGTGGGTGTATGAGTTGATTTAAAAGAGCTGTGCAATACCTTTTGGAAATCTATCTTTAAACTGAGAAAGCAAAAGGAGCCTAGAACTAACTTTATTGAGTTTTATCTTAAGTCTTTGCTCCGTACCAAATCTGCTCCTGAGAGTTCAGGTTTTCGTCTGACAGGTAGAGTTGGTATTCTTCAAAGACATCTTGGAGATGTCTGGACATTAAAATGGAACATAGAGCCAAACAACTGAAGCTTGCTGCAGTCTCATTGGATGTTTTGGCTGGGTAGTTGTGTGACACATAAAATGACAAGTCTGCCTTGAAGACCAGAGATTCTTCAAGGTCATCTTGGCTGGATGCTTTTCTGTCCCCAAGGAATTTGGCAGATTGCAGAAACTCTTATCACATGTGCTTCTCAACATGTAAATTGAGTACTTTCTCTTTAGAAATAGAAGCCATTGTGCCTGTACAGTTGGGGAAACTCTACTATGTCCTCAGGAACACAAAGTTATGTGAAAGGACTCTTCCCTAACTGTGTGACAGAGACCTTAATTCAAAAGGAATTCAGAAGTGTTTGAGAGAACAGGGCAAGTCAGTATCAATCTCACGAACAATTAAAATGCAAATAGCAAGACAACTGTGGCTCATTTGCATTGTTTGAGAAAACACATCTTACCCTGCAAATGCTCTCTTTCTGCCTTGCAAACAAATGTCAATGTTATTTCAGTTGCTGCCTGCACAAATTAGTTTATTCTACAAAGCAGTTGAAAAACTGGTGTCAAAACTGGTCTTTGCCTTCAAGAATGTCGTTTTCTCATGTGTCTTTGCAAAAACACGTGAAAAAAAACCCCTAGGACCCCTGGTTTGTTTGTATGTAAAAAGATACTGGTGATGTTTCCTGTTTCATATTCCATTCCTGTAACAGCTTCTCAAGGATCCTTTCTTTTTCTGTAAGAATTAGGCTATCTGTCTCATTACAGTTTCAGAATCCCACTTCAAGAGGTTAGAAAACTCAGAATGCATGTGGCTGGCAGCAGCCTAGTTTTCATCCTTATATTGCTATGCAAAACTTTGATTCATATGGCACAGTTCACCTCCCACCCTGTGGACTCTTGCATCATTCTGTGTTCTGTGGAATCCATAAAGAAACTGTAATGTTTGTTTGCACTTGCCTCACCCCTGGCAGCTGCTGTATGGAATCAAGTGAATGAAGTATAAGATTACCTATCTCCTGGAAAGAAACAAACCAGAAAGGATGGTGTCATCATGGCAACACAATTCCACCCTAAAAAATAATATAAAACCCACTGCCACTCAATGTACAGTGTCTGTGGCTGATCTTCTACTTATTACGCATGTCTAGGGAGGGCATGAGCATATCAGAGAATCATTTAGTCTGGAAAAGACCTTTAAGATCGAGTCCAAAATCAATCTGCAGAACTGCAGGCAAGCCACAGGAGAACCTTTTCATACTTTGAAAGTGCAAATTTATGCTTTGAAAAATCTCTGCACTACATGAGAAAATGAGCTGCTCTGATGTTGCACTGTTTGGTTCATTTGTGGAAGTCTGGGTAATAATTCTGCATTCTACTGACTTCATGGGAGGCAGTCCACAAAATAATTCATAATTCTGTATTTGGCAGCATCTAACACGACCACAGTAATAAAGGTACAGGTCACCATAGGAAATTGCTTTTTAATGGGCAAGCTCAATCCTCCAAACAGAATGAAATAGCGATCAAATATATGATGTTATAATTAAATGTGTAAGAAAAAAAACTAAATGAGAGTTGGAAAGGCAACTTCTTCACCTCTGATTTAAGCCCTTGACTTTGAAACCTTGCAAACTCATTCCAATATACTTCTAAAATACATCTAAAAGTGTATGATTTTAAAATTACTTTTTTTCCTATCTGATACATAATTATTCTCTTGTAAAGAACAGGTGTAGGTACAAAGGTAGATTGCAAAATCCAAAGAAGCATTGTGATGTTCCTTCATTGTTCAACAAACTAATTGATTTGCTAAGAAGAAATTATTTTTTCCTTTTAAATGTGATAGCTTCCATGTCAGCTAATTTCACAGGAATGTACGTAATAATGCTGCCTGCTTGAACATCACTCAATGTAGATTTAGAGCAGTAAAAATTTGATTCAGCAAATGAAGTCTGACAAAGATGATTCAGAAATGGGAAACACTGGCAATAGGACTGGAAATTCAGTCACAAGCTGGAAAGTAGCTCTTCTCTCACTTTAAATAAAGGTACAAGCAGCTTAGCTGGCTGCTACATAGGACATTCCCTCTTCTCAAATATCATTTTACAGTTACAAATGTGATTTCTTGTTTAAATTAGGGAAGAAGAATGACAGTGTAGTTGCCCAAAGCGCAACACTTAAAAACACCACGGCATTTTGCTGAAAGGTATTGTGAAAGTTTGCTTATCTCTTTAAGTCATATGCTTCCATACATGAAAGCAGCATGAAATATAATCCACTTAGCTGGCCCCTGGGGGTTCTGACTAGAGGCACAGTAGTGGAGAGAAAAGACAGCATGCTTCATATACCTGCACAAGAGGAGCTGGCATTTTTCAGGCTGACAAAAAGTCCCTGTGTGCCAGCCAACAGATGTGGCCAGATTTATGACCGAGAGTGTGCTGAAGTTAAGAAAGGGATGGAATAAATTACTCTGTTGTGCCTGCAACTGAGTAACAGCAAAAAGGTCGTGTTTAAGTCACATTTTTCTCCTGGTGCTACTCCCAAAATGATACGCTCTATAAACACTTCATTATTAAACTGATGAGCCTATCATTAATTCTGTTGCAGCTCAAGTTCATGAATACTAACCTTTTCTGTATCCCAGACAGGTATTTATATATTTTGTATCTTCCATAAAATGAGAGATTTTTTTATGTCAAGAATATTATTTTTACACCAAAAGTGCTCTAAGTCCTCTCCACATCTGCCAGATTACAGATGAAGTTTATCCAGAGATTTAGTAATGTAAAAAGACTTAAACAGTGACTTTCAATAAAAATGAACAAATTATAAACCGTTTCCTTTTTCTACATCTATCATAAATTATTGACAATATTTACTACTTGGCATACAAGTTACATTTTCTTTTGAGTGAGATTAACCAGTATTCCCTGAAATAACTCAGCCTGGAATACCACATAGAGGTTTTGGCCTTATCAGGCAACAATTAACAGTTAATGAGATATTTAAGCAGATCCCATGTCCCTTCTTCCTATTGAGAATATGAAAATCAAAGCATAGTCTTTTTCTATGGAAAAGACTTCAGCTTATTTACTTTTGGCATGTCTTCCTGCTTCAAAGGACTATGAGCTTTTGGAAAAGGAAATTAGATGTTTCGTGTGGAAAGCTTGATGCCATTATTTCTAGTCCTTGGAGATGAGTAACAGAAGTGTTTTGTTGTTGGAAATCTGCTATCTTGTAATGAAAAAGAAGAAAATATATTCCTGGTTTCAGGAATTCTGCCCTCACAGTTTCACAGGGGAGAAGCCTGATGTGGTACAGTACAGTGCTCATTCCCACACTGTGTTTCTGTCTTCTCTGACATAAACCCTCTGTGCTCAGCACTCACCCATGTTAGAAGTTGGCCGGTAATTCAAGAATTATACCCATTTTTTTCCAGGGGACAGCACCAGTCATGTTGGTAGGCTGAGTACAGGTTTCTGAAAAATTCTGTGTATCCAGTTAAACAGATGTCATGCTGGGTTTTTTTTCCTGGGAGGAGAAAACCAGCATTCAGGCATAAAGATTCTCTTCTATAGAATATGACATGCATATATAAAGGACAAAGGCCATTCCCTTTTTTAAATATGATGGCATGGTCATTTCTCAGCCTTGAACTTAAAGTTGTTACCTAACTTTTTCTCTAAATGAACATTATCTTTTTGCTGGTTCTTTTAAGCTTGAATTCTACTTTGAAATATCCTGTAGTACAGTCTGATTTTTACTTTATTCACCATGTCTGAGTCAAGTCTCAGTTGTCTCACTCTAGGGTGAAAGAGAATGATAGTTTCCCAAATGATGAGTCACAAAATGAGCAGTCCAAAGGCTGTTTTTATTGAATCAAAAATTAAAATCTTGGCATCAAAAAAACCCGCAACTCTGCTGCCACCTACTTCTGCTACCAAACTACTTTTCTGAATGAGGACAACTTTTCACTTTAGCCACAAGCTTTCAATTAAAGCTGATCCATACAGCAGGATCTAATCTGGTCTGATTGTTCCACATCAGACCTATGTCTCTAATTCTATAATAGATCCCTTAATGACTTGTTCATTCATTTTGCAAAATAGTTGTAAACCTTTTCAATCTTCATTCTAATCTCACCTGCACACTGCAACTGATTTCAGGTTTTCTTTGAAATTGAGTAACATCATTGATGAAATTTCTCTTTTCCTTCAGATGTAAGAGTGTCATAGTT
Organism: Serinus canaria; assembly: GCF_022539315.1. NCBI lineage: Eukaryota > Metazoa > Chordata > Aves > Passeriformes > Fringillidae > Serinus > Serinus canaria. The sequence continues at coordinate 30,514,460 of NC_066321.1, forward strand.
TACAGCAAATAAAAAATCCTTGAGTTAGACAGTAATCACATGAGGAACACTGATGCCTTACTCCAAATAAATAAAATATAATTTCTTCAGAGCAACTTGCATTGAACAGTCCTTTGCCCTACCCTGATTCTCTGAATTTAAGTTTCACACTGTAGAACTCGTAGCCTCCAAACTACCCAAAATGCAAATTCTGTTACACTTGACTCCCCTTTCATCTTGTACCTGATTGTAAGCTATTCAAACTCTAATCCAGATCTCTCCAACTCAATTTACCGTAAATTATGCAAAATGCCTGCAAAAAAGATGTGCAATTGTTCCAGTTTCTCTGCTTTGAATATGCATTTAAATGAACATATTCAAGTAAAGTGTTACTACTGCTGTCTGTCCAAATACGTGTGACAAACTCTCTATTTTTAAAATTACTTGACAGAAAAAAAAAAATGACAGAAAAATCTTTGAATTCTTTCCAATTAGTTGAAGTCTTTGTCAATGCATGCCAGTTATTTGGCATAAATTAACTTTTGCCTCATTTCAGGTGAACAAGGCAGACTGTACTTCAGCAGCAGGGAACAAAGATTTCAAGGACAGGCTAAAGAACTGTTTCTAATTTGTAAAAAAAAGGGGGCTTTGTGAAAATTACTTTTGAGATACACTTGATAATGCATAAAATCCACAAGTTTTATTTTATGTCAGCAATTTTTTGACTGACATTTCAGAGCAAATATTTTGACATATTTTGACCTATTAACTCAGAACATTCTGATGCATTATGAAAAAAGAACATTTTCATTTGACTCTTTTAGAAAGCCTGAGCAATACTAACAATAAAAAAGTAAACATGACTCTTTTTTTCAGTTGCTGAATGAAAAATGATATGTTAAATTAAAACATTCCTTGAAATGTTTACACTTTTTGTGTTCTCAAAAACATGGCACGCTGAAAAGCTGCCAGTTTAGTTAAATGTCACACACAGTTTAACTCTAAATATTATCCAAGAAAAGTTTAAATTTAGGATTAGATGGGTAAATTTCTCTTATGTTAGTGATTATGTATATACCATGTCTTAAGTATAAAAAAAGCAAATAAAGACTGATTGGTTTATTGGCGAGCAATAGTATATAGATTCCAGTCATGTCTCCTAAACTTCTTGGGCTTAAAGTACCAATTTAAAAACCTGAAAAATATCACTAATTTTCATTCCTTGGGATTTTTTCACATCTGAGGGCTTTATACTAGCCTAATCCTAAAAATGCAGCTTAAAGTAATAAAAATTAGCTGCTAGTAAATGGAATGTTAACATTAAGGGTTTTATGCCAAATTTGATATCTAAACTTAAGTGGAAAATGGGCTGAACAAAGTACAGTGTGATTTAGGCTTCTGAAAATGTAGTGATTGAGATTTTCTTAAATCTAGATCTGAGTATTTCTTGTAGATACAAAAACTAAAATCCATTCTGGGGGAAAATGAAAAGGAACAAACATGGTATTGACTTGAGCACATAGCTACTGTTGCATCAGAAACCATTCAGGGGAAGAAAGGGAATAGATCCCAGTATTCTGTGGGAAGAAGAGACTTTCTCTCCTTAGACCAAAACCATGAACCACCTCACTTTGCTTTTGAAAGACCCTGCCCATAGGTCTGTGACACCCTGATGACTAATTTTAGATTCAGCTGCAACTTGGATCTCTTCCCCGTTCTCTTTTGTGAGGAGTGCCCACCACACAGACGCCATCTGGGCCTCACTGAGCCCGGGTGTTGGTGGGGGTGGGGAAAGGAGCAATGTTAAGATGTTATCTTGTCCACCTGATTATCTCTGTCCCCCAACTATAATGTAATTGAGACTGTTCAAAACCTGGGCACATTCCAGCCTGTGCAAGAGGATTATAGTGCCACTCCAAACATCTGCAGTAGTGCTAAGGTTGAGCTCTCCAGCCTTTATCCTTGGCTCCACTTTGTTGGTGGAGCCTAGAAGGGCTTCCCAAGGGAGCAGCCTGCAGCTGTTTTGCAGAGATCCTATGCCAAGGCAATTTTCCTTCAACAGGAAACAGGCTTTGAGAATACCTTATACATCCTCAGCTCTCTTCTCATTAGGAAGACACTGGAACAGACTTGGGAGTGTTTCTCAGCCACTCTAACTGCACTGTTTCCCTTAATACTGTACTAATGTACTGTGCTAACACTTTTTATCACTGACTTGGAAAAGTGATTGATATTTATTGAATTGCTATTTCCTGTGCAGTTTTGTCTCTGAATGTCCTTTCCCTTCAGATGTGAAGGGATTAGAGTCTTGAGTGTAGAAACTGAATATTATCCTGTATAAATGACTTCCAACATGCAGCACAACTATATATAACTACTAAATTACTGGAAAGTGCATGCTTTTTCCTAATTTCTGCTCTAACAATGGTTATGTACAGAGTAATCATCAAGAAAGGACCTGGTATAAATCACAGATTACTTGAACAACTTCTGTAATATATTTCTATTTCCTTTTCTGAGTTAAGACAAAAAACTATAAAGAAAATCAATGATCAAGGGGCTTAAAAGTGTCAGTGATGTGCCTAGGCTAGAGTGTGAAGCTATGGATGCACCCATAGCACTCAATGGAACATTGTATAGAGACCCCTGAACATGGACCACCAAGCTGATGTGACATTTTGTAACCTCACTGAAATATTAATGAACTTGCCAAGCAGAATATCTTTACAGGTGCATCTTTTTTTTTTTTTTTTTTTTTTTAATAGACCAATTATTGGTCTTGGCCCTACAAAAAAAAACTGTGGAATGACTGGCCTGGCCTTATCTTCTCTTGCACAATTTCAATTCCTGTGCTTTGCTGCTGCAGAGCCCAAAATCACTCCCTAGCTTCTTAAACTGCTGCAGTTGAATTAAAGTGATTATTATGAATTCCTGTGCAAGAAGTATTGGAGATTGGACTTCAGCCTGTTTCACCACATTAAAAAATCACCACCTTTTCACTGGTTCTCAAAGACTCCTCTTCTGGTGTACTTCAACTGAAAACAGAATTAAATATTTCCTCCAAAATCAAGATTCCAGAATGTTTCTTCAGGGCCTTGAATGTCTTTCTAAAATGAGTCATCCACATACTTTCTATCATACACCAGTGTGAGAACACAGAACAAATGTCCATGTTTCAAGAGAGCAGCAAGGTACCTGAACATCCCCACCATGGCCCTGAAGCCAGGTGTTTCCACTTGTATCTGAGGCATGGGAGGCAAAGTCCACAAATTAATCTGAAAAACTAGTAATGATCTTGTTCCATTTTAATCTAATGCTTCCCTTGTTCTAGTTTGGTATTAGTTTCAAGGAAAGATAATTTACTAGCTCTTCACTGTCTGAAATGAGAACACTTGAGGGCTTCTGCATATCCCACTAATGGGGGCTCAGTGACTGAGGCATTTCAGTGGATATACTTTGGAAAGTAGTTCTTCTCTCTTCATATTGATAATCTGAGCCAAATATCAAAAAGGTTGCTAGGGCTGATCTATTTTTTCCCCTCCTTGCCACCATTGTGGGTATTGTTAAAGGAAGTAAAAGCAAAATTCTGCTGTGCAGTTTGTCCTGCACCTGTATGCTTCCTATACTGTGTCCTTCCAAGGCAGGGAACATTATGAGTGCATGGCTTTTGCTTTGAGTCCAGCAGGAGATGTCATGATGCAACTTTTCTGGGAATCTGTTCGGGGCAGACTGAACAAGCTGGGCTAAAACCTGTTTGGAAATGTGTTTTTCCTGTCCTGAGAAAATGAACCCAGCAGCTTCCTCCCAAACTCTGCATTTGGAGGCTGGAACTATAAGTATTGAATGGTATTCAGTTTGTGTAGGAATATTTAGGCCTTCAGTGTATTTTTGGATATTGGTCCCTGGTAATAGGCGGGGAGCTCCCATTGATGCTGCTGGTTGCCAAGTTGTACTCTGCAATGGCACTAGGCTGTGATGGGTTTTGCATTACCCTTAAAAGCACTGCTGGAAGAGACACCACACTGCTGGCTAGCAGTGTGATTTCTGCAAACACTGATTCAGAAATGGAGCAAGCCTCCTAGCATGCCAGCACTCCCCCTTCCTCCCTGAACTCCTATTCCATCTCCAATAACAGGAGTATTGGAGTATACTCACTTCACATGTCTGAATTTCTGCACATGATTTGTGTGCACCACTCATGGATGCCAAGAGATTCTAGGCACAGGGACATAATGGTTCTTTTACCTATTTCCAGGTCTCTTCCTTGTTTTACTCCGTACACACAAGCAAAAACATAGTCACCCAATTTCAGGCAAGACGGCTCCTGTGCCTTTGATGGAAGGCAATGCAGATAGAAAAAATTTCACCACAGCCTTGAGAGGAGTGCAGGAGCCAGTGCTGTGCTCCAGCACCACAGGGTGCTGTGGCTACCTGGGTTCTTCCCTGTGCTGCCTTACTTCCTCTTACTCATGGCGGTGAAACTCAAAGTTCACAAGGAAACAAGAGGATCCTGTGGGTTGTAAGCAACCCTTGCACCAGGCAGAAACAACAACAGAGCTGAAATTTGGAGGGTCATAAACAGAAGAACAGCGTGAACAGAGCACTTGAAGGCTTGGAACTCTCACCTCCTTTCAGCAGCAGGGATGCACACATGGGAAGGCAGCTCACCAGCAGCAGGAACCACACTGCCTCCAGCTGGAGCCATTTCTTCTGTCAAGTCAAGCAGTGTCAATTTTTCAAGGGGCTATGGCTTTTTGGAAAGCAAATAAGGTTTTCCTTGTGGAAAAAATGAATGCTGCTATTTCTAGTTTTTGGAGTTATGTGGATAGATTTCCAAACAATTAAACACTTCTGCATCCAGTGGTGAAAAAGGCTCCCTTCAAAGATGTGCTCTCAGTTTCAGGAATACTGAACTCCCAGTTTCACAAAAGAAAAACATAATGTGGTACAGCATGGGGCTTCTTCTCTTCACAGTGCTTTCAATATTTTCACTGTGTTAGAACTTCCTTTCCTTTATCTGTATGAATTCAGAGACATACTTCAATCTCTGTAGTTAACTTTACATGTTTCCCAGTCATACAGTTCAGCACAGTTGAAATGCTTAAAATCTTTGACTGATATCTTGTGTGAAAGTTATTCCTTACCTATGTCTTAATTTCTGAGGAATTTGGGATTCCTTCTCCAATAGTTAGTGTCATTAAACAAGGAAGGGAATGAGAAGTGAGAGTGAGAAAAATGTGTGTCTTCCAGGAAACATTCAGCATTTGAGATCCACACAGACAGCTAAAAGAAGTTCTGCAGATACTGGCACCAAAGCAGAGGTGTGGAGGAATGCCACAATAAAGAATTTATTACCTTGGGCTTCCACAGTGTATTTTCCTGTACTACAGCAATTTTGTGTGGTGAAGAGGAAGACATAAAGAAACAGGGCAGAGCTAAACATAAGAAAATTGTTTATGATATAAAAAAAAGTGTATAAAGTTTCTGTTAACTGAACCTACATCCAAAGCTATCAGCCTTTCTCCTTTCTGGAAGCCATTTACTGTCATGTGAAGAAAAAGTGGAGGAACAGGAAGCAGAGTTGTAATAATGTCCAAAGACCATTGCAGTAAACAGAAAGATGAAGTGCTGCTTTCTCAGCAGGTATCTGCTCAAAACAGGATCTGCAAATCCTCATAGCATTGAGTCAAATCCATGATGTAAATCCAACAATAAATGCAGCTTGAAACCACATCTTCCAAACAATCACAAGAGCTAGATATGTTATAAATGGTAGAGAGAAAATAGAATTTATACAGTCAAAAACAGTGTTAGCATCAATGATGTCTTAGTTTTAGCCTGACTTGGGGAAACTGCATAGAGTCTAAAACCAAACAACATTTAGCAATTTTTTGTGTTTCAGGCTTAATTTAATATTATTTCTTTAAAGGAAGGAAAAAGCAAGTTTCTTTTAATCACTGATCCTGTATACAATAGAAGGATGCATATGCACAATTATTTGCAATAATTGTGAAGTTTAGAAGTTTTATTAGGAAAAAAAGTTTTAACAAGTTTTCTAACTGGGAATCCTAGAGCTCCTGGTCATACTGAAGTTATGTGGCCCACATTCCTTCAGCTCAACACAACGAAAGCCTGTCGGCCCATTTTAGAAATGGTGTGGCAAATCCACTCTTCTCTTCTGTATTCAGAACAAAGTACACCACTTTTGCTTTTTTTTACTATTATTTTTATTGTTCTGCACTCTATGAATGCCAGAAATATATTGTCAGGAAGATTAATCTAACTGTACTTGGTTCATGTTATTATTCCTTCCTGTCACTTTTGGACAGCTGGCAGACATGAGTAAGCAAATAATTCTGCTTATGGAAAAATTATTTTAATGGTTATTTATAACTTACAGTCTCCAATACAGGGAGTCAAGTATTCAAGATGTGGTAACACAGTCTGACTGATCTGGTGCATGCTGTTTTGGGATGAACTCCTCATTTGTCCCTGTCTGTCCTGTCTCCTGTAGTGAAGAAGTCATTAAGATGGACGGAAAATGACTGAATACATGGGTGGGCTACATTGTGCATTTAGGAATTGAGTCCTGTTGAATTCTTGTCCTATTATGAAATCTTTATTTATAAATGCAAGAACAGCATCAAAAGAAAGAAGAAAGATTCTCCCAAACCACTCCCAAAACTCAAGGCCTGACACTAAGCCTCCCTACTGGGTAATAGGAAGCATAATTTCAAATCCCCATATTGAGAGGAAATTTTATAAATAGGTTCATAAGATAGTTTCAAGATGAGAGAAAACCTTTTAGTTATTTAAACCAGTTGAAATTCTAAGAATTTGCTCAACTGTAGCCACATAATTCATGCCAGTTTTTCTTACCCACAGAAACTAGAAAGGAGAAAGTGAATGCCAGTTATTTGTTGCATGCCTTGGATATTATAGAACTTACTTCCATGTAACTTCAGAGCTGGTCAGGATGCCTGTTTGCTCTGACAGGCACTTGCTCTTTCTTTCAGCAGAGCTACTAGAAGAATCCTTTTGTTTTTACCACCTATGCAAGCCTACCACAGATGTAAAACAACAACTGTACAAGAATATTTTTAGTGCTTTATTAGGCCCCCTGAGCCAAAAGGGTCTTCTTGATGTGAAATGGGAGAGTTCAACAACAAAAGCCCCCTTGGAGGCCAGAAATGTGAATAGGAAAAGAGAATTGATGTGTGGGAGCACAGCCCAGGTCTGCAGTGCCACAGTGAATTTCATTTCAGTAATTGCTGAAAGCTGGGCAACATGGACTGAGGGAATAGCTATGCATAACTTAACTGACTTCTGAATTCAATGAAAAATTTTAACTTGACTTGCATCCATTTACTTGCCTAATTTTGGACTTTTGGGCCAAATCCAGCTGAGATCTTGGCACATCACATCATGCTGCTGGGATATAATAAATAACAAGGATGCAAGTCCTGAGGAAAATCATTTCTCATCACACATACATACCTGCATATGCACAAAAGCAGAGCTGGGGCCCAAGCTTATGGCCAAAGTACAACTATTTTTTCTTCCAAATTCCTGCTTCCTTCTTTTCAAATTCAGAGAGCTCTGCTAAACTTTGAAACCTTTCTGTCAAATTTTCCCTTTTTTCTGGGTATTCTGAAGTTTCCTTTCTACTTTTGCTCAGATTTGACCCACACAGTACCATGGGGATGTTCAAAACAAAGCTCAAGAAAGAAGAAGCCGTGTTGTAAGACATTCTGGCTTTCAAGGAACTATATAGCTTAAAAGAATTGGAAAGATCCAGAACAGAATGCAGCCCTATGAGTGCATGAAACTAGAGCATTTGACTCTGATAACTTTGCAAGTTCTAACCATAACTCATGCCATTGAACAGTCCCATAAAGTAGTTAAATGTGGAAGATTGCTGTGAGTAATGCAGCATTGCAGAGTATAGTATTAAAAACAAAAAAGAAAATAAAAAAGAAAACTCAAAAAAACTTTCCAGACCAAAAAAGGAATAGTATGAAAAGTGGCATGTTGTAGACAATGGGACATAAAGCTCTCATAAAGCAAAAAGCAAATAGGAATGCAAATACAGTCAAATAGGAATTATTTCCCTTTGTGGAAGAGACAGGGCTATCTAGCCAGATATAATTTGATACTGAAAACTTCAGTCAGCTCCAACACTAACCTCACTAGGAAGCAAAAAGCCAGAGGGGCCTATAGAGATCAGCATGGCAAGTTTAGCATGTTAGAAAATACCCTAGGATCTGTAACACAAACCTGCTAGAAAATCCATAAAATCATCAGTCACTTTGTTAGGGGAAAAAAAACCAACCAAACAAAAAAAACCCAAAAAGAAGTTGTAAAGTCTCCTCAGTGACTTGTAGCATGGGGCCTGATAACAAAGAATTACATTCATGAAGATATACTGGTCTTTAAACACATGCCACAGATGTATTTCCACATTACACAGCTAAGTATCACCTCTTAATTTTAGGGTAAATAGGCATTTACTAGTTTCCTTTATGGGATTTTGATTGCCTCCACAGCCCATAACAATATTTATTCCTTCCAAACCAAAAGGATTTGATTTGCATTGCCCTCAAGGCCCTTGGGTCTTTTCTAGAGGAAACATCTCTTTTTGTTTTGGCTCATCTACAGATATTTGCTTTTTATTTTAGGGAAGAGGTTTTATTGGAGACATTGGAGATGGAAAGGACTTAATTAGTCACTTAGGACTGACTTAGTCACAGCCGTAGTCTTTCAGTCCAGCCCATTATCAAGTGGTCTTGGTTCTTGCTGTGTTTTCCCATATTGCTGTCTCCTGGCACTCCAAACAGGGAAGTTCCCCTGAGATTTACAATGGAGTGTCCTTTCTCAGCTTTTTCCTTTTCTCCTTTGTCATTGACCATTTGTCTCTTACTCTTGTGTGCATAGTTTCAGCTCCAAAAAAAGTTATTTTAGGCACTCAGCTTCATTTCTGCCCTTTTGGATAGAGGTGTTTATAGTGTGCCCCTTTCCTTGTGCGGTCTGATCGCTGTTTGGGAAGTAACACCAAACAGCTCTGCCTGAGAGACTCTCCAGTGCAATGGGGATACTTGTGCAGCCCCCTTTATTAGGGATTAGGCAAGACTGAGGCCTGCACCACTGCATTTGAGATTAGTGGTTATAGCTGAATTGATTAGCTTTCTCTTTAATGCTCCACTGTTTTAACTAATCCCTGGCTTGTAAAATGTTTGGCATTACAAAGCCCCTTGCTCCTTGAGCAGAGAATAAAAATGGTATCCAAAATAAAGACAGATGTTTCTACCTTTCCTTTCATCAGTGACCCTACATATGATATTATTTGCATTTCAGACTGAATTGAGGGTAGATTGCTTTGTTTTTGTGTTATTGATTACTTCTTTTCCGTTAAGTTTTCAAGTATAGTGTGTGTTCAATTTGTTCTTCCCTTTGCATGTATGGTTTAAAAATCCCTGCTATATTTTCTTTCCAAGTGACATAATTACTTCATGATGTCTTTACTTCTCTCTTGTTATTTTTGCTGGAAACAGTGAAAATGTACTTAAACAGCTCTTTGGCAGACATATGTATCATACCGACCCAATTTATAGCATCTGCCTTGCAACTTTGTGTACCATCATTTGCCAAACATTCTGTAACTGCAAAATAATAAGAAAATAATAGTGAAGTGTTCCTACACTTTCATGCTGTCTGTTCTGCATCCCACATGTCCCACAGAGCCCACATAATGAAATGTTTGCTGGGTTGTTGGGTCAGCACGGAGGAACAGAGTAAAAGCCATTCTGGAAGTACTCACTGAGTTGGGCTCATGGCTCCCCAGGCCAAAGCTCCTGCTGTTAAAGACTGTGCTGCATCTGCTACTAAGGAACTGTATCATCTCTGTAACTACTAAGAACAGCTAGAGAAGAGTGGCCATTGAAGCTGCAAAGCTTAGTGGCAGAACCAAATGTCCTTCCACAAAAGTAAAAACTGAAAGGGCAACAGAAAACATTTGTAAAAAAGAGTACCTAAACTATTTGGATTATGTTTAGCTTTGAGTTATGCATATATTGTTTTTATTCTGAATTTTAGCAAACTTGAATTAGCCCTGGGGTTCTTTTTACTTCTAAACCTGTATTTGTGAACAGCAAGGGTCCAATTCATTTTGGTGCACTCAGATTACAATACAGATGGCACTTCTTCTAACATCTTACTGTGCATTTTGGATTATTAAAATAACAAATGGGAAAAATATTAACTGAACTTTCAAATTACCCTTTTTACCTCCAACTTTGGGAGGCTGATGTAAAATGAATCGGTGTATTTCTTTCTGATACCTGTAGGTAGAATACTTCCTTTCATTCCTCTTCTACCTTCCTAGAGAGAGGTTGATTTTATACTGAAATATGCAGAAAAGAATTGAAGAATTACACCCCATTGATTTCTGAGAACTGAATCCTTCATGTCAGCTGTTAAGTTTGTTTTGTGGATTCTTTCTATAATTGCCTCCTCCTCAATGGCTTCTGTAACTTTTCCAGTACAAAACCTGTTATCCAGATTCTCAAGAGCTTCTTCATTTCCCTAGACATTGTGCAGCATAGCTATTTTCACTGGGGCATGTTAAAAATAATGGTCTATGTGGCCTCAGACAGGAATGACCTAGTTGAAGCCAAAAATTAATTTTTTGGAGGATATCACTTGTCCTTATTTTGAGTGATACACTCATTGCATAATTTATGAGAACCAGCTATCTGGAAGAAACAGAGAGATGCAAAAATGTGATAGATAGGAAAATTCAATAGCAGAAAACATGTTTTCAGATGGACAAGCCATAGGGTGTGCATTGATACCTTGACTTTCTTTATTACTATTGATCTCTTTTTCAGAAGGATGAATTGCAAGAGGCTAACCAAAGGACAGGATAAGCTTGTATAACCACATAGGCATGCATGTTAGACCTACAGTTTTCATTAGGATCTATCAGATTCCTTAAAAATCACAGCATATGCCACAGCACATGTCACAGTCAAGAGGACCAGGATACAGAGTATCACAGTACAATTTCAGAAAGCTTCAACCCAAACAGAGTAACACTTCACCACTTCAGAAGGCTGCAAGCTCTGCTCTTTCTTGTTCTTCAGCCCAGCCTTTTATCCCCTCCTGTTGATGCATGGCACCTGTGTGCCCTCTGTTCCCTGTGGTGGTTGCTCAGTGCCCCTGGGCACTCCATGGCTCATTGCTGTCAGTGCTGCTCACCTGCTGCTCACAGCTGTGCCCACTGGGGATTCTAAGTTAGCTGAGTCATAACAGGTGTGGAGAGGTCAGAGCAGTGGGGCCATTAGATAAAAATGAAATCATTAAGTTTCTCTTAATACACAGGGGGGAAAAAAAGGCATTTTAAGTCATGGACCTGGGCCTAAATAAATATATTTTCCTCTTTCTGCATGACTTGGATCTGCAGGTGACCCACTTGTGACAGAAGCCAAGATAGGGTGGGAGAAGTTGGCATCTTGTAGCTCTCCCACATGGACTCTACATCATCTCTGTAATTAAACTGTCCTCTCAGAATAGTCTGGCACCCCCCACCACCAGGAACTGTGAAGTGAAAAGGGACATGCATAATCCATTTTATTATCAGCATATTTTCCCCCTCATTCCTCAGATTTTGTTTCTGTGCACAGTCATGTCTTAGATGTCCCGGCCCTGCACCAGATCAATTGCTTTCATGGGTATTGCCTCATGTCTCCTCAGTCCCTGGAGCACTCTGAGTAGATCAAGAATGGGTGAGAAGATGTAAAAAACAAGTGTTTCCCAATATAGGTACATGGTCATGGCTTTTCAAAGATGCACCATCTGATAACTACTGAAGAAATGGATTTGTCACTGTCTAACAATCAGAATTGGAGAACAGATTTCTCCAGGGCTAAGGCTCTGAAATATTGCAAAAACACTGTAATTCCATTAAAGTAACTGAGCATTTGAATCTATTGCCTAAGTGAAAATACACTTCAAAAATCCCTGTGTACTAAGAGAAACATCACTGGTTGCTGAAGATGGATAAAATGAGCAGAATGTGTAACATCCATTTGAAAAACACCAAACAAAACCAAACAGTTAAGAAGTAAAACACTGGCTTTTTACTTATTCTGAATAGCTTTCTAATTTTACCCTGTGAAAATGCTCTGCCCTGACACTAGCACTTCTGAAAATGAACAGAACACACAAATTGACATGAATATATCCTACAGCATATATTAAACTTTACTAAAGAAAAAACAGTGAAAACTTCTGGGAAAAAGGAGTCATGTTCTGCCTTAGTTTTGGTTTGGAATTAATGAGCACCCACAACTATTTGTGCCTTTGCCTTTAGAGCTGGAGACTGCTCACACTCACATTACATTTATTTCTGCTGTACACCTGAGGGCTGGGAGGCTGAAAGGGCCCCTAACACATCTCCCTTCATTCCAGAGTCCACTGCAATTGCACTTAGAGTTGGTATCAGCCATGGTTCACTTAGACACTGCACAAACAGAAAGCACATTTTTGGATGCTTTTCTGTGAATACCTCACTGAGCTGTGAGAGTTTGTTTACAGAGTTGCTCAGCAGCTTCACTTTCCATTGACTTCAGTTGCTGGCTCCTCAGGTCCTCAGTTTACAAAGGGAGGAGAGATGGAAAAGAGAGCAGGGATGCTGTCACAAGAGCTATACTGCTAGAGTTTTGTAAAATTTAGATCTATTCAGAACAGGTGTTTCAGTTAATTTTTAAATATTTCACTTTAAAAGATTGATATATTTATTTAGTAAAAGCAAAGAAAATTGTAAGTCTCTTGGAATTTTCAAAGCAGCAGAGCCAGTTCTGTGTCCAGCATCCACTGAAATTTATTGATATTTAACTGTCTAATTTCCCTCAACTTTACTGAAAATACCAGCTTTGCATGCAGCTATGGAAAAACTGAAGCATTTACTGCTAGCTATGCCATCATCTTACAACAACTTGGTTCTGCATTTTACTTTCAGCAACTTTTCCTTTTTTTACTACAGTGTCATCAAAGTGATAAAGGATTTTATCCCTACATGACACAGAATGAAATTATAGTAACTCTGAGGTTACAGATGCTTAGGAGTACTCTGGACATCCTTAAGGTTAGAAACTTGACAGTAGAAGTGATGATTTATGCTGCAGGACAAGTACAAAAACCTGATCATTCCTGTACTTTGGGCATTTTTCAGATAGTTTTTAGGATGATTTTTTAGACTGTGGAGGACTGCCTTGGGCATGTTCTTGTGGGAACCCATTGTATGTTTATTGGTGCGAATTTATCTTGAGAAACAAGATAACTCTGTTTATTGTGAGAAGAGATTATGGTGAGAACTCTTCTGCTGCTGCTAAATTATGTTGTTTCTCACTATCCCAAGAATAGGAAGAGGACATACATCCGAACTTCTTTCTCAAAATTGCTTCCTGAGCCCATCATTCTTCTTATAGGGAAGCATGAGTGTTGTACCCCATCACACATATGGCACAGTAATTCTAATGCATCCACATGGAGAAACACAATACACACACAGAGAACTTTTGTCTCAGGCTTACATTACAGAGTGTAAATCTGCCCCTAATGCTCTGACTTAATAGAGTGTATCTACTCTTATAACTCATAAAAAATGTAATAATAATAGCTGTAAATAATTATCTAACACCAAAGTAATTTTCAAGATAATTCACATTAATGTGAAGATTTGTTATATTTGAGTAGTAACATTGTTTTGGGAAGGGAATATCACATATCCAAACCAGCAATATTCCTAGTGAAAACAAACTTTATTCTAGATTCACTAAAGAAATTATAAAAGTTGGCTATGTGCATAAAATGGCAATTTTTGCAAGTCCTGTTTGACACAAATACACTTGGCCCTCTCAGCACTAGCTCTAAATCTGCATTTGCACTCAGACATTAGGCTATTGCCTAACCTTGGCGCCCATCCTCCCCTTTCCTCCAGATGAGATAGACTCGAGATACCGGAGCAGTGTGACTCACAGAAACTTCTTCCTGCATGAAATCCCCAGTGCTGCTGCCTAGCATACAACATGGATTCAAAAGCCCTTCTAGGCCACTAGGCCACTTGCCAGCCCTACAGTTAGCCCTGAGCTTAGGATCTCTGGCCAGAGAGGAAAGCCAAGGAGCTATGACTAAGCCAGTGTTAGGAACGTCTTTTTCTATCACCACGTCTAACCCCATAGCACCAGCCCCTGCTGACACTGTCAACTCACACCCGTTAGCTCCTGGAAACTCATTAGCTACAGCACAGTGTTGCTAATTGAAAAGTTAATTCTTGGTTCCCCCAGCAAGTGAAACTGTGACCTCTAGTCATTGTCCTGTATTTATCCATAAAGCAGTTACTCTGTCATGAGATGCAGGTTTGGCTCTAGCTCACATCCACCTCCAGAGGCTTCCCGAGTGTTTCACAATGCTGGTTAGGTCCTTGCTGTCCTGAGTCTTTAATCATAGCATTGCAGATAAAATAGAGAGACTGGATTCAGGCAAGAGGCCTGATTTATCCACGTGGACAGCTTTTCCCTTTCATGGACTTCTAGTTCTGCAGCATGTGACTTGTCTGAACATTAATTTCTATCCAGCAATATACTGATTTTCCTCTAATCTGAAATTCTTGGCAACTAAAAGAACCTAATTAGGGTGTTTCTGTTGGCATTTGTTCTTTTTCTGTGAGAGGGAAACATATTTCAGTTTTGTGCAGTTCAAACTCCTTAAACACCGCCAGTTAAAATACAAATTTGAACCTAACTGATCATCCTCTCTGGGCAATGGAATTAGTTGTAAGTCCAACATTGTGACACAAAACTAGGCAAGCAGCTTCATGTGGAGCTGCTCCTTGGCCCTTGTCTGCATTGAAGTTAACCCTATGGCTAATCTTAGCCTCAGTTTTAATCACAGGCCAGTGATTGCTACCACTACAGACAGAATAAACTCATTGGGTCCTAAATAAAACCTATAATCTCATTTTGAAAAAAGAAAATCTATCTATCCATCTATCGCTATATATCCATAAATCTATATTTAGTTTTGAGGCTCCTCTCTGTTCAAGCACTGACCCTGATTTGATCGCTAGCCCTAAGCTGAAGCTTTATTGCACTAGTCCTCTAGAGGACATAAACTAGAACTAGCCCTACTGTTGCCAGTTTCTAAACCTATATAATTACCTTAGTTTATAATCTCCTGCCATCTGAATCCAAAACCTCAGCAAAATCTCACCTACATTCATTGAACATTGTGTGTTAAACATCTTTACTCTTGGCACCTCATTAAAGCAGCTGAATAAATGGACTCAAATTACAAGAGCTAGGTTTTGAGGAATCTGCCTTTCAAACTCAAAATCACAAACAAACTAAGCAGAGGGAATGAAAGAGAACTTCCATTTATCTCACTTGTTTCCACCTCTGACAGAAGCTCACAGGTTGTGAAGCCTGCTGAGACCTCTACATCGCTGAGCTGACAAGGCTTATTGGTCTGTGGGCTGAGCCAGCACTGGAAACCTCCAGATCTGCCTGGGAGCCTTACAAAGAATGAGCCCTATCAGCTGGCCATGGTCAAAGAAGTGACTACTTGGCTACCTAGCTTGCCAAGGTGACTTTCTGATTTCAGGTGATTCCTCATTGGGATTTTTTCTCTTACTCTCGGCAGCTTGAGTAGTGCTGTTCAGACCAGCTGAGAGACACGTTGCTGTAATTTTTTTTAGGATATCAATGCAACTTAGTTCTTTATGCAAAATAAAAATTCAAGTTGAAAAAGGTCAGGTGAATGATCAAACAGAAGGACCATAAAATATAATTATAATTATAATTATATAATATAAATATATAAATATAATTATATAAATATAATTATAACTCTTACAAGCACATATCTTAGTATATCCAGTGCCCTTTCAGATCTTTAACAGGAAGATTTTAGGCATGAAATCTTGTAGTCAGCGCCAGTCACTAAAGTAGAATTAACTGCAGAAAAGTATACAAACCCCTTGAAGTGTAAGATCATTTGAGTTCAAGAAGGAAAAAAAAAATTAAATAGTAACAGTCAAGCCAAGCCAATTTCAAATGTGGTGACAAGGAAGCAAAGCTGTACAGATTGGACTGCTGTATCTGGAGTGATGAGAGGCCTGGCAGAAAACACAACAGCGTTCTTAACCACTCCACTCCCCACAATCCTAAGGGTTCCTTCAGACATTGCAAGGTCCCAATGCATTTTGCTCTTTTTTACTCTAGAGCATTTTTGGTGATTGGCTACCCCATGAACAGTTGCACTGTAGTGGGAAACCCCAGAGCTGATGGCATTGCAGTCAGCAGGGATGGCAGAACAGGTCTGGACAGGGAAAGGATCAGTATCCTATTTGGTCAATAGATCATCCTCTGATCCTTTCAGAGGTGGGATTGCTGCTTTCTGCATCAGATGCCCAGCTGAGGTGCATCACTTTTACTTTGGTAAGTTGATCATTAGTGCCATATTTCTTTTGCTGTAGTTCCTTTTCCTTCATTTGTAATTATTTCAGCCATTGGCTCACATGATATTAGTCATTCCACAGAGCAAATGTTACACACGCCAGGTCCAGACTGTTCTAGTAAACCACAGGGAAATGGTTTATTGCAATAGAAATGCTAAGTTTACTTTGACCTGATGTCATTACTGAGTAATGCACAAGGACAAATTTCAGTACTATTCAAGACCATCCAGCAGAAAGGTGGTAGGCAGCAAAACCTGAAATTTAAGTAAGACTTGGTGGAATTTTAGGTCATTATGGACAGCCAATCTATTTAATGGGGAATGTCCTTTTTGGTATGTCTTTCATCTTGGAAGTGGGAACACTTCCCATTGAGATCAAAGAGAAAATGTTACTGGCACTCACAACACATAGCTAACATCATCAGACCTTCAGGGCTTAATTAAAAGAAGAATTTTGTCCACAAGAAAAGCCAGTAGTCATCCAAACCATGGTGTGTTTCACAACTGGATTCTCTCAACAGATTCCCAGATACTGCTGAGATTAGTAGCCAAAGCCAAATGCAATGCTTAGATAAATACCAGATGCCAGGTGTTTGGTGTCTTTGGGCTTAATATTCCCTCATACAGGGCTACTTTCCAGTTTGTGGTTTCTACTGAAGAAGGTCTCATTTTGGCTTGCATTTGGCAATGCACAATTGTACTGCTCTTAATGAATAGATCCCATCTGGAAAACTGCCATCATAAAGCCCCATTAAGAAGCCTCTCCTTTCAACTGAAAGAAAAATTGTAGGGTAGGACAGTACCTATAGGGTGCCTGTTAAACCAAACTGCAAGCACTGGTTTCCCTCCTGCAATAGTCTGTTCACAGTAATTGTTGTGACAGACCCTTTAGACAGGGAAGGTTCATCTCTCAGTTGCAGTGGCACAGCTTATGTGTGTTCCAGTTTTAAGAGGCAAGAGATATGCAAGGTCGTATTGCTTGCTCAAGAATGCATTCAAAACTTTGCACCTTTCCAAACTCTCTGAGTCACTTCTGACTTATTCCAGCATGTTATTAATCACCATTCTGTTAGTGAAGATCATGAAAGAGATTTTGCACGTAATGAATTTTTCAAGATTATACAAAAGCACCTTTAAATTAAATGGATGGCAGAGCACAAGTCTTTGAGGGAAGTGATAAAGTGGAAGACAGAAGAAGAAATAATTTACAAAATATTAGAACAAATAGTTTCTAACTTCTTGAATTTCTTTTACCTTTGGAAAAGGAAACCTGGACAAGGAGTTCTGTGAGGAAAAGCAGATATGACAGGAACAGATTAGGAGGAAGATGGAGAAGCAGTTACAGAAGAGCAATCAGGAAGGGAGGAAATCATTCTCCTGGAAGAAAAAAATAGAGCGTCACAATTCACAGGAGTAATAAAAGATAAGAAAGACAGAAAACAATGAAGGGCAGAAATAAGCAATCCTGATATATCCTGAAAATAAGAAATAAGAAATTGTCAGAGGGCAAACCAAACTCAAAAAAAGGATTCAACACAACTCTGCTTAGGATATCCAAAAAGACCTTTACTGTTAATGCTGCTCTTGGCCCCAGAGTTTCTGACTCCTGCTAGTACAAAAGGAGTGGGAGGAAGAGGCATTTTACTTGCCCTAGGTCTGGAAGCCAGCCAGCAGCACTGCGGAACTTCTACTTTTTTTCTTTTCTAATTGTTTTTGCTAGTGATTACAAATATTTCTCATTACGTGCTTTCTAGGAGGAAGCTTGGTGTAAATAACCCTTTTTTTTCTCTGTAAATTCTTCCTCTTACACTTCTTACATTTTGGGTTTCCTTCCACTAAATAGTCTCAAAATATTCTCACTAATTCTGTCCACTTCTGAGGCACAAATTATTCCATGTCAATAGACTGGACTTTAGTTGGGAATTTTATATATAGAAAACATTTAAAAACATTAATGTATTGCTTGTACATTCACTTACCCTTGTCATATCAAGACTAGATCCTTCACTGAACTTCTGTGGGTGGTTTTTGTCATTTGGTTTGTGACAGAAGTCTCCAAATGGCCAATCTGTTTTTTTAACTATTTCTTTTTTTACCAGAGGTAGAATATGTCCTTCATCAGTTAACTTTCAGTCAATTTTTTCCTTCTTCCTGAGGATTTCTAATAAGTTTGTGAACCTCCAAAGTTCTACTAAAAACTTCATGTGATTTTTATTTTTTTCAGTACTCTGTTACCTACCCTTTGAGGCCCAATGTGTAGCCAGAGTAATGAGTTTCTTTTTCAAACACATCTTGCCCTGAAACTTCAGAATAATTTTAGTTTTTTCCCATTTCTCATTTGCAACAACAACGGAGCTCAGCAGGTCTGTGGGAAACTGAAATAAACTGGGACAGAGGCCGAGATGGAAATATTTCAGCTGAAAATCAAAAATGAGGGATCAGTTGCAACCAAGTTGGAGAGAGAACCCTTGGTTAGTTTGGTATGGTACCTGATATTATAAAAATCACAGAGAAGCAGATGTTCCTTATCCAGGAGAATAGGTGTTGAGTTTTTTTGTTTCCAAAATAATCTTTCAAGACAGCACGAGGCATGGGGAAATATCAATTTCTTCTGTTTCTGGTAGAAGTTCTTGTGGCTATATGTGCTCCAGTAAATGAACTTGGCCTGAGACTGGTTTTGGGTCTAAATGAACTGGGATGGCCTTTGTCAGTACTGAACAACTGCTTTCAGTCTCCAAAAGAAGAGGTTCCAGGAGGCCTGCCTGGAGGGAATGGCCACCACAGTCATTTAATTCTCAAAACACCAAAAAGTGCCCAGGAATTGTTTGGGTACAGCGCTGTTTGCGAAAGGACGAACTCATGCCAGGCAAAGCTCTCTACCAGCACAGATGTTCTCAGCCCAGTGCTCAGAAATGTTTCCAGGCATGCTTGGATTTGGTCATGCAGACACAGCCTGAACGTGTAATAGTGTCTCAAGGGGGCCCATGTGTTAGAGATGTGTTTTATGACCTTTATGTAATGTAGATCTTCTCTTGCTGGTGTCTTGAAATCTCCACGGGAACAAATAAAGATATAAAGGTGTTATCTGTCTTTGTGTAACACAAAGGGAGGGAAGAAACAAACGTGGGGTGTTTGGGCTTTTTAATAAATCCCTAGTTTGCATGAAGCATGTTCTGACTAAGCCACACAATGGGCAAATTAGAAATCTGCAAATTTAAATATATGTGATTGATAGTGGTCATTAAACAGGTCTTTTCAATCAATCATGTGCTAAGACTGTTCCTGTTCACCTTCAAAGCAGTTGTGAAATTTATCATCTTAATACATACAAAAGTTTCCTGTTGTGGATCCAGCAAATACTGCTAAGCCACCCACGCCACACACATGTTCAGAGGCTCTATAAATTTTGAGATGGTGCAAGTTCAGATCCATTCCAATTGCCAGAAAAAAAACCACTAAAAAAAGATCAGCAAATACAAACCAGAACAGAAACCTAAATAAAATTCTTCAGAAGGTTCCCTTTTCCCATTGTATTCCAGTAAATTATGTGTACTTTTCTGGGTGTTTTGGCACCAGAAAAAAATACAAATCTGTCTCTTAATTATGCAAACACAAGGAATATGTGAGTCCTTGAAAACAAATCCCATGAGCTGTGCTATGAAACTTTTTAAGAGATTCGTGTCACCCTGACACCCTGTCACTTCAAAGCAAGAACAAAACATTTCATCACAGGAAAACTGGTTTGTTGCATTGGGCTTTACAAGTTATAACTAAAGCACAGTGCTGTACAGCATCTTTCAGGATTCACCTTGATTTTCTTTTAGAAGTAGAAGCACTTCAGAGAAATGCTTTGGAAAAGCCTACTTGGTGCAATCTGGACATTTTCTGGTATGAATAAAGACATACATACACACGGTTTGTGCCTGAGTGTGGGACCTGCAGGAAATGGCTGAAGAAGAAACAGGACTTACTTAGTGGATTGTTATACTTAAGCTCATTAACAAGAAAAATTAAATTATTTTCTACCTTCATCCTAGTTCATTTGAATGTTCTGCTAAATGAAATTGTCAGAACAACAGGCTAATTTTTGAAAACCAGGCTGCAATTGGTCTGGCTGCCATTCAAATGTATATAATTGTTTCAGAATGAGCAAAGAGCACGACAAGGCCACGTGAGGCCAGCAAGAGGAGAGAAGGGAAAGTTTGGATTAGAGGCTTCCTGTATGGAAAACATCTGCACTGGAGCTGGAGAAGCTGCACTTTCACTGGAGCCTGTGTCAGAATTACAGGGCTGAGGCAGCACCCACTGCTCACCCAACATATGCAGACACATCACTTTGGGTGATCCAGAGGCAAGGGCAAGCTCAGTAGCTTGTCCCCTTTTCCAAAGGCAGTTACTCTATTTAGTGGTTGTAATTCAAAGCAAACTTTTGAAACAATTGTGTTTTGTCATCATATCAATTCCCCCCTAAAAATAAAATCTTGTAAACAATCCACTTTATATTTCAATCAGGACAGATACTTGAGACCTGAAGGTCTGCATTTACACAAAATGTAATTATCAGCTGAAAAATGAATGTTTTTTGCTATGCATTGTAGCCAGTTCTAGTGATCTGGGGTGAATGGTGTTATTAAATTAATGTTTTTAAGAACTTCTCCCTTGTCTCTCACCCAAAGCAGGTCATCAAAAATCAACTCACCTAAGTTGAACCAACAGCAATAGAGGCCATAAGAACCAAAGAAAAAGACATACAAATCCAACAATTGTCCAAATTTCTCTTGAGAAGTTGATAACTTATTTTGAATTATCAGAGTCCTTAGATTTTCCATTTCATTGACTACATATTTCTTTGCTGATATAAACACTGTTAGATAGTTTCTATCTCTCTGTAAAAACACTTTTCACTTAAGTGCTCTCCCCTTTTACCCCAGCGCCTCCTTCCCACTCCACACAGTCTATCAAAGTAACAGGAATAGGAGACAACTTGTTCAAAGTTATGCAGCACTTAATTTCAGGAAGACTGGTCCCTCAATCCCATAATTAAGTAACAACAGCGTAAGCAAGATGGATAAATGCAAAATAAGATCTAATAAATGGCTTTTAAAACATTGAAAATAACTAAAATAGAATGAAAAAATTAGTAATAAAATCATGAGAACTGGATTTTTTTTTTCCCACGTGTTCAGGTCCTTGGAGATTTTCCAACAGCATTTGGTATCTCCTAGAGCTGATAAAGATGTAGCAGGAATCATGGACTTGCCACTAAGCTTGCTCAGAAGAGGTTGCAAGCCAGAATGATCAGGTTATTCACTTTTGACCTTACCCTATGCATAGGCAGTGAATCCCACATAAATTGCAAGATGCATTCTGCCCAACAAATGGACCATCTGAGTATGAAGGAACGCCACATGTACAAAAGGATTATGTTACGCCCTGAAAAAGAGCATTAAGAAGGAGCAGGAGAGGCACTGACCATTCCTGCACTTCTCTCTTCCCAAGGCAGGCAGAGATGTGGCTAAGAGCAGGTGCCTGTTGCCAGGGGGTATAACCACGTGGTGAGGGGGAACTGAAGGAATTTAAACACATTTCCTCCCAAAGCCACGAGGTCCCAGTGGAAGGAGCAGCTGTTTTCTCATCCCTAGGAAAGGTACCTGGGAGCCTCTCCACCTGTTTTCTCATTGTGGTCAAGTGAGGCAGAAGCCTGTTCTGAGCCAGCTCCTGGTGGCCTTGAGTGACCCTAGGAGGGGAAGGGGATGAGATGGAGCCTAGCTAGACAGAGCTTGCCAGTGGGTGCAGCCATGGAGAAATTCCGTGTCTGATTGAGTCCTTGAGTGTCTGCCAGGGATCCAGCATGCCTGGACACTGCCTCAGACACGTGGAGTGCTCAGAGCCTTTGGCTGGGGGCAAACAAGATTGATACAGCAAAGGATGCTATAGCTTTTTACATCCAACTTGCTTTGAGTCCTCTACATCCAGCTTGATTTGCATAAAATAAATAATCCTCTGAGAAACTGCTGAATTCTTTCTAGCTGAGACAAACTATTTATGTAAATTGTATTGTTCTAGCAAAATCCAGCCAATTAAAACATATATTATTCCCTTTATGGTTTATGACATTTACATACTGTACAACTTCTGATTAGTAACATGAATATAAAATCTAAGATTGATTTCTAAGTCTTTAGTGCCATTTGCCATTTTAGGATCATCATTCTACAAAACTGATCCATGTGCTTTTAGGCTGGAGGCATTATTGTTTATATGGCATGAATTATTTTTCTGAATCATAAAATCCTATGAGGAAACCCCAATTTCTGCAATAATTCTTTCCACTTTTAATAACAGGTCATTGACAATCACTCTGACTTTGGTGAGTGACTTTGGAATTGCCTTGTAGGATGAAATAATACCTTGTGTGTTTGGTACACAAACAATTCAGTTTAAAACACAGGACAGTATCCTATTCCCTAAACACTGGATTACTGGAGATCAAACTGAAATCCTTTGACTTGAATTCTCTTTCCATTTTAATTCAAATTTATCTCCTTAGGAAGACACAGTAACAAAGAATGGAAAAACAACATTGCAACTAATTTTAACTTAATTAAAAATCAATACAGATTAGTCTGTACCTGGGATCTTAAGACCTTTCTTTAAGTTCTGGACACTTTTGATTGCTCTCCTTCTGCACAGATTGTAACTCTTGTCTTGGAAAAATCCTCAGGAGCAGAAGCAACAGCATTAGAGAGCTGCCTGCTGATGCAGCAAAACTTTGATTTGCTCTACAGCTCCTCCACAAGCAGCAAGTGTAACCATATGATAAATCTCCTCTTTTGGCAGCCTCAAAAACTGCAACCAAAAAGGAACAGAAAGTTCTTTTCTACCCATACTCTGCAACATGGAATGTCCTTACGCAGATTTGATTTGCTCTGACTCTTCTTGACCACATCTGTCCATCTTTGCTGCAGTGAAAAATGTGATCCTACAGAAAACATATTGCTAAAACTGGAATAGAATATTGCATATGATAGGTATGTTTCTGAACTTAATCATGGTGGGCTGAGAGCTTTAATTTCAGGACACTTAGAAAAGGCATTGTTTCTTTCATCAGACTGAGGAAAGCTTCAGAAATTATAGTGGACAAATTTTCATAAAAGCATGGACTTTACCTTCATTATAGAAAGATGCAAATATTCTTTGTTCCTCCCTCTGATGAAAGAGGGTGGACAGCTCTCTTTATGAAGCTTCTTTTACTGGCCTCTCTTGTTTTCCATGGCAGTTTCCCTGTCTCTTTTGCAGGGAAATATTTATTTTCTACAGCTTGTTCTGTTTTGAATGGAAGACTGAAGTGAAATTATCTGTGACCAGCAGAAGGCAGCAGGAAGACCTTTTCTGCTTTCTCATCATCCATCTTGTAAATCAGATCTATTCATTACACTTGCAGCCTAGGAGTGGGGAGACTGGAATTGAAGAAAATATGGATTAGGAGTTGAAACAAAATATTGCACAATTTGGTCTCAATTCTTAAAGAAGCAACATCCTCAAAACCAGATAACTGGGATGATTAAATTCCTGCAGATTATTTCTTAGGCTTATTCCACAAAATAAGTCATTAAAATGTATTATTGTCTTGGTGAACCTTTGCTACCTGAAGAAAAGGGCAAGTTTTAAAATAAGGCAGGCAGAGTTATAAATAACTGGGTAAGAAATGTAAGGTTTTGTAGTAGAAGTGCTCTAGCTATACTGGCAGAGTGTGTAAATCACTAGCAAGAACCTTCAGGCCTGGCAATTTGTCTGCATATGACTACATCACTTGAAATTGTCCTTAAATAACAGCAGAGAATGAGGACTGGGACACAAAACACACAGGCAGTGCTTCCCACCTAATACTGCTCTGGAAAGTGATCTCAGCCTTCTTACAGTAAAGGTTTCAATGAAGCAAAGCAATTGGCTGCTCCTCTGCTGAGAGCAGACAGTGAGCAAAGAAAGGCAAATGCAACAAATCAGCAAGATGTTGAAATAACCTTTCCAATAGGGAAAGAATGTGACACAGAACAAGTTAAAATGAGTAAAAGTATCTGTTGCGTGTTCTTTCTTGGTAGCAGGCAGTTCAAGCTAAAAGGCTAAAAGCACCCTCAGCTCAAAAGTAGCTCTGGTTGTCAGCAAGCCATGAAAGTGCAAAAAGCTGCACAGCCCAGAAAAAGTCAAGCCATGTGTCCCACCTGACGCCCAGCACAAGGCTCAGAGCCTCACAGCCCTAGATCAACACATCCAACACTATGGCAGGAGAACTGCCCCAGCTCAGAGCAGAAGCAGCACAGCTGGATTCCTGCAGGGCTGTGCCCAAGCCCTGCCTTCTGGCTGCCTGAGGACAGAGCTGTTCTTTGTCCTCCTGCACTTTGTTTCCTTGTCTGGAACCCGCACATGGGTTACAGTGTTCTGGCTGAAGATGCACCCCAACTCTCTGAAAACCTCTGGAAAATGCTCTCTATGTGAGCACGCTGAACATTAAGGGCCAGGATAGGTGACTGTCACAGGACAATTGCTATGACCAAAGCACTTAGGAATGTTCTTCAGCAGTCATTTGGGTTGATGTGGAAGCTTCTAAATCCTGGTATCACAGGAAGGTTTAGGAGGTAGGACATGATTATTACTGTGGGACTAGGCTCCTCTGCACTCTATTGCCTCACTTCCCTGTTTTGCACGTAGAACACTCCTTACATACCAAAACATATGGTTTGTTTTGATTTGGTTTGGCTTTTTTTATTGTAAAAGAGATAAGAATAAGTAAATTTATTAGAGTGTCATCCGTCTTTGTCTGGGTAGCACAGCCCAAAAGTGAAAGCAGAATATTCATACTGTGTGTTTCACTATTTTTAGAAAATGGACTTCACATCCTCTGTAGACTGTTGCAGGGAAAGATACCGTGAAGTCCAAAATAAAATACTATTCATGGAAAAAAGGGCTATTTTGCTTGGGCTCAGCACTTTTTTGTGTTTATAGAGATGGCTGGATCACTTTAGTTACTTAATAATATAAAGCTGAATTGGAATTTAACATGTCTGGAGGGATTTCTGGTTTCCTTGAAGTGCCAAGCATATTCACTCTTTAAAATTGAAAAAAAGAAGAATGACATTCATGATCCTTTTGGGATCTGCCTTATTCAACACAATTTTTCTGATGGCAATCCACCTCTTTAGCTGGAGTTACTCTGTTCTCTGTAGTGATGCCTCGTGCTCACTTGTGACTTCCAAGAGTCTGAGCCATGTTTTGAGGCTGGGGAGAAGACGGGTGTATTGCTCAGGTTTGGGAAGCGGGCCAGAGTGCAGGAGGTGCCACAGCAGCTGCTGGATCTGCTGAACTTCTTAATGGGATCTCTCTGCACTGGAAATGTAGAGGCACATTATGGCTGTCCATCCGTCTGTCTGTCCATCCATCCATCCATCCTGATACTTCTGCTGGGTGGGTGGATGAATGCAAGGCTTTCCCTGTGACCCAGCCAGTCTATGGCTGTCACCTCTGCAGCAGCACCAGAAGATGCTGTCTGTACTCTGTGACCATCCTCCACTGATTTGCTAATGTTAAAAAAGGAAAAGCTGTCCCTACCACACACACACACACACACAAAAAAAAAAAAAAAAGAAAAAAAAAAAAAAGAAAAAAAAAATTAAGCCCACTTTCACTAAATTACAAGTAAATGTGTAATCAGACCAGGGGAGACCCAAAAGCACAGCCCAGACCCAAATGATGAGCCACTTAATGACTATCAGCTCTGTGTTTCATTAATGGCTTCCAACAAATGCCTTTTTCTTACTGAGTGAGCTCGCTCGTCGATTAGGAAAAGGCCAATAAAATTGATATCATGACTGAATGTCTCTCAAAATATCATGTGCTTGGTCAGTCACACATGGTTTCAATAAATTAAAAAAATAATAAAGTTTGCAGCATTTCCTCCATAAGGTACATTACATTATTTTAATGCTCTCTTTAAAGACCATAAATTAATCTGGAAATGGTGGTACACATGCAGGGTGCCATGGTTTTTCATTCATAGCCCATATGAGATTACTTTAGAGAAAACAGGATAATAGAGTACAGTTTTATAAATATGTACCAATTGTGCATTCCCCACACTTTCGTATTTTTATTTTGTTAGCCTGATGTTTGTCCCCAGGAAAATCTGTTTTATTATATTAATCAGGGAATGGTTGTCTTAGTCAAACAGAGAGGTGTGGAATGACTCTCTCCCATTTCTTTTTCAGTGGGGAGGAAAGGAAGCAAGCACACCAAAGTATGAAGTTTGTTTTCATTTCTTCTGACCCTTTTTCTGCTAGTTAACAGGTTTTGTTTTTGTGTATGCATAAGGCAAGAGATAAGAAAGTCCTGAACTTTTCAGCCTTTGGCTACAGAGAATTGGTGGAAAATATATTAAAGAAAAAGAAGCTTGGAGTTGCAGTATTAATCAAATCCTGTATGAGATATTTTTAGAATAGGGAAATAAATGAAGTACTTAGGAAAAAAAATATACACTTGATAAGAAAACACAAATATTTAAATTTATAATCTTTCAATGCAGCATTCAAAACCTCTCTACCAGGAATGACAAAATCTGTGCCATATCATTCAAGGCATGACCAGAGTTGGCAATTAATTCACCCAAGAAAAAAGTGTTCTTCGACTTTATTTTAAAGAGTGCTGGGAACTGCACTTCAGACATGGATAATTTTACTGGATTAAATTAGTTTGCAAAATATGTCTTCAAAGATAATTTTTTTTTAATACATAATGGGAAATGAGTTAAAAAATATTTATGTGTTATGGCATTAACTGTGGTTCAAGCAAGGATTTTTGCAGTCAGAGAATTTTACCTTATTATGCTTTAATGATGGCAGCCTGTTTAATGTGCAGAGAGAGACATTCTCAGTAAAAAGCTGAGAATGTCCAAACCAGAATGATATTTAATGTGCTATATCTATTATTGCAGTTCAAATGATAACTTCTTAACTTGGCTATTACTTTTCAGGTACTTTCCAGGTTTTGAGCACACTTATTTTTGAACTCATGTTAAAAGCCTGTTTTACCCTTCTGGTTCCAGTTTTGCTCTTTAATCTTTCACCTTTTCATTCTATTATGTTAAAATGTACAGCTAAGGATACCCTCCCAAGTTTTTCTTCATCACTTACTCATATATACTCAGAAATTCTTGTGATTCACCCTGCTCAAAAGAAGAGGCTGTAAAATCTCTTTTATCAGCACCTCAGCAAACTCTGCACCTGACTTTCCAAACAGGTTATCTGCAGTGGACCCATGTAAATGTGGGTTCTCACCTCTACCAGTCAAAGCTGACCCCTCTGAGGTTGTTGGGGCTTAAGTAGCTGAGTCTCTGAGGAGGAGGACTCTTTGCTTGCTAAAAGCAACCCAGACTGAAAAGTACCATTTTCCCTTGTTTGATGACTAGACCTGCCCTGTGAATTGGAAGCTCCTGTGAAGGTATTTAAATCTATCTATCTATCTATCTATCTATCTATCTATCTATCTATCTATCTATCTATCTATCTATCTATCTATCTATCTATCTATCATCTATCTATCTATCGATCATCTATCTATCTACCTACCTACCTATCTACCTACCTATCTACCTACCTACCTATCTATATCTCCTCTGAAGATATTTAAACCATGTGCATGCTCTTCCACCAAAGAAACCACCCCAACCAACCAACCCCAAAAAACTCTCAAATCTTATCTTTTTACTACAGATATCCCCTTGGAAAGTCATGATAGATTGTAGAACATAGTACTACTGTATTAATTTATCAAGATTTATTATTCATCTCACAAAGTTGCAAGATAGCTAAAATTGTTATTAAAAGGAAAAAATGGGGACTAGCTTTAACTCAGCTGAAAGAACAGGAAGAGAAGGCAAGATGTAATCCAAGTGCCTGGAATTCTTTTTAGGTACCATAATTGCTTCAAATAGTTGAACAACAGGATTTAAAAGAAATTAATAGG
This sequence comes from Serinus canaria, assembly GCF_022539315.1. NCBI lineage: Eukaryota > Metazoa > Chordata > Aves > Passeriformes > Fringillidae > Serinus > Serinus canaria. Next base: position 30,542,969 of record NC_066321.1, read on the forward strand.
ATAATTTTTTGTATGGGTATTATTGATCTCTGACATTAATCTCTGATCTCTAAGATCTCTGTTCATTTTGGGAGGATATTATAGATGGAGAACCCAAATATCTACTTTGTGAAATGATTTTCTGCTGTGGTAGCAGAACAAATGACACAGTGAGTGTTCCCCGAAGTGTGGAAAGGTCACAGTGGGCAAAGTGGACCTACAGCTCCTACACTGAAGTGCTTTATTCTTTAAAGAGTCCTCAGTTTGCAGGTTTAACACTTCTAACTGTCAACAAATAATATCCTTGACACTATTTGCTAATGAATTTGACTCTTACTCAAAAAAACAATACAAGGAAATGTAGGGAAAAAAATTGTGTTTTAATCAAATTAGGACTCACTAGCAACAGGGCTAGAGAAATTAAAATTGCAAATAAAGTACCTTTTAGAGAAAAGGCTGTGAAAGTGATCTAACAGACTGCACATAAAAATGTAAGATTTTGGCCCTACAAATGCTCTGGAAATAGGCAGATATGTTCTGTGCTGATTACAGCATTAAAGTTTACAGCGTGATACTGATAAAACTATCAAAGATTTACACCAGAAGTGGAATGAAGCATTTCTGCCCATTTAATTAGGCAAGCAAATTGCAATGAGTACTTGGGAAATGTCTGTTGGTGGCTGTGATGGATGTTCCTGCTGTGTGATGATATTCTTGGGACAAGGAGCTCACCAGTAGAAGCCACTCTGTGTTTTACTGCTAGCCCTGCTGAGGAGGGGCTGTGTGAGAGGCATGGGGCAGCAGGCAGCACATTTCTGTCCCAAATCCAAGAACAGCAACTGATACAACAGCCATTCTCTATTTACATCTTTATAGTGCTCTGCAGAGGGCAGAGACCATTCCCATCCTAAACAGATCTTTGCCATCTCTCCATAGCTCCTACCTGTGTCCAGTGGATAGCTTCCCCACTGCTCCTGGCAGTCTGCCAGGTGCTTTCAATGCAATGAAGCTGTGTGAGGCTTCATTGGCTGTTTCAATTCAAGAAATTCAGGGTGATGAAACTGCCTTCCATGTGGTCATCTCTTTTTAAGGAAAGCAAGGAACTCCCAGCTTCAGGACCTGTTCAGTCATACAAGGCAACAGTGTGCGCTGATCCACACTCATCTCCTTGGCTGCCAGGCATCTGGATAGAAACACAGCTACTGTGAAAAATTCCAGGATCATGCCAAATGTAGCTGTCCTATGCATGTCTTTGAGCAAGATACCACCCAAATGAATAATGGATCACCTTTTCAGCTAGCAGCCCTGTTGTGCATGATGCTGGAGAGCTCAGATGAAGCACTGCTTTATGGAGGAGGCTCTTAAACCAGATTTGAAGGAGTCTAATAGCAATTTAGAATTCAGAGGCTGAAACAGAAAAGCAGGATGCAGAACAGGCTCAGGATCAGTCCACCCCACGAGATGGCCAAGAAAACACATGAGGTTAATCTGGACACTTTAAAACACCATCTCAAGCAGAAAATTGTGCACAAGTTTCATAGGTGAGAGCAGGACAGCTGAATGGCAAACAGGGGATCTGCAAACACAAGCAGCTCCAGTGTGACTCAGACTGGCAGGCACAGTGCTGCAACCCAGAAAACTCAAGTGCCCCATGGAGAGAGCAGGTGAATAACCCAGGAACACCAGGAATAGATTCCCAGCCCTGGGGCACTGACAGGTTTGCAATTACAGGCTCCATCTCTCACACTGGCCAAAGCTGCAATCTGCATGACCTGCATGTGCTTCCAGCCTTTAAGGGAGTTGTTCTTTCAAGCCTCACTTTTATAGCTCAGAAATATAAAATCTGTCACACACAAGCAAGTTAGAAGTAGCAATAAGCCAAATTTCCTATAAACATGCCAGCTATTGTTCTTTTCTTATACTATTTTTCATTAGGGTTGGCAAAGATTGCTGGGGAACTGGATGACTTTATCACACATTATTTATCCCACACCCAGCACTCAGCACCATGCTCACTGTTATGGTCAGTGAATCCATATTCACCAATTCCCAGAAAGAAAACTCTCTCAGGTCAGCTTGTGATTCTCCCTGTAAAAAAATTGCCCCTCAAGGCCCCCTTCTCTCCTCAAAGCTCTTGACCAGCTATAAGCCATGTATTATTCCATAGTCACCCCAAGACACAGCTGTGTCAACAGATCCATCTTTCCTAATATCTTTTTCTGTCTTATTTTTGGATTTTGCTGCTGCATGTCACCAATCTGTGACAGGATTCAGTCTGAAATGGGGAAGGGAAAAATGCCCTGTTCTCTCACCACAGCATTGAGCAGGTCCTACAAGTGCCATTGATGGTCTATCTGTCACTTGCTGTGTCTGATGTCTCTTCAACTCTTCTTGAATGGAACAGTCTGGGAAGGCCAGTAACTGTTTTTGAACACACCAGTGTTTTGAAGTGTCTTTAAAACACAAGTAATGCACAGAATTAAAGAAATGTTATTTTTCAGACCAAAGGCAATCAAATCCCAGTGTCCTGCTCTACCACTGGTGGCTTGATTGTCCATTTTACATGTTTGCAGTTTGTCATTCACACTTTGCACTCTTAGCAAAACAACAAAGTGGAGATGCACATGTGGACTTTGTCATGAATGGAACATGAATTTACAGATTTATTTCATCCCTACTGAAATCCCCTATACATAAAAAAAAAAAAAAAAAGAAAAAAAAAACCACCGAAAAAGGATCCCGATTAAGAGTTTTTAGTTTATAGCCAAGACTTTTCTCAGCTCTAGGACAAGATTTAAACAAAAGAAGTATCTAATTGGCTTTTACTGCACTAAACTTCTCAAGTTTTATAAACGATAATAATCATCCCAGATGGTGGGTTTGGTTTTTTAGAGTTTTTTGTGGGTTTTTAGGTTTCGTTTGGTTTTTTCTTTTTTTGGTTTTTTCTTTCAAATTAAAGAATAAAGCTGAACTATCCAGATTTTTAGTAAAATTGTTAATAGAGTGTATTTTTATATCGATCAAATTCAATGCTATAACTAAAAATGCAAATAAAATAAAGCACAAAAATGAGTGTAGATGAAAAAAGATTGAATTCACTGTTCCAAGATGTTCTGTAAAATGGATCTGTACACATCCTGAGCTTTCAAAATTAGTCTTTTCTAGGAGGTAGTCTGGGGTGAATTCTGTCCCTTAGAGCAATTTTAGTGGAACATGCAATATGTGCAGGATTCTGATTCAGATGAGGAGAATTTTCTGCTTATCAGATGTCTGATTTGGTCTCAGCAATCCAAGTTGACACAAAGTACCTCATCTTTCCCATTTCTGGGTCTGGCCTCCTACACAATCAGGACAATTATGGGATTTGTTGGTTCAAATTCTTGCCCATTTTCCATAGGGTCTGAGCGTCTTCTATGAGACTGAGATGCTTAGGGAGGAACTCCAAAAGAAACGTTGATGTTTATGCATATATCTACTCATAAAAAGCTTTAGTGGCCAGAAGAGTGTTTTTTATTTACTCCATTTGCCAGTTTTCTATGAAAGCCAAAAGGATCTGAAATTAAATGATCTGCTTTCAATACAAGCCAATAATGTATCCAAGCACTGTTGGATGTTGAAGCAGAAAATAACAGCTTTGCTTGGTAATGATGTCTTTCAAAAAACAGACACCATGTTTTCCTTAGCTGCGGTTGACAGAAATAATTGCTATTGTGGATATATGCAACCTCTCACAAATACATTTCTTTATGCTTTTATCAAGCTTGGAGCAAAAGATTTTCCTGACCAGCAGTGCTTATAGCTATAAGTTCTCATGTAGCTTAAATAAAGTTAATGGAAGGTTTTAAGACAGTTTAGTTGAATCTATGGACTTAAGACCATGGAGGAACTACATTTAGCACTAGGATCAAATCCACTGTCCCTTTTGGTCACCTAAAACCAATCTACAAAAGAGAGGTAGACCTTTTAAGATCCCTTACTCACATGAGTAGCATGCATGCAAGTGGACGGGCCATTTGTTTATTTTAGTCTGCAATGGAAACCACTGAAAACTTAACAATGTGCTTCCAAACTGACCCCTAGCCAAACCCAGTTGCTGGTTTTTTACTAGCAAACAGTGCTGGAGTGAGGTGAGTCAGTAATAAAGCACTGAGCAGGAGACTGAGAGTGAGTGAGTGGCTGAGATCCCAACATGGCATGCTACAGTTGAAGACAATAAACAGCAGCCTTTTTTAAAAATCAGAACATGTCAATTCAAAAACCTTTTCGTTTTGTTAACAAATGAAGTAAATTAAGCAGAAGGATTGCTTTGGTTTATGGATTAGCAGAAAAATCACAGGAAAGGAAACCAGAGTTCAAACAAAACACACCTCAAGGATGAGATGCCACACCAGGTTATAAAGTACAGAGGTATTTTTAAATTACCCTCTCTGAGTGATACAAGTGACTTTTAAAAGTATGTACTGCAGGTCTGCCAACTTGCAAGTATGCATGTGTTTGAGATGGCCATGAGAGCTAAGGCTAAACAAAAGCACTCAGAACATACATCTCATGAGTATTTTCCAGAATGTACAGATGACAGGAAAATCAAATAAACAAGTAAATAAATAAATAAACACCCCAAATGAAATCTGACTAAGAAATAAAATGGAATGGGCTTATTACACATACTTCTTGATTTTTTTCCATAAACAATTTTCTACAGGCCAAAAATTTATAAACATGCAAATTCTCACACTATGATCAGTCTATTTCTCTATAAACAATAGCCTAAATACCAGTGAAATGACTGTGTACATTTATAGATAGCATTCTTTGGCCACAGCAGAAATTGTCTACAGGCAGTTCTGACATCTGCACTTGTGTCCAAAGCAGAGCCAAGGCCCTATTTGGGTTTTCCATCTGCAAGCATAGAAATAGTGCAGTGAGAAATCTTCAGTACAAATAATCTGACAAGCTGATCATTAACATTTGAGCTCAGGTTTTTTTCCTCCATTTTTGACCATCCCCTCAGAGATGCCCAATCCCCACTTGAAATGCAAACACAAACAATGTCAGGTAGTGTTTAACTTTGTGAGTTGAGGATAAAGGTGTTTTATTTCTGGTATTGAAGTATAAAAATAAGACAGCATACCAAAAATTATGGCAAGTTTTAAGAGCTTTACTCCTCATTCCTCCTCCCTGGCCTTGGGACCAATGTGAAGCTTACCCCATCTGCTGAGACATTTACCCCTTGGTTACTACGTGTAGTAAGGCTCATTCCCCACTTCCCCCCTGAGGAGTATGGCACAGGCAGTGTTTAGTGTTCCCCTGGCTGCAAGTCATGACTTTTCTGTCTCATTCCTTGGCTTTGCATCTCCAAGAAGAGTCTAGCTCTGTCCTCCCTGTGCCATTCACCCCAGGGAGCTGAAGGAAGCAAAGCCATGCTCTCTGCCTTCTGCTCTCTGTGCTGAGCCAGCCCATCCCTCTCAGCCCCTCTGTACATGAACATGGTCCCATCAAAACCATCTGGGTGGAGCTCTGCTGGATCCCCACCACTTGCCAGCATCCCTCCTGTCCTGGCATGCCCCAAATGGGACACAATAGTTATGGTGTGACTCCACAAGTGCCACACGGAAAGGAGTGGCATCACCATCCCTCAACCAGCTGGATATGTCTAGACTCCAAATATTGTCTGGTTTAGACTCCTTGAGGATGTGGGACTCAGCCTGGGCTACAGTCCAGCCTCTGTGTTCTCAACTTTTCTTTCAGTGTCTCTTCCAGCATTTTGTATAAAAAGAGAAGCTTCTCCTTATCTGCCTCCGGCCTTGGGGTTCCTGCATTTCTTTTCTTCTGCCAGCCTGACCTCTAGCCTATCCCTTCTGGAGTCATTCTGCAATGACAATAATTTTCATCTTTCATCTATCTGACAGGGTCCCAGCCTCATCACATACTTTGTAGTCATGCTGTGTAGCCCAGAAACTGTAAACTAACATGCTTGCTTTATGGCCATATTACATCTTTTCATGCTAAAGCATGGAAGAACTTTGTTCAAAACCCAGACATAATACAGGGGTTCCCAGTACAAAAAGCATGTTTGTCAACAGCTTCCACACAATCCCCTTGTATTAGAAACAGGAAATTTTGTGGTATCTCAGGTATTGCCACATGGAAAACTTTTCTAAACTCTTAATTCTTAGTAGTCTTGGGTATTACCAAGTTGCTATATTCATCTTGGCTCCAAACCACAGAAAATTCCTTTGTCTGATATGTATGTTTTTGTGTCAATATGGAGGACCTTAGGAAAGAGTCAGGGAAAATAGGTACTGTGCTCACCTGTGGTGATGTTGCTTCAGAAAACTCTTGCAACAGAAGTGGATGAAAAGTGTTCATACATTACCTCACACAAAATACATCTCTGTGGCTCAGTAACTGCAGAAAAATGCCATCTTTTTGCAATGCATCCTTGCTATTGATACTGAAATCTGAACAAAATCTGTCCCCACTTCACCAGCAAGTTTTTTCTTCACAAGCTATAACACACCTCTCCTAAATGCAGGAACACAGCTGTGCAGGTTAATTGTAGTTTTCTTGTTAACATTAATGTGGCAGAAGCAATGCCCATACACTCAGCTCTGAGCTGTGGACAAAAAGGCTGGCCCAGTACCTGGCAGACCGTCATCTTGTCCTGCATGGGATGAACGTGCTAATCATGATTATGTAAACCTTGCACCAGGTTTTGCAGGTTTCTCGGTACAATTCTGGCGCTGCAAAGTGCTGCTGATGTTACCTTAAACCACCAGAGTTTTCACATATTTAGAAAACAGACATGCTTATTTATAATGCAGTTGGGGTAAATTCCAATGCAGCCACGCTGGCCCTCTCCACGAGGTTTGCCATATTAAAGCTACCTTTGCCTATCAGCTATCTCTGATACCTATGCTCTGCTTTGAACACTGTGAACATCCCCTTGTGCTACCTGCTTTCCTGCTGTGCAGAACCAGAGATGTTCCCTCTTTTTCAATGTTCCCTGTTCACAGACATAAGTGGGCCATCACTTGGGCCCGTGCAAATCGGAGCCGTGCGTTTGGAGCAGAGGTCGCTCGTTTGTACGCGGGTGTTTGAGAAGCGCCTCTCCGCTTCACGCCTCTCCTGTTGTTTTGTAAAAGCAGCTGGCCAGGGAGAGGGCCCAGGCACTTTGCTTCTCAGTAATGAAGCCCCGAGAGGTTACATGACTCACGCCCTCCGCGTTCCTGCAGATGCTTTCCATCAGCAGCCATCAGGCAGGGATGTGCCTCCAGGAAGGCTCCCAAGCAGATGCTCCACCAGGCTGTTTCTGCTTCTCCAGCACGTCCTTGCCTAGGAGGGTGCTCTGGGCTACACACGCCTGGAGGGGAAAGAAGGGCAGGGAGAGGCAGCTAGAACTCACCAAAGCCCCAGCAAACTCCTGCAAATCAACGGGCTGCAGATCTCACAGGGAAAGCAGAGGAAATCACAGGATGGCTCAGAGGGATTTATAGGGCTGCTGGGTAGAATCAGACTTCCAGGGACTTGAGGACTGTCACGAGAAAACTGCAGAACAGTGAAAGATTTCTTCATTGCATTTGTCAGTCAGAATGCCTGTTCTGCAAATTTTATTGTCCTTAGTTCCAAATCTGATTTTGGTTCAGTTAGAAACTGTCTCCACTGGCTACGTATTTGAGGCATGAATACACACACACACATATACATATATATACATATATACATATATTTACACACATATATATTATATATATGTATACACATATATGTCAAAATGTTTTTACAATATTTTTGTTTGAACTTGCTGCAAAATGAAGCTATAAAACATCAGAACTACACCTCAAGCTGAATGTTTTGGAGCAACCTAAACAACACCCAAGATTAATGCAAGCTGCAGTTTCCCCTAAGACAGTTTATATTTGTATTTTTTAAAGCTAGCCTGCTTGTTTTGTCTAAATTTCCAAAACTGGAGTATTTTTTTAGCAGAATAGGATGTAGTAGTAGGAAAAAAAAATCACTTTGTATTTGTTTACTCTTTTTGCCATTACACTTTAGCCTAATCTTGCTAATTAGGTTTCAATAGCAGCTGCACTTTCAAAAAAGATGATACATGATTTAAATATCAGTGAAAGGAAATAAAAGTGTCAATATTACATTAGCTTTTATGCTTCCATCTATCAATATTAATTTGCCTCCCGTTTTAACTAAGATTTACAACTTAAATGATACAATAGCAAATATTTACCAACACAAGTTTTTCCAGTAAGCAAGAACATTTCACTCAGTTTTCTTTTCCCCAATGAGTTTTACTAGATGATGCTTTTATGTTAGAACTGATAGCTCTAGCTTTAACCATCAGAAGGCAAAATCTGCTGCATCTGAATATGAATCCAAAAAATCAATTGACAAAATTAATTGGTATTGAATGATTTAGGATCAGCCTCATTCCCACCTTCCTGTAGACATTTGACAGCCTTAAATTTCATCAATATTGAGTAAGAAGAGTTTCAAGACTTGTTTCCTCATGTGCTTTCCCCCCCCACCCCGGGACTCAAGAAATAATTTAAGCCTGAACTATTTGAAGGCTCTTACTTGCTGCATTTGATTTTGTCTGCAGTTCCCCTATCTGCCTCATAAAGTAAATTAGAAACCTTCTCATGTCTAACAAATTTATGGAAGGCCAGCTTACAGAAAGTTGCTATCTGCATGACACCACTGTCATAATCTGGTTTATTTGGCAGCACTGGTCTGGACAAGCCCTGGATGAACTTGCCCTTTTTATGTAAAGCAACCTCTTTCTTCTAAGAGTTAAAGTTGAAAGACAGGTCAGTGTGGTCCAGACAATCTCTGTGTTATCACATGTCATTAATTATGCTTCATCCTTTATCTCCTGAGTGATACATTCATTAGGCCGGAGCATGCATTGCTTAATGAGACATTTTGACTTTATTACTCTTTCCCAACTGTTCAGAGAAATTTATATTTGTAAGTTTAAAGCACAGCCAAATTGACAGTGATAGACAGTTTGGCATTAGGCACTTTTTTCCAAGATTTAGTCCAACACTGTCTTATTGAAAACAGCTGCAGAACTCAGATCTTACAGATGGTCACCACAATTCTCAGAGACTAGAAAGCCAAGACATTGGTGCCAGCTTATGTAATGACCCTTAAAGTACTGACATGTAGAAGAAAATCCACTGTGCCTTTTTTCTTAAGCAGGCATGGTTGAAAGGGGGACTTTAACTGTGCAATGTTCTCTGAGAGGTTGGTGTTACCCAGGATGGATGGGAGGGTCTCACTCTGCTCCAGTGCCCGGAAGGAACAAAGCCAGACTGTTAATGACAGCTTCCCCATGCTGGTGGGAAAGAAGGACAGCAGACATTGCTGGATTAGTTTCTCTCCAGAACACATTGACCTTCTTATGGCAAAGAATGGTAATTTTTTTGCAGCTGAACACATAAACACTGTTTTCATTTTCTGTGGGCTGTTCTGCAGGGAAAGAAAAAAAAAAAAAAAACGCCAAAAAAATCAAGTTGCAGTCAGCAAACCAGTTTTTTATTCCCCTACTCTTTCTGCATGCATGGCTCCTTAGGGCTCATATTTTCACGGAAGACCATGGCAGTAATCATTTGTGAAAACAAGAGGGGCAGTTGTTCCAAGGTTTCTCATTTTCCTTCACTGCAGTTTGGAATCCATCTTCCAGTCCTAGTGGACCCACTCCTCACCCAGCCACTGACACCTTAACATGCAGCTGATCACTGAGTTTGATGTCACAAAGGGACAGTTCAAGAGTGACATAGAAAATGAGAATTGGACAGGCATAAACTTACATTAAAATAAGCAGTCCTAGTTTTATACATAAATAAGGGTTGTTGAACTTCCTCCTGACAAAACATAATGATCTATTTTTGTCTGATGCTTCTTTGAGGCGTCAGCACCTCCCTGAGAAGGAGGAGGAAACTGCACAGTATTTTGTATGCAGATGATCCAGCAGGCAGTCTCCTAAAACCTCCATGCAACACTTTCTCTAGATTTTCACTATGCAAATTAGTATGAGTGTAGATTTTATATCAATATAATAAAATAATATTCCTTTGTTTGCCCAGTTGCAGAGATCTTATTAAAAAAATTTTGAGAACTGAATTTCCTGAAGGGCTTTGCATTTATAAGTTGTATGTGGTTTAAATATGATTGTGAAATAATATTTAGATTCTTTTTAAAATTCAATATTCTATTTTAATTACAATTTTATTCTATCATTAAAAATGAGAGAATTAAAAATGACATGGTTTTACCTTAATCTAATTTGGTCTATTAACTGGAAAATATTGAATTATATCTCTATATATTTTTTTGAGAATAATGTTTTGAGGGCAGGAATCAGGATGGAGAGCTAGATGCATAGCTAGATTTTGTGCAAAACTCAGCTGAATAAAATCAAACCATGCCCATTTAAATCAGCTGCAAATCTGACTTCTGACTATGTTGTTTCCCATTTGGACAGAGGGATGTGCAATGCATCAATCGGTCATATTAAAAAATGATCCAAGGTTATTCAGCCAGAGAAATCATTAGGCTGTTTGATTTTGCTCTGTGGGTGATTATACAATTTTTATTCCCAGAAAGAAAATAAGAAAATTGGTCTAAATGCTATATCCTTTTTGTCTGCCCTATTTAAAAGAGGTTAGCAGCATTAAAAAGTCACCCTTGAACTAAAAGTCACTACCATGGTGCAAGGCTGAAGTCTTTGAGGAAATCACTGGTGCCTGGAGAGGTGGAGAAAATTTGGAAGGTGAGGGAGGAAGGGGATATGACCATTTGGGATAGGGAGAGCCAGGCAAGGGCAGAGGAGTTCTGAGGAGCTCTAAAGGAGGTCTAAGGAGTTCTTCAGGCTCTAAAAGAAATGAAGGAAGAAATTTGGATGCAGAGACAACACACTTTGTAGGTACCTAAAAATTAGACCTTAAAAGAACGTGCATTCGAGACGTTTGCCAGAACAACGTGCATTTGAGAAGTTTGCTTTCAGTCCTCATTGCCCTTCCACTCATCACACTGAGCTCTCTGCACCTGCAGCCCCTGCACAGGTGAAACATCCACTTACCTGCAGCCCCTGACTAGAGAGGCCTCCCCCTGCTCCTTCCCAGTGCCCTCCCAAAGGTCCAGATCCCGGCCAGCTGGCCTGCTTCTTGACAAACATCACATCCATGTCTGGGTCACCGAGGTGTCACAGCTAGCGCAGCAACCAACCCAAATGCTCTTCCCCAGCCTGCTCCTTGGGAATGCCCTACAGCACAAAGCACCTGTGGGTGCATCTCCACACCAACGCTGGCAGACACAGATGAGCCACACGCTGTGGCCCCAGCACCCCACAGCTCCCTGTGCCTCTGGCTTCACTCCAAACAGCCCCTCCAAAGGGCACCTTTGTGCCCCAGCCCCTTTGGAGAGGTTGCACCCTCATACCCTGAGCCCTCATACCCTGCTTCCCACCAGACTGCCACAGATACAACTTTCAACAAACAGAAGCTCCTGGAGCTCAGCCCCTTGTGTTTTCCTCAGCTGGATGTGTCTCTTGCTGTTGCACTCCCCAGGGATTGTGCAGAATATTTTAATAGGTCTGACACTGTGGCTCAGTGCTAACCAAAATATTCACGTTGCTTTGTTGCATTTTTTTTACTATTTTGGTAAGTCATTATTTGAACATCTTTCTTACCAACCTGTTAGACTCAAGGTAAAAATTAGAATTAGAATTTACCCCATGCTACATGGAAAACTGTGAAGTTGTTCACTAAACTGCTGCCGTCTGCCAGACGCTCATTTAAATACACTGCATATAGCAAAAGTGGATTTGATTAAACAAGGTCTTGAAAGTATATTCTTACTGTCTGAGATTAAGCCAAATACCTCTTTTCTTTCCCCAGCCCCAGCCTAAGCTTATCTGTACTTATTCCAAGGAATTGTACTGACATGGTCTCCTTAGAGATTTTTTTTTTATAATCTTTGGCACAAGCAAAAACCTTAATAATTTCCTTGACGTTTGCTGTTTATTTAGGGCCAATGAAAGCCATCTATTATATATCCCAATCCTTAAATGACCCCTAAATGGCAATTTAATCACATTTTTCTCAGAATCAATACTGTTGTTGGAAAAAAATCCATCTAGGACTGCTAGGGACTAATATGGTCATCTAATGACTATGACTACTCCAATAAATTCAATCCATTTTACTGTCTTGTCCTTCACAGGAGTTCCGGAAATTGCAGTTTGGAGTCTAGACTCGACAGGTTTATAGTTTTTGCATAAACACTTGAGACATGTAGTTTCTCATTCCTCAAGTCAGTACATTTTTGCCACACACAAGGAAGAGCTTCAGCTATCAGATATCCCACATCCTTGTATTCAACTTGCAATTTCCACACCTGGGGCTAAAAAGCAAACTTTTTATGAGGTTTTTTTTTTTTCTTTTCTTTGTCAGATGCCCAAAGGTGACTTAGAGGCTCCAGTCCTTCTGTTCCAGTGCTCCAACCCCCCCCACCCCTGGATCTGATGACTTTCTGACTCTTCTTGTCCTCTTAATTTCATTGTTCCCAGCATCACTGACATCATTTGGGGTTGCAAACCCCTGTTCAGTTTAAAATCAAGAAACTTTCCATTTTCTACTGGAATAACAATTGCACCATGCTCTGGAACTTATGTCCATGGACCCCTGCTGGAGCCTGGTCCCTGCAGAGATGTGGAGCTGTGTGCAGCTTGCTGGGCTCCACAGGGAAGCCGTGGAGCAGGGGCTGAACAGAGGGTGAGTCCACAGCTGAGACAGGGCAGCGGGCAGGACACTGAGCCATGGCAAAGCCTCAGTGGGGACATCAAGAAACTTTCCACAAGGGAACTCTGGAACATTCCTTGCAATAGAAAGTTTCTTAACTGAGTGCAGGGAAATGGCACATGCTCTCTCTTTCAAGGTCAAAGAGGGCTGGCAAAGGCTGTGTTCAGATCCTTTTATTTTTATCTATGTCTTTTGAATTTCCTCTGTTTCATATATGACCTCAGTCCAGATATTATACAAACAAATCTGATTTTTTGTTTTTGTCTGCTTGCATTGAGCAAGGGTGCAGACAGATCTCAAAATCTTGGCTGGCTTGGGATCCTGTCACCCTTCCTAAACTAAAAGTGCTCCTGTCACGTGACTGCCAATGCACTGATCTCTCTTCTGGCACTTCCAAGCCACCTTGTGCTTCCTCCAGAGGGTGACTGCTGCTCTGGTTTGTGTGTGCTGTGACAAACATGACATGTGATACGTTCTGTGTTGTGGCCTCAAACTTCTGCAGCTGGACAGTTTTGGATTCTCTGTCATCTCCTGGATGTGAGAAGATAATCTGCTTTCTACACATTCATTCTGAACTGCACCGACTGGCCAAACTCTAATTATTTTATCAGGGTTTTGCTCTGGTCCTGCAGTAGTATCCAACAAAACTTTGTCCTAGATCCCAGTTCCTGTCTTTTATTGGAATTTCAGCACCCTCTTTCCACATGGCCTTTAGAGATCTCTGCATTTTATAACTTTCTTCTTCTCTTTTCCCTCCCTGGATCAACATCATTTATTTCTTGAAGAACACACAGAAAACTGTTACTAAAAAAGAAAAATGAGCTTTGTTTATTTGTTTAGTAAGGAATTTTCTGGAAGAAGATAATTGTTTCATAAGAAATTATCTTGATGACTTTCATGAAAAAAAATTTTAAGAGGTGAGATAAATCTGGAAAATAAATTCTTTAAATTGAACCATGAGATGAAAAAAAGAGAAACCATGACCCAGAAACTGCAGATTTTCTGAATAGCTGTCTAAAAATTCTCCAAGTATTCAATCTCTAAATGGAGATCTCGATGAAGATGAAAGATTGTATAGGATGGCTATTATTATAATCTCTGGCAATCTCTGCAATGCTGTGGAGTTTTTTACAACTGACTCTCTGTGGGAACTTTCTGTGGTTTTATTAAAAGAATAATAAGGTTCAACAGAAATGTTATAGGAATCTAAAAAATTTAATTTAGATAATCCTAGAGGATTTAATTCTTGCGTATTTTTACTGTCATATTTGAATACACAATTATGCAGAGTTCCTGATTTAGTCACAAGATATCTCATAAAATAGATACAACATAAGAAGTACAGACTAGCTTTCTAGAGGCATGGAAATGTAAATGTTCTTATGACTATTTATTTTCTCACTTGTGATTTTATATACTTCCTGCCATTATTTACAGTGCTTAAGTTGAAAACAGATGCAACTGTAAGAGTGCAATCATTGTATTTGCTTACCTTATTTTGCATTATCTAGTTTTTGGTACTCTCTGGATGTTACTCACCACTGCACGTGCGTTCTGCTGGGGTTTCTCTGGCTCACGGAGTCACTCACATGCAATAGTACAGGTACAGCAACCTGAAAGTGGATTAATGGAACAGTTCAGGTGAAGTATTCTGATTCAAGCCAAGTGGGACACAAGAGAGATGGAAAATAAGGAAAGAACCTGAGCAAAATTATTATTTAATGGCTCTGCCAGGTTCTGGTAGAACCACAGATGTGAGTGATATATTGATATAAAGCAGTAGGACAGGTTCATTAGGGCAACAGTTTACACTGTGAGATTCACAACATATAGGGAAGACAGAATTCCTTGGAGCCTCTGATAATGATTACTTGAGAAAAGAAATTAGAAATTATTATGGGGGAGCTTTCTTGTACAGATCTCAAAATCATGAAAACCCTGGTGAAGTATCTCTAAGCATAACTATTTTATCATTACACTTTTTATTTTTTAACTCCATGAGCTGTTCCCATTAATACTTTTTTTAAAATTTCTTGTTTAAATTTTAAACAAGAAATTTTAAAAAAAGGTGGTCTTAATTATCTTGTTAATTAATTAATTAACAAGATAATTAAGATAATTATCTTGTTTAATTATCTTGTTTACAGTTCTAGTGAGAGATTAGGATGAATGGCAGTGCTGGTTTTTCAATTACACTTTAGTAATTTGATTGTGGCATAATACTCCATCTCTGCCTCACAACAGTGAAGAAATCCACTAGGTACCAAAATAGATGGAAGAAGACCCTTTCCTCAGCAGGGATTAAAAGCAAATAAATAACTAATTAATACCTCATTTGGTACCATCAGGAAAACCCAAAACTTGGCACCATGACACCCAGCAAGGCTGGGTTTTAGAAGACTCCTTATTGCTGATGCCTTGTTTTCTGAAGCTTTCCCTCAAAATCAAAAATCAAAGTGTCCAGCTCTATCTACTTCCAGCTGTATTCTTTACACAGGAACTCTTGGTTTTTATTTTTGTTCTCTTGTAGGGAAAGCATGATCAGATACAGAAGAATTGACCTCACCTTCAGCAGGTTTAGGGGAGCCTACAAATCCTGAATCTCGAAAGCAACCCACAAAGCTTTTGTACAAATCAAAGAATTCTGTTCGGGCTTCAATTCCATCTGTCCAGGAGTGGAAGAAGGTGGCCCAAACACCTCGTTCAAGCATTTCCTCAGAGGCCTGGCATGGGCTGTGTGCCTGCAGTCAGTGGGGGAGAGGAGGAAGGGGGGAAATCCCCAGCCCAGAGCACCCAGGAAAAGGCTGAGTGTGGCAGGAGGATGCACAAGCCAGTCCTGAGGCAGTCAGATGAAATCCAGAGGTCAGGCAAGGACTGAAAGGGCTCAAATGGCTCAATGTACCCACAAATACTCAGGTTCTGCCCACAGACCTCCGAGTTACACCTCTGTCTCTCCACTGCCCTACCTGAACTTTGTTGCACAGTCTGGTATTTTCCATTGAATTTCTGTGGAATTTGGATACTAAACTCCCACTGAGTCATGAGAAAGCCACTGGAAGAACATAAGAAGAAATAAATCAACACTGTAAGGATATCTGAGTGGGGTCACACCTTAAAGGAGCATTTCAATGCAGTATTGATGATGGTAATTTTCAGAAGCCTCAGGTTTGTAACACAAGGACTCTTCCAGACAGAAAATTTTCAGAGTGAACCACACAATGGCACTTTTAAAGAATAAAAGCAGGAAGTTGCACTTTCTCTTAACAGATGGAAACAGCAGATGTGCCCAGATAATTTAATAATCTGTGACAATATTAGCTTTAGATCCAAAGCAGTCTGAGAAAAAACACATCGGATTTTCCCCAAGGACATCAATAAAATAAAAATCAACTAACACCCAAACAGAAGAGGCTAATCAGCACATCACTACATTTATTCATGTGGTAGTTTTGTGCAGTGTCACCTTGACACAGAGTGCTGCTGCAACAAAGGAAACCCCAGAACAAGGGACATCTGCATGTGATAGAAATCAGACTGACTGCCCTGTGGTCAGCATGTCACCAGGCAATTCTTTAGAAAGATTAGATTGGGGGTCTGTAAATGTAATTGTGTAGGACTGCAGCTCTGTGATGTGCTTACTGCAGAGATGTACAACAGTTGGATAAAACGGGCAATCCATCCAGAGAAACAGAAACAACTGGACTGGAGATCCTGGGTTAGTTTAGGATTTTAGCAAGCAGAACTGATAATTGCTCCTCCTGCTCCTTTCCCTGCTGTTCACAACTGTGCAGCCTCTTACTGAGCCTGCAAGAGGGTTTCAGTCTCAAAATATGCTGCACCCTGCTTATACATTACAGGCATTTTAAAGTAGTAGCACAAAGTGGCCTGCAGATATTTTAGTGTCTTGAAAGAACCAGAATTACATACTGGACTCTTCTGATAGGAGTACTTCTAACTAATTCTTGTTCAATCTGCAATAAAATAATGACAGGAAGCAAAAGTATTTTAAAACAGCATAAAATCATAAGACATCTTATTAGGAAACCTTTTTCTTTCATTTTTTTCTAACTCCAAAGGCTGTTGTCTTTAAAAGGGTTTAAATTTCCTCCTTTAATAGCAAGTGGTTTGAATTATTTTGTTTACAGCTCTAGTGAGATCTATAGATTAGAGGCAATGCTGTTTTTCTCAGAGCTCTTCCTAGCTGTCTTCTCCAACTCTCATCTTTCCTCCCTTCCTGTAAAGGAAACATTCCTGCCCAACTCTCCTCCCTTCAGACTGCTTCACTCCTAATCCCATGGGAAGATCCCTTCCTCATCTGTTAAACAAAAACCCTACCCCAATGCCAAATCAACCCAGCAACAACCCCCACAGTCGCAGCTTTAGCACACCTGGATGAGAAGGGACATTGGTGCTTCCCAGTACCCCCTGAGACACTCAGCTCAGCCCTGCTGAGCCACAGGATGTCACTGTCACTCCCCAGGGGACACACTCCATGCTACCCTACAGAGCTCAGGAGTCAGAGAAGCCGATGTCTTTCCACACCCCCCTGTGCTTTCCCTTAAGTCCCCTGTGCCTTTGGGCACTGCTGCTGAGCTCTTCACCAGCACAAACACCCAGGTTTCTGTCTTTGCCATGGCCAGGTCCTGCAGGGCCCCCCAGCCAGCCTCAGCCTGGCAGTGCCACAGGGAGGTGGGTGAGACAAGGTTATTTCTGTTTGCAGCTGTTGGAGGGCAGAGTCTGTGGCACCTCTGTGGTTTGGAAGGGTTTCTATGGCTCTGCTTTCACACGGAGGTGTCTCAGCCCTCCTCAGCCTCCTGCTGTGGGCTTAGATAGGATGGGACATCCCAAAAAATAACAAATCACTGTTGTGGTGCCATGGCTGTAGAGTGAGTGATGACCAGTGAATGTGAGCTTCTCTTTCTGCCAAAAGCTGTTAAAAGAGTACAGAAATGGGACAGGCCTGATTTGACTCCCCTGGTGTGCCAAAAGCTTGGGCAGTCACTAAAATAACCTGGGATTTTGATAAGTAAAATGAAGCAGATGCTTGTCAAGGCTTTCCTAGCAGAGCAGCCTGAGATTTGCAAACTGCATGTTCTGACTTAGATCAAAACCACAGAGCATGTTGGAGTTTAGCTTGGATTTGAGTTTTTCCAGAAACAACGGAAACTTGGTATCACAGATGAAACAAAGAAGTAAAATCTTCATTGCAGAGTTCAGTTTGTGGTCATGTCATGTGAAAGGAGGTCAGATTACCAGTGACTACACTGAAAGCTTTATTCATAGCTGGGTTCACATATCATGAGAAGTAAAAAAGCTCTCCAATATGTGACCAAAAAAACAATGCAGCCTAGAAGTATTAATGAAATTAACTTAGGTTAAAGTTTGCTAAGTAGATACATAAAGACAGCTTAAATATCAAATCAGAGCAAAGTAATTCAGCTCAACAGAAAAAACACCAAGGAATGCTTCCATTGCTTTTGATGGTTTGGGCTTTTTTGCCTTGAAAATGCTGGCTGCAAATGACCCACATACTTTTGTGGCTAAATTAAATGTATTGCTAAAGGATAAAATTAAAGTGATGTTCATGTCATTAGATTATAAAAAAGCCTTCTGAACAATTTTTAATTCTTTGTTCTTAGAATATTTGAGGAAAGAATAACATCTTAATCATGTAATTTTCCTCTTTCTCTAAAACACCCCTTCCCCCCTTTCCTTTGCTCCTTTATTCTGCCCTTTCAGTGGCAGCCCTGTGTGAAGGAGAAGGAGCAACCTTAGTGAAGGAGGTCTAGGGCTTGCAACAGGTTACATTCAGAAGTTGGTTCTGGCCAATTTACCAGTCAGGCACACTGAGGAGAGCCCTCACTTCTCTGTGGCACACCCTGCTCAACCACAACACAGGCTGCTTGGAACACGAGACTCCAGGGATGATGGGAAAGAGAAAACTGGCAAATAACTCTTTCTAATGCTCACAATTTGACTGATAAAATCTAAGTACTAGGGTGTACATATCTGAAAACAGATTCAGGGAACAGAGAATGTATCCTGCACATAATTAGAGCTAGCTTTGCTGAAGTCATGATATGCATTGACTTGCCTTCCAACAAAACCTTTTCAAAATATGGTGTTTATCCTGACACAATTGCCCTTTCACTGTAACTCCTGATGTGTAATATTTGGTTTTGTTTCTATGTAAGGCTGCATTAGCCAGTTCAGAATAACAGCATATGTCATACATCCTTCACAACTGGTCTCAACCTGTAGCAAAAACTTTGCATCCTTGATCCTTTTCTCTCACATTCCCCTTTGTTCTTCACTGAAAATGCTAGAGTAAATAAAAATATTCCAATTTTCTCCTACTCTGACCATATCCATAAAGCAAAGTTGGCATAAACTATGTATCAAATGTATATAAGAAATGCATACAAGTGTCTGTGTATATAAATCAACTCGTGAGGGTTTCTAAGCTGGTAGATTGCAGCATCAGTGATGTGGCAGCAAGGAAGGCCACAGCTCTTACATCTATTTTTTTGGATACTCACTCTGCTACTGTGGGATTTTCCAAAAGGTTTTTCTTGGTTGTTTTTATTTGTTTGTTTGTTTTTGTTTTGGTTTTTTTTAAGGTACATATATATACCTATATATAAGCATCTCCATTTAAACACGTGCATATATAAATATTTGCATGATTAAAGGCAAGAGCTGGAGTTTACTGTGTTGATTAGCCAGTCTTGCCATATTAGAAAGGGAAAAGGTTCTTTTTCTTTTCCAAACTGCAGGTTGATTTCACATAGGCAGAAATAATGATATAATTATGAAATGTATATTAGTTCTTGTTTTCCCTTTCTGAAAGAAAAAATAACTAAATTTCTTGGAGATGGGATGAGAAACATGTTTTGCTAATTATTCCAGGGAGGAGCTGGCTGCCAAGCCCAGAGGATCAAAGTATTTACATTATCTGTCAAGTATCTAAGGGTAGCTATGGGACAATGACTGGGAGAACCACTGTCACACTTAAATTTATTATACTCTGTCAAAAAAAGTTAGTGTGAAACAATACCAATTAAATTAGATGCATAACAATCCATGAAAGAGTCACATAAAAACATACTGCCTGCCATTCACCACCATAAATCTGTGTCCCTCTGAGTAAGGGATTCCTTGCAGATAAAATTTCCATAATTTGGATGCACTAAGTGGAGAATGCATGCTTTCCCCATGCATTGCCCTGGGCTCAGCCACATCAATCACTGGATATGACATCAGGCAGCAAGAACTGGGAAGGCAGAGAGGATGGATGCCCCAGGGCCACAGAAGTCCAACATCCCTGTGCTGTGCACATATAACCTCACACAGAATGTGGTTCATTGCTTCTCTGGCAGCTGCTGAAAATGCTGACACAAGATGGAAAGTGATTGAACAATGGAATTGCCCAGCTTTCCCTCCTGCCTTCCCCTGCTCTGTCCTCAGCTGCAAGTCTTTCTTGTTCCTCTCCCTTTTAGTGACACTAACAGCCTGCTAAGGTGAGAGCTGATGATTTTTGTCCCCAACCCAGCCTCCTCTCCAGCTCTCTATTCTTGCACTGCCCAGACACCGGCAGCCACAACTTCCTAAGAGAGCTGACAAAGCTGTTGGGACCTGACTTGGCCCAGCCCAAGGCTAGGCAGTCTGTGCATGGACTGGTGGCATCCCTGAGGCACACACTGCCTTCTTCCCAGAGACATCTCTGACTAAAGAGTGCTTCCCCCTCAGCAGAGATCAGGAGAGCCCCTGGCCACAATGGCACAGACTCAGAAGAAAAACTACTTATACCTAATGTAGTTGAAAAGGGAAGAAGATTGTGCAAAGGCCTGGACCACAAAAACCTTCTAAGAGCTCTTTGCACTGGATCCTGAGTTTCCTGGAGTTACCAGGAACTGAGACTTGCTCTGACAGAGGCAGTGGTCTGTATGGAAATGAATCCATCAATCTGGAGTGCTGGAGGCGAAACTGTAAGCCTTTCAGTCTGCTTGGATGGGTGGTCTTACCCTGAGTTAAGACATAAATTTGGAGGAGTCTCTGCTGTTGGTCATTTTTCTGGAATTCCTAGGACACAGCATACAGGCCTTCAGCAATCCACAGGAGGTTCAAAGTATTAGCAGGATATCGGTCACAGAGAATTGTGTGGGTGGCAGAGTTGGGATGGTGCAGGCAGCCAAGTCTGTGGGGCAGCAATTCACTTTTCCATGTGCATTCAATCTGCCATAGCCACAGATTGGTCCTGAGACAGCCCTGGGGAAAGCAGGAGTACATTTGGCTTGGCCTCGAGCAGCATCTCCTCAGCAAATGAACTGCTGAGGACCATGATGGCAGCCACACAAAGAAAGTCCTTCCAGACAGACTTTTATGGGAAGCTGGGACTGATTCATCAGAAGTATCTAGTCTGCCTTTCATGAGGTTTAAATGATCACGCTTCAAACAAGTCCTACAGCAGTGCTGCTTGGAACTCTGGTTTCCCTCTCAGCAGATGCTCCATGGGAACCAATTAAAGCTTTAAGGGAAAAAAACCCAACTAAGGGCTATCAAGTGAGAGTCAGGACAGGATTTCTTTTCTGGAGCAGAGCAGCAAGTCCTGTGTAAACTGTTCAAGAGCCCAGATTAATGAATGGCTGTGGCTACATAAACATGATCTGGTGTGGGCACAGAAACTGCTGGGGGAGGAAGAGGAGAGCTGAAAGAGAAGAGAGGAATCTAGAGCTGAAACACCAAAGGCTTGGTTAAGTTCAGAGTAGGGTAGAGACACTCCACCAGTTTATGCAAGGCACATAAAGGTGTCAGAATCCTTGAACAAGGCTGGAATTTCTGGACTTCCTCCTCCTTGTTTGCAGAGCTGGGCACCCATGTGCTGAGCATCTGAACAGACAAATCCAGAGGTCATATCCCCACCTGCCCTCAAGGCGCACACTGGGGTTCCAAAGCCCAGAGGGAACCCCCTGGGCACTGGGGCCTGCTGGAATTTGGCTGCACAGCAGAGGGCCTTGAATGCCCTAATCCTGTTCTTCTGGCAGTTCAAAGGAATAACAATCACTGCAGTAGAACCGTGGAAAAAGATACAATTTATACAATATAAAATCTTATTTATGTCTAAATCTCAATATGAAGATAAAGGAATGGCCTGACATCCAGTGAGACACCAAGAGACTGAAAAAGATATGGAAGCATTTTTCTGTTTCTATCTCATCATACCCACAGTGGTAAAAAAACCTGGGAAACATCCAATATAGCAGTGCAACTGAAAGGTAAACAGTTTCGCCTAACAAAACAGCTTTGAAAAGGCAGTTTGTAGAAGACAATCCCAGAGCAGCACATGAGAATTCTGGTAAGAACTTATTTTTATAAAATAAAGGTATGGCAAGTTTACCTGCTTCCTTAATTTGGCAAGGTTTTTCTACCATATCTTTACTATGCACTGATGGGACAAAAACTAACACCAGAACAAAACCAACAGTCATTAGCTGGTTGGATGAAAACAAGGTACACTACAAGGTTGTACCAACATTTCCCTTAAAAATAATTTGAGGCCTTACTACATCTTGCATTTTCCCTGCCTTTGGTCAGGTCTCAGGATGCACAGAACTTGCTTCCCTGGCTGCCCACAGGAGCAAACTCCTCACAAACTCCTGCTGTGTTCTCCTGGAAGTGTCCTCAAGTGCTCCTTTCCAGGAGTGTAGCCTTGGATCAGCTCTAGCCAGAGCTCAAGTCGTGTGATGCTGTTGCATAAGGTGTAGGGAGAAAAAGCACAGCTCTAAGGAAACAGGGAGCTGTAGATCCCAAACTAGCCCAGCATTCCTGGAAAACAGCAGGCTTCTTGGGGCCAGCCACAGCAGTTTTTCCAACTTTTCTTGGAGGATTCTTTGCCCTTTGAAACACCACCATGCAATCTGTGATTCCCAGGAAGAAGGCTGGATGTTAGGTCTTAAGAAAAAACAGTCTTGCCACTGTTTCTAAGCAGAAATGTCAGAATGTTGAGACAGGCACCTACTACATATTTCACAGCCTTTCAGAGAGCTCTCTAGGAAGACTGAAATCGTGGAAAAATGAAAATGAATTCATAAAACCAAAGCAATTATGAGAAAAATAAGTAGTATTCAAACAAACAGAAGCTAGAATACTCTAGGGGCTTGCAAATAAGGGCTTGCATTTTTAAAACACAGACATGATACATTTTTTATATGTTTCATTAAATTCTCTCCTACTTATTGTTTTGCTGCTTTTTAATCAAATTTGGGGAGTCAGAATGTGTCCCTATTTAATCTACATTCTGCCAGAATGTACTTGAAAGTGCCTTTTCCCATGGGTTTCCCCTCAGGCTGAGAAAAAGCAAGTTTTAAATGTTCCCTGTTTGGTAACAGCTGAGAGAGGGGCCAATGCCTGGAGTGCATTCAATGTCTGTCTGCACCTATTTGTCTTGTGCTTGAACTCCTGATGGAGATTGACTCAACATTTCCACAAACTGTCAGCTCTGTTAATCTGTGTTCCTGCTCAGCAGCTGCAGGGCTGAAGCACCTCCCCACTGAGCCCCCCAAACTGACCCCCTGACCCCAGAGGTGCCTCAGAAGCATCAGCCTCTGAAGGAAAGCTTGCAGAGCCCCTGATTTGCATGTGTGCAGCAATCTCATTCCAGTGTGGACTCATCAACGAGCACATATCATTTGAATAGTTGTAAACAGTTTGTCCACACATTTCCCTGAAAAATGAAAGCCATCTGCAACACAGTGGTTTTAGACCCTTGATAAATACTGCTCAGTAGCATTTAGCTATACATTCACAGAGGCTCTAAATGTCTTCTCAGAGCAGTTAACCATCATGGGAGTGTTTTCTGTGGGCTGTGGGGTCATGCAAACTCAGGATTTTCCTGAGTTATAACCTAACACTAACTTTCTCATCCTATATCAGCTTTCTCACTGCTTCCCTGTATCTTTTCCCACCATAACAGTTTGCTTATGAGCACACACAAGATTCAGGATGACCCCTGATCCAGAATAAAATATTGCTTAGAATATTGTGTGGGATTTTTTTCCTTTTGGCATTCAAACTTCTAGCCAGGGAGGTCTGTGAGAGACTGAATCAGTGGTCCTGAGAAAACAAATTGCTGTTTTCCTAAGTTTCAAGTAAATTCATTATGGCTCTATGACTCATGTGGCTTTAATGGCCTTGCTGGTTTATTTATTAGAATGCCAAGAGGCAATTTATCTTGTTTACTTAGCTCTCTAGTCACATGTTTCAGACTTAAATAAGATTCCATTTTTTAAAAAATACCTACTTTTAAAGGGGCTGTTAAATAGTGGAATCTTCTATGAGATTATATTACTCCAAATTGCATGCATCAAGCCTTTGCCATGTTACCACAACACACAGCTGTGATGACACACATCACAGCCTTGTTCAGTCTTTTTACATCAAATGTTACACAATCTACAGGTTCTGTCAAAATATACAGTGAGTGATAAAAATCCTTAACACCCTCAGGGACAGCATTTAGTGCAGACTCCTAGAACCTTAGAGATGTGAAAACAGACAAGCAACTTGTAAAGTCAATATTAACACTTTTCATCAGGAGACAATCTGACACAAAATCTGGAAACAGCATCAAGGATTTAAATGTTTTTGTTAATTTTTTTCTTTTTTTTGCTTCTCAGCAGCAGTGCAGCAGATCATCAGCTAAGCTCCATGAACACAGCCTGACTCATGAGAGCAGCACAGCTGAGCCCAGGCACACAGCAATCCCACGGGGCATTTCATGCTCCTCTACAACTTCTCACTCACTTACCTTGAAAACTCTTACCTTTATTGTCAAGTGTAGTTGCTTATTTTACATCCCAGGTTTACCAACCGCAAATGATAGGTGATCATTTTACAGGGTTGAAGTGTTTAAAAAGTTTATTCTGGCTTTTTCATAGTATATAATGTTGCAAAAGCAGGGGAACCCCATTTCTGCATTGTTTGCACAGTAGGTGACTTTAGTCTGCCATTATGGGGGTCTCTTCCACCACAAAAACAACAGCAAAGTATGTACTGGAGTGATAATGTTCTAACGTACTCTAAACATTAATGAAGAGGAGAAAAAAAATCTCAGATTTCTAATCTACCCAGGCCCTTCGAAGAAGATTTGTTCCTTTTTCCCCCCCAATGAACTCTTATTATCTTAAGAGTCTTATCCCATTGCAGTGCACAGAAAGATTTTCTGTCTTTTCAGTGTCAAGGATTCCTTTATTTGAAAACAATGAAGTTCATTTAAAAACCCGAAATACAACACACCAAAATATTTAAAATGCACAATAATTTTCCAAAGCCAACCAGTTTAGATCCCTAGAGAACTCATTCAGTTATTTTCAGTGAAACATGTTTAAAATATTCCAATTCTGATATGGTGCAGAAGTTTCAAAAAGTACCTTGTTTTTACTGAATAAAATGCTTACAGAATACAATCATAAAAGAAATGAAACTTGCCACAATCTGAATGTCACACATGGTAAAACCAGAGGTAGCTTTTAGAAGTACTCAAGTTGAACAGAACTTCTGAGTTCCTTTTTGGTCAGAGAAGCTTGTGTGTAGCATGAAGCTACAAAGGAAACTGAACCAATGAAAATTGAAAAGGGTCTACCTACGACTCCTCATTTGAGAAAGTTCTTACAAGGAGATTAATTTATATAAAGGTTTTATTAGCAGGCATTTAGAAAATATGGATGACTGTCATGCCTTCCAATCAGCATTAGAATAAAGGCAATAGGCTAAAGAACTTTTGTGATGGCTCAGTACAGCTTCCTTCTGGAAGCCTTTGCCAGATATGCAACTTAGCCAGGTTTTTACTATGGTACAAACGACTAGAAATTAGGATAAATGCATGGAAACTGGAGCTTGCAGCAAGGAGCATTGGGGACAAGGCTCACTCTGGTTACCTACTCTGTGTGAGGCAATATTCCTTGCTTCTGGCACGCTCCAACAGCTCCAAGAGCAGTTCTTGGGGGCTGCAGACATGGCAAATCTGCTTCTTGGCAGCCCTTGTGCAACCCTGAGATAGCAGAAAAAGTGATGGGGCGGAACAAGAGAAGTTCTTGCATCAGTGAAGTTTCACAAAGACATGCAGTGTGACTGAACTGCTTAATGTTGCACAAAATGATATTTTATTCCCTTTTGATTTTCTTCTATACTTCCTTCCTAATCTGTTTCTGCTCCTTCTTAATCTTTATTGCAAGGCATAAGCTCTGCTGAAATAAACAGTGGAAAATGTGAGGAAAAAAAAACCAAGAAAAAAAGAGTCTAAAGACTGAAATCTGCTGACTTTAGTTACTGTCATTCATATGAGAGTTAAAATAAGTTCAGTCCATTCTAGAGTCCACTTTAGGAGACTTAACCTCAGGGTTTATTATCCCCAGCTCTACAGAAATTATATTCCTGGTAAATTTTTAAACACAAAAGTTAAATTACATATTCATATGTTTGGAAAGCTTTACCCCATCACACACATGAACTACATATGCACTCCATGAATCCCACTGTGTCTTGTACTTCCAGAAAGTGCTTTGGTCTGATGAATAAATAAATGTGCAGTTTCTTTAACCTATGCACCACCACTGGCTGCATGCTGAAGCATTCCAGGAAGGCAGCATGTATTACAAATGTCAGACTTTCCCTCAGACACTGCCTTACCCTTCTGAAATAACTGAACAAACCCAGAGAGTTTGAAATCCTGCTCTGTATTTAATTTATGACCATTGCTCACCAGCTTTTCACCAGCTCACTGTGGAACTCATGCCTCAGTCTCTCATTAAGAATTTGTCTAAAAAGAAAGGAGGGAAAGCAGGCTAATGAAGTACCAAGGCTCACTTGCTGCCTTTGAGCTGAAGTTCACCAAACACCTATCAGCAGGCATTTTCAGTTGCATTTTGAAACATATGGCCAGTTATTCTGAGGGTTTTTCACTTGTGACTTCTGCACCCTCTAATTTTAAAAAGCAACAAAACCCCTAAGTGTGAAAATAAGGAAACTGAGGGCTTGCCTGCAATTCTCATCACACCTCCTCTCTTTAGAGGGTGTCCAAAGGGTGACAGTAGTGACAGATGAGATACAGCACAGATAGGGGCTCTAAGCAGGGGCTCTGTGTGTTTAAGCAGAGGTTTCTCAGGCAGTGAAAGTCTCCTCCTTTGCAGAAGAGACTTTCTGTGAAACAGAGTTGCTCAGTGAGAATGACACCATGCTTATTTCCACAAACTGAAAATTAATCATTATAATGAAGTCTCAGAGCCAGCCCCATTCCTTGGCACAATCAATCAGCTCTAGGATTACATGACCACGCTTCTGCAAGTGTGAGAATTTCTCCTTCTTTTCTTCCTCTCCATCTGTGAAGCCAGAATGGAATAGAATTCCTTTTACCACATGAAAGATTTGGTCTTTACCAATTTGAGCAATTTGATTAATTTTATGTTTAGCACAAATCCCATCTGTCCCTGGAAGGGCAAGAGCCACTTACAGACCTGCTGAAAGTAAAGATTAGTTAGGCCAAGAACATCCTGCACTGATGCTCAGTGATTTATCAAAGGTTAAAAAAGGAAAACACCAACTCACCATATTTCAGCTGTTTGACTTCAGAATTCTGACCTAAGCAGCTCATTTACTCAGGTATACCCTGATAGGCAGGCAGGAAGAAAAAAATAGTTCATTTCATAGGAAAACAAGGAATGTAAAGAATCCTGCTTCTTACCATACCAAGTTAATATAGCTTGGTATGACAGGCCAGGAGAGTAGCTGGACATTCAAGTGGAACCAAAACCTACTATTACATGTCCAGAAGTGATACAGCCACAGTTAACATGGTCAGCAGAGTGATCACAGTTTATAGAAGAAAAAAATAGAAATGGAAGGAAAATGCATCCAAAAGAAAGAAAAAAGTGTTGGCAAAGTGGGCAGCATGAAGCTGAATAAAATACATGAAGTATTTAATTTAAAAGTAAAAAAAGTCTTGTTCCTGACTCATTAGCACCATATTTCTAACCTAGTAGATGTGTTTCTCTCTCTCTGTAATAACTTCCACAACCAGCACTACTGTGAGCAGCAGCAGCAGCATCCCCCTCCCTCTGCCCAGAGCAGGTATTTCAGAGCAGCAGGGCAGGTGTAGCACAGGGTGCTGCTGCCCTGCCTGGGAGAGAGCACTGACAGCAGGAGGGGGGGACAGCTCGTGCTCTCAGCTCACAGGAGATGATGGCATGTGCTTCTTACCTGCCAGCACCCATTCCCATGGCTGTTCAAGCCCCATTCCACAATTCCAGGTGCTTAGATGGGTTTTGAGCATTAGCTTGAAGGGAAATTTTACAAGGGAAACAATTACCAGATGGTTTCAGATCACTTCTCTCAGAAGCACTGACACCAGCTGCAGCAGCCTGAGCCTGGGTTACACACCTGGGTTACACACCTGGGTTACAGAGAGATTGTTTTCTAAGGCTCAGGAAAACTTCAGTTATTATCCTTCCCTCCTTAAACAGTCAGTCAGCAGCCAAGTATATTGGGCAGAGAAGTATGGGGGAAGAAAAGGGCAAAGAAAAAAAGTCAATTAAATCCAGGAAGCACAGCAGAGTTACTCCCTAATTGTCAGTATCGTACAGCTGCATTTGGAACAAGATTTTTCTCTGCTGATTGCAGATTAGTCCAAACTGTAAAATAAAAGGGATTGGAGTCCTTCTACCCTGTCTGAGATCAGATCCTTTCCAAAGGTGACTTTAACCCATTCCAACACTAAACCCTCTTTTGTGGCAGATCCAGCCCAATATTTAAGCACCAGCCCACCCTATCTTCCAGCTGGGCATATTATTCAATGAACACTGAGTTCTAGGAAGCAATTTATTTAAAAACATTTATTTTAGGCAAAATTAAACAGACAATTGAGATTACATAGAAATACAGTTTCCAATTGGATCACATAAAAATTAAAAATGCACTGTTGTGTTGATTTAAGTATTTTTGTATGTATTGACCGGTAGATAAGATTTAACCATGCCATTTGCAGTCAACTATCATAAAAATCAGTAACGAAAAAGGTTTCTTAAAATGTGCAAATATTATCTTAGTGTTACCATTGATAATAAATGATCACTAAATAGATGCTTATTATGTAAAGCTTTTTAAAGTACAATAAAAATACAAATTCTATTTGTTAAAAAAGGCCATTGCTATGGCTACTAAACATCCTCATTATACAAATTTGAAAATACTATATGACAAACAAAATTATAGAGACTTTTCTTTATGAAACATATACTATTCTATTTGTTAGTGATTTCATATATTTTTTAATATATATTTCTCTATAATACTCTATATGAATGATGAGCTCAGAATGAAAGAGAGGAAGACAAATGTAATGTAGGATGTAAGACCCCAATTCAGCAAGGTACCTGAGGATGTGTCAAACCCAGCAAAGGAATAATCCCATTCTTTTAGAGGACTCCAAAGGTACATGCAGAAGTACTTTGTTGAACAAGGCATAAAAAAACTCATCATGAAACTGAAAAATGTGGTTTTGGTGTAAACTGTGACTCTTAAGGACAAAACTATAAGTGTCAGCAAAAATCCTCCCATTGAAAAAAAATCTGAAAATTTTGGGGCTGGGAGGTTTCCACATTTTTATGTTTTCAAAGGAAAATACCAGAGGTTGGAAAGTTTTTGAATTGAATTCATGATAATAATTTTCTGAGATAGGTTTAAGATGGTGTTTTATTGCTCATGAGAAAGATTAATGAAGAGTATGCATAGACATGTCAGCACTCATCTCACCAGCAGCTGAGGGTTTTGCTGTTCAGGCATTTCTGTAACATGAACAGTGAGTACAAAGGACTTAGAGCTGTTTCTCTGCAGAAAGCCTCAAAAGTAAAGACATGGAACACTAAAGAGAGTAAAAGAGTTCTACTCAACAGAGCCTGGCTGTAAACACTCAGGTGTTGAAAGTAGTTACAGAACTGAGCCCAGTGCCTGCTTATACACAAAATTACTTCAGCTCCTAAGTAAATGCAGGACCAAAATCATCCTTTTAAGTTATGGCTAACATATAATGGATTCCAGGGTACATACTTTACACTTCAGCTATAAAATATCAAAACAAAGGGCAGCTGCCTTGCCATTCTGCAATTCTTCTAGGCTCATTAAGCACTAATTAGCAGACTAGCAACTTGTTAGTTTCTCAAACATGAATGAAGGACCTAAAATCTGGATTGTATAAACCAATGACAATAGATATACAGGGCAGTAACCACACACAGTGATGGAAACCAATCACACTGCATCCAGATTTACTTCTGAAGCACATAGTAATGGTTAGTATTTTATGCTTTTTTCACTGCAAATTAAAATTTTTGTAGCAGATATTAATAATTTTACTGCTTGAATAGTAAATAATACCTTAAAAGCATAATTTCAGAATGCTGCCAGGTAAAGTATTATGTAGAATTCATGCCTGCACATTTGCAGAGAGGGACAGAGAGAGAGATATGAGTGACCTTTCTGAAGAACTTCTCCAAGCTAAGAGTCCCAAAGCATAGTAAACTCAGGCCAAAATGTGACAGAAAGAAACACAATAGCATAATTTCATCCATAATTCATAAACAAATACAACTTTTTACATTTGTACAGGGAAAGACTGGAAACAAGTTGAATTTTTACAGAAGCAAGCCTCACAAGAGTTTACATGTTGAAAAAAGTAATTTTTTTGGCACATGGATAGTATCTGTGAGCACGTGTTCAGAAATAAAAAAACCCACTGTGGAGGAAATTCACATTGACTTTCTTGGCATCAGCACCTGCTGTCTAGTGGGTCAAGACAAAATACTGTGCCTTCAAGGGTTAATCCCATTTTGAACCCCTCCTGCAATGAAACAAGACATCATTAGTAAAGAGCCAAGGGAGTTTTGGAGGATTACATTCTCCTTGTAAAACCATTTAAATCCAAGCATTTCTTTAGGCAGACAAACTGCAATGATACTTCAGATTTCACAAATTCACAAATACGTACATTATACAGTCAGCCATTTTATAGTAAGTCTTAGTAGTCAATTCCTAGAAGATGAACACCATACAACAGCACAGCTACAGTACGTACATAAAGTGAAGAAAATACTATAGAATAATAATATTGAATATTCTTGTACATAGATCAACAGAAATCCAAACAAGTTTGACTTGCACAATGTTGTTCCTTAGTAAAATTCAAGAAGATTTATATTAAAAAATGGAGGTATGACATGGATATTGTTACTGATACAAGGTGTCTCCTATGTTCTGTGGGGCTGTAAGAGCAGCCCAACAAAAAGTGCTGACTCCACCAGCTCAGAGGGTGCTCTGAATTGCTCCCAGTGCAGTTAAATTGACAGGGCTTTACTGCCCACTGCCATCTGAGCTTCATGGGAAAGGCAGATAAAATCATACTTTCTCAACGGCAAATGAAAAATCAGTGCATTTTAAAGGCATGTAACTCAGTAAAATAAAACACAGTGGTATTTGAAAATGCAGTGAGTTGCTTTAAACGTTCAGACCAAGATTCCTAAGTTCGGTCACATTCATTTCATTGATAGAAACACAAAGATTAGAAGGTAGATGCTACCACCGCCTCTATGGAAAAGGAATTCATTCTACAAATACTTTTTTTTGTGTTTTCTTTCATGGATGTTTGGCTTGCTAAAGGTACTTTGTTCACACCCATCCTGAAGTATCAACTGCAGTTTTAATACAGGAAAACCACTCTTGTGGCTTGACCCTCAAAAGTCACCGTGGAGTCAAGAAGATTTCAGTCTGTAGGGTGAAAGTACTTTGAAGGTTTAAGCAATTGGAAATGGGGCTCTGACTAGAAATGCCAACTCCAGCGGCAGCTGTCTCAGTGCTCTGTTCAGTGAGAGTGCTGATTGTGTGCTGTGAAACCAATAACAGCTCCTTTCATCAAGAAAATATCTTGTAAACAAGATAAATCTTTTTGTAAAACCATCTGTGTGGGGATTAGTCACAAACCCAATATTTCCCTCACATGCAGAGCAGTACCTCAAGACCATACCTTTTGGGTTTAGAAGATAAATCCCACGTCAAACCAGCTTAAGTTCAAACAAATTCAAATCACAGGCTAACACTTGAAAAGTGTATGAATATCTAATAACCCTGCCAGCTACTGCTGTCAGGAGAATAATGTGAAAAAACAGAATCAACCTCCTGGCAATAGTTACCGAACGGTCTGAGAATTTCCAAGTAAAAGCTGCATTTTCCTAAAGGCAGATCCATACCACGAGATGCTGAGCAAGTAGCAGCACTGTGGTGTTAACATTCCTCAGGTGTGCTACCCAGTTCGCTCTGCCTGGGTGACACAGTGCTGCCAAGGCTCAGTAGTGTATTTAGGATTTTTCCTTTTTTTTTCTGCATTTTCCAAAGGATTAAAAGGGAGAACATTCAATGCAGAAGACATTTCAAGCGAACAGTAGGTGAAATTCCAAATGAAACACATCCTGTTACAAACAGACAGTGCTCATTTCCCCAAAGGGTAAATGAATTGATGTAACTGCAGTCAAAGGAGAACTGCTTACCCAGAAGGAGAATTCAGAGAATTAGCCCTAGGGTCTAATCTGTTACACATTTTTAAACCCTGCAGTTACAGTGTGCCTAGGATGCTCAGCTTCTGAAGTATCTGAAGGCCGCTTCCAGTTTTGAGTTAGTGAAGGGATACAGCAACAAGGGATTGTTGCTGGTGCTCCAACCTGAGGTTGCTTGATGAGCTCCAACAGCAAAACATCACCAACAACTGTTTTGACAAGGATAGAGACCTTCATCCTGAGCCAGCCAGAGCCTTCACTGAACATCCATCCCATTCCTGTCCTGCCCACTCTTATTTTTATGTTATTTTTACTGTTAAGCACAGTTTGCTTATGTCTTCAGTGGCTTCACTTTCAATGCCCTTTTTCCAGCAGATGAAGAGCAAATCAGATTATGCATTTTGGAAGTACACTCATCTCACTGCTCTTATGCTGAGCATGTCAAGTTTTTTCCACACAAGCTTATATTCTGTCACTTAGCACTTTCCTTGTGTTTGCTATGATTTGACTTAGAGCTATTTCCACTTTCTAGAAGAGCCGTGGTCCCCTCGGCCTTTCCTTCTGCATCTTCATTCCATCCACTTCCCCCCAGTGCTGTTTAGTCCTTCTCAAGCTGTGATATTTTGCATTTAAAACAATTACATTTCCACATATTTCCAACTAAATCAATGCTAATCCATTCAGAGATTGCTGCTCTTTATGGATCATGATGATTAAAAAAGCTTTTTAACTTTATTACCAAAATGAGCTGTCTGGGCTGAAGGAAATCAGTGCTGTGGTTGCCAGGTGCTCTTCCTGAGAACAGTGGCTCATGCACCTTCCTGTCTGTAGCAGGGACATGGCACTTCCATGGTCACTCCTGAGCCACACCAAACCCATGACCATCAGTGTCAGATTCTGCACTTCCAGGCAGACTCCAACTTCCATAAAAACTACAAGGCCAAAAAGCTCAACAGCATAAAGACGACATCAAAGCAATCCAGCTGGCTAGATGGGCATCCCTTTCATTAAAGGAATGCAAAATCTAGATTTTTTTTTTTCTCTTGGGTATTTAAGTGGAAGACATAAAGTGAATTTTCAGGGAATACTGAAAAGAGCCACCCCATGGCACTGCCCAGGAGAGGGAACAAGAAGGGCTATGAAGCGTTCATCTATACTGTGCCTTTTGTTTCTGTGTTTGTGTCCACCTCCAGGAGCTTTTTTACTTTAGAGGCATTTTAACACAAGGACTGAGTAGGTTAGCTGCCTACTAAGTAATGGTCTTGCACTAAGGGATGTGATTGATGCCCTAAATAGAGGATCAAAGCTTGCTTCCACTCAAATCAGCTCAGACACAATCCCTCTTCCAAAACCAACTTTTTTTTGGAGTCAAGGATAAAAAATATATGAGCTACTCTGGTTAGAACCAGTAAGCAGTACAAGACAAAGAACTTGCACTTTACCAGAAAATAAATTTGCCAGAGTCAACCTTATGGCTCAGAAATTCACTCACTTATCACTTCACAGTCACTTCTCTCAATGAGCCTAAGTCAGCACAAAACCAATGAAGCAACGACAAATTTACATATCTCTGAGAAGAGCATTTAGAGGGCTAACATAACTTATTTGAGATGGAAACATGTCAAGTCTACTGACTGCTTCAGGGCATGCAGGGAGAATGGCATGAAGCTCCTGGAAGCTCTCTGATATTAACTACCTTGAGATTTTAATAAATTAGAGCAGCTGCTGCTGGTGTGATTCATGATCCAGGGAAACGTCTCCTCACTGCAAGATTTCTGGGAAAGTAGACATTCATTTTATTAATGTCTGGACATAGTCAAAGATGAAAATATGTTTTAGCATAAGGGTGCCCGGAAACAGGAGGTTGGACAGCCATCAGAGAGAGGCCTGAGCTATAAAAGTCACATCTCGGCAAAGTTTTGAGTTTTAAGCTCTCCAAAAAGATCAACAGAGATTGAACTGAGAAATGGAATAAAAAGCTTAACTGTGAAATTTGGATCCTCGCTGAAGTTCAAAAATAAGAGTGTTCCCCTAGAGGCCAGGGAACTTTATCTGATCTCACTAAGTTCAGAATGCAGGATGCAAAGGAAAAGCACCCACTACCCCAGAGTTTATTCTCCAGTGCCTCTTCTGTGCTGGGCTCTCCTCTCCCACTTTATTCCCAAAAGCACAAAGCCAGATCAGGACAGCTTTTCTGTGCACAGGGTGTGTGCTGAGGCACCTCACGTGTTCCTCACAAGAAACTCCAACAGAGTCCATCGTTACTGAAACCCAGGCTGTGCTTCCATAATGCAAAGAAGACAGCTTCATTCACTTTGCATTACAGGAAACAAGAGAGGCCCACACTTCTCTTCCACATGTCTCATTGCTGGATTTCCAAAGCATGTTATGTTCTGTGCCCTCACTTTCCTCAAAGGCTGTGTCTGACAGCTGTTGAGACTAGCAGAGCTGCTTCTGCTCCTTGAAAAGTTTTAAATCACTCTGTCCAAACAAAGACTTGCTCTCAAACATGATTGTGCTAACACAATCTCTGTACTAAAGGTTTTGTTTAACCCATTTCACTAGTGAATCTGATAATAACAACTGGAGATTTCACAAGTACACAGGGAACACAAACAGCAGTGAAAACAAAGGCTTAGTATTAGCACCTGCAAGACAGAGTAAAGAAAACAACCATCAGCTGTCCTAACTTAAAGATTGTAGGCCCCTAAAAATTAAAACAGCCCTGACTCAGGGTTCTATGCACAAAACATAAATGTTGACATTTTTATCAATAAACAAATATACATAAAAATAGAAACACAAGACAAACATGTGCACATTTCAATTGCAAATGCTTCAAATACCATTATTAGAATATGATATACCAACCATCGCTGACGCTGTGCACCCAGGAAAGCACAAGGAGATAAAAGAGACATTAGGAAAAACATGTTTTGATCTGTATTTTGCAGCAATCACACAGTAAAATAACTGTACACAGTCTTTGCTTTGGCTCAAGCTTGAATATGGGGGTTTTTCATACCCTTGCAGTTGTACACTTGTTCTCAGCTGGATCATAAATGTCAGGTTTTGTGCCTACATAAAGGCCCACTAATTAATTTTTAGTGAATGGCTGATATGCTAGGGGGGAGGGCCTTTCTTCTCAACAGGACACAGTAACACCCTAATGCTTGGGGATTTTGTTATAGATTGATTGTCTCCTTATTTTAGATCAAGAGAGTACAAACAATGATGGGAGATTTTCATTTCATGACTTCAAATATCTTTGATGAATTCATTTAGTATTCCATTCCCTGATGTTTTATGAGGTGACAGCACTCTGTAGTGTTATAGTCAAACAATTCCAAATACTGTCAAAACATTACCTATACAGGAACTCCTAATATGTGATATTTAAATATTGACATACCCTTATTAGTGGTAACCACAGTTGCTACAATTTATTTTTCCTTTAAACAATGGAAATGTTGGTAATAACTCAATGGGAGGTGCTGTAAGATTTGGGGTTTGTGTTCAAGGGCTTGGTAAAAATATTATGGCATTCACAAAACACCAGCATGTTGTTGGAATTGCAAAGAAGACAGTTTGGGCTTTTAGCTGCTCTTGGAAATTATCTGGAGGACCAAGAAGCTAAACTTCTTACTTCACTGTGACTGGAGTTTGTCAGCGGAACCACCCTGAACTGACAAAGAAAAGGAAATGCACTCAGGAAAATGAAATGGTATTTCAATCTTATTTAAGCCATTTTAAATTGCCTCTGCTGCTCTCTAGGCAGGAGACAGGAACAGAAGGAGCCTGAAAGCAAATGCTCTTGGACTTTGTGGGCTCCCAAGAGACAAGAGGACTGAAAACCCTGAGAACACTTTCTGCTGAGGAGACAGAATCCTAGAAATTCAAGTTACCATTATTTGCAGCCTCTTCTTTTGCTGGCAGGCTGCTTAAAAAATACTAGAGATAAGCTGGAAAGGAACTAGAAGTTTTGAAAGTCTGACTGCAAAGGGTAATTTGTTCCAAAACTTGAGGACTTTCTCCTAGAATTGTTTCACAATTGGGTCAATAACTGAATGGACAATGTTGAGTGTTTCAGAATCAACAAACATTTTTGATAAAACCACAACAGTTCAGAATTCTTGAATCAATTCTCAGGAGTTTAATTGATCCACAGTGCCATGGAGCTGTTTTTAAAGGTAGCAAAAATTACCATGGCCTCAGAAGCACCTAAGTCTGCCCAATGCTGGGAGAAACTAAAGTGATGCCATTGAGGAGGGTACATTGAGATGGTGGAGATTGCTGTAGCTGAAGATCAAGGGATCTGGAGGGCTCAGCTCTCTCAGTCCCTTCCCATGTAACAGTTCCCAAACCATTTTGGTTACACAGCTGAGAAACCCTTCATTAATGTAGCTGATTGTATTGGTACCAGGTGGGGCTCTTGAGGCAAACCCAAACTCCAGCTCCAGCTCAAAGATCAGGAGATAAACTTAGAGGGAATGGTCAGAACCAGGGGTTTGTCTGTGCATTGGTGTGTGCTTTGTGGAACACATTTTCAGAAAATGGCAAGCACGTGTTTCAAGAATAGGCACCCAGCCATCAAAACCCATGTCAGACAGCAGTTACCTGCATCTCATCTAGTTTGGACTGAATGTCTGGAGGGAAATCTCCTGCTCCACAGCTAAAAGGGTCAAAAGGTTCTGCTCCAAAAAGGTCTCTCTCTGCAATGACAGAAAAGTGAGTCACTGGGAGAACAGGTATGGGCAACAACAACAGCACTCTGAAAAAGCCACCTTAAATCTCCTGAGCTGAGTAACAGCACCACCAGATATGCCACTCATTAACCACAACTTTTAATATCCTAGTGTGCAAGCCAGCTCTTGGGCAGTTTCCCAAACCTTAATACTCAAATGTTTTCCCAAGAACACCACTGGACTTCTGTTTAAGCCTCTCTTTATCTTCCTTTAATGCTTGTGCCTTCTAGAGATCCAGTGAGAAGCTGCTGCTTTTGGAAAAGGGCACCATGTTCTGATGTGTGCTCTGAGTCTGTGTGTAGGAGTTTCAAAACCAAAGAGAAAGCAACTGGACATGAGTTGCCAAATTTCATTTCTACATAATGTCCACAACAAATTCCTAACCAATTAATCTTCGTGTCCCCTGTCTGCCACTCCTCAGGCTAAGGATTTTTTTGTGAGACAAACAAATATTCTTCCTCAGGCAAGGCAATGCCTTTGTTTGACACAGTTCCTTAATGAACAATTAGCAGTAATTAAAACTAAGAATCATCAGAGTTTGAAAATCTTGGAGAAGATCACATTAAGAAAGAAAAAGTAATTAAAAAAAAAAACCAAAAAACAAAACCACAACAGGACCATGAATTGTCACGCTAAAATTCCAGAAAATTTGGGTGCATAAAGAGAATGATTGCAAATTTTCACTTTCTCAATAACAAAAGCTTCTCACTTTTTCTTAACTGCAGTTTGCATTCTAGTGGTCAAAGGGAGGGTGATGTTTCTTTTTTCTAGCTGGGTAAGAAGAAACACCTCCAATACAATTGGGTTCTTTTCTCATATTAAACCAGTATAGTTCTTTACATTTGCCTGCTCAAATATTTTTTGGTTTTTCAGGTTTTGGGTGTTTTTTCCTTCTTCTTAGTAAATAGATTTTTCTTTCCTACAGTTAAAAGTTCCATCTCTAGACACTTTTCCCATCTCACACTGGATTAAACTACAGCAGTTAAAAAAAATTTTGCTAATCAAACCCCAGGGATTACAGAATTCACAGAACCAAGCCTTGTCACTGGTGGAGAGAAAACCAGAACCATGAGGAGAGATCCTCTATCCTAACTTTCATGGCTGATTAGCAAGAAACCTGACAAGCACTCTACCTGTCTCAAAACAATTTCAGAGTGTGACAGTAAGGGGGGGCAATAGTAACCCTGAAGTGACTGGACAGCTAAGCACAAAATTCACCCTTAACACCTGAGCTCTGGGTGACAATTGGCTATTGGAGCCACTCCCCCATGGCAGTGCTCCCAGTCCTGTTATCAGTGCTGCAGCCTCTGCCTGCAGCTGCACACCTGGTTTGGTTTGGGCATCCTTAGAGGCAGAATTTTACACCTGTGTTCTCTGGGCTCTTCAGCAGTTGATGAGCATGTCAGTCTGTCAGGGCTTTGACCTTATCAGTTAGGTGTTATCAGGCTGCACAGCAGGCATTTTAAATTACTGGCAAATACCATCATTTGCTCCCACAATAAAGTACAGAAATCCCCATAATAAAGTACAGAAATTTGAGCAGAACTTGATTGATTACATATTTAAAAAACTGTGGCTAAGCAGCTACAAACTGTCACATGGGACCAGGAGATGGCCCAGATAAGGGAGCCTTATTCCAAGAGCCCACTAGAGCCAAGAAAAAATCCGGTCTTTCCTGGCAAAGGCAGACCACCTGCGTGCAAGAGAGACTTGAACTCAGATAATCTAATGTAAAAATTAGGTTCTCCCTCATCCTTTCCCTCTTTCACAGCCAAAATGGGTCTGTTCCAGTATAACCAGTGTCCTGAAATGCTCTGATGCTCCTAGCAAATAACCTTCAGATGTGTAGCAGCTTTGGCTTGCAATCTAACCTCTACTGGGCAAAAAAGTGATTCTACATTATAACCCTCAACAGTCTATGGTTCATTATGTAGGTGCATTCTCCTGCTTTTTACCTTTAAAAGGAGCTGACAGTTTCTCTGTGGTCAGACAATGGAAAGCAGACAGTTCCAACACCAAGGCTTAGCAAACATTCTATTAAATGTATTTATGAAAAAACGGTGAAGGACAAAACTCCTGCATGTAATTTGTATTGAATTATGACTTATGACTATTTTTAAAAGCAAGTACTTTGTACATTACTATGGCTATAATCTCACTCATGCTTCATTATTGGGCTTTTATTAATGAAAGCCCTTTTGAGCTTATGAGCAGGAGAACAGCTGAAGTTTTAACTCCTTTAATGTCTCTCCTTCCTTTAATGTGAAAGATTTCTGAATTTATACTGTATACAGCATAAAGCAGAATTTAAAACAAACAGAGTGTGACTTATTGCATATGACAGAGCCTAGTAAATCCCGCACAGAATCAAATTCAAAACAAAGATGCATTTCCTAGCTGGGTTTCTGTGCAAAGCTATTACTTGGGGAATTATCTCTATCATACCTTACCATCCATTCCAGCTGAAGAAGTTCACAGAACAAATGCTTTTCTGCATTTGAAGTTGGAGTGTTATAAGAGAGGCTGCATTGCTTAGAGTCAGGGAGGCACAAAGTTCCATGGAATACATTCAGCAGAACTGTAATTATTTGCCTTGAGAGCAAAAGCTGAAGAACATGTGTAAAATGGAGAAATGTGAAGATTTCATCCCTGCAGGGCTGGGATATTCCTTGGGATATCCATAGGCTTATCTACCACTGTTCACTCCACTCATTGTGGGGGGGGGGGGGAGGGGCTCCTTTTTAGCACAGATGGGATAAATTGGAAACTTTTTATTTCAGGCCAGAGTATTTGCATGAAAATTACCTATAACAAGAATATCTTGCCTTGCACGCTCCCCAAAATTACTGTAGCATAGACAGGCATTTCTTTCTCCAATAAACAGCAACCCAACCAGGAAGCCCTTGAAAATTATCCTTTCAAACAGTACAAATAATTTCCTTTCCCTTTCTCATTCCTTTCTGGATGGAAATAAATTCACAGGCTACAAAATTGACCCACAAATTCAGAGCCATGAAATGTTGGTATTTTAGATCCTCAGCTCAAACCACAGGATAACATGAACAAGTACTAAATTCTGGGACCTGACATTCAGGAGAACAAACAAACACTGGAGAATAGCAGCCTGCACTCTATGGTAAATTCAAAATTGGCAATTACTAAGGAAAAATACAAATATTTGGTTTTTCTGCTGCCCTTGACATCCCAGTCTCTACCTCAGCTCTCATCCAGGCACACAGCTATACTGATATACGCTTTGCCCAGATGGAGCAGCTGTGATGACAAAAATGAATCACACTTGGAGATAAGCACCCAAAGAAATATTTGGAATAAACTGAGACAGGAAGATCCAGAAAGCCTTTCATTTAGCTGTAGGCTACTCCATATTTTTTTTCTTTGGAAATTATTACAGCCATTATTCTGACAAAATACTCTTAAATATCTGCAGAAGAAGAGCACCTTGGAGCAGATTTCTGCATCTGCCAGTGGTGACCTTGGATTGTTCATGATGCATTCATGTGAAATAAATATTGAACAACTCAATAGAGAGTAATCCTCTACAGTTCTTTTCTGAGATATGAAAATAATTCTGCCCCAACAAGAAACATAAGTTAATTGCTCCTTCAATGAAATAAAATTAATGAACTAATTCTGGCCATTCAGATAACTAATAAGAACGCTTAACAACCCCTTACTCCCTGAGGAAGAAGCAGCATGCAATCTCTAGCATTGCAGTTTTGGTTGCATTTCACTATGTTGCAATTATTACCTAAAGAGTCAGTGTGCATTTGACCAATCTGCAACCTCCTGCACAAAAATGATGCCACTTTCCCCTTTAAATAGGTAAACCCCATTTGTTTGCTATTGTTGATACAGCCAGTAGTGAGCATACATTTACTGAGTATCCCCATTGGAAGACTGCTGAATATGAACTCAAAATCTCAAGATTTAGTTGATTTTTTAAAGTCTAAATGCTTTGGAAATAGCTGTCCTTCAAAAAAAAAAAGGTCACTGTTTCTCTGCTCTAGTGTTAAAAGATGGGGTATCTTGAACTACATGCTGTGACCTCAGCAAAGCCAGAGGTGCCATTTATCACGCCACAGTTGTTTTTCCTGTGAAATTAC
The DNA here is from genome assembly GCF_022539315.1 of Serinus canaria. Taxonomy (NCBI): domain Eukaryota; kingdom Metazoa; phylum Chordata; class Aves; order Passeriformes; family Fringillidae; genus Serinus; species Serinus canaria. Next base: position 30,584,230 of record NC_066321.1, read on the forward strand.
CAAAGGAAGAACTGGTAAGCAAACTTCTGACTCTGGGCATTTCTCTGTATGGGAATCTGAACTTCTTGGTTGCCAGCCCTCTGACTTGTACTGGAGAAAGAAATGCCAGCTTGCTGGTGCTGGCAGCAGTGACACCACAAAGCAATGCATTATTGCACATTGTCACAGTAAGGGGACATTGCACAGCCTGAACGAGCTGATAGGAGCTGAACTTTGTCATCTGGGACAGTAAAGCCCTTGTTTGACGACAAAGTATTCCTCTCGTGTTTCAATGACACTCTGAAACATGCCAAAAACCATTAATAGCTGATGAAGACAGTAATTTTCAGCACAGAGTGCCATGACACAGACTGAAAGAGCAGGGATCAAAAGTATAAAGACCATGATGGGCTTGGTAATCTCTCCCTGAAGTGACATCTCTGAACTCCATCATCTCAGCTGAAGGCAAACCAGTGAAGCGAAGAAGGAGCAACTACTTAAACAATAGATATCACTGTTAATAAGCAACTCTTATTTTTCCCCCTTTTTTTACAAAAGCTACTGCCTAAAAAATTATAAATCCCATATAGCTGGAATTTTCAAGATCCTTCAAGACTGACTGCTGACCCCCACAAGATTTCTATGGAACTGAGGTAAGACAAAACGAACATTTACTTTCTCTTTAGAAGGTGACAGACATTCTGAGCAATGGACATTTCTGAACATCTACTTTCTCTTTAGAAGGTGACATTCTGAGCTCAGACATTCTGAGCAATGGAACCAAACAGTGCATCACATATGGGCTCAGGGACAGAAGAAATTCACTGACTGAGGTTATAAAAGGCATTTTTGGATTTGTGCACAGCTCCTATTCACAGCTGAAATTTCTACATACTAGAGGCATGCCCCAAAACAGCACAATCTCCTCTCAAACGTGTTCCATATGGTGGCAGGCAGTAACAATAATGTCCCTTATCCACTCTAAAATAGGCATCAGGAACAGAAGACACAAACACAGACCCATATTTCCACAACCTCTAACATTACTTGTGCATGCCCATGACCCACTCTCCTCTCCCTCAAGGAATTTACAAAGCTTTCAGGAAGACTTTCTGGACTCCAAAAAGATTTCCAGTGAAGTCAAGAACCTTACCCTAGATGCTTTCAAGCCTTTGGAAAATAAAATTGCTGTTGTTAATACCCTTTTGAAGACCTTTTAGGAGTGGCTGGAGATCTGGAGAGGTTCATCAACCACAGCTAAACAAAGCTGTGCACAATATGAAAAGCAGTTTTGAAAGCAGCATTCCAAGTCTCCTTGAGGGGTTTCTTCAGCTCTCCCTCGAGCATCACCATCACCATACTTACTCCACCTGCTGCCTTCCCCAATGCAGGCTCTAGGTGCTAGAACTGTGGCTTGACAAGGAAAGAACTAACAGGAAGTAAAAGTATTCCTTGAAGTACAGAAAAGAGACTGTAAAAGAAAAGCTGAGTTAAAATCCCCAACCCAACTCCTTCCAAGTGTGTATGTCACAGTTTCACAGCAAGTTTGTTTATAATGCAACTTGGCAGAAACATCAAGGGCTTTGGGAGGATGGTATAAAGATGAAACAGCATTAGTGAATGTGATTTATAAAACTGCATTTGGCTTTTCATGCAAAACGTACGTCAAACTTTAAAGATGCTTTATTAAAAAATAATGTAAACAAAAAGTAGGTCAGTTGTTACAAAACTTACTGATCTCTGTAGATCTACTGGGCACTGGAGGAGGCTGTGTGCCATTGCGAGTAGGTGTTGATGACTGAGGGGATATAGGAGAAAAGGGAACCATATCAAAGATGTCAGTGGAGGGTGATTTAGGTGTCACACTGCCTGCCTACAATAAGGACAATAAATATTAGGGCAATGTTTCAATGATCACAATACTGAATTCTTCAGCATGCAGATAAGAGTCACATTTTGAAAAGAAAAGTTAAAAACAACCACAGCATGCAAACCCCAGCTCCTGACACCAAGCAAATGGCATTTGCAGTACAGACGCTGACACATGCTAACACTCCCCAGTACAAAAGCAGCATTGTAATTTTTCCATTTTCAGTTGAAAATGTATCCCAGTTACACCTGCCAAAGCTGTGACAAGCAGCTGTCTTGCAAAGATGTGAGCACAGAGACCCAGTCGAGGTAATATGGCAACAACAACGTGCTCTGCTCTGGAGAGCACAGGACCAAGCTCAAAGATACAATCCCAGTATTTTTGGTTTACTAATTCCTCTTTACACGATCTCTTATTTGGCAGCTTAAAGAAACCGGTATGATCAAAACTCTAAATGTGTTTTTCAGTAAGTAATAATCTAAACATGATACACTGAATATTAATATCTACAATAAACCTGTAGTCCTCAAAGGTAAAACTGAAGAGATTTCATCCAAAAGGCACAGGAATTTGGAAGGGTTCAAAAAAATACTGGGCAAGAAAGAAACCCCAAACCCACCAATTACTATAGCTCTACAGCAATATTTGGTTTTGAATGGCTCATTCCTCCTGCCACCAGTCCACCACTTCAGGGCACAAGTGAGGCACAGTCTAGTTAAAATGTACTGAACATTGAAGCCAGAGGATGAAATAGATTAAAACTGAGACTGACAAGCTGAAGGCAAAACTAGCTTGCATGTTCATGTTATTGCTGAGACAACACAGAAACCCCCCACCCTGTGTATGAGAAAGGCCAGCCAGGCACAGCAAAAGCCTGCAGCTTTGAAACAAGATTGCACAAACCATCCACGCAGAAATTTTGAAGCACAACTTAAATTAATCCCATGGATCCTTTTATTCAGAATACACAAATATGATAACCTGGCAAGCAGGCAGTCCTTAGCACTGTTGTTCATGAGAGTCCCATGGATAAACCCTTATTTTAGAATGCTGCTTTCCTCAGTGCCTGTGCTGCACTAGACTTGGCTTAGGGAGCTGTGATGTGAGCTATGCCACCAGACCTGCAGCTGCCCTGGGATAGCTCACATCACAGACCCCTAAGCCAGGTCTACAGGTTGCCCTGAAACACACTTTTTCTCTCTGGAGGTTCTCTGCACTGGCTGAAAAGGAATATTGATCCACAGCCTTCCTCTGAATGCACTGTTAAAAAAAGGAAAAAAAAAACCACAGGGCTCTTAAGTCCTATATTTCCTATTTCTTGCAGGATCTGTGATTCTTAGGAGTTTTGAATTCATATTTTAAATTTCGATAATTATATTAAAATTGGATAAAGAGAGAACTGTAACTGTTCAATATCTAAAACAACCTGGGGTATTTCTTCACTGATATACAGAAGCATAGCAAGAAAAAAAAATCTACATTTAACATGCTGCTTTTAATTTCTGCCTTAAAAAAAAAAAATTCTCAGTTATTGCTATTCCCAATCATGACCATAGGTGAATCAACTTCATAAAAAAACAGTTTTCAAGATTTTAACACATCCAGACCTTTTACTGTCCTCAACTTGAATTACTATTGGAATTTCAAAGATCATGTGTTGTGAAAAGGTTTCAGTGCAGAGTTTAGACACCACAGGCTCCTGTTGGTGTCCAACCCTGCAGAGAACCAGGATAACCCAAGCCTGGCAGATGGCTGGATGTCATCTGCTCCCACTCCAAGCAGGGCAAGGGATGTGCTGGACCCAAAATGAACACAATAAGGAAGCACACTCCTTCCTTCATCCAAAATTGCTCTGATTATAAACAGGCTTTTGTTGGCATCAGGAAGATGGGATCAGTTTTAGGGCATAAATAAATGCTTACATCAACCTCCATTTTCATCAACACCCATGGGCAACCCTGGAATGACTTGGAGAGCATATGTGTTAAATGGAGAATCCTATTATTTGCTAAATATTTATGGCTATCTAGAAGACAGATAAACAGCACTTACATTTAGTTATAAATGTGCCTTTTAGGCAAAAAAAAGAAAACCCAAACTTTAGACTCATTTCCCATTTACACTCAATGTTGTTGAAGTCAGTTACTGGCCATTTTGATTCTACTGATATGCTTTAATTAAAACTGTAAGTGAATTAAGAAATGTGTATTTTGAATACATATGAGCACAAGAAGCATTTTTATTTAGTAAACACATGCAGAAAGCCAGGATGGTCGCTAACTAAAGCAAATATTATTTGCTAATGGAAGAAAAGTTGAGAGTATAAGCACATGAATATGAAAAAGGAGGCAATATGCCCATTTCATATTTGAGAATAATTTTCAACCTTCATTTTGCACAGTTTTTATAAAGTATTCTAAAAGTTATTTAATGGCTCATTGCTTTTCTATTAATTCCTGGGGGGAAGAAGCCCTTGAAGTTGGCTTCTAAACCTTAGAATTGTTTTGAATTGCTATTCTTCAGATAAAAAAAATTTAACAAAAGATTGACAGATAACAGAGATCATTCATTAATGGTGTAATTAAAACTTGTTGGAAAAGTTAGAATTTATGTTTTGGTGATGGGAAAGAAAAAGCTCTGTAGAAATAAGAGTAATTCTTCATAAATTCCATATTTTAAGAGTACCCCTAGAGAACCTGAGCTTCATCTGCCCTATCCTTTAGCCACTGTACAAAATGCACATTTTTAATACAAGTTAATACACAACAGAAAACAAAAGAAAGCCAAAAATAAAAAAACTAAAACTGAAAAAGCTTTTGCACAGCAAGATTACACGAGGTCTTGGGCATCTGTATTCACTGGCAGGCTTTGGAAGACCACTTTTTGAAGGTGGTGGTATTAACAATCCAGGTGGTAGTCTAGAGTCAGGAGAACTCCTAGGAGTAAGCGTAATGGAAGAGATATCTAAACAAGGAGGTGAATCCTCATTGTTACACCAGAAAAAAGTAGAGGGTCTTTGAAACATATGTTCATCATTATCACACTTTATGTGCAGCAGCTGAAAAGGAATCACAGAAAGAGAAAACATTCTGAGGAACAGAACTTGGTAACGTCAGGGAAAGAAGAAAAAAAAAAGAAACACATTTCATATTTCAAAAAAGCTTGTCAGCAACTTGCTGTTCAGTGCTATAGCTACAAGATACAGAACTTGAAAATACTTCAACAAAGTATAACAATATGCCACATTACGAGGTAACCCAGTACCAGTTGGAACAAAGACAGCTTGATCCTTATCATCAGTAAATAAAATGAAGTTAGACATTTTCCAATAGAGTGTGTGTGTGTGTGAGATGCTAAGAAATGTCTAAATCCAGCAAGGTATCAGCAGTCTCTCACATCTGCACTTGTAAAATAGCAGTAGGCACAAGTCTGGGGGAAGAATTACTGTGCTGGTTAATGCACAGGTCAGACTTTAACTGGCTGAGGAAAAATCTCCCATTTATATCCCACCAATGCTGAAAGAACAGCTCATTATTGAACTAAAATCTTCAGAGGACAGATTAATCTTTGGATCTTAACTGAAGGGATTGCACACTTGTGCAGAAAGTTCTTCTTGGCCACAGCCAAGAGTTCCACATGGAGAAGGCAGGAATGGCACCCGGGCTGGAGGTGTCCTGCCTAAACCTTAAGCCCAGTCCTGCTTAAACCCCTGTGACTGGCCCAGGCTGAGGCAGTGGCAGATGAGTGCAGCAAGAATTCTGAACTTTGCTTTTGCTCCCCTCGTAGTGTTACACAATAGATATGTCATGATTATTTCATCAGAAGTTTGCATCACTCGGTAGAGCAGGATTCAATTATTTTAAATCAATTCTTTTTCAATGTTATGGAGAAAACAAAACTTTTCATAATTTAAAAATGACTATCAGCAGCTTCTTTCTTTACAGATTAACCTGGCTAAGAGTACAGCTGACTAAATGTAGTAACAAATGCCATACTTGAGAATATCAAAACAACCCACCAAATTCCCTACTCAAAACTTGCAATTCAGCATTAAAGAATATAAAAAATATTTTCATCCTAACTTCCAAGATTTCCATACTGGAATTGTGAAATGTAGGGTTTGGAATGGTAATCAATAAAAAGAAATAAAAAAACCTAAAGGAGAGAATTTTGATTATTATTTCAAGAGTATCACTAGACTACAGGTAGAAGAGTTGCTGTGCACTACTGCCATGGAATCCTTGCTGCTATCCATAACTATGGGAAAAACCCCCAGCCCTCAGAATAATAAATGCTCAAAAATACTAAACACAGTGTAATTAAGAAAGCCAAAAGCCCTCCTGAAATGCAAATACAGGATAAGTAGTTTTCATAAGAAGGCATGGATTGCACATGAAAAAGTCACACAAAAAGCAGCAAAATGCACATAGGACACCAAGCAGCAAAGCCATGAGGATGACGAACATATATCAAATCCAGGCAATGGAAAAATTCAATAAAAAACCAGAATATACAGCCCTGGTGTCATCTGAGCCCTGAACTGGAGCAGTCACAGGCCTCACAGTGACACTAAGGACACCACACACCCTGTGGGGTGCTGAGCTTCCTACCGCAGTTTTGGGAATGCACCTGCTCAGGAAGTGGATTTTCCCTGGGAATTCTTCATTTGCAGAGCAGCACAGAACCCATCAGGTGCTGGGAGTGCTGCTCTGTGTCTCATGCCAGGGCCCAGAAGGACCTGCAAGGCTGATGGGCTTTCTGCTCACAGCCCTCTGGAGCCAAGCAGCCCACAGACACCACAGGGGCAGCAGGGAAGTGTATTTGACAATGGAAAACGGGGAATGCTGCCAGACGCACAAAGTGCAGCAGGAGAAAGGCAGAGACCTTTATTCTAAAGAATACAACCTGAAAAGGGTGTAGCTTCTGAAAATTAATGCTCTCACACCAAATTATAAAGGAAGAAAATATAGTAAAAACAATTGCATTGTCATTTTATACAGCAACTGTGTTTTGTCTGAGGTTTCCACTCAGACCTGCAGTAATGGTGGCATTTATACAAGAGGTTCCAATTTGGGCCTTGTTCCATTAACACAAGAAAACAACAAGTAATGATACTTCATGAAATTATCATACTAGTTCAGTGGACTTGTTCTCTTTTATGGTTAGATGTAACTATGTGCCAGCAAAGGATTCATTTTTGACTCTTTCTACTGAGAAGGGTGCTGAAGATGAGCTCTTGTGCTGCATCATAGAAGAAAATGTAACATGATTGAGGTTTTATTAATTGGGAAATCACTTCAAAATTTTTTCTTTTTCAAGGTGTCTCTAGACACTGACTGCAATCTCTGTGTCACACCCACACAGCAATCACTTAAGTGTGAATTAGAAAAAATTAGAAATTTTTTTTTTCCTTAGGATATTCAAATTAGTAATATACAGAACCACCACAGCAGGAAACTGCAGCCATATTCCAGGGAATGGTAAGCAACCTTGACTTGAAAATGACGCATTTAGTCAAGAAGCTGCTTATTTCCTGAGATTTGGGACTGCTAAGAACACTCACTAATCTATAACATTCTTATTCATAAAATATTGTGTAAGCATTAGCAGTTCCATTAATTAACTGGTACATCTTCAGTTCATTTAGTACTTTTTCATTGACATGATATATGCCATAGGAAATTTCAAATCCATTTTCTTTATCATTATAAATGCAGCACAATTTTATACCCTCACGAAGAAGTGCTCAAACAACTGAACACAGAGTATTATAAATCTAAAAAAGCTGAAGATGGGCAAAAAAAACCCGCAAAAAACATGTGCATTTTTCCACTTGGCAATCTTGGTGGAAACAGGAATCAAGTGATATGCATAAACACATTCCAAAATGGTGTTTGAAATCTGCATACAACTCCAATGTCTCTCTTGGGTTTTCCTGTGAGTGCAGTGAAGCTTTCCAATGAGGGTCACAACAAAACCTTGGAGCAAAGGGCTAATCAGTGTCTTTAATACCCTGCTTAAAACTGGAGGGGTTTTGCACCACCTCCATGTAGGAGTGTGTATTCCACACTGCATCTTTGGCACTATTTCTGGTGCATGGAAGAACACTGATCCTTCTGGGGCTGCTTCTCTTCCTGCTGCCCTCCAGCTCTGCTCCCCCCATTTCAGTGCTCTCAGGGAGCCCTGGCAGCTTTGGGCAGCACTGGCAATGGGAACAGCAGCAAGTAAGACACGATGTGAGCCCACTGTGCCAGGGCTGTGCTGAGCTCTGGAGGCTGCAGTTACACAGCAGCAGCATCCAAAGCCTCCTGGGGACACAAACTGCAGCAGCGTCCTCACGGGCAAACAACATGATGAGAATCCAATGGTCCTCACATAATCAAGACCAAATGCAACAAAGATCAGTGATTAAAGCATTGCCAAGCCACTGAAACAGATGAGAAGTAAACAACAGATACACAAGTCACAGAAACTTGAGCAGTGTGTGCAAAGGAGTGAGACAAAGGAAACATTCCATGCCAACATTTCCCATGGCACATGAAGAGCAGCTCCAGAGGCAAACTAAGGAAATTCAGTTTGAGATTGCATGTCCTCGACAGAGCCACTCAGGACACCAAAAAAAAAGTGATAGTTCCTGTTGCACAACACTTCTGCACTGGCAAACACACTCATCTGAGGGACTAACTTCTCAAACTTCTAGGAAGACTGCTCAGAACTGGCAACCCAAATGCAGAGAACATGATCACTAAGCACTTTATTATTTACTGAATGTGCTGAGCAAATTTAAATCTAATTAGCTACAATATCCTCAGAGAAAAAGCGTGAAGATTGATAATTTGATGTTCAAATTTTACAGTATATGTTATGCAAAAGTATTTCATTATACAATCCAGTTTTCTCTCTTTCCTTTCCAACTATGATCTCATTGCCTTAATGGCTTCTTTTATAGGTTCAGAAAGAAATGTTATTTTTCCCATAGAGTTTATGAACTGACAGAAAAAACAGCTAAATTAGATTGATGTTGATTTGGCCATATGGCTAGATTTAGAGCAGCTACAGGAAAATGTTCCTAGTGATACTAACATGCAAGCAAGAAGAGACTCCTGACTGCAATTGTATCCCTAAAAAGCAGAACTCGTGTTTCACCCATTTACACACTGCAAAAATGCAAAGGCTAGGTAATTGCATTATTCACACACATATTTTGCACCCATTTCACTCTGTCAGTATTTATTTTAAAATATGTCCTCAAATAAACCCTTAGTTGGCCTGCAAAAAAAACTGCAATTCATGCAAGAATCATCAGAAAGGGAGTTTTTGACTGAATTTCCCTTTGCACATCCCAATCAAGCCTTTGACTTGCACTGCTTATCAACTGGAGAGAGTAAAGTCATTCCTAAACTGTTGGGGAAGATGAAACAGGAAAGCCTTACAAATGTGATTGCCTGGCAAAAGATTTTGAGAATATAGAAACTATAAGCGAGATTGAAATGAAAGCAAGCTTTGACATCTTTTAGTTACTGAACAACGGGAAAACAATGGTGTGGCCGGCTGAAGGTAATCTCCTTTTGATGAAACAATACCCTCTGCTTGCAGACAGGTGCAAGGGTCAGAGCAGACCCTGCCAGCTTGGCAGAAGGGGTCTGAAGAGTAGTTTTTAGGGTTTAAAATGTATCACAATATGGTAATGTAGTGATTCTTACAGGCTGTATGTGAATGCTATAGGATTTGTATGCTCTACTAGATTGGTTAGTGAGAATCAGAATATTCAACACAGAAGATGATTTATTGTATTGTAACGGGAACTTCGCTCTCTTGCTTTTACTCTTGCTCTCTTGCACTCTTACTCATACTCTTGCTCTTGCTCTTACTCTTGCTCTCTTGCTCTTACTTTTCTATGCTCTTAGCTCTCGCCTTTTTACGTTATTACCCTCTCATCCTCTCTCTTCTCTCGGGCCTGCTCCGAGCTGCAGCTGGCAGCTCCCAGCAGGGCCCTGTACCCACGCCCTTTGCAATAAACCCCAAGTTCCACGACCTGGCTGCAGAGATCTCTCGTCTCCGTCCGTCCCGACCGTGCTACCCCCTGTCTTGCCTACACTAAACTTTAAAATTATTACTGCTTTCAATTTTAATATGGAAGGTTTTTTTGTTTGTGTTTTTGCTTTATTTCTGATTTTTTTTAAGAGAGCAACTGAGGATTCACAATAAACTCCCTAATACTCCAATTCGCTATTATTACTTAAAACATGATTTAATTAAAACAATTATGAACAGATATTTCAGCTGGAAAGATGCTCTCTTATGAAATTATCAACTCAAAATATTTTTGATTCTGTGCTTAAAATGAAACTTTAAGCTTACTCAAAGTAAAATGCACTGCTTGCATTTTCTTCTCTTAGTTATACCCTGTATGGATTTTTGGATAGGTCATCAATTTGTACACATTTTGATGTGAAGGATTAGCAAATTAAGGTGCTGTAGTGTTATGTTTTGCAAAGAAAGTGTTCAACAATATTACTCAAGAATTCAATATGTGAGCACAGGGCAAATTCCTTTTAGAGAAGTGACATCTGTCAGCAAAGCCACATGTTGCAGTCTAGCCTGGCATATCACATTTTGTCATAGTTTGTGAAACTACAAAGACAAAATGTTTTAAAAATATTAGAGAAGTAAAAGAGGACCTGAATCTTAAGTATTGATAGTGTTACATTTAATCCTGAGCAAATGGTTTTACCTCATATTTAGCTACAAACCTATTTTCAGTGACAACAGGAAGATAGAAAAGTTTGTTTCAAATGAAAGCCTGTATGTGTCTGTTTAGAACTGAAACATGTTGAAACAATTTTTATTTTTTGTAAACATGCAGTGAACCAGATGCTTAAGCCCATACACAAATTAATTTATCCATCCACAGTTTAAAGATGCTCTCACAGTCTATTTTCTTTTGATACTGAAGTGAAAACAGGAAATGTAATCTGGTCCTGCTTGTGGGAAAATGATCTGTGAGCTGTCAAAAAGAGCAAAATTGGTTTGCTTTTTAAAAAAAGAAACCAAAAAAACCCAAGCCCCACAAATCAGTGATACAATAAAAAAAAAAAAAAAAAAAAAAGAAACTGCTGCGCTTCAATATTCCTGAAGTGTTTTCTCTCTTCTTCATTTCATTAAAAACTAACAGGAAGACTGCTGTGTCCAGAATGATTAATCAATGCACCTCAGAAGCAGGAATAAAGAAAATATAGACTGGCACTGCATGCAATGGGACCATGGCTTCCCAGTGCCTGCCAGGTGGGAAAGCCACTCTGTCCTGGATCAGTGCCTTTCCACAGAAAGCATGGCAGTGACATCATGTGCTGGCTGTCACAGCTCTGTGTCACACTAGAGATGGAATCGACTCCAAAAGCTCCTAAGTCCCCTCTCCCATTGTCAGCCTGACTCTGTGCCTGCTTAGCCCCCCTGGCTTCACTGGGGTGGGCTCTGAGGGAGCAGAGGACACAGCCTAGAGTGATGCCCATATTTCTGCTGCCCTGTTTGTGCCCTGCCTGCACAGGCCCTGCAGCACCCCCTGCTCTGGGAAGGGGATCCTTGTTCAATCCCATTGCTGGTGGGGCTGCTGCAGCCCTACCCTGCTGACTGCCAGGGGCTGAGCAGCAAGGGCTCAGCCACCAACCTGTGTGACAGGGGAGCACTGGAGCACATCTGCCCATGCTGAGAGAGCACACACAGCATGCAGACAGTCAGACACAAAAAGGAAAGCACAAGCTGTGAAAACTCAAGGTACTGTTTAAGCACAAACAGAAGCAACTTTTAACTGTCTGTAGCTGGCTTCTGAAATGGAACATTTCTTTACAAACTGCTGTGATGCCACTCAAAGGCATGTGTTCTTTTATCACAAAAGGTATTGAGGATCAAGGCTTAAATCTTTCTTTGACCACTGAACAATCCCTTCCCTAGACCTCAGCGCGCAGAAGTGCTGGACTGCCAGAGAAGGAGCTCCAGCCATAAAAGATTAAAAAATATCAATAAACCAAAATGCTTATTATAGCTAAGAAAAGCTTCAGAAAGCTGTTGTATGGCACCGGCATCCCTGCATGTCTCAACAGTGATATGAAAAATGCATCACAAGGACAATTGTCTTACTTTCACAGCATGTAATACCAAGACTATCTGCATGGAAGGAAGCTTTCCTTATCCACCCAAAAGTGCTTAGAAAGGGGCTCAAATAAGGAATTATTCCCATGTGGGATATTCAGCTTCATTTCAGCTATTTCATTTCAGAAAATACTATCAGCAGACTTGAAAAGTTTACTCTGCAAATAATCACAATATAGATCTGTTACTTTAATTTGAAGACAGAGCAGCAGAAGTATAGATATTTTTAGTTTAAATTCAGAAAAAAAATCACCAATTATTTATTTTAAAAGTAAAGTAACCTTTTTCATTACAGAAATTATGTGGAAATAGGGGGAAATAAATTTTTGCACCCCTGTTTTTCTGATAGGAATTGAGACTTTGCAGAATCATACTTGAAATTAAAGTTGATTTGAATGAAAAGGGTAAAATAGTAAATGTAAACTACAACAGAGAATCAATTGTCTTATGAATTGTTTGGAATTTTGCTCCTTCATACATATTTGTTGCTCACATGGTACAAAAGCAGATAGATGTCATCACATTCACTGCTATTCCAGCACATTGACTGATAATCCTTTTAATGGACTCAAAATTCCCCCCAACATTCTATTTATCTAAAATATAACAACTATATCTTTAATAAATACGCTATTAAATAAATTATAATAATTTTATTTATTAATTTGTATAAATGTAATATTTTTATCTTTTTCTCTGCACTGAAGTCACTTGACAGCCTCACCATCCCATTCCTTCATTCATTCTCAACCCACCAGCTGCATTCCATGGAGCTCCTGCTACAGCAGCACAGTAAGAGCTGTGAGTCACCATCTCCTCAAGACGTGGTGTGAAAGGACCTGCCTGAAAGCTGCCTCCTGGTGAGGTGCCAAATCTGCAATGCCTGGGGGAACAGCTGTGGGCCTGGAGCTGAGAAAGACCTTTTCCTAAAAATGAGCTTGCTTTTGGTTGGTTGGTTTTGTTTTGTTTTAGTTTTTGGCTGCACAGCTGATGGAAGAACCCTGTCCAAGGAGAGGAGCCTCATCCAGACTCCTGATTGAGGCAGGATCCAGTTTGCTGAGGCTGCTGAGGACCATGCTCAGGGAAGGCCCAGCATCTCCAAGAGTACAGAGAGCCCCAACCTCCTGGGCATCCTGTTCCAACACCCACCCATATATAGAAATATCTCATGTCAGAATGGATGCAGATGTTGAACAGGCTCTCAGGTGGCTCTTACTGCAATTTTAAACATTTGTGACAGGAAATGCTTGGCACTTTCATTTTAAAGATTAAGGAGTAAATAAAGCAATAAAATACAAGTGCAAATTAATAGCCAACAGTGATTATGGAAATGAATTAATTAAGATCAATAATTATCTATAGTTTTGTTGCAGCACAAGTGCTATTTAAGTAATATGCCTATTCACTGTACCAATAGTAATTGACAATTAAACACCCTCTAGGGAAAGTTCACAAGTGGCCATCAAATTAACAAATTTAGATCTTAACTCTTTAATATGGAATGCACCACCATTGTCTTAAAAGACACCAAAAATCAAAACTATTGGGTATTTTTTGGGCATTATTAGTAATTTTCTTTCATTTTTTTGCTCAATGAAATGACAAAGTTCTTTAAATGAAAGAAAATAATTTCTTGCAATGCATTTAAAAGCCTATTTATTTGCATTCAAATACACATTTAGTTATTCTATTCATAAATAAAAACAAACTTTTCCTCATTTGCCATCCCAAATGAGGAAAATAAAAGATGAGAGAATTTACTAACTTGATATTAAATCTGGAATTAAAATTGATTACCTATCACTTCATAATGCTTCATAAGTGAAAAGACATTCATAATTCAAAATGTTCACTGTGGTGGTTACACAGTATTTATAATTTATGGTGCATTCTCCTCTAAGTAGATTTCAGTGAAATGAAATGCAGTCCCTCATGGGAACCAGTATCCCACCAACACAAACAGTGGGCAGACACTGCTGAGAAACTGTCAGCACCACTGCAAACTGGCTTTTACACTGCCCACATTTCTGAACATCCATGTAAGGGCAATGGTGAACATGCAAGGCAGAAAGGAGGCAGTCCAAAATGCACAGCTGAAAGCAGTTCCTCTTGTACCATTTTGTCACACATACATTAGGAAATTGGATTTTGAGAGCTGCCTAAAGCTGTACAGATGAACACACTTGTGAGAAGAGGGGAGTCATTAGGATCAGTCTGCAGTGCAACCTGCATTGCTGGAGGCCCTGCCTCCGTGTCAGGAAGTGCCAGCAAGCAATTTAAACAGTTCTGATTATCTAGAGGACCTGCAGAGCTGGAATTTGCAGAGAGGAACCCACACTTGCTGCTCTTTCCCAACCACCCGGCATTAGCTCCCAAGGCCTAAGGACTCCTTGGCAGGCAGGTTGTCATCACAGGTGACCATGTGCTTGTGACAAAGGTGGGAGGAGCTCCCAAGCAGCATTTTGGAACCAGATCCTCTCAGTGCAGAGCAGTTTTTCACCCTCATCTGGCACATTCAGCTCTCTACTCGAGTGTGCATTTATTGTCCCCAGGCAGCAACAAATAGGTATGGGAGAGCCACAGCTGCAGAGACTGCAATTTGCACTTCTGCTGGCTGGTCCCTCTGCCACTGTTACTGACACTGCCCTTCAGCAGGTGTGCTCCTTGAGCACTGCATGTTAATGGCAATCTCTGGGAACAGCAGGGATGCTCAGAATGATCGTCAAGTGATTATAAATACAGAGTGACCCCAGACACAAGGGTTATGTCAGGTACTTACTGGAGATGGGTGCACTTGTGTTATTCTTAACTGGTTTTCCAAATCTTGGACTTTATTTTTCAGTTCTGCATTTTCAGTTTCTAATTCTTGAATCTACAAAGCAAGTGGTTATTCAAGTGGTTAGCTATTGGGATAGTCATGGATTTCAATAACAGCATCCACTGAACATAAGTTTCATCAGAGATCTGATGATTTAGAATCAAGCTTTAACTCTTTATCTGACTATAAAACATTTTCAGTATCCTCCATATTTCAAACTTTCTTTTTCATGTCCTTGAAGGACAGCAAAACATGAAATATTTTTTAACAGATTTTTTTTCAGTCTTCTTTTTACCTTAGCGGTCTGAGAATAATGCTGGAAATTATGCTTCCATAACAAGCAGCTAATAAAAATACAGCAGCATGTACTTTTAGAAAGAACAAAATAGTTCAGAACTTACTCTTTTCTGTAAACCTGCAATTTGTTTCCTTGTTTCAACATCTTTTCCTCCGGATTCCAGAAATTTCCTGTAAGCTAAGTCAAATGCTTGACCAATTGTTAAAGTTATCTCTTCTGCCTTTACATAAAACATAAGACTGAAATTAGTAAATTAGGAATGTTTGCTGGAGATACTTTAATTTCAGAATATCACGAAATTATTTAACCATGTATCATATCCAAAGGCTTTGCCCCATCCACCATGAAGCCAACACTACAAAGGAGCATCACAAGCACCCTTCAGCAAAATAACTTGGCAAAATGCTATGAAGGAATGCAAAAATATTCTGGATAAAGAAAGGAGACTCAGCAGTATAAATTATGTCTTCAATTTCTATAAACACAGATACCATACTGCACAATGGTTTTCCTGATGATTTGTGAAGCATTTGCACCCTGTTCAATTGTGAAATAAAGTCTTTTAGATTTAATGAAATAATGTTTTCATGCCAATGGATATTTTGGCCCCTATTGATTTTAAATCTGGATTCCAACACTTATTTTTGTGAGTACTGTAAAAGCTCACTCAGACAAGTAATTAACTGTCCAATTATTTCCAACTACATATATCCAGAAAAAAAAAATCCACAGATATTGCATTTGTATGTGCAAAGTATAATAATTTACTAGTTCTCTGCTGATTCATCCTATGTTATGATGTGTTTATACAGTCAGTGCAGAATATCTATGTCAAAAATGATGGGGGTAAAACAAGCCTACAGGAAGCTGCTGGAGGACACCCAGGTTTCAGAAACAAGTGATTCCAAAGCAGGACCAATAAAAGGTGAACATATGGATACACCATTTGCTTAGAACTTTAGCAGAGAAAGTAAATAGACTCTCAGACACCAGAGAATGTCATTTCTTGGTGCAATAACTTGTCTGGGAGTGCTTTGTGGTGTTAAACTTGAGAGATGTGGCAGGGAAAGGGGTGGACAAAGAAGGGAGGACCTTGTTGTGATAAAATAATAAAAAACCCCAAAAACAAACAACACACAAAACCCCCAACACTAAAACCAGAGACAGACATATGAGCAGAAAAACCTGCAAGGGTATCTCAGCCCCAGAGCTGCAGTAATCTTTGCAAACAGCTGTGCAAACATCTCCAGCCTGGTGGGATGGAGCCTGTTCTCCGAGAGGATTGCAGATGCTTCCCCCAGGATGGGAAGAGAAATTATCCCAGAAAACAACCTCAGATCACTGAAGAAAGGGGTTCTTCCTTAATTTAATGTGTCTAAGTTGCAAGACACCACAGTGGCATGCAAACCTGTGTCCCAGTGAAAAGGCAGGTTGTCCCCCTCACTGCAGGGCAGCCCCACCAGGAGCGCAGAGCCCCCAGCCCTGCAGAGCTCCCGTGTACTTACACACTTCTCACTGTCAAACACATAGCACAGGTGCTTATTGGACTCTGAGTCTTTGCAGATGAAAGTAAATATTCTCTTGTCAGTTTTGTCATCAGCACAAAAGGATATCCTGTGGAGCTGGCAGTTGTGCTGGACCTCCTGCAAATAGAATGGGAATTTTAAAGAAATTCCTGCCCTTGCTGAGGATAAAGATGCACAAAGGAAAGCTCTGGATTTCCTCATGAGAGCAGACAAGCTGCAGTAATGTTTTTGAATGTGTCTTATTGCACATGAGAGGACCCAAAAAAGTAATTAAAGCATAAAAGAAGTTAGCAAACTCATCTAAACACTGCTCCTGCTTTTACTGGATGTAAACAGGACATTTATTTGGACAGCATTTATCTGGAAATGTTTATTTGGACAGTAACTTCTGTTCTGGAAAATTGATTTTACTGTTGCTTTGCATCCCTCTGCAACTTATTTAGGGCCTGATTATGTAAAATAATCTGTTCTTTTTCCAGGTGTACAAGACGTTTAAATTTCATCATCTCCCAAGATTTGTTAAAATGCATTTACTGAAATGAGTCCTTACTTTGCTGCAATAAATATAGAAAACAGAAATAAAATGACTTTGCTAACCAAGTAAAGAGAAATAAATCTGACACACAAATACTTGTTTCCTTGAGGTGCCATATAAGCAGCTTTTAAGCATTACTATTTGTACATTTCAGCTACTGTATTTAATTTTCCATTAAAAAGCAATTTCCAGCTATTTAAAAAGTTGCAATGGCACTGCTCTTCAGTTGCAAGAGCTTGACAAGACTGAAATAAACTATCTCAGCTGTTTTTTTTTTTTGTTGTTTTTCTTCGACAAGTCTCTTCTTGGTATTTTATTTTATTTGGCTTATTACGTGGGAAAGAAGTATTTGCTTTAAAGGAAAACATGTCTTTTAGATGTGAACTATTGTCTATTAAAAATGCACTGCACTGGGGTTCCCAGCTTGCTGCAAGCCCATAAACAAGGCCATGCCTTCTTTGCAGACAGCCACATAGCCAAAAACTGCACCCTATGGGCAATCTTTTCCCCTTGCCCCAGGTGAGTTCATCTCCTCAGTCTTTACAGCTGCGCTGAGTATCCAATTTCTGCCACGTCCCGAATGCCTGTCCTGTGATAGCTCTTTAACACACAGAAATAATAACGTGGGCTTGACCTGGCACTATGAGCTTTACAGATCCATACAATTATTTCATACCATTTAAGGACAGAATCACTTTTCTATAACCCTTTATTTGAGTGCTAAGTATAGAATCAGGTCCTGATATATGAGCTGGCCTCCTGCTCCTACTGCCATTAATAGTCACTATCTGACTAAAACCCAATATTCCTACTGAAGCGCTTTGTCGAAAAACACACTGCAAAAAAGAGTTTAATTAGTGCTTATAACATGAAATTGAATTTCCTAAAGCATTTATAAACTGTGCAAAAAGAAGGAAAACTCAATTGGAATTTACATGCAGCTACAAGAAATGAAGTGGGGGAGATAAAAAGGCTGCTCACAGTTGATTACTACTTGAGTTGGAATAACAACATTGCTAAGAGATCAGAATGTTCCTACTCCCCCAGGAACATATATCCCACAGATTTCTGCTAATCCCTGCAGGAGGGCTAAGATCTTTTGGCATTTCAAACTGTTATTTTAAAACAGGTTTTGCCAGGATTTGGGGTTTTCCTTATGCCCTACCACATAAGGAAGGTGCAAAAACTCCAGTTAAATTTGACATGGATATTTCTTGTCCCCTCTGCTTATGGGTGAGCTGTTGAGTTCTGGTTGTGTGAAGAGCCTGAAGCAAAAATGGGCTGCAAGCTTTGAGCTACAGCTACCATAGGAGAAAAGGCACTGCCATGGCCTGAATGCAGCAACTAGTCCACAATCAAGAAGCAGGAACAAAAGAATCTTCCAAATTCAATATTCAACATATATATGGAAAGATTTTTGTCATATGGAGTGTTAACAATTATTTAGGACATTGCTTTCACCTTCCCCAAAGTTTAGAAGTCCTGCTGTTGAAGGATTAAAAACAATTGAATGCCACATTAGCTACAGTGTGCCTTCAGGACTATCATGTACCTTCCTGGGAAGATGTCACCCAGGTGTTGTAACAAAACACGGGGTTTTAGAACATTTTTTCCATCAACAGAATAGCTTTTGTTATAATACTTTAAAAAATACAAAACAATGAAAACCTTAAAATCAGTGAAACAAATATTTACTAGTCTATCATGAAAAAACCCCATGTAAGCTTCTTACCTTTGTTTTTGGATCTAAAATTTTTACACCATAGATTGAGATTTGTAACTCAACTTTGGGTGTCTTTTGGCCTTCAGATTTCTTGATATGTCTTGCAAACTGAAACACAAAAAGCACAGAACAGAAATCACATTAATAGAAAGTTTATTTGTTTTTATTACTTCTCATTTTCTCTCAAGTCTCTCCACCTGAAGTTGCTTTTTTCCTTCTTCAATAAGCTCCCCATAAACAACACCAACTACTCCAAGTCTCAGCTGGGCATAGACCAGTGTTTCTAACTGCACACTACAGAATGTTCCTAAAATTCAGGGAGAATTATTTTAAAATTACTTAGCATGTTCCCCTGAAACTTTTAACTGGTTTTTTATGCACTTAATTGAAGATTTTGCATACTTCAAATACTCGTCACTCCCATACTTGTGCATAAAGGAGTATCTGGAAGTACCCTACAAGATATTCCATCAATTGTTTTGAATGGGGTCAGTTTGAAAGCACTACAGTTGCCAACGCCTAAGAAGTACTTGATCTATTTTATTCTCAGAATTTATCTGCCTGCAGCCCACTAGATTGTGGTTAGACAGCACTTTATATGACTGGGTTGGGTAATAATTCCTATCCAATACATTTTCCATCCTTTTCCATCTCCCTTTCAAGACTTACCTTTCTCTCATGAACACTGTCTATAAAATCAGCACAGGATCTCAAATTTGCCCCTGCATGACAGTTAAGAAGTGCCCTAAGTTTGGGTATCTTTCTTAGCAAATATATGTGATTGCTCTGTAGTTTTCTCTGCTACCAGAGCAAAATGCTGCCCTTTTACTCCCAAGCCTTCGATAGCCTGGAATGGCATTTTCAAATGCATAAAAAAGGTGATGACCCAACTAAAGGCCAGAAGTTGGAGTCTCTGCTTCAGAGCTCTCTGTTTCAACACAACCATCTCCAACATTCCCATTCAAGAATGAACTGGGTGTGTGATCCCCACCAGGACAAATGCTCTGTGTCAGAAGCCAGTGAGGACAATGGCTTTCAGGGCCAGCAAGAACCCAGGGTGTCACCAAGGGGGCTGTCCTAGCAGACCTGGAAGACACAAGCCTGAATTGCCGTGTGATTATGAGGTGCTTGGCTGCAGCCAACTGACACCTCTCCCACTAATCCTTAAAAAGTCTGATTGCAATTCATTATTTATTTAAGTGATAGTTCATGGTTTGGATTTTTGCTCTGATCTTTTTCCAACCCGTACTTGGAAAATCTTCCAAAAGCACAAGTGCTTTACACAATATGACTGTTAATCTCTTTTATTTCATTTTGCTTACATGCTTACAGCTTCTTTCATGGCAAATTATTAACTAGTTTGCAGAACCACCCTAAAAGCACAAAATGAACCTGGTTTTCCCCTTTTCTCAATTTTATTCCTCATTTTGAAGGCATACTTATTGGACTTTTGATTAATTTATAGTTGGTCCTATTAACTTCACACAGTAACAGAATTACCCAGACACTTCATTACTGATTAATGCACCCTAATAGCTGATAAATATCACACACTTGGTAAAACAAACAGCATCCTCCCACCTCAAAACCCCCAAACAACTATCCCGCATCTAAACCACTCTGTGCCATTCTCAAAACAAACTCTTAAATATAAATACCTATTTTGCATTTAAACATCTAGAAATGCTACAGTCACTGGCCAAGTATTTTATAAAACAAAGTATTTTATATTTCATACAGGATAACTTACTTGTGAAAACTAATTAGTTGAGAGTCAAGAAAATATAATTTCTAGTTCTGCCTCTTCAGCATCATGGGTACGCCTCTTGCAACACATCCTTTTCCCATCTGTGAATTTAGCTTCAAGGCCATGTCTTGCTAAATACACTTTTAATACACATTAATCCCTGTTTATTTATTAATGTGTACCATTCCATATGCATATTTTAATTTTTTTAAAAGAAATTTTATAGAGAATAAAATTTTAAAAATTGCAACTTCTGGTTTACGGCATTTTGTCCAATGACATCTATTGACTTTACAGAACAGTTAAAATTCACCACAGAGCAAAAATATGCTTTATTTAATAAAAATCACTCATTGAACCACACAAAATTGTTCCTAAATTTTACTCTGCAAATTTAGCCTTTAGTCTGTGCTTAAAGAAGAAAAAGACAGGGCAACTATTGCTTTATTTGCACAGTTGGGGTTTTTTTATCCCATGATGAATATAAAATTTAAAGTATCTTTAGATAATTTTCAGATCATGGATTTATTCATTAGCTACATCCACCAGCTTTCCTCTCTGATTTGTAATTTCCTGATGTCCTTTCCGTGGGTGGGACTTGGAGGACATGAGTGACCCCTTTTCTCAGTACTCTGCACTTTGTGAGGTGAAATGGAATGACTGCAAGATCCAAAGATCACCCAGACAGGTTGGGCATTTCAATCTCCAATGCACTCGATTGTGCCCAGGGAGACACCCAAGGAACAGACAACCCTGGGGCACAACTCATCCTGGAACAGCCTGGAGCAAATCCTGACCTTTTGAAAATGTCCCTTTGCCAAGAAGCCATGCACGAGAATTCCTGTGCAGCAGTGAAGAGAAAGCACAAATACTATTGGATTTTACTGCATGGTATATGCTGAGAATGGTGATGGAATGCTTGATTTTCCAACAGCAATCATCTCAGAGTCTCACACAACAGCTACAGCATGAAAAAGTTGTAGTTTTTAAAGAAAAGAAGTTTTAAAGAAGAAAGTTTTAAAGTAAGTGAAGTGAATAGTTTGCACAAGTTTTAGAACAGCTGGCCAAAGCTTGCTCCAAGTAGTCAAGAAGACTTACAACACTGAGGAAGTTTCAGAAGGCAGTTCTGTGCCAATTCCAAAAAAAAGGGTGAACAAACTGACCCTACCACGTCTCCACTCTCAAAAAGCTGAAATCCAGTTCAAGAACTAGATAATTCAAGTGAGATGAAATTAATGATGATCAATATTTTACAAAAAATGCAGCTTGTCCAAGTAGACAAGGCATCTGCATTTTGTATGCCACTTATATTTAAGAAAGTGAAGCTACAGAAAGAAAGTATGAGTTAAGTTAGTTACATTAGTCTCCAGATGTAGTTATAAACAGGAAATTGTCATTGGGAAGATATGTTTCTAATGTATTCCAGCAGGGTTTATTTCTTAAGCATGACATTATTGAACAATGACCAGAAGAAAAAAAGTTACTGATAAAATCCGCAAGCAGAAAAAATGAGAGGGGAAAAAAAGGGGAGAAAACGAACTAATGATCTGAAATCTAAAATTGCTACAGAGGAAGCTTGCAGACCACAAACCCTGATGAAGGGGCAAATAACAGAGAGAAGCCTCAACAAGCAGAACAGCACAGGCTGGTATTCCAATAGAGCCCCCTGTTTTCCTAGAAGCAATCCTGCACACCCCACATGTGGCAACAAACGCTGGTTCTTGGGAGACTACTCTGTGAGGATGGAAGAAAGAAGTCTGATAACATTGCAGGACTTCCACTAACTGAGGAGCTCCTCATGAAACCAAAACTGGGGGGGGTCTTTCAAAGAGATCCTTAAGATGACAGCAGTGGCTGCACTGCATCAGCTGCTTGTGAGAAAACACTCAAATGTTATCTGCTGAGGGTTTCAAATGCAGAAGTATGTTGACAAAATGGAGAAAAGATTCACAGGACATTTAGCAAAGTTAGCAGAGGACTGGAAAACCCACTTTAAGACACTCCATAAAATCAAAACCAGGTCATGGTGAAAGAAACCAATCACCAAAGAACCCCTTCCATACAAACATCCAGACAAATGAGCTTTTTAATCAAAGGTTTACAGGGCACAGTGAGAACACAGAGATTAATTCAGAAAATTTGTGGCAGTTCCTGTCTTAGCATTTCCCTGCTCATGGCCTGTGCAATACCAGCACACAGATACTGATCAGCAATTTCTTTTACAGCTGACATTCTCAAGAGTGCCACATTCAGTCACCTCCCAGACATGTGCAGGGTTTGACCAGCACATCCCATCACTGAGTTAGGTCTCAGGAATTTTTTCTTTTATTTGTTTCTACTCATTCCTTCTACCTAAGGAGGACCCCATTGGACCTCTGGACCTGGGAGGCATACAAACATTATATTTTCCTATCAGCACACATTTGAAACCAAATAATATTTGTATCTCACACAGTAACAAGATTATTTCAGAGGGTAAAAATCTGCAGCCTCCCATTGGCATAAAAATGGAAAATTATATAAAATTATAATGAATCACAGCATGGCTTGGGAAGAGACATGATGGGCCAAATTCTTAAACTGTTAGTTTATACATATAATATTCTCAGGCACAAACTCCAGGTTTGGTCCAGCTCAGTGGGATGGGCTAGTTTGTGTTCAACTGCTTCAGAATTAACATTATATTTTCATGGCATTTTTAGGGAAAGGAACAGATACAAATAAACCTATTTTCTACAGTTTTACTTAGCTTTAAAAAGAAAAAAAAAATGAAAAACCATGCATAAAGTTTGTAATTTATTAGAGCAGTAGGGGAAAATGCATACTCTAAGAGTGTTAATAAAATTAAATTTGATGTGTTTAAGTATCGAGTCTTTTCAAACCACAATCAACAAAAATGCATGAAGAAAAAAATAATGTTTTCAAGACAGCCAGGAATTGGAGCTAAAAAATTAGTTCTTAAGACTAATTACCTCTATAGATCTATAAATTAATTTAAACCATGCATTCAAAACGATGTGCTTCTCTTTAATATTTACACCTCCCTGCACAATTCAAGATTTAATTAAAAAGAGTTGAGACATGAAAATGGAGATGTTCCTGTGATTTGGGTGCTAATCTTCATGCCAGGAAGAGAAGTTCAACTCCTTCATTTAATGTAGGTGACCAGTGACAAGTCAGACATTGCACCTCACACCTAAAACGAGCCCTGGTTCAGGGCAGGGTCGTTGGATAAGCTGGGAAACAGCTTTGTAACCTGTCTTGGAAAAGATGCTTTTCCTCCTTTTTATCATGACAACATTCATTATAAGGAAACATGCCTGAAAAAAACCCAACAGGCCCCATTTCTCTTGCAGTGCCTTCATGTCATCCAGTTGGTCATGTTATGGTCCAAACCCTCATGGACATTTGATGTGGGCATAAATGAAATTATGGCCTCTGAAAAACAGCTGTCAAGAGGAGGAAAAGGGTGAAATGACATGCAACATTCAGTCTCTCAACAATCATCTTTGCAGGGTAGAAGCCATCCAGAAGTGTATGTGTATGGAATAGGTTGTACTTTATTTTCCAGACACACAATGGACTGAGAGGAATATCCATCTAATAGCAACAGTGTAAAAGACAAAGCAGTGCAGTCTTTTTTCCATCTCTCACTTCCTGACAGATTTTTGTGGGTTTTTTTTTTTTATTTGGGGGTGAGCTGCATTGTTGTTGCTGTTTTGAGATCTTTTGGTTATTCTGTTTGGTGGCATGGAGTTTTGGGGGTTTGTTGGGGTTTTTTGGTGTGGGTTTTTGATTTTTTTTTTTTCCAGTTTGGTTGGTTGGTTGGTTTTGGTTGATTTTTTTTTTGGGGGGGGGGGGGAAGGATTAATTTTTAGTTTTTTTGAGAGACAGGTTATACAGCTATTTTCTTATTCAGCTCTTCTCATCTGACTTGCTTTGGTCTTCAGGATGTCCTTGACTGGTCCTGAACCACAAATTCTGCTTCCTGCAGTACTTCAAACAGAGCAGTCATGGCTGGAAGGCTTGGCTGCAAATCTCTTTATCCCAATATTAAAAGCTTCTCTGTACTCAACCCTCCTCCTCTGTCCTTTTAACAAGAAATTAAACTAAACTTTATCATGGGAGGGAGCTCAGAACAATATCCACAGATGGTCCATTAAGGGCAGCAGCGGGACAGCATCTCTGCATGTGTAGAAGTGTGTGAACCAGCACTCTTCACTCTGTGTATCCTTAGAGGTCAAGGACATGATGAAAAATATTTCAAGTGGTTTCAAAGTGATTCATTCTATTTGCATTTTGTCTGGTCATCTCCACTTACAGAAGAAAAGTGGAAGAAAAAAAGGATAATGAATTGAAAGCTGGGTAAGCAAACAGCCTTAGGTTTTGCCCTCACAAAACATGCCTTGGAAGACTGTAGAAGAAACAGCCCAAAACTCCGGTGTTTATTCTGGTTTCTCCTTAACACCCCTCCATGCAGGTTTCTTACCACTGCTCTGCTTATGCTGCTCCTTCCACCTGTCATGCTGCTCCTTCTGCCTCTTTCCACCTCGGGCAACCCTTCCAACACTTTATAAGAAGGATCAAATTCATCCTTACAGTCTGACTGAGAAGTTACAAACATCATTTATGGGGTTCAGCTGTTCGTCTCTGCTCCCACACACGCGTAGGATGGTTCTTTGAACGCTGGGCCTCCAAAGATGAGTCTGGACTCCAGGTTTTTCGGTCTTCAGAATTGTTTATAGTTTCTTATCTACAAAGTTCCTTCTCTCCACAACCTGAATCCGACCAGCACGGCAGCCAAAGGCACTCTGACCGCCCAGTCACATCTTTTATAGCAAAAACAACGTATATCATACTTACTCTTTATTCCCAATACCTATCACCCTCGTCACCAAGTGCACCTTCACCCCAGACCAATCCACAAGTGCCAACACCACCACAGAAGATGGATGACAAGAAGAAGAAGAAGAACCTTGTGACACGCCCTGATTCCTCCATCTTGTCTCCACAACCCCCCTGTACCAAAACCCCAAAATCTGTGATTTACCCAATAATTATATCTTCCCTTCACTATTCACACCCCAGTGACTCTCACAGGTTTCATCTCCTCATACATCGGTGGCACATCCCTAGATGGATCAAAATTAAGCCACCAAGTGCTTCTGGCAACATTCCAAGGCTCCCAAGCCCCCCCAGGGGTTCTCTCGGTAGCTCTGGACATCAGGAGCGATGTGCTGAGTTCCCACAATCATTAATCAAGGCAAGTAATCATTTCATTTGCTAAAATAAAGTACAATTTGACAACAAGTAGACATTTGAGTAGCACAGGCATGTTTGGATACAGCATCTGGGAGCCACTGCTTTAGGTTTTGTTTCATTCTAGAAACCAGCTTGACTAGAAAACTTGAAGGAAAACATGTTTTGTAATAAATTACGGTAATAGCTCATCTTATCTTACAAATAAATAAACAAACACATTGTAAAACATTAGTGTTCAAGTTTCCTCTCTCTCCTGCAGTACAGCTCCAAGCACTTGGAAAACATAAGGGGAAATCCCACCTAGATAAAGCCACAGGAGAATCCTCTAGAAAAATTAAACATAGTTGCTTGGAAAAAAAACTATCTTGTAATTGCAACTCTCCCAGAAAAATTGTCAAGAAAATATAAAAGTCGTATTTGGGATAAAAGTACAATGGAGCATCAAGAAAAAGTTTGTCCAAGATACTTTATGTTTCTGCAGAACATCAGCTCCATCTGCTGGGAAAAATTCAGTTTGTGGCATGGCAGCTGAAGTTTCTGTGCTGGGCAGCCCAGGTTTTTGAGCTGAGTTAAGGGCTTTTAGATGATTCAGAGAAGTAAACAGTTGTAAATCAAATCTTGACTCTGACAGTTTGGTGACATGAGGTCTTAAGAAAAATGCTTTCTGGTGGCTGCACTTCATGGGCTGTATATCACTGGAGCATGTGACTTCAAAAGCTTATTAGAGTGATGCATGCCACTTGAAAAAATTGCTCTAAACATTAAGAAAGTGTCAGTTGTTTTTCTGCCAGCTATTCATTTTTATTAAAAACAAATTATGAGTAATAACATTGCAATTAAAAGCAAATCCAGATAATTTAAAAATAAAAATATGGCTTCCGAATCTACATGTCTTCTAAAAACCTCTACTACCCCCAAACCACTGTATGTTTCTTCAAAATTTCTTTTAATAAGACATTACTTTTTCAAGCTGTTTTAATTGCTTAAAATTTTTTAATTAGCATTTTATAAAAACAAACTGGGGATTGTTTCAAACATAAAAGTGTTTCCATTGCTCTCTGAATTCTGTTCCAAGATTTTTCAAGTTCTTCTTAAAGTCATGTTTATTTACTTTGGAAGGTCTCTAATAAACTTGTGATCATGTAAGATCACATGCAAACTTGATATCTAAGCTACAAAATTCCAAACTTGAAGACAATAATGTAATTCTGGCAGCAGCTATTCAGACTTCTATCTCCAAGGTGGTTTATTTAGGGAAGGTGTGTAGGAAGTTAGAGCAGGTGTCTGCATGCTCCAGTGACACCATAAACACACTCACACACACACACACACACACACACACACACTCACACACACACACACACACACTCACACACACTCACACACACTCACACACACTCACACACACACTCACACACACACTCACACACACACTCACACACACTCACACACACACACTCACACACACACACACACACACACTCACACACACTCACACACACACACACTCCACATTTCTGGCTTTGCCCACACCTCTGAGAGCAGCTATTTGAAATCCTTTCTGGACCCTCTCTCAGAGGGGAAACAATTTCCATGTGTGAAATTAGAGAATTCAACCCACCCAAAGCCTCCAGTGATCAGTGAGAGCCCAGGCCAGCCTGGGGTTCCACCAGTGAGACAGAGACATTACTTAATATTTTTTTTATCCAGGAGTCCAATAAAACACCTTTAAAACAGAAGCAAAGCTGCTCCATAGCAAGATATCACTGTGACAGATTTCTGCACAGAACTGATTTTTCTGGGGGTATTGGAATTTTATAAAGACAAACTACACAAAGTGCACACAAACCTGCTTTGCTTCCACTGACAGAATGCTGCAATGCTTAAAAAAAGGGTCAAACTTAGCCTAAAACTCTTGAAAACAGCTGGACAATAATGAATCTGACTATCTGCAGCACAATAAAGTCTTTTTGGCATAAAACACTCCAAGAATCAGCTAAATTAATCTTTAAAGGCAGCTGTACGATTTTGGTAGAGTGAAAACAACAGCAAAGAACGTGTTTCAATGCCTTAGTAAGATTACTGATGCATCTTGTAAAGATGGCTTTCTCAAGAGAAAACTGAGCCTTGAAAGCTGAGCTACATGAGTAATCTCATGTTTCCTTCCTGCATTTCTTTAGTATGGTAGGAACGCAATCAATTTTTTCAATATTGACTCCCCACATCTGCTCATTTCCAAGGAACCTGTCTAAACAAATAATGAAAAGTCTGCAAGAAAGTTATGAAAAATGCAATAGTAGGGAGAAGATTTTTGACATCTAAGTAAACTGAAGGGCCGATAGCTCAGAGCAGCTAAGCATGAAGCGATTCCACAGGAACAGGGCAGTGGAGTGGGCTGGAACAATCAGCACTCCCTGCCCCAGCTCACTGTGTCTGAAGAGCTCAGAGCAGCCAAGGCAAAGCCATGTTAACTGAAAACAACCCTCAGCAAGTCACTGCACTCGGGTATTTTTAGTTGTCCACCAAGTCCCTTGGTGCCCAAGCACATGTAGCCAAGAGGAAATTGCAAAAGCCTGATTTTCTCAGCCATAGCTGGGGATGGCAGATAAAACAAATTCTTGCTACCTCAGTTTGTACCAATGAAGCCCTAAACCAGCCCGAAGAAGAAGCATTAGCCATTGAAATACAGTAACTTTATAAATATTTCTGAATTATTGTAAAATCTGTAGGACAGCTAAATATTGTAAGAGCAGAACACCTGACCATACAGACATAAGGAAGATGCTACACACTGAAGAGATTAGTAAAAGCAACTACTTCTAGAGCCAGTGAATTCACCTAGAAAACCTAAGAAGTGTCGTAGAAAAGAGGTTAAGAGCACATTCCATTTATGCCTCATTAAAAATTCTTACCTTTAATTTTCTAACAGCATCTCTTACAACTTCTGTGCCTTTGGGCTGCTCCACTTCTGTACTGCCTAGAAACTGAAAAAATTGTCATTTGTGAGCAATAAGTTATGCATTTAAAGGCCTCATCAACCCGAGTAATCTTATTTTCCAATTATTTTCAAGCAGCATTTTGGAAAGGCGATTGTGTCAGTAGTTGATAAATAAAAAACCTTCACACAGCTATTTCTAATCAAGAAAATAACAAGAATTACATTCTATACTAATATTAGCATTATCAAAATTGACTTTAAAAATCCATCCTATGCAAATCTGTAAATTAGAAGTTCAAGTACCTTTTTCCACAGGGAAATTACCACTTTGGTAATAACTCTTTTTAGAAAAAAATTTAAAAATGCACACAAAATACAGATGGAAGATACTTCCCATGAATGAACACGAGCCAATCATTTGGATTCTGTCACTGAAACATTCATACACGATGTACAATAAATTAAAAGAACTGATGATCCTCTCAGAGCTGCTTAGTATAGTAACATATAGGAACTAGGCTCCAGCTTATGTAAAAGAAGATTCATATTCAAGTAGTTTCTATTACAATTCATGTTTTTACCAAGTAAGGCTTTAATGAAAACCTATATAAAACATAATATTGCAAAAGGACCTTATTTCTTTATTTGTACACTGAAATGCTTTTGTTTTCTGTACAGTCACACTTGCCCTCTACTGTGCTGCTACAGAATGTATGATAATTCTGCCTGAAGCCCATCTGTGTGATACACTCATAGATTTTCTGTTGCCCAGGTTTCACACTGAAGTCACATCATGTACATGTATATGTTAAAATAACTCCAAGAAAAGAAACCCTCCCTTTTTTCCTAAAGTACACTTTTCCATGTACCACGACACACAGAGACATGTACAATTTTTAAGTCCTAGCCATTTTGAAAGGGATTTAAATTTGCCAAGATACAGACAACTTAAACAAAGTAACTCTGGAGTTTTTAGTTCGATTAAACCTTCCAAACATGTTTTGTGCAGCCAGTGTGCTCAAGGTACTCCTGCAAAGAAAGTCTGCAGCTCCACCAATAATGAAGTCTCATTAGATAATTGCTACTGACGCTGAAATATGACATGCCACCTTGAAACCAACAGTGTAAATCAAAACATCACACACATCTGCTCCAATATTCTCTGTGATGACAGTTCTCCAGCCAGGAGACCAAGGCTTTGGAAGAACAGAGCAGAAGGCTCTGCTATGGATTTGATGTCCCTCACACAACATCTCTGATGACTTTAGACCGAGGGGCGATCTTGCCTGGAAAAGTGATGGCTGCACAAAATGTATGTAGAGAAGGAAGAATGATTCTTGGACATGATGGATACTGGACATGGCAGAGACAGAAAGGGAAAGATGAGTGAATACATGTGAGCAAAAAGACCCAAACCAGCAGGTAACATCAGATAAGAGTCTAAGAGGAAGGTTGAAACACCAACATTACCAGATATCTGCACACAAGCAAACTTAGACCCACCACACCTGACAGAACACAAGAAACAGAAGTTTAATTGCTGTAAGTTTGTGAGCACCCCAAGGTATGTGAGACACAGAGCAGGAATCCTGCAGAAACACAGGAAACAAGAGCTGCCAGTGTGGACAAGGCTCAGTGAGCAGAACAGAGGTCACAGCTGCCCATGGAGAAGCTGAGACAGTTGCTTCATCCCTGGCTGTTTCCTAATCCTTGGGCTGTTTTCAAACTGGCAGCACCAGCACCAGTGTCAGCAGCCCAGGAGTTCTCAATGCAGATTCAGGGCCAGGCCTCTGGTGGAACTGGATCATGCACACAAAGAGATGCTCCAGGTTGTGCTGCCTTGCCGGCAGCTGCTTCTCCAGGAGGGCACAGGGCTGCCCTACAGTTTTTATTTACTTACTTCCATTCAGATGACCAAGCTCTGATAAAGCTAAGAAAGAATCAATCATTTTCCCAGAACTCTCCTCTGCTTCACAGTCCAAGAAGGATGAAGTTATCTTTGCTGTATTCAGTAAATTCCAATCTTTCCACAAACAGTACCTTCCACAAATACAGTTTTCCCAGAAACTTGTACCTCATGCTAATTCACACTACTGCCTCAGAAAATCAAACTCCCCAGCCACAGCTGGGGAATCTGTTAAATGTCACTGAATTTTAAAGCTTATAGTAACGTTCCCCAAATCAGAAATTACCATTTATGATCATGGAGGGGAGGGAGAAGTAGATTTCTAAGCAGAAAGATTAACTGCTGAAAGCACTTTAAAAGACTAACAAAATCTGAAGCAAAAACTCATTGTGTTTGCTCAGTAAGTTACGAAAGCAATAAACAACCAAGACTCAGAGAATATAGAAACACCATGAGCCTTAGATCAGCATTTACAGCACAACCCACTAGAATTCTGTAAGTCATTCACTCTCTTCCAGATGAGTGTTGGTTTTGACATTAAGCATCACCATTAAAATTTCAATTGCTCTCAGCAGTTTTGAGCTGGATGTGGAATGGAAGCTTGTGCATAATAAACTATTAAGCAGAGGAAAATAATTAAGACACATTTAATACAGGTATACAAAGAAGAATTGTAGCTGTTAATACCAAGAAAGAATTCTAGTGTTAATACCAAGAAAAATTACAAGGCTATACCATGGATTGCACTATTTGTATCTATTTCTAACCCTTTCAATTGTAATTGTACTTTTTGTTAATTCAGGTGTGTTAAAATTGCTTACACATTTTATGCTTGACTTCCCTTCTTAATTTCTTGGTAAGAGTAATAAAAAAAACCCCAACAATTAATGGGAGATATTCTGAATATTTGTATTAATTGGACTGTTCTGTTTGGGGAAAAATATAGACAGAATTTCAGACCAAGACAGGTTTGTAACAAAAGAATGACTATGCAATAAAGCCTTAACAAGCAGCTAATGTTTTAATGGGAGGCTTTATATTGCTTGCTTCTTTATATGCTCTGTACCTTTTCCATCTCATCTATCATCATTTTCTATTTGAGGTACCAATTACTGTGGTATTACTGATGATAGTTAAGCTTAGCAAACAGATGCATTTGCAAAGCTGAGGCTTCAGGTGCCAAGGTCACTGTGCAGTTTGTACAACCCCTGGCACAGCAGACATACTGGCACCAGGGTTTCTGGGGGAAGCCACCAACAGCCAACTCACCACCCTCATGAAATGGAAAGGTGGCCATTTCATCACAGTCCTTTCAGCAGATTTTTCTCACCAAATCTCACACAAACACAAAGAACAAATATTTGTTGTATCAGGAAGTTGGTCCAGCTGTGGCATGAATAATACATTTATTCAGCATGGGAGAGTTTCTACAAGAAAAATTTCAGAACAAAAGGGGTAAATGTGAAACCTCCCTTTCCAAGCCCAGGCTCCTTTAGGGAGTTTTAGATGGGAACTTGGCAAGTCAGTGCTTGTTTTCAGCACTGGAGGTTCCCTTCTGCAACTTGACTCATGCAGAACAAGCAGCATATGAAACCTAAGTGGTTCCTGAGAGTCAAGCTAACACAGCTCCTACACTTCACTGCAGAAGAGGGAAACAGAAAATAAGTTTCCCTTTAGATCATTCACTATTAGTCCTAAATGCAAACTAATAAACACATTAAGTGCTTAAGTGCTCTTTACATAAGCAATGTGTTCAAATACAAAATACAGCTGAAAAATGTTTACATATGACTGCTACATCTATTTACTGTCTGCAGCTCGCAGAAAGATTATTCTTGAGGTTGGTGTACTCCATGCATAATATGCCTACTAAACAGACACAATACATAATTTAGGCATGCCACGAGACTCAAATATTTATGTGTTGTTTACTGTTAAGTTCATCATGATCATACTGAATTTTTGTTCGATACTTAAAAAAGTTGGAAGATGACATTTAATATTTTGTATAACATAAAGCAAGCTAAAGCAATTTTCTTTACCACATTCTTTACTGCAGTCTGCCCTTCTCCCAAACATATTCCCTACAAAACTGATGAGCAGTTATTTCCCTAATATATTACTCATTCTTTTTTCACTTGAAGCTGTCTGCAATCAGAAATAACTTTTGAGGCCAACACTCCTATCAGTCAGGTCCATTTAAGTGTTCCTTTAATGTACAGTGATGTTTGCCATGAAGAAAATGAGCTGTTGGCCAGCCACGTACAAGACAAACTCCTCAGATCAAACTGTTTCTGATCGAATATTAGCAGACAACCAGATGTGTTCACTCCACATGCAAAGATATGCAAGATAAAGCAGCTGCAAAGAATTAACAGACACTATTTCAACATATTGAATCAACAGAGGTTCTATCACTGACAGCAACTGAGAGAAAATTCAGCCCTGTAATGGCCAGGAGGGCTCTCTAACGCAACAAGCTATCAGACAGACCCTTTGTGAGGATTATCTTTGTCAGAATGTAGGTGACATTTCCCTATGCATGAACATGAACAAGACATTTTTTGGTCCAGTTCCATTGTGAAGTTATTAGATTGCTTTTAGAGTTGTACTTTGGCTGGAGAACCTATTAAAATGAAAGGTAAATAATCTTTTACTTTACTGGCTCAATTAAAAGTCAATTGAAATGTAAGACAACTTCAAGCACCCAGAATCCCTTACATTTCTGACTAGTGTGCTGCTGCTCTGATGTGCCCAGGAGGTCTTAGTAAGGCCAGGTGAATTGTTAAGGTTAGCAGTGCACTTTCTTTCCTTAACATTAGCAGGAAGATCTCTAGTAATTCTTCCCTGGCAGTTTAGATTTTGACCCTCAACATTTTATTGGCTTTACATGCAAAGCACATCCAGGTGCTTTTCATCAAAGTTTAGTGGGGGGAACAACTTTATACATGCTTAGAAAATGTTAGTTTTACCAGACTAAAAAAAATTAATGGACTTGACTCTTGATTAAGAAATAGTTCTAAGTGCACTTCTGAATATTTAATGTAGACTTCCACTCTTCCAGTAGAGAGCAGTGTAGGATATTTTAATAATAAAACAACATCTGTTTTCCTTTGTCATCACATTTCAATCTTAAAAAAAATCTTTTACAGTGCCACATTTTTTTTTTACTCTGAAATTCCTGAACATGGAAGTTTCTCTTTTATGCAGACTTAAATGGAATTATATGAAAACAGTACTTACCAAATTCATACAACAAATAGAGGGGGAAAAAAACCAATGCAAAATGACAGGATACCTGCTGCCAGCTTTTGACAAATTAGCTCCTTGTACCTCCTCAGTTCTACAGAGATGCTGATTTACTGAAGAAAGGAAGACAAATGTATCCACACTGAGAGAACACCAGAACAAGTGTATAACACAAGAATGAAAGAGAAGTGGGACCAGTTTTGAACAAATGTCTAAGCTGTTAACCACCCCATAAGCCCAGGCAGACATTTTGCTCAGCCTTGCACTCATGAGCCTTCTCCATCACTCAAACAGCAGAAGGGACCATAAAACAAACAAAACTTGGTATTTTGGGTTCCTTCTCTTTCCCCACCCCACAGTCCAGCTCCTCATCTGCAGCAGCTTCCTTGGCTCTCTACAAAGACATGTTTTTGCCAGAGCACATAAATGTTTGGATTTTTCCCCTTTGAAGAGCACTTTCCTAGTGCCACCTTAAAAACAACTCCTAGGCATGATTGCCACTCAAATGAGAGCAGAAATCCAACTCACCACATGAGAGTGTAAGGCAAAGTGGCATCAGACAGACATCTGCACGCTCCCTGAATAACCCCTGCTTGTCTGACATCTAATGTTCTGCACAAATGGTGGCCCTGACACAGGAAAGAAATCAGAGCTATTTTTTGAGGGAGTGTTCAAGTACTACTGGCAAAGAAGAAAGATGAATGGACAATTAAAAAATCACAAAAAAAAGGGTTATCTAATGGAAATTAAATATTACCAGGTATTTCATCCATCAATAGAAAATATTTACAGTAATTAAGATATGCCGAAAGAAAAATCTATTTAATAAGTTATTGAATTCTTTGGGGAGAAAAAAGAGAGTGTTACAGAAAGGATCATAAAACAATTAGGTTCAAAAAGCTCCACAGGCTTAATTTGTACTTTCTTGTATTCTGTACAACTGCAGTAATTAAGAGCTCTCCTCCTTCAAATGTACAAGCAGTTATTTCAGTCTTTCAGTCCTGATTTATCATTAATCAGTAATAAAGAACATGATTTGGTAACTAAAACCCAACACATCTTCGAACACCTGACAGAGACAACAGACATTTCCCTGGAGTAGTGCATCTCACCTGGATGGTGGCTCCTGCCCAAATGTCTGGAAAGAGGAATCCCTAGAAATATTCTGTCAAAGCTACCTGAGGAACTGAGGGCATGTGGCAGCCCTAATCCTGCCTATACCTGTCTCCTAACCCATGTTCAGATTTGCTAAGAAGAGAAATTATTGAGCTGCTGACTGGAAGAAATCTGACATGTGGGCCAAGTCAGCTGATTGCAGCTTGGTGTAACCCTAAAGGCCAAAGAATGGAATAATGACACAAGGTCACATTCCTCCTCAAGCCCCACTGCAGCCAGAAGGGAAAGTAGCACTTAAAAAGAAAAATACCATAGGAGTATATATGTTTGTACTACCAGAACCAGCTTGTTTGTAAGCAGAACCTCAGAAGACCTTAGGACACACTTGGTAAATGATCAAAACTTAAATCTTCTCCAGTGTGGTCACATACTAAGGGGGACTATCAACAAGGATAAAATAAAAAATCGAATCCAATTGCAGCACAGCTTGCTCTGTATTAAAGCATCTAATTCTAAAGACAAAATGATGCTAATACAGGTAGGGCCACCACAAGGGAAATAAAAACAGGCTGGAATACAGACAGAGAGTAAAGGCAACACGTGTGTTGTCAACTGCCACTAGAGAAAACACCAGTTGTACAAGAGAAACCACCCAGCATTTCTTCAGCCCATCAATCTCCCCAGCAGTTCAGAAGCACAGCTCACACTGAGCCATGCCATGAAGAGCTGTCAGACTGAGCCTGAAGATCAGCCAGGCACAGGGGATGGTGTTCCCTGTTCTCCCATTGCACACACCCCCAGCAGACACCCCACAGCTACCCAGACTCCAGGCAGAGGCTGAGACCAGCACGGCTGCCCCAGCCTGGCTCCCACCTCAGGCACTGAGAGCAGAGAATGTTTCCCTGGCCCAGCTCCACACTCTCCTCAGCTGAAGCTGACTGTTCACTCCAGCTCTGAGTGAGGAGGCAGAACCAGGAGGGTAATAGGGATATTTCTTAGGGATAGTCCAGCTTGGAGGAGCAAACCCAAGCCACCTTTAGAAAATTCTTAAAAAACTCTGATGTATGGGAAAAGGGCTTAAAAAGGGAGCACTTTGCCAGTGCACAAATGGCAGTGATGCTAATACTAGTAGTATATCATGCTGAAGGCCTGTTGTCCTTTTAATCCCAGATGCACTTCCCATAGCTGATAAATAAAACCAAGGATAACATTTGGCATGTAATAAACAAGGGCAGGAGAAAATGGCAGCGAAAGCAAATTCATTACTGGAGAACATAATTTCTCATCATATATTCCC
The DNA here is from genome assembly GCF_022539315.1 of Serinus canaria. Taxonomy (NCBI): domain Eukaryota; kingdom Metazoa; phylum Chordata; class Aves; order Passeriformes; family Fringillidae; genus Serinus; species Serinus canaria. The sequence goes on from NC_066321.1 coordinate 30,620,643, forward strand.
TGGCTGTGACTGGGTCACACAGGTTCTTTTGATAGCATTCTTTCTTCATGTGTGTTGCAGTGTTCTTTAGCTTTCACATAGAAGAATCCTTTACTTAGAAGCTGGACAAAATGAAGGAGCAAATTAAAGAATGACACATTTTCTAAATTCATCAACTATGCTTAAATTTGGACATACTCTGTGTTTCCAGTTTTGGCTTTTAACACATGTGAAAATAATATATATATATTATTATATATAAATAATATATATATATGTATTTTTTTTTTTTTTTTTTTTTTGGTAGGAGAAACTTTCAGATCCTTTTACTGCAGCAGAAGATATCTGAGTAACCCAAAGACACCATCCTCAAGTTCTTTTACATCCTACAGCTCTTTTACTTCAACCCACACGCTACTGACACACCAAACAATGGCATCTTCTGCTCCTCTGCCACTACTCAGCAACTCTGTAGAGCCTCCATAGCACAGCCAGATACTGCCTCAAAGTTTAAGGATAACTACCAGGAGAAAACCCATCCAATAAGTACAGTATTGAAAAATGTCATCTAGCCTGACCCTACACGTGGCCTGAATTGCTTCTGACTTGTGCAGGAAATGACTGAGCTATCCTGCCACAGATGCTCAATAACATCCTGGTCAGCTCCTGCAACCCTCCTTTGTTACTTTCATATTATTTTAGATTCCATTTAGTTTGTGCCCTCCAAGAATTAAGAACTGGTAGTTTTAAACTGCAGTGCATCTTTAGTTTTACAAGAATTTTCACTGCTGAACCAAAGTTCAGTGAAGGTGTGCACAAGAACCATTCTGTATCAAGACAGCAGAAACAGACCTAATTATCAAACCTGACACTTCTTTCAGAAAGGATATTCAAATGTGAAAAGTCTGACACTAACTGAAGACACATCACACTACTTGAATGCCTCAATTGGAAAATTTATATTCCTGACTGGATTGTTTCCAGCAAAAAAAAAACAAAAATAAATTAATTTATCTTCACTGAAGAAAGCCACCTAAAAAGAATTCATATTCACTATTCTATACATCAAATTTTTGAGCTTCAGAAGTAAAGAATAACAGAGTGGACAGATTTTTCAGCTTTACATGTTCATAACTAGACAGACTTAGTTCTGCACCACATCACCTTGATTTAATTCAAGCATAATTTCTTCATGAAAATTGTAAAGTCAAAGGAGGCCCTTGAATGTACTAAAACATTGTTTTTCATTAAGTCCTAGATATTTTCAAATATCTTAATGTAACAAATTTGACACCATTTGCTGCTTTTTACTTTTTATTTCCATGAACCAGTTGCCAATGCAGTGATTTAATTTACCTTAACCATAAAAATGAAAAATTGCAACAACTCTTACATTCTTTGTACAGATGTGAAATGCAGTGTTAAAAACTCCAGAGCACAGAGACCACTTTGCTTCACTTCCCCCTTCAGCTCTGCAGGTGCCAGCCAGAACCCTGGCCATTCAGCAGGAATTTCACTGTACTGCTCTAGGAGAAAACCTTTAATTGTTATTACTTGTGTAAAGCCACTACCCTACCCAAGCTGAGGTTAAAGATCATCCTCTTCAGCACTCCCAAATGGGAAGGACAGATTCCCACATCCACTGGCCCCTCAAAAAACACACACCTCTCCAGTAAAATGCTACAATTAAAGGTACAGCAATCTAAGACGCCAAGTTGCATCACAGCGACCTGAACACCCAGCATAAGCCATCCAAAGCTGCTGTCCTGGTTGGACAGTTTGGCCCTGCTGAGTTATCACCCTGGTTTTCATTACCCCACTGCTCCTCTGAATGCAGCACCTACTGGTTGGCTCTGTATTACCATCCTGAAACCATCCCTGTTTTTTTACAAATACAGCAAGCTGAAGCTTGAACTCAGTCAAGCTCCATCTATCCTGCTGACTGTTGTTCCTGATACAAATATTAGGTCTATCTCCCCAAAGCAGAGTGCAAACTGAACTGAGACAAAAAACCCTTATGAAGAACCAAGATATGCTGTCAAGTATTTGATAACAAAGCTATCTTAATTCAGAAAACTGACAGAACCACTCTGCTCTACCGATAAAGAGAAGCTTTCTAAAACCAGGAGCATTTTGATGCACTCAGAACTTTTGGGGTGCACTTCTGAGCCAGGGGAGCAAAGAGGCCATGGCACCACTGAGAGCAGCTGCTCCTTCCAAGAGATATTTCCCAGATGAGTTCATTGTTAGGAAGGGCTCTGAGCACAGGCTTCAGATTCTTTCTTTCATAACAACATGCACCAAACCAGCCAGGAGTTTCCATGTGCCAGTTCAAGGTGGGATTGTGCAATTCTGAGCATTAAGCTTGTAGCAACTGAAGCTGGACACAAAGTTCTTATAGGCTTCCTCTGCTCAATGTAAATAAATTCTACAAGTTCTGGAAGAAATTGTGATGTATTTATATAAATATAAATAGTACATCTATGTTAATTAATACAAATCAAAAACTATTGCAGTTATTCTTGCAGTACCAGAAAACACTAACAATATCTTATAAAAGCAGAGATGAAATTCCACAGACGTTTCCCATTTGTGTTTATTTTGATCTAATTTCTACGTCCCTTGTCCTTGACTAACATAATACTGAACTTGTACTATCATGGCAATACAACTTTTGTCATGGAAACACGCAATGATATTATAAATACAGATACGGGAATTCCCTGTGGGACAAAAACTGAAGTCACAGTTAGGAACAAAATCCTCATTTCAACACAAATAGCCTCAGTAATAGGAACAAATAACTATTGTCCCTGACTCTCAGTTTATTAAAGACCTTTTCCAGTTAATTGTGAAATAAGAAATGGCCTGTTTTAAGGACACTGCATTGCTTCTGAATCAGGACTTTTAATACTGCAAGGCTTTCTGCACCATAATTAGAATAAATGACTCCTGATTTAATTCTTGATTCAGGGAATCGATGTGCTGTCAAACAGGGGACAAGCAGCACGCTAGGAAAGGACTATTCTGAAGAAAGAGACATGAATGTGTGCAGCTAATGCTTTAGCAGCTTGGAAATACAATATAAATTTTGGTTGGCTTCTCAAAGGACCCAAAATTTTGGACAGAGCCTCAATTTGTTTTTTTTTTTTTTTTAAGCTATCATTACCAGAGAAGATCACCCTTAAAATCTAGTATCTTAACTTTGAGTGCAATAAATAATTTATACATACATTCTGTGGGCAAGATAATAGACACCATGGGGCAGATACAGGTGCTGAGGAGAGTTAAAGGACAGGAACATGAAGTGTGAAACTTTGTTGCTTTTTTTTATTGATTGATTGATTTTTTTTCCCTAAACTGTAGATTTCCTACACTAAGAACCACTTAATTAGTAAAAAAAGAATAAGCCTAATGTTTTATTAGTAATGTAACTTCAGTGGGAAAATATGTTGAGTGAGTATGCAAAATGCAATTCACAATCACATGGCTAATCTACATGAATATGCTAAATTAAATACTACATTCACAGAAATTAATATCAGCATTCGATACAAGTGGAAAAGAAAATGTCTGTGCTCAACTAAAAAGGATTTTTTTTTCTTTGCTCCTAGAAACTACTTCCTAAGTTCCATTTGCTTCTTTAAGGTCTTGGTAGTTTTATATGAATGACACATATAGACATCTTTCTCACCTGCTATATTCACTGAACACTCAGAAATTTTCAGAGAGTATTTGACTGGGATAGCCAAGTCAAAATCAAATTAGTTACTTGTGGAAGAAACTAATTCTGAAGGGAGAAAAGGTCCATGCAGCAGATAAACACACAGGGAACAAAGCAGATTCCCTTAAAACTGCAACATGATTGAAATTCTGACAAAATATCTTCAAGTGGGTATCTTGGAAAAAAAGAAAAAGGACAGGGCAACCTGCACTGGTTCTGAGTGCTTTGATTATTTGGACTAAAAAGGGGCAAAAACAACTTTTGGGAGGCAAACTGGAGAAGCAAATGAATGGCAGGGGCTGGAGAGGAAATGGCTCTGCAACCACAGCAGCTCAACAGGGATTTCATCTACTATGGGTTCATGACTAGAGCACAAGGTAAGCTGGTCAAGGATTTTTGGGAATTGCATTCAAAATTTTAATGGGAAAACACAAACACGTTAGAAATCTTCCTTTCCAAGGCTGGGAATGTACCCTTACATACCTCTGCCTTGTTGTCTGTGCAAGTGCTGCTGCACAGAACACAAACCCTGCTCTAAATCCCTCTTCTTCAACTCCAGCACAGATTCTGGAAACAAGGACAACTTAGGAAATGGGCCTCAACAAGAAAAGCACCTTCCATTGGTTTAGCTGTACTGGATCTTCCACTTTTCCTCCAGGGAACTGGAAGTGTCTTCTCTTGATGATTTCTGTTTTATGAGCCTGTCTATATTGTCTCTCATCAATCTGTTTTTCAGAAGAAACTCCCTTCTTTACACATAATCTCTCATAAAAGACAGCTATAAAACAGATGTGACCACCATAATTCAACACCTGGCCTTCAGGCACTTGAAGAATATCCATAACACAGTTTTTTTCAAAATCTGGCCGGATGAGAGTATTTTAAAAAATTGTTTGGAACAGAAATAACTGTCTCTTTATGTTATCATTTAACAAATGTGAAGAGCACTACTAAAACACAGAAGATAGTTTTCCCACTGAACAGTATAAAATAGAAAGCTGAATTTTCTTATTAGACTGATTATTTTAGCAAAATGCAAAAATATTTCAACCTGGCAACATCAGATATGAAATGAAACCACCATTATCATGACTTTAGATCTACCAGCAGATGAGATGAACATCTTGGATGAACTTTTTAGGAGAACATAACTGAGATGGAAAGTAATCTGAAAATTATTTTACAACGGCAATTAATCCAACAAAATATTGGCTTTCACTTCTTACTTCATAAAAAAATAATATTTTCCAATAAAAGACCTCCATTTGGTGCTGAAGTGGTAAAATCAATCTAGACTAGATCATTACAGTGATCCTCATGTCATTAGGTGAACATAGATTCAGAAAAGTTTGATTCTGTATTTAAAAATCCTCCACATAAGGATTTGGAGTCTTCCCTAAATAGCAACCTAATCCTTTTCACTGCAAGAGCAGGTATTGAGAAGACATTTAATCTTGAGCTCAAGGTATAAAAGCAGAGTTCAAAATTTGGGGTCTGATTTGAGAACAGAGATTTGGGGCAGATAAGCAGAAAACCTTCAGTATTACCACTGTTTCTTATCTTTAAGCTGAGGATAATAAGTCACCCATTTCTTATCTGCATTATCATTTAATATCCCAACTGAGAAGAAAGCTCATGAGAGAAGTCCAAGGTCTTCTGTTGCCTACTTTTTCTGAGCTTTGATCTATGACTATTTGCATCAGGGTTGCACCTACAGCCTCTCTCTCATTATTCTAGAGGCTGCACAAACATCAAAAAGATAGCCCTTAGCTTCAAAGAATTTATGATCTAATGAACTGTGATAAATTGCAGTAACCCCTTGGAAATGCACAGCACAGTTTCAGTAAGTACCTCTGAGTGTTACTGATGAAAATCAATATAAAACATCGACTGTATTCTTCCTCATACACATCAAACAGCCAACACTAACACAAATAAAAAGCTATAACCAGCACAAAATTAACAAAGTGTTCTGTCACACGGCACACACTCAGAGTGCTTCAGCAGATTTCAAAGATATAAAAAACTGAAGAGGTCCCACCTTTCCACCTGCCTCTCTTCAAAACCCAAAATTTAACCCCTAAACTCATTCCCTAGTTTTAAAGATTTAAGATTATTCTGAACATTAGGTATTCACATGCAATTTTGGGGAACGCTTTACATTTTGAGAATGCGTTTGCCTTTGAGAGTTTCAGGTCCTCAATGCCTCATAAAGTGAGGACATGGCCTCTAAACTCTGACTTAAGAAGACCTATAAATTCCTGATTGTAATGGATTTTTCCACAATAAACCTCTAATCATGAGTAAACTAGATTTCCCTCCCAGTTAATCTTTTAGTTCTAATTAACATGATTTGTTGAGTTATTTATCTGTCCTTGTAGTTTCTCCCTGCTCAGAAGCATTGGGAGCAATAGCAACAGTACAACATAGGGTTAAAGGACCTTTCTAGGTCATGCTTCAAGTTATCTTTGCCTTCAAGTGCAACCCTTGGTTTTACATATTGCAAAAATTTAATGGACATCCTTGTTTCTACATTTTCCCTATTTTTAGTAATACAACAGCAACACATTGAAAAACAGCTTGTAAAGCAGTAGGACCTGCCCCATTTAGAATTTCCTTAAAGATTCAGAATGAAGAGAATATTAGTCATGAAAATACTGAAGAAAAAAAATTAAGATTTAGACCAGTGTAACCCATCATTCCCTTTTAGTGGCACATAATAATTGCTAGTGAAAATGCAAAACATTTCAAACAAAGCTTTACAAATAACTTAATGTGAATATTTCTCCTCTGCTATGGTCCAAACCAGAAATTATTAGTTCCTCTATTAGGTTACATCTAACATTCTCATATTCAAAGTTCAAAATGCTTGTTAAAACAGGCCAAGATTAGTTTTACCCTTTCTGAGCCAGAGAAATCAGATGAAGGCATTTCTGAAATATTTATTGCCATCCAGGATCCACAGCTGACTAGTGTACATTACTATTTTATGAAAGTTAATAAAGTCAGGGACTGCAGCTGGTGGTTTGTCTGATGGTTTAAAGAGGAAGAATCCTCACGGAGATCAGCATATTAAAAACTTTTCCTGAATGGTGAACAGCCTGGCTGTTGGACAGACTCCTGTAGTCTTGGCTCTGTTTTTAAAATTGTATCTCATTGTAGAATTGTCTGTTAAAAATATTGTGCCATTCTCTTATTTTCTATAAACCAGCTCTGTTTCTAGTTTATGGAAAGGCTGAGATCAAATATGGGAGAAAAGAAAGAGTAATTTCATTAAATCTGCAGGCCTGATTTAATTTAAAGCAAACCAATCTAGAAACAGCTGTGGGCCACCTAGCCCACAAGAACAATACTCCAGAAGTTTGAACCCTACTAATTCCAGTGTCAGACATGCAACTCACTTGATACTTGACAGTGCAGAGGCTGAAAGGCCTTCTTCCAGAACCCTCACATTCCCACAGCTGCCAGCTCTCATGGAAATAGAGCTGCAGAGAGAATCCCAGAGGAGATGCTAATGAGCCTAATTGGCAGTTCCAAGCAGACTTGGGGAGAGGCAAGGGAATAAATATGAGCAACAGAGAAAGAACAGAGAGGGATATGGAGGGTTGAGTAAACCTTTGTTGACCCTAAGGTCCCTGCACACTCTTTCTTCCTTTGTTAATTCTGACTGGACAAACCTCTGAGCTTTATGCATTGGTTTGGAACAGGCAGATCACTCACTGCTACTTAGTCAGGGAGTGCCTGCTCTTATCCAGGGCTGAGGAGCTCATGACTCTGAGTATCACAGACTTTAGAAGATTAACACTCAAATAATAACTGAGTCTTTCTCTGAAGAATAGGAAAATGACATTGTAAAATCTGCTATGAAGCTTCTAATGATTTTGCGATTTCTAATGATTTTGTGACTTTTGTCTCAACAATCTCATTGCTCACCTCTTTTGAGACAATACCAGGGAAGGCCAGAGATGCAACTGTTCAGAACATACTTTTAAACTCATAGTTAACATGGTATCTTTACAAATATGCTTCAGATGCTGCATTCAGTACTAAACCACAGAATCAGTTAGGTTGAGAAGGGCCCCTAAGATCATTGGATGCAACTGTTAACCCAGCACTTCAATGTCCTTAGTGCTACATTCACATGGTTTTTGACCACTGTCAGGGCTGTTGATTCCACCTCTTCCCTGGGCAGCCTGTTCCATACCTGACTACCCTTTCAGTGAAGAAAGTTTCCCTAATATCCAACCCAAACCTTCCCTGACACAACTTGAGCCAATTCCCCTTGTCCTGTCACTTCCTACTTTAGAGAAGACACTAACCCCCACTTGTCTACAATCTCTTTTCAGGTACATATAGAGAGCAATAAGGTTTTCCTTCAACCTCATTTTGGCCATGGGGAAAAAAGCTGGGGAGCATCTGGTGCTCCCTCAGCAGTTCCTCATAGGACTTGAGCTCTAAATGCAATATTATGAAGAACTGCTGTTGAGAGTTGCTATTACTACTACAGAAAAACCTCCACGTGTCTTTTCTATGAAAATAAATACATTCTACTTTCAGAACTTTTTGGATTAACACTTAAACACAGGGCTGTTCTTCACTCCAACAAACAACGCTTCTACACCAAGAAGCACAATTAAGAAGAATATTAACCATAATCTACATGAAGAATAATGAATTATATAACAAAAATAACCTAAAGTGTGTACCTAGCATAAGTTGGGCCTCAGGTGCTATGCTGTTCACCAATGTGCCCTGTTAATCCCACCATCCATGCCAGAGAAACCAACACCACAGAATGCCCTGATGTGGATTTTCCAACTCAACCAAAACATTATACATACTTAGGAACCCAAAACTTGTAGTAAAAGGATTAAAAAAGCTCTGAGCCAGAAAGAAGTTTACCATGCATGTATAAACTATGTGCCACACAATCTGCATAATTCCCAGAAGCATTCCTGCCTCCCTGAACAGCTGCCTGAGCATCCAGCTAGAGCTGGCAGAGATACAGAGGGGAGGGCATGGAACGGGATGTGGCACAGGCAACATAGGAGGAATACAGATATCTTTTCCAGGCATGCAGGGATGAATTTAGAAAAGCCAAGCCTAAGCTGGGGTTGACAGCAGTGAGGAATGTGACAGAGAAGGTGATGGTCACAAAAATGGAGCTGCACTTTTTCAGCCCGAGGGGGATGAGCCTGGTGTACACCTGTCGATGTGCACGCATGGCTGAGAGTCACAAGCTGAACAAAATCACAACCAGATCTCAGGCAAAAGAAGTCAGAATGGTAGGGATATGTCCTGGAACTGGCTGCCAAGAGACTCTGAATCTCTGCCCTTAATGGCATTTAAAGCTCAATTGCATAAGGCTCTGTTTTGTACCACCTGGCTTTGAAATAATTTCTCAAGATGGGAATCAGCTGGATCATCTCCAGAGGTCCTTCCAAACTACATTACACTAGATTCTTCCACTTAATTCCCAAAGCAAATCCTAATCCAAATGCAGGACAGCCAAGGGACAACTCCAACATTCAAGGATATACAGGGCATTCCCCCTTCCTAAAACTAAGGGTGTTTCAATGTCCAACAATGACCTCAATCTTTTGCAGGTTTGTATTTTCAATCCAGATTATAGTTGTTAGAAATTATATCAATGTGTGAAATAACTGATTTTAGAACTTTCTACCAGAAAAATTTCTCTCAAGCTCTTAAACTGTTTAAAAATATTTTTTTCTCTGATGGGAGAGGTGCAAATTAGACTGTTTAAATCAGAGATGATGAAAAAGTGTAATTAAGCATCCAGGCTGCTAAATAAATGGATGTGATGGCAATTTATGTGAGAGAAGCAAACTTCCTGGATCCAAAGGAAACCTAAAACTTGCTCAGGGTAGGAAATACTTTAGGGCTGTGGTGGACCACATATCAGCTTCAATGTAGACAAGGGGCTCTGTCTCCATCCTGTTTTATGACATTTTTAACATCCTACTGCATTACTGAGAGGGGGACTCCAATGACTTTTCAGACCCTATGCTGAATGCCATTAATTGGTGTGAAGGATTTGTGATTCCTGCCAAGAAACTCCAGCCCCCATAACTTTCTTGTGCTGCAAATATTTTGTAGTTGTAACTGAAGTTATTCACACAGGACTCAGAAATTTCAAGGAAAATGGAGCTTATGAAAAACCCAAAGGATGACAAGCAGAACATTAAAGAAGATGACCAGTAGGTTTTGATCTGTTTGGAGAACAGATCAAAACCTACTGGTATGTCCTCCAGTAGGAGTTTATAAAGTATTGACAAATATGACCAGTGGGTTTTTGGAATTTTTTTTTTTTTTTTTTTTGGTTCCTAACTGGAACCTACCACAAATATTTCACTGAAACACATAGGTCCTATTTTTTCCTTTTCCAGAAAAAGGAAAGAAATGAAACATCATCCATTATACTAAAGTGCCTTGTATTACTATACACAAATGGATTTTAAAGAAGAAACACTGGAATTGCTCATAAATTTGATTCTTTTCTTGAAGGAGACCAACTTCTGGAGAGTACAAGCAATCAAACCAAGTCTGTTGAGAGTACCTGTTGCAGACTTTAAATATTTTATATTTCATTTGCATGTTTATTCATCTTTGGTATAATGAGCCCCCATTTAATGACCGTAATGTATCAGAAATAACTAAGAAGTTCAAATTTGCATTGCCTTGTAAAATTAAAATTTTTTGCTTTCCTATCTCATTTGGGTATTTTCACAAAACTAATTTTTCTTGTGCTTAAACAGTAAATTAATTATGATCACATGTACAACATTTTGGAACTCTAATGAAAGTTAATTGGTATTAAGTCATTAATTCTAATTATAATAAATTTAAAGTAGTAAAACTCATTATTTCTCATAATTTCTCTTCCACTACAGTAGTTCCTAATTTTCAACATTTTTGTGCTCTGTTTGAAATATCTTGCTGTATCTAACTTCACCACATATCTTAAATAGTGTGCCTTGTAACTCTGCTGACTTGGGAAAGCTACATACAATTTACCATTTGACATTTTTTCATTACTTTTAATGACACAGTCATGATCATTCTGCTGAAATGCTGACTGGATAGAAAAAGAGAATTTCTATAGCAATAGCAAAAAAAAATTTGTACAAGTAGAAGTGCAGTTTATGCCATAAAAATGTGGCTTTGATAATACTGTACACTAAAATTATAGCAAAATGCAAATATTCAAAAGACAGAAATGCATCTAGAGCCCTGCAACCATAGTGACATCATCTGACCAAATTGCCTGCTCCACAAGAGTATTACTGGCCATTCAATGATGATAAAAAATACATGGAATAAGAAATAGCATATAGTTGAGAATCTAAATAAACTGTTTATTGTCCTACAGTGAAGACTAAGAGTTTTAGGTACTGCCAAGGGAGGTCTTTTATTACAGACTCACAGAATCACAGAATCATTTGGGTTGGAAAAGACCTTCTAGATCATAAATTGTGACCAACACTCAATTCCTTTTTTGAATGTTTCATTTAACTCTAAGCTTTCAAATTGAAACTACTACATCAAGAATCAAACCTGCAGCTGACAATATAAAAACTCTGAGAGTGTGAAGCAAGCATTAGGCCAGTGAGCACTGGGGAGCTGTGACATCCCTGGGTGAAACACCCTCCCCCAAGGGTTTAATGTGCCCTCACTTGCCATGGAAGGGAGCAGCACTTCTGCCTCGCGCAAGGTCAGAGCCACTGACCCCTGCCTTGCCAGCAGCCAACATAAACACCAGGCTGGCAAAGCACAGCCTCTCTCTGCAGAAATGGAAAGCTGTGCATGTGGAAGTGTGATCTAAGCCTAAAAATAAGCAAGTGACTCCAGAGGGGATTGCAGACACAATTACTGCAGAAGGACATAGTAAACATGGTTGGTTGGGGCAGCTTTTGAGTGGCAGAAAGGCACCACTCAGGGGATGACAACCAACAGCCCTTTTTTAAAGGTTGCAGTCTTATTCCATTATAAACTCACACTGATCACTTTTGTTTTACAGAAAGGAAGCTGGCCTCAAATCAAAAGAATTGCCTTGAGGGCAAAAGAGAGCTTTTTCTTTACAATACAGAAAAAGCCACAAATATCCCTTCTTAATTAAGGACCAGTACAGAAAAAAATTAACACGAGAGAATTTTGGGGTTGCCTTAGAATTTTATATCTGGGTGATATTAAAACTGTCATGCCACCACACCAATATTTGGTATTGTATTATAAAAATTTTAAATTATCTTTCTGGGGGGGGGGAAGTATGACCAATATGCTTTCATTTGTAGTGACACAGTTAAAAAAATATAGGAGCACAAACTGATGTCAAAATTCTGGCTTCATTAAACAAAGGTCACATATCCAGAGCATGCTGAAGTGTGCAGAATCTTATTATCAGTGCCTTTTGATAGACCAAGATATTAGTAAGATATGAGAAAAAAAAAAGGACCCAAGAAAAAATACTAAACAAACACAAAAAAATTACAGTAATGGAACAAAAGCAAACAAAACAAAACTGAAGAAGGAAAATAAACACCCCTGTCCAATCCCCCCTACTCCCCACAAATAAAAAATCCCAAAGCCTGATTGGCTTACACCATGCAAAATAATGCCAAAATCAACTGATTTCAAAACAGCAAAGTAGGAGTGGGTGTGTCGGAAAAGAGAGAGAAATTCAAGACACTTTTATATTTCAGGGCTTCCTTAGGAGACTCAGGTTTCCTGCGTTTTACTTGCGGAAGAAACAACTCAGCTCATGTTTTCTTCCAAAGAGGATTATGGCCATAAATCATCCTGTGGGTGCGTGTTCTAAGAGATAACATGACATTACTAATTCTCTGCAAAAAAGGTCCTCTACAAATGGTAGAGAAAAAAGGCCACTTGTTAATATTGCAGGTTTCTTTTAATTTCCAGTGAAATTTGCTAGGATTTTTTTTTTAATAACAGTCAACTCATGAACTGCATTTTATCAAGAACTGTCTTAGGAATCAACAAAACCTCATCTTTCCCAGTAAGCTCTGCCCATGTTCTGATCATTTCAGATTAGTGTCAGAGAAACTATTTTTGTGTCTTATAAAGAACAGAAACCACTTTTCCATCCACAATAATCTGCATCCAAAAAACTGGGGAGTAGAATACAGCTCACTTGCTCATGGACAAATGAGATCTCTGGTGTTACTCTCCATCAAACTGATCTGATTTTCTGAACATGTCATTCTTCACTCACATGATTACTTTTTAAAATAGATCAGATTAAGGGTTGTCTTTTTATCCCAACAAACATGGAAGACACATGAACTGAAGGTCAGAGAATTGGAACAATTTGGGCAAAAAAATCAATAAGTCTTGTTCAATTCTTGTGTTATGAAGGTTTTCTGAAGCTTTAAATCATTATTTCACAACACAGTTACAAGTTATCAAATCAATGAGACATTTCACTTAAAACCCAAAATGCTGCAAACCCCAAATAAGGTACTGGTGGATACATAATTTGCTCTTAAAGTGAAAAATACTGTGAAATTTAATGAGAATGATACTTGAAAACTGAGGTGGAAATATCATCTAGATTTATTATGGTTATGCCTGCATATGCCAGCTGAGTTCATAAAAGCTGTATGAATTTATTCAAGGTGTCCATAAATAAACAGGGTAGGGAATCCCATACCCTTTACACTCCAGTTAAAGAGCAGAGCAATTTTTTGCTTGCTTTGAATCAAATGACTGATAGTTCTAAATAAGAATTTTCTGCTGTGATCCAAATGAAAAATGGGTTTAATTTCTTTTAAAAAAACCCACCAAAACCCAATATATATGGCTTTAAAATCTCAGTTTCCTACAAGTGTTCTGACAGACCTTAGAAGCCACCACAAAGGTGGAGGAGATCCTGGAATAAACAACAAACAGGAGCAGAACTGGAGAGAACACTTAGGCACATACCAGCCTAAATAAGTGGAAAGACAATTTGGACCAAAAGTCTTCCTTTAGATTGGAAATCTCCATTCTTTTCTTCTGCTCCAAAAGTTGCTGATGCTGTTATTTCTGCAGTTACTACCATCTTGCACCATCCTCTTTATTCTAATTGTTTTTCTGCACAGCTGCACTGACGCCTACTCACCAGATCTGCTCTTAGGCAAGACAATGAAACATGAAAGATGAAGGAGGTTTCGTTTTTCTCTCAAAGACCAGAAATGAACAGACATTGTTCAGTGCTTTGAAAAAACTCATGGCTTCAGCTTGCTCCTAAACCAGATGGCACAGTCACCACAGCAAGTAATCCTCCCTCTGAAGAAGTGTAATATAAAGCCAAGGTGTCTGGCAAGGCTATTCAGTTAAACAGTAACACATCCTTTGGACAAGAATTCACTTGGAGAACATACAGAATAAAAACACATCCAAAACCTGGCTACTTCAATGGGAAGTTGAGTCTCTTTCTCATATTAGCCAAAACCTGGCTACTATGAGACAGAGACTTAAGTTCCTATTACAAACTCTTGTTCACTCTGTGGCAATGCTAAGCCAAAGAAAATTGCAAATACAAAAGCAGAGAACACTAATGTATAAACCTGAGTCTGGCCCATGAAACAAATATTTATGGATATATATATATATATATATATATATATATATATATATATATATACACACACACACACATATATATATATTTATATATATATATTATATATATATGTAAAAATTTTGACACTAGGAATTTTCACATTGATTTTTATTGACTATTTTAAGAAAGGTTTTTATATTAAGAAATACCAATCATAAGAAAATGTAATCCAGAACAGCCCACAATAGAATTTTATTGAGTTATATTCTCAGCTTGAGCAAATAATTGCAGATTCCTCAGTTTACTCTGAGTTATGTTGATGGCTGCATATTCTCTCCTCCTTTTAAAAAACTATCTTCTAAGCTGGTATTTAGGTAAGTATTTAGGAACCTTTAAGTTCTAAAGCATTTAGGTAAGATGTATTTCCTGTCAAGGGATACCATTAGACAAATTGAAACATTACTTATATAAACTTATCTCACTGTAATTGGGAAAAGAAAATTAAAGAAAGGCTTCTGGCAGAAATGCCATTATTGTTCTACTACATTTCCTGAGTATCTGACATTTCAATATACCCAACAGAAAGGGTTGTTACTCGTTGCCTTTGATATTGTTCAAAATAAGTTTGTACCATTAATTTTAATACTATTATAAGCATGCAGCATGCAGATGTTAAATTCCTTTGCACTCAAAACCTCCATCCATTTACAAAAACATCATAAAGCAGAGAAGGAACACTAATTTGCTTTCTAGTAAACCATAGCTCAGAACAAGAATCAACTGGCCATTAAAAACAGAACACTTGCAAAACAGTCATTTACTAAGCTTGTCTTCATTATTTCATCTGGCAAATCTGTCTCTGCAATCTTCAAGTTAAAAACAAGATAGAATGTGCTGCATTCTAAAGGTATGAGGAGAAAATAACTTCATATTTTCTTACCTTTGCATTATAGGGAATATAATGCTTTGATAAGGCTTCAGGAGTGTGCATCCATGTTTTGTCTACAGAAAAGCAAAATAAAAGAAGCACTGAATAGGTTATTCAATTGTTAACTTATGTATAATAGTATCTCTGTGGACAAGTTCAACAATCATCCTCTTACTTAAAAACCAGCTGTCTGAAGTGGTTAGAGGGGCTGGAGGGAAATATCTCACACCTTCCCAAACACTTAGAAGAAAGAACCTGCTTCTTTCTGTTGGGCACATTTCTTATTTTAACCAAAATGGTTTTCCGTAAGAACTACAACTGCTCCCCACAAATTTATTAACTGGTCTGAGGTTGTTTGCTGGTTCTGTCTCAGATCAGGATTTTCTGCATCCTGCTGTTTAAAGCACTGACTGCAGCTTGCGCATGTAATGATGCTTTTTGATGAATTATGTGCTTTTTTCCTAATGAATTATCAAGATATTAAAGGGACAAACAAAAATTTAACCAAGTTGCAACTGACAAAAGAAAGCCCTAATCCTTTAAAAGGAAAGAAATCCAAAAAAAGAAAAGGAATGAACATCAGATTCATAAGTTTTAGATCTGATTTATAAGTTCAGATCATCTGTAATTTTTCCATACCTATGTTAAACAAATTTGCATAGTTATCCTTTAACTTTCCCACTACAATACTGTGTTATTCTCTTGCTTTTCCTCCTGCATGGACCTAATTCTGTAATTATTGGTCAAATACATCTTCTCCTCTTCCTTTAATGGCCTTTTTGAATGTTCTACACAATTTAGGATGGAATTCCAAACATTAAGGAAAAGCTTCTTTTTATTACAAATCTTAGAAACAAATTTTCAAAAGTTTTCTCATTTGAGAGAATTTAAGAAAAAAAAACCATTCAGAAATGCTAGTTTTCATTATAACACATTTGGGAGAATCTGTAAATCCAATTAATGTTTTTATGACGTATACTGAACATTTAATAGTATTTTCTAACTTGAGACCTTGAGACTATCCTGGTTTAATGAGCATGAATCAAAGTCATAGAACTGGAACTTTATTCAGTTAAGTAAGAGGATAACAGCTTAAAGCAAAATTCTACCCTTGGATATTCACAATTCCATTTGTCTTTATGGGGAGTTGCAATTATAGTAATTACCAACCTTTTTGTTAGTTACACTTAAGGTCAATAAAGTTCTGTTCAGTTCAAACTGTTGAAGAGCAAAAGCTGTGACACTGATTGACACTAAGGCAATAATTAAATATTTCAGATTATGCAGGAGCAAGAAAATGGTTAAACAAGTTATTCACCAGTCACCACAGTAACAGGATCAGAACTACAAAGCTGGGAGAATTCTTTTTTCCCTTAGCAAATTTCATTCTAGATGGCAGCAATGTTCAGCTCCATTACTGAAGAGCGATATTATCACTTCCTAATTAAGGAAGAATGATTTGCCCATTCAGCAGCACCCAGGAGGATGATTAAAGTGGCTCTTCCTTTTAACTGGAGCTTGTGACCGGACTTCTGGAACCAAGTAATCATTCCCAGAATATTTTAACATCCGAAAGCTGATCTCCTCTTTAGCCTAATATCAAAGGCTGATGTTATCTGAAAGTGCAAAATAACCATCCCAGGGAATTTGTGAGTCAGGCCAGGTAGGATAAAGCCTGTCAGGCCAGGAGAAAAGCTGAAGCCCAGCCACGCAGCTGGTCACCAGGCACGGGGGTGCTGGCACTCAGGACAGGCGTGCTCACAGCCTGCTCTGTGAACACCTACACAGGGCCAATTTCAACTCCTCCAGGTGCAGCCACATTGCTAATACCAAGGGTTAATCTACCTACAGCCTTCACATCACTGTTTACTAGCTTCAATAGAGATACAGTCCTATTCATACATTTATAAAGGAAAATGTAGTAAAAATAGAGCACTGAACCTCTTAAGGAAATTGCAATAGTTCTCCACTCATTTTATGCCTAGAACCTGCACAAACAAGTGACTGAGGGGTAGCTTCTACAGCAATTTTACAAGCAGACAAGTGTCTAGACAGGTGCCATCAAAACTATTCCTGGCAAATGTTTTTACTCCCTTCACTCCATTAGTGAAAATTCAAATGTGAAAAAAATGCTATTTAGTTTGGGAGTCAAGTGTGAGGTGCTGGTCTTAATTCAGCATCAAGTAATCTTTCAAATTTTATTATCATGTACAAAGCTTTATTTGAAATGTTTCTGTGAAATCAAGTTGCCTACCAGCCTCCAACAGTAATATGACAGAGATTCCAGCAAGGAATAACATTGCTGGGCAAGTGTTGCTATAACTGCTGGTGCCCCTAATTGGGAGGAAGATCAGGAAATATGGACAGGTGCTCTCAGCTTAACATGAAATCATAACTTAGTGAGGTACACCTGGTTCCAGGAGTCTTGTGCTATGGGTTAAAATAGTCCAACAGTCAGCTGTAGATCCACAGACACTGCCACAGCTACTGAGGATTTCCTCTGAAAATGGAAGTCCATTTCTTAGAGGCAAGTAACAATGACAGAGTGGTGATGGTTTGGAAAGAGCTCTTAATACTAAACTAAATCAATGCAAGGCAAAACTCAGGCTGATAGCAAAGACATGCAAAAAATCATACAAGCTATTATGAGGTAGGTTTTTTTACCAGCATCTCCTTCTGAATTGTGAGGTCTGATTATGGACTTACACTACCCTCAGCATCTGTTTGAAATACTGCTTAGAATTAGCTTGATTTCACAGCAGTTGAGAAAGACCACATTTCAGACATTTTGCATGCAATAAACCAGAAAAATATGAAAAAAGAAAACCTATAAAAGAAGTATTGGTCAAATATCTGACGTAGATATGGATTGTGGTTTGCATGATCCCTCACCTAATTTAATTTTTAGAGAGTTTCCTCAGTTTAAAATTTAATTATTCATTCTGAAGCAACAAGCAAAATTTGAAACCCTACAATGAAAATCACAGTTCATATTATTATTTCAGTAGTTACACAGACACTTTCCTTCTAAATAAAACAAGAGGTCCTAAAGAAAGGACTGAAAGCCCAGATAAAACCAAACCTGACAACCTGCATATAATGCTAACAGTAATAGAAAGTGAAAGGACTCATGCTGTTACACTGGGTGAAAACCACAGCTATTTTAGATCTTGTCTGAAGTTCTTAATCCAGGCTGCCTTAGAGTTTACATTAAAGTTTTAAAAAGTGCTCAGTTGTTTTTGAGAATTATGAGGTTTCGAGAATTATGCATTTGAGCCAGAGTCTGATAGAACCTATGCTTAACTGAGGTATGAGAAATTCTGAGCAAGTGGTGGTTTTACCACATTCCCTGGCACTGCGTGGAGCAAGAGGTATAAAAAAGGGTCACCACTGTGATTTAAAGAGTATGGGGTAAACCCCAGCCCTGGTTAACCAGGACTGGCAGTCCTGTGTGCAGCCTCTCCTCAACAGCTCAGCATGTGCACAGTGTGCTCAGTGTCTGGCACAGGCACAGGGAGCCCCCAGAGCAGCAGCACTGTCCAGTTTTTAAGGGAATTTGACTTGGGTGAGAGCTTCAAAACATACCAGTCTGCTAAGAGAAAACTGCACCAAGTTAACAGTGGGAGACTCAAGGATCTGAGAGACTGAATTGCAAGGGTGGAGATGGGAGCTGGGCACTTCCATGGGCAGAAGAGTAATGCTGCTAAGAATTGAGCCTTCTCTCTCTTCTCACCTGCCTGAACCATGCCAGCCCCTTCCCGTTCAAAGGAGGAGGCTGCTTTCCAAAGTGCATTTCACACCTGCTGGGTCCCATGTGTGAGCCAGGGCAGAGGGACAAAGGTGTGCTGACAAATCACACACCAAAGACAATTGACTCGGGGACTTCATGAGGGGCCCTGAAGTGCTGTGCTGCACTCAGGGGAGGATGGCACCAGGTTAGATAACAGCACAGTGACCGTTTGTCTGCCAAAAGGAAAGCACCAGCAGTGCCAAGAAATTGTTCTCCCCTTTGAGATTAATTTCTCGGCATGTTACTGACCTAAGAGATTGTAGAATGGCATTTTCACAGTGCAGCTTTAGTTAACTGCCTCCCTAGAGCCCACTGGCATTATTAATTAATTAGCATTAAGTAACATTTATTAATTAATTTTTCTAAAATGTTTATCAAAGCATATTAGACCTAGCAGCCATTCATTTAATACAATCAACAGAGAAAGACTGATTTGGACTTTTTGTTTTAAGTGCCATAGTGAAAACACAGTAATTTCTAAAAGGCAGAAACTAAAGCCTTTATTCTTTACTGGATTAGTATCTTTTCACATTGATGGATCCTTTCATTGTTAACAGAAGAAATCTTGGAACTGTCTTTTCTTCCTGTTTTACAAAACTTGGTATGACAAAAATATTTTTTGTGACAAGCAGCATAATAAGAGTCTCTTGAAGAAGATATCCTAAGAGATCCTTAATACATCTAGGTATTACTGCCTCAGGAACACACAGCGTACTTGCTTCAGTGTATGTACACAAGTGCTCTCTGTTTCATTATTCCTAGATTATCTATTCTTCTGTAAAGAAAGAAAACCTTCACCATAGGACATGAAAGAACTGTCACCCTGTTAAATAATTTCCTTTATTCTGACTGCAGCAGAAACAGGCAGGTGCTCACAAAGCCTCCTTGTGCTGGTCAGACAGCAAGGTAGAATCTGATTTCTTAACCTCTGCAGGTAACACATGAATGGATAGGCTGAGGCCTGAGACAATGCTTGGCACCAGAGTTTTCATCAGAGTGTAATACCAAAATATTACTAAAAGACAAATCTACACATTTATTGCATTGTTCAGCTGCAGCATTTGTTCTAGCCACCTTCTAAAGCTATGGCTGAGTAAAGCGTGAGTGTCTGATACCAGTAATTTATTAATGTTATTAGCAGGCTACCAGGACTGAGGAAATGCAATTATGAGTCAGAGCCTTCCCTACAAATACATAGAGCAAAATTACCATCAATACACATAGCTCAAAAATACTTTGTTATTTCTTTTCCTCTCTTTTCCCCCAAACATAAGACATGCTTGGGATGCATATTTAGTCTTTGCAAAGAAAAGAGCCCTATCTCCCTAGAACAGAGTGAGCTTGGCAGAATTCTTTGCCTGTGTCCTTCTCCCCTAATATTTAGGACCTTGTATATGGTTTTAAACAGCTGATTGCTATAATTGCAGAATGGTGGCTCAGAATGCTGGCTTGGCATAGTTACAAAATGAAAACAAGCCTGGTATTTGCATTTCCCTCAAAAGTAACATCCACTGCATGGCCTACACATTTTACACTGTATGTTGTTGAGATATGGATGCTGATATGGAAGCTCTAACAATAAAGAAAAATAGGATGAAAGTGTTAGTGCAACTGACCAG
Organism: Serinus canaria; assembly: GCF_022539315.1. Taxonomy (NCBI): domain Eukaryota; kingdom Metazoa; phylum Chordata; class Aves; order Passeriformes; family Fringillidae; genus Serinus; species Serinus canaria. The sequence continues at coordinate 30,641,265 of NC_066321.1, forward strand.
TGATTAGGAAATATTAGCTTTTGCACTTTTGATTTGTTGATGTTAAGAACTTTTAACAACCTCATATTTCTAAACCAAAGGGGAAAAAAAACCAAGCAAAACAAATCTGAACTATTTAGCCCATACCTTGTATGTGTTTTCGTTACAACAAAAGCTCCACTGTCTTTGATAAAAGCTTCTATTTGAAGTCACAAAGGGATTACTGGCATAACATAATTTAAGTGATCAAATTTTACAAGTTTTCACTAAGATATATGTAATGATCAAACATCCAACTTCATAATTCCCTTTTGTAGTCTTGTAGAAAAAGAGTTCAGTGAACTATTCCAGTATTGCTATAAAAAATTTTGGAGGAGTATCAATTAAACTTGTAAAAAATGTTTAAATAGCAAGCTTTTGAAGAATTTCTTGCTGTTAAAGAACATTATGTAAATAGGTCAAAACAAAGGAAAAGGAGCATAAATTACAATCACAATATAAAATTAAAATAGAATTTTAATTTTCTGATTCCAGAACACTGGGATAATGTGATATTAAAGTTATAATAGAGCTTTCTTTAAAATTCAAACTGGAAGGAGAAGAAAGGAGTCTGAGCAATCAATGAGAGCAACTGAAATATGCACATCTCTGGCTTCCTCCTGCTTATGCACCTAAGGTACATCCTTTTATGTCTCAGGAGGATTTGATTTCACAAAACAGTGTTTTCCTGAGTGATCTGTTTGGGATGTTCTCTGCAATTTTCCAACAGCTTTATAAGAAAATATTATGAAATCCGTAGCCATTGTGATTCATATCATCAAGGTCTGGTTGTTACGGACCTAATTTATTTTACACAGGACAAGATATTTTGCCTTTAACTAGATACCCACCAAGTAATCTCAGAGTGTACCTGTGTAACCCAAGTATTTAGGCTGTGGCTAAATTTTAATACAGTAGAAGCCAAAAAAGCTTCAGACTCCCAGTGTTTGTGCCTATGGCTCAGCAGCACAGATGCCTTCTGGAAAAGAGCTCCTGAGCTTTGGGAGGAGTAACAAAAGTTACTGCTGTAAATGTCACTGTTAACCCACCTAGAATATTCCTTCTAGCAGGCAAGAGATAAGAACAGCTCTGCAACACCTTTCTGAAGATAATGCAGATAAAATAAGCCACAGGAAATTATCCTCCTATTCTTGTGGGACCAGAGAGAAAAGAAAAATCAGGCTCAGCTTCACAGAGCCAAGAATCCTTCCGAGGTTTCCAGAGCACCCTCCTCATCTGCATGCCTCCTCTGAAGATATATTGTGACCTTTTCTTTCCCACACAATTAGAGCTGAGCCTTCTGCTTTCAGAAGGTGAATACACTGCCATAAATATGTGTCCAGTTGCATACAGACATTTACAAACACACACAAAGTGTCAGCCTGAGCACAGCCCAAGAGAAGACCACTGGGTCCTTGCCAAATAAGGATGGAAACCCTGCAGGTCTCCTTGCTGCTGGACAAGAATGGTGCTGCCACAGCCTAAGGAGAGCCACAGCACAAACAATACCTCAAAAAACATAATCTAAAATCAATGCAAAAACGGGACTTGGCCACTGAATATTGGTTTTCCACATGACCCCTTGTTTAGAAAAACAAGGAACAGTAATTGGAATAGATATGACTTTGTGGAGGTGTTATAAAACTATTGAATGATTTTTTGTGTCAAGACCAGCTGAATACATAAATATTTGTTATACCAAAAAAGCACCCTCTTTTCCTCCCACCCTTCACTCCTGAAAAACATTTTGTTCAAGAAAATCCTACAAACATCAAGCACCAGCTTTCTTGCAGTAGGAGCACAAGAACTTTAGACCTAGGTTTGGTTTGTTAAATTGTTGGTTTTTGGGTTTTTTCCCCCCTCTCCCCTGTAAGGTGAATGCTTTTATGAAAGGACAAAGTGCAACCACAAGAATATCTGAAGATCACAGTGGAGGAGCCTGTAGCTGCTTACATTCCTATAAACTATGTTACTATATCCTCTTTATGTTTTTTATCATTACGCCAAATGTGGAAGTCCAGCACACAACAGGCCATTTGTTTAAACCACTGATTTAAACAAATGATTTCACTGATGTGAAATAGGTTCTGACAGAAGGAAACTATTTACTTTAGGACTATACTTATCCCATCACTCTTTTGGTCCTTTGTCATTAAGAGATAAAATATAAAACAAAATATTTTTCATCTCTGGAATGCAGCATATGTTTATTATAAAATTAAAGATTGTATTATAGCCAGTCCATTCACATAAAAAGAACATTCTATAACATTTGATTGCAGTTTTTTAATATGTCAGCCCCTGCCCATTAAATGCACCTGTCTACACTTTCATAAAAAGCCATTTCACAGAAATATCATTGCTGAAGCTGATGATTTTAAAACGGATCATTACTTCAATGTATTCTCTTTAGCATTATAAAGACCATCTACATCTCAGGAGCCGGTAATTGGCAGCAATTATCCACCAGTTAATAAACTGCTATCATATGGGAAAAAAACCCAGGAAATTTAGATTTCCACATACTTTGAACTTCATGTGATAAGAAAATGAAGGCTGACATTCCTTATGGGATGAAGGAGGACCATTGGGGCATAATAAAGAAAAAAAACCTAAATTCAACAGCTACATCCTGCACAACCTCACCCACTTCAGCCAATGTAATTCAGTGGACCTGTATATCTACATTTTTAGCACTGTTCTGTGTCACTCTAAAAGTTTCAATGTTTTGCTCAAAGAGGGTTTGGATTACAGTCATTCCTTATTTAGATGTGTCTCTCCCTGGAAGGAATGGGAGTTTTCTCTCACATTTCTGATGGGAAAAAAGCCAGGAAACACTAGTTATTTTTCCTTACTTATATGCACCAGTTCTTACACTAGCATCTTTTAATAGAAGGATGCAGGATCAGTAAAATGTGCCAAATTCAGTTACGTGAGGCAACTACATTCACTAAAATAAGTAAAACAAAATCCCCAGAGTTAATGTTTTCTATTTTGTTTATGCAAATAAATCTTGTCACAAAATCAAGTCTAAACTAAGAACAAGTAAGTAATTCAGTTTAGATACAAATATACTAAGAATGAGAAAAATTTACATAACAATATAGCTTTTAGAGAGATCTCTTACAGGAGAATTACATTAATATCCCTAAGCTACTTAAAAGAGTGGTTGAATTTATCAAAATGCAAACATATTTCAAATTGAACAGACTTCCATCTGTACTACAGACTTTCTGCACCACAGCATTTCAAAGTGAGCATGTGACTTTAAAGGAAAAATTGCAAATGAAAAGGAGGACTTCTCAAAATCCCTTCCCCAGAACTGGATCACATACAGAAGCAAGATTCCAATAACGTGAGAGATACACAAATGTTTTCACAAGCTTTGTCATAACAAGAAAACAAGGACATATATATTGTTCATCAATTTGTTTTCGTGGGAGAAGGAAAAAGATCCTTAAAGAAAAGATAATTATAATTTCACTGTAATTTACTGCATTCATTGATCAATGAATAGAAAACAGAATGTTTGCTTTTGTACAGTTGGCAGAGTCATACAGTATTTCTGCACTGAGAATTTTCTCCATAACACACCTATTTGTTAGTCCAACCAAACTCTGCTGAAGCCAAGAGAGAGGCTAGGTTGCTTTGAATGTTTTTTTAAAATCCATATTTAAACATGCAACTTCAACCAGCAAGTGCTGGTACCAGCTTTAAATCTGAAGACAACCTTGTTTTCCATATCAGTGCCTACAGCTTGTTTCCCTGTGATACAAGTTCATGGGTAACATGAGACACCAGATATCACAACCTGGACTGCTGAAAGATCTCATTTATTTATCATTACCGGGGTAAGTACCTTATGGAGAAAGATGAATTTGCTTAAACTTCACATTTTCTTATATTTTTCATTGCCACTATTGGGATGAAAGATGAACAGCTTGATTTTTTTCAATTTGAGATTCAAGCATATCATTAAGCCATCAACCCAAGTGACTATCAGACAAGTAAAAATAATTCCTGCTGAGATACAAGCAAACTCACCAGTTCTGGCTTGCACTAAATCTTGGGAAGTCAGGCAATGGCTGTACCTCTTTTTTAAGGCCAGACCACCCAGCACACCTTGCCAGCTGAAGTGGCTATTTCATGTCCAAACCATGCCCCTCAAAAACCAACTTACAGTGGGTACAGGCTGCAGATATGACACCTGCAGTAAAAATTGTGCCTGAAAATGAAGTACTGGTAATGCTGAAAGTGGAGATGTGTGCTCTCAAGAGCACTGCTCTCACTTGTGAAAAGCTGCTCTTCCCATAACAGATTCTCTCCATAAAGACTCATGCCACACATCTTAGGAAACTTTTGCCTGTAAAGGATCAGAATTAATTTTAAAAAGAGCTTTCCATCTTAGCAATTCACATTTCATGGCAATTCTTTTGTGAATGCACTGGCTGCTATGCAGCCTCCAATAGAAGAGAAAGAGGGAAAAAATTTTAAAAAAGCTTGCTTTTAGTGCTTCTTTTCTTGCCTTGTCTACCAATGTCTGCAAACAAAATAACTTCCTGAACATTTAGAAGAAAAATTCTGGTGCTGGGATCAGGTGATGGAATGAGAACAGAGCTGACCAGCAAGAACAGCACAGTCCCAGCCATTCTGGCACCCGGCTTGCCCAGTTCAAAAGGGTGGGAGCTATGGCATGAGCAACGACCTTCTCTATGTGCATCCTGATCATCACAAGGAACATCAGGAAACGTTTATTCTGTACATCTGCCCAGTTCAGATATAATCTCTGGCTATTATCCAAGAATCACCTATATCTGCTTAAATTCCCCTCACAATCCTTTGGATTTATAGGCTATTGTTTTTGTAGCTTCAAGGTAACAGAGCACTGCAAACTTGGAATTCACACAAACCCTACCAGACAGCCAGCTGGAAACTAGTTTGGGTTTAGCAAGAACTGCTTGGGAAGCCACAGCAGTCACACTGTTAATGCCTCAAACTATCCACACTCTTGTGGGCAGAAGAAACCCACAAAAAACACATCAAGAAATGGAAATAACTGTATCTGTGAGATCTGGGTTGAAAAATCAAATACTCTAAAGGAAGTTCAGCAATTGAAACTGTTTTTAAATGCAGTTATTATGCATTAACACTGATTGAGCCAAGTTCTTCTGAACTTCAATTTGCATTAAAAATATGTAATTTAAAATATGTAATTTTCACTTGTTCTTGACAATTACTTAACTGAAACTTGGTTTTATTCCTAGGGTAAGAGAATGGAAATGTCACGAGTGTTACTATGAGTAAAATAAATGGATGACAGCATTGAATGTTCTGAATCATTATTAGGAATCCACACTAATTGCATTTCATTGTGCTTGACAGCTTTTAAATGATACTTTTTTCTTGCTGGGGGAAGAAAACAACACAAGAAATTAACTGAACAACAAAGCAAATGTCTTTGAATACAATGAAATTCCAAAAATATAGGTAAGGACTCAGTAAGAAATTAGTAAGAATTAAAAACAGAGAGAAGTTGAGACCCCCTCAAATGATCTCAGAAAACTGAGGATACAACTTCACATCTGATTGTAAAGACAAGGTGCAGAAACTGCCAAGGGCAAGATGAAATAGTGACAGACCATTTTAGCATTCTGGGTTCGAGTCCAAACTCTGAGAGAATTTCTAGTAAAACAACTGCTGTTTCTGAAACATGGCAGGCTGAGCTACAAACATTATCAGAAGTCATTAGGAAAAAAAAAAGGAAAATAATTACATAGTCTCTAAACAAAACAATCTACAATCCCCAAGTTTCTTTCTCAGTTGTGATAAATCAATCCACAATGAAAGAATAATCAAATGGTTTCTCCAATGATCTGGAAAAAGTCTGGCACCACTATCAAGCACCCGAAAGGTGCTATCTCTTGATAGCAATGTTGCAATGAGCTACAAAACAAAACACATCAGTACTTAAGGAGAGCACAGGCTATGGGTTTAAGCTTATTTCCTCCTGCTGTCAGGGTATTAAAGGATCTCTCATCCTATTTTGCTTTGTAAGTGTCTCTTCCTTTTGTGGTCACGTGCTGATATTCTGGACTGCTTCTCTTACCTGGATTCACCTGGCTTTAACAAACAAATGCACTGGACACACAAGGATGCAGTGATGCTGGCGTTCCATGTTGGCCTAAGTACACAGACTCCTTTTATTTCCAGCTTTGATATTGACACCAAAGCAGAAACTCTTGCTATGTAAACAAAATATTTACACTCAGTCCAACTGAGGTTACACCTACTTATTCATGCAAGGGCTTCATCTCAGTGTGTGCCACACTTAAGGACCTTTAGAAATAACATGGAAAATAAAGAAATGAGCCCTACTGAGTATTTTCTACCTTAAAAACAAACAGGGGAAATAGCAACAAAGCTGTCAGTTAAAAAGATTCCCCCCTAATGCTCCTCCTAAAGACTTATGTTTCATGAAAGAGACTAAACAAGCCAGAGAAGAAACATATATAACTCTGAATATTTAGTGCTTTGATATCCTTTTGGAAAGCATGCCATTTCAGATTGCTACAAATCTAGAACAGCTTCTTACAGCTAAAAATATCCTGCTGCATGAGATATTTCATAAGATATTAAACACAGTTTGAAAAAAAAACCAAACTTCTCCAAGAAGAAGAATCCAATGAATATAAAGAAATGTCACTGATTCTTAGAAGTTCGAAAACCCTCAAGCACCTCCTTTGGTGTGTGCAGGCAAAAAAAGAAAACAGAATGTGCATTTTATATTTATGTATTTATATGTGTGCGCGTAAACACATCCTGCAATAAAAAATACACGAAATTCAACTTCAGCCTTAGAATGCAGAAAGTTCTGTAAGTACCAATCAAGAATGCTTTGCTCCATATATCTTTTAGAAGGGCTGCTCATTTTTATCTCGATAATTCAGTGCAATGATTAAGTTTTTCTTTGTATAATCCTTAATATTCAAAAGAAGCTTTACAGGGCATTTATGTCTCTATGAAATATAAGCTAAATTACCTACCTTTCTTCCTGCTAAAAGCACGATTCATGTTGTAAAATCTTCCCAGTCAATGATGATTCTGGTTTTTTTCTCCCCACTTTCACCTGCAGAACAACACACAAAAGAAAACAGAAAATTCCATTATTATAATTGAAATTCTATCTATCTATCTTCATATTTAAGACACAGCAAATGACCTTAAGAATTGTGAAATAACGCTGAGGAAGCAGGGATGTGCTTTGCTGAGGAAGAAATTTCAGCATTGAGAAGATCTATGTTCAAAACACCCAGAGGTACTTCATACAGAAAGACATTTTAAGGTTCTTTTAAGATGTTCTTCCAAAGATTTCAGAGGCACAGAGCAGGTGGCATGATACATACACATGAAGACAAATACCACACACAAATAGGTTGAAAAGAAAGCTTTAAAATGAATGCTGGCTACAAGATTCCATAAAAACGCTCAGTACACATTTGCACTGTTTTGTGTCATTTAGGCTGTCACATTATTTCAAGCTAGGCTTTCTTCTTCACATGGGCTTGACACTAGGGAAAAAAAAAAAAAATCACAATGCATAGACTCATCTTCACTCAGGGACTCAATACTGATAAAATTAACTTCTATCAGTGCTGCTACATCCTTGCTCCCTTTTCCCCAGATTGTACAGTAATATCTGCATTTTCTTCCCTTAAAAACATGGATCCACTCTTAAATTCTTATTTAATTTTTGATTCACAATAATATTTTTGAATTTTATTATTTACCAACATAAAAACCCCAGTAATATCCACTACATCCAAAGCTATTCAATACTATCCCATTCTGCATGACAGAGCTTTTACTTTTGCAAACACATGTAAAGATATTCCCATTACTACTTTTTATTCTGTTCAGATTTTCCAAGCAACAATTTCACCAGTGTCCTCTCTCTTTCTCTGCTCTTCAAGCAGTCCAGACAAAGGAAAAGAAAAAAAAGGGGATGGTAAAAAAAGAAAATCAAAACACTTTGCTATCAGATGATTTTTTAAAATCAACTAGAACAGTACTTTTGCTTTGGACAAAAACAAAACTTTAGGCCAGTATTTCAAATGCCAGCATTAAGACGACAAATCCATTTAGGATACTTTATGCAGCTCATGAATGCTTTTTGTTGCGCTTCTTGTCTTTTTCAGGTAAGTTCAATACCAATTAAATCAATTATAACAAAATTTCCATGAAAATATTTGATTTTTTCAGACTGGAACACATGGGAGATTACAGCTAGGTAAAACCCCAAAAAAAACCAACAAAAAACCAACATAGCAAAACAACAAAACCTCAGTTTTATTTTCCACTAACCACTGATGCAGGAGGACTTCCCCACACAGTCCTGTGAGAACAAAAGGGCAATTCTTCTTTAATTAAACTCACATAGCACCCTGGACATAAACCCAACCATTTGTTCCTTAAAGCACAGGTACCACATCACCGTTTTACAGATTTTACTGAGCATTTAAGAAGGGAGGGCACGACAATCAGCACAGGCAGGAGTTACCCATGCAGTTTCCATGCCATGAGTTTGATGCAAAGCCCAGACTGCATTTGGTGCCCAGCAGTTCAAACAGCAGGGCTGGGGAAACCTCACCCAGAGCCATCCCCTGCCCTCATTGTCATCAGCAGCCCCCAAAAGCTGGGGGACAGAGGGGGCAGTGAAACAAAAAACCACCCATGAGTGTGTCCTAGGAATGGTTTTAGCAGCATCCCTGGAAAGAGCAATGGCATTACTGGGGGAATTCCAGCACACATCAGGGTCCCCAAAAGCTGAGAACGCACGAGCAGCTCTCCTGACAGGGCAGGCAGTGTGGGGCTTTCACAGTGTGAGTGAAGACAATGAACTCAGTTGACATAAAGTAATAAGGAAGAATGTTAGAATTCCAGCTTCTGAAACTACAGGTGTGTTTGGCTTTCAGGTTTAACACAGGAACCCTGTTAGATATGCTTAGGATGTTAGATATGCTTAGGATATATAAGCAGCAGCACAGCTTTGTTCAGGATGTTCACCCTTATGAGTTACCACAGTCAGTTTTGAGTAAAGAAACTTCCTTTCCCCTCTAAGGTACCTCTGGCAGCTGTCTCGCACAGCACTAGACCAAACACTTTAGTTCTCCTCCATGATGGGATCATAACATGCCCTTTTTGGAATGGCTTATTTTGTGTATTCCTGTCTCATCCAAGAGATTGCTGAGGAACATATTTGAGATGGTTACTGCATAGAGCATCTTCTAATTAGAAACTCTGCAGGCACATCACAGAGCAGCTGGCCGGCCACATTTCTAGAGCTCACCATTCAAGTATTTGTTTAAAACACAGTTTAACTAACACAGTGCATGTTTCTTCCTCATGAGCAAGGATATATTATCTCTGAAGTAACGGATGCTAATAAAAGCCAAAATGTATTGACTACTTAGCTAAAAACGGCCAGTATTGCTGAAAGTATATTCATAATTTCAATTCCAACAAAACATCAGTAGAACAAAACACAGATGTGGTTTAGGCAATAAACAATATCAAAACACTTAATCAGTGTACTTCCACTTCACACAGAAAATGTTACTGAATAGGGAAACAGAAACATTAGCTACATGTAACTCCATTTACAATTCCCTCAAACTCTGATACGAACGTCATCATCAATCTCTCAGATGCTGAAAAAGCAGGTGATTAAATGTTCCATAAAATTTTGCTATTAACAAAAGACCAAGCCAAACACCACCAGGTTCATTTCAATCTCTTCAGTAAGGCTTGGGATACAAGGGTGGTTATCAGTCTGTTGCACACAGCACTGGGAAGCTTTCAATCAGAAAAGCTAAGTTCTGCTTAGACATATCCTGCAATATCTTTGTCCATGATATTCAATGACAAAGAATAAAACTCTTAGGACCAAGCAAGCTGTTCTCCAGTAATGGAAGGTAAACAGGTTTTTTGGCAGAAAACAACTGAGCTTCTGACAAATCTCAGCACACCAAACCACTGGAACAGAGCAGTCTGTTAAAAGCCTGTAAGGAGCCAAAAGGAAGGCAAATCAGAGAATCCCATTCTGGTGCAGGGAGCCCTGTGGACAAGGGGAGAGTCCTGCCTATAAACCACTGGACTTGCAAAGGTGAAACAGTTGTAACAATCAGAGGCACTAGGGAATAGGAATGTGGACCAAACCATTCCATTACTCATCACTCAGGAAGACACACCTAGGTAAAGAATGTTTCTCCACCTTATTCCAAAGAGTTTTCTTCAGCTTTGTCCAGAAACCAAGTCCTCTTGGGAAATAGAAACCTGCACAGGATTCCACAAAGCACTTAATTGAAAAAGTGTGAAGAGTTCTGACAGGTACAAACTAGGGAAAATCTGGGTAAATCAGGTTATCTTCTTCAGGACAGAGATAAAAGAAACAAAAAGAAAAAAATTTCTAAGTCTATTCTCTCTTTTATTACAGTAAAATATTTCAATGACAGATAAAAACCCTGAGCAGGAGGCAGGACACCCATGGTCTGAACACCAACATGGGCATATGTCCTGGGCAGGTGGGTGTTTAGACTGTCATATCCAACTTTAAGCTGTCACAGAGAAAGCAAACAACCATCTCCTTTTTTTATTCACTGTCATTAACCCCTTGGTTTTCACCGGCGGGGGTCTTGTCACAGTAAGGAGGAAACTGCAGAATGGCAAGGGGAAACAAGTGGCCTTGGTGTTGGCAGGTATTTGGACTGGGGAGTACAAGGGTGGCAAGATTGGAAGCTGAGATTACTGAGTAATTACTGTTTAACACTGACAGTCACGTTGGTGGCTGTCTCCTCTGCCTAATGCAGCTAAGGCAGTGAACAATGAAGTGGAGTGGCAGCCTTCCAGCTGCCAGCACAAGGGCTGCAGCCCTCCCTGCCTGCTGAAACAACACAACAACTTCCACACAGGCGCCTCCACATGCCTGCGGGCTCCTTCAGAAGGCTGGGGTTTGATGTGTCTTCTAAATTTAGAGCTGTCTCAGACAAGCCAAGAGAACACACTTTAGAAGGGGAAAAAACAAGCAGTAAATGTAACTCATCTCCTTTGTCTCTTATTTCCTCTTGGAAATATTCCTGAGGACTTATTTGGGGTTTCCTCCCCAGTCAGTCCCTTTGAATGGCATGGTCTATAACAATTACCTGGGCTTAGGTCTTGGATTTTATGCCTCTTTTTCATTCCACAAATACTTACAACAAAACCTCCCTAAAAAGTCCAACTTGCAGCCATCCACTCCCTGTAATAAAAAATAGAATCCAGTCTGTTCCTTCCCTTACACACGCAGACAGAGTTTCCCTACAAAGGCCAATTTAGCTTCAGAAGACATGAAGATTCAGATGCTTCCTCCTCTCAGATCCCAGGCTTTAAAGCACACTGGGTAACATTCCTTAAAGAATGAAGCACAAAATGTCTTAAAGCCTGTTTTGTAAGGGCTGCAGCACACAAGAATGTGTGATTCATTCACTTGAAATGAAACTTAGGCTTATAAAGTTATTCTGAAGGAAAGATGAGAAACTGGACTATAATAACAGCTTTGTAAGTATTTTTCTGATTTATACCAAATCTCCATGAAAATATTGCCCTATTAGGACATGGGGAATTACAGAGGAAAAAAAAATATGATACTACAAGACTGCATTGAGTAATACACAAACCCAAGAACACATCTTAATATCAGGAGGCACTTTCCCTTCCTTTTTACGGAGGTAACTAAAACATTAGCCTGCCACAACTCTTTTTCCTCTGAAACAGTAAAATCATCAAGAAATGACACATCAATGAACATATTTTGGTGCAGACCCAAACTTGCGCTGTCATGCTAGGAGAGCAGCAAGCACTTTCAATCATTGTTATGAAAACACATATGCTCTTTATGTTTATAAACAATAATAGAACAGTCTGTAGGGCTGTAAACCACAAGAGCATTTAAATAGAATTTAGAACTCCAAAATCTAGCAGGAAAAATAACTTAAAAATGAAACAGCTCTGTGGGTTTCACCAAAATTGAAAATCTTTCTGTCCAATAAAGTTCTTTGACTACACTTGTGCTTTACAATTCACAGAAGCACAAATGGAATATAAAGGAAAACAATCAGTCACCAGAAAAGTTTACTCTCCAGGTTTTATTCATCACCATATTTTCAAAGACATTCATTAGCCAGAGCCGAGTGGCGGCCATACATTCCTCCCAAAGGTGAATCTGCAGAAATACAAAATTACTTCTTGCAGTTTTTCAGCTTTGCAGAGGATAGGGCAGGGCAGACTGTTAAAGAGCTGGTCTTCTATCTATAGTTCCCACCTTCCCACCACCAAAGCAGGCACTGCTGTTGAGATGACAGAATTCCCCGTGGGACAGAGCCCAGAGAGCTCTGCTGGCCCTCGAGCCTGCAGGGTGTGAGGGAAGTACCCTAAGGTGGCACTGGGGCTCACCTTGTGTGAATGGAGAGAGGACAGAAATGATCTGGACAAACACCAAAACAGCAAGAAGCCACAGCCCTAGAAAAAAGCTCACCTTCCAACATACTGGTTTTCATTCTGTGAGTGGACTGGGCAGGAGCAGCCCAATCTGAAGGCTGAAGACCCTCCTGTGGTCTGACTGAGACCCTGCTCTCCCCAAGCTCCTAAAACCACCAGGAAAGTACAGGAGTCACACATGCCCTGTATTTTTCTTCTCCTCTCTCAAGAAGTACAAGTCTAGTACTGCTGTGGCAAGTGCTTTCCAGCCCACAGCAAGGAGTCTGTCAGACTACAGGTAAAGCATTTCTCATACAGGGGATCTGCCAAAAAGTATTCGCAGAAACCAAGGACAAGGAGACAGTACTGTTTTGCTATAAATATCAATATCAAAGAGAGGCCAGGAAGCAGAAAATCTATATGAAAATCATGCATTTCATAGCAGTTTTCACAAAACTTTTCTAGGTGATTTTTTACTGTTCCATTTTTTAAAATAATCTGTTTCTTTCAATGGAAAACAAAAATCAAAATAAAGATGAGTAAACCGGGGACAAGGGGAAATCACTCAGACAGCTGACAGCAAAAACAATTCCTTAGGCAAGGTTATCACTAACTTTTGTTTTACAGCAAGAAGAACTATCAACATCAATAAGTATAACAAGAATAAACTTCAGTATTGAAATAGAACTATGAAGAAAATGTGTTTATAATTGTTACAAGCACCAATAAATCCTCAGAAAAGTTGATAATGGAACGACCTTTAAAAACCCCAAATAGAAAATGCACTTGTTCCACAAAAATAGCTCTCTGGGTGTCTTTTAAAGTGTTAGAAACAATGTAATTTTAAAAAATATTGCACTTCTCAGCATATTTACTGGTAAGCAATAATTTTTTTATTATGCATAATTATGCTGATACATATTAGTGGATTACATGACTCATTGAACAAACTGAAGTTTACACTGTCCAAACAAAAAGAGTCATTGCAAACACAAGTGCATCCTCTTCTGCAGAAACCAGTTCTATTATTTCTATTTTCTATTATTTGGTTCAATATGACAAAATAACCATAACAAGATATAAGAGAGGAGCTTTCTTTTCCCACAGCCCACAAGCACCAGTGAGTCAGATGTGAAGGATTTCAGGCTTGTCAGCCTAATTCTTACTCCACTGTAGAAGAACTTACAAATGTCAGATGCTCAGAGCCAGCAGAAAGGCTTTATGTGTGCTCTCTCCCAAAGAGCTCAGACACGTTCATCTGCTCCCAAAGGACAGACAGATGGCAAACATCTTGCAGACAAGAGTATTCTGTATTTCACATCCCATTAGCCATTTCATCAGCTAGATGGAATCAGAACAAGATTTCTGCCTGTCCCACTACTTTCAGGTTGATGATTGAGCACCTGGGGAGCTTTGTGAGCACTCTGTTTTGAACAGCAACAGAGTTCATCACTGGGGTCTACCACAGACAGGTAAACACAGAACAGCTCTTAAAAATAAACCAGTTCTGGTGGAAGGGATTACTGGACACCTGAGATTTTGACTCACAGGAGGAGTAATTTTTCAGAATTTGACACACAGTCCTGGCTTGAATAGATAGACACAGTCAAAGAAAGGTATTCCTTGACACAGAGTACGGTTACTTCCATGCTGGCATCACTGTTTTTTCCCCTCTGGAAGAGCTGATTCTCTATAGCAACCTGGGGAAGCTATTTATTTAGTTGCTGGCAGATGATTTTCAAACGCTCCCTTTTATTTTCTTTAAGGAGGAGGGAATGTATTTGAAACTTTCAGGTCTCAAAACAGCAGCAAATTTTTGTTAACCTTCTGAATTTTTTCCAGTTACATTTACTGCATTCACTGCATTTTTGTAATCACATTGTAAAAAGTGCTGCTGACAGAAAAGGCAGAGACCAAAAGACTCATTATTATTCTGAAAGTCAATCTCCAAACAAAGCACACTAATTTCAGAAAGAGGTTTAGATCCACTTAGAGTAAAAACTCCCCATATTTAGCAGATCTATTATAGAGGCACAAGATTTTAACAAAAGACATCATTTTTCTCCGTTACCAAATCATACTTGGCCAATCCTGACAAGTGCATCAGACATACCATTGTGCACATGTGCTCAACAGGTCCCAGAAGAGCCCTTCATGTGCTTCTCTCAATGTGCATTAACCTTAACTAAGTTCAAAAGCTGATTACTGATGTTCCAAAGACAATTAAGATGAAAAAAAAAGCCCCCTAGGTCTGTTTAGACAAAAACAACCAAGAAAATTCTGGGTAGGTACCAGGGAACAACCTGCAAGAGAAGAATGAGAAGAGATGTGCCTTCATCTCTCCACACATGCTCCTGTATTTCCGTTCCTCTGGTACAGCACACACTAGATATTTTCTTTGCGACAGTCCTCTCAACAGGCTCATTCCAATTTATTATAAATGCAAATGAAAAATATAATCACCTTTTCCTCAAGGGATCTGAACTATGCCATTCCAAATGGTTTCCTCAGTCTCTGAAATCAGTTTAGGTTTTTTCTTCTAATTGTAAAAGGTTTTGGGCTTTTGTTTTTATTCAGGTATGTTTTTAAAAGTAAGAGATCGATACAAAATTAGCAGAGATCATCATCTTATGGAAATGAGGAATACAATACCTCATCATTATTTAAATCTAATTTATCTGCAGGACTTAAAGTCCATGCTTTAATGTGGGGTCTCTGGTCCCACAGCTATCCATCAAAGAAGAACCAGAGCCCTAAGCATACAGACTTCTATGCATGCTATATATGCTGGCTTTCTTGTCCTTTACAGTCCAGTTCCTACCAGCATTTAGCTACAAGGCTAAAGGTTATATGATGAAAAAAAATCACTATCATAAAAATTTCTAATAATTTAGTTTCTCATCATCAATTTATGAACATATTACATACTTCTGAAACAATGACATTCACTTAACAAGAGTTTAAGAAGTGTCAGTCACTCCACAAAGAATTAAAATCCGTGATACTGAACACAATCCCTTACTTTAAAAATCAATAGATTTCTCATTAATATTAATGATTCAGATTCCTCACTTTAACTGGTTAGTCTCAAGGACAGTATTAAGTTTTATTTATACAGATCAGATGGGCTTTATTAAGTGATTTCAACAGTTTTCAAAATTAAGAAAAGTTGGTAATATCCATTTTCTCACTTGTACTAAATGAATCTCAGAGGGAGTATCTTGAAAAACAAGATTATTACATTGGTTTTAGTATTTATCACTTTACATTCCTTTAGGTCATCTGAATACAGTCTGAAGAATCCAGCCATTTTGGTAAGGTGGTGGTATGAAGTTAAAAGCAAAGATATGCAATTGACACAAAAGCATGGGAACCAAAATCGTATTTATGACAAATTAATCTCCTCACCTCTGTCTTTCAGATCCAGTGTATATTCAAATAGTTCATTACAGTGGCTATTCAGGAGAAACATTCAGGTTTTTCACACTATTACAGTCATTACTAATCTTATTTGAAGATTTTGGCAAGTGATCCATCCTAGTGTAATTTGGTGGAAAGTACTGAAATCCAGACTAATACATGGGAGTTTCTAAACTAGCAAGTGCTAGGTGTATCTTCTGTTACAGCTGGGACAAGGAGAATGTGTAAGTTTTTGAAAACATGAGAGACTATCAGGTTTAGACTGAAACACTGATCACATCACACACAGAATGGTACTGGCTGCTGGGGACTGGGACAGTTCCAGTCCCTGTTCCAATTAACATCCATGTGGTTGAAACATGCTGTAAGAGTCATGTTCACAGTTTGCCCAGCTTCACATGGTTTAAAACCCTCAGCAAGGCGACTTCAATATTTGGTAAGGAAAGACTGCCTCACCCCACCCTTCACAAGCATATTGAACCACTCCCCACAGCAGCTCTGTCTCCAGGCAGGCACCAGTCTGGGCTGAACCTCCAGCAACAGAGGAGAGAAAGAAATCGAGAATCATCCTCCTAAGTGTTGGGAGGTAATTTAGGCACCTGCTAACATCACATTCTGTGGCAGAGTCCATAACTTAATGAGTGGATGTAAAAGAAGTAGGATGTGAAAAGTGGGTACTAACACCTGTTATGTTTCCAAATAAAGGAATTTTTAAGTTACCCTCCTGAAACCTGGGGGAAGTGGGAGCACAGGCAGAAAAGGGAAAAAAACCCAAAACAACACAAAACAAAATCAGAAAACATCAAACCTCAATGTTTGGAAGCATAATGTTGAAAAAAATGGAAATGGACCCTTGCCAGAGTTTCATACTGAATACCTTAAATGTCTGTGCCAGGCATTTCACTTTCCTTTTTTTTTCTACAGCTCTGAAATACCAAGTCTGGTCTACGGCTCTGGGTACAGTGACTAGATCTGCAAACACTGAAGCAAAACTATGATCGTTTTGCAGCAGCTCAGGCCTCTGATAAACTTAAGCTTCACTACCAAGGCTTCAAGGACTCACTGTGTGAATTCACGGTGTATCAATGCCTTTAGAGTGAGATTCTCAAATCTGTTTGTGTAGGTGAAGACTGCAGGCTAGCTGAACTTTAACTCTTTTTATAGATCTTTAACATCTATCCCTACCAGCTGGCACAAGGCACCTGAGCACCCAGGGCTGCCTTATTTCCTTGGGAAGCACAGCTCAGGGCTAGCAGCTGTGCTCTGCATTTACAGCACAGCTCCAGCAGCACCACTGACTCCTTCATGATACCCCAGTAACGCACAGCCAGACAGAATCTTCTCCCACACAGTTATCAACTCTCTGTTTGAGGGGGAAACCACAGAAGACAAAGTGTACTCATGCACTCGAGAAAATGCTTTTGTCAAAAGCCAGGCCTAGGAATCAGCTGATGAAACAAAAGCAGCACCATCATCATGAAACTTCAGCCTGCATCCCACAATTACACCAAACCACATGCCCATCTCCCCTACTCCTTCCCCAACAGCATACTGAATTCAGCATTGCTGAATTTATGAATCACAAATAATTGTTCAGACTCCTTAAGTTGCTTCCAGGACAATCACATGCAAGTACTACTAGCAGTCACCAAAGAAAATTCAATTACTTGATGTTTTGGATTTGTACACAAACACAGCTTCACAGACACTGTGTCAATACTGCTTTTCCAAAAGCCTCTAATGTTGCTTTACAGTCAAATAATGACAATTCAAGAGAGCAAGCTGTGCATTTCTTCTGGTATTTATGCATTTCACAGTTCATTTCAAAAGAAATAGCTATGAGTACTGAAAAAAACTAAGCTTGTGTGAAATTACCATCCTAAACAGTTTTCTACTGCAGTTGCAATTTTTTTTTTGGTAAAAATGAGACACAAAGATAATAACTGAGAAACATATGAGGATTTCTTAAACAGGGCCAGTGTTATAAATATCCTGCTCAAACACATCAAATCTTTACTTATAGTTTTCCACACTTGTCTAAAACCCATTGTATTTTAATAGCAAATGTATGCAAGAAAACTGAAGCAGAGCTCCTTCTTCTCTGGAAATTGCTAAATAGGCACATGCATAGATGTGCACTCTCCTCTGTCTCCTGCAGGTGGACAAAAAGGACTGCTACTGAATTCTTTCATCTTGGACTCTGCTTTTAAAACAAACAATAAAAAGAGACAGCCAAAGAACAACATCATTGAGATCACCTGAGAAAGACCTTCTTCTTTCTTGAAGATAGAAGCCTCAGTGTAAATACCAATGTAAACTGCAACACAAATTTTTAAATATAAAGAAAAAAACATGAAGAAATATTGGGGGGGGGGGGAGAGATTAAAATAAAAGTGACTAATTAGCAGTTTCCTTGCAAACTGAAAGCAGAAAGCATTATTTAAGCTAGAGAAAATTACCTGTGAAAATCCATGCCTCGATAAACTGAAAAGAAACAGAGGAGGGAGCAATGTTGGAGGCTGGGAGTACTGGAGCCTTAAGGTACTACAGGGTATTTGTGGATGGTAATTGCCCACCCATCTCTCTGCCAAACCTCCACTCCTTTTACTTCACTTTGTTTACAACTGTGACATGCTATGCCTTCCTTGACAGAAATAGGTATTCCATCTTTCAAATGGTCCTAGCTGACCATCCCAACTGAAATGAATCTGTTGAGGGCAGCTCATATTCCCTGCTGCTGCTCAATGAACAGGGCACTCACTCATGCAAGGTCCTGGACAAATGATACTCTTATTTTTCATCAAAGAAATTTAAAACCAAGAGCTTTTCCTCCAAAAGCCTGAAATAAAAGCAGGAGCAATTCACCACCATACCTTTAAATCTGCTCAAATATCTGCTTTAGGAAACAAGCATATATTTATTATTCCACTTTCTTCACCTATTTGTGGCAGTTTTGGATTAGTTGTGGTTTTATCACTATTTTATGATATTAAGTCACTATCTTGCCTGCCACTGAATTATTTAAAACATGAGCAAGACAAAGATCTTGCAGACTGGTTTGAATATGTGATACAAGTAGAGGCTTGCCCTGTTACAAAACTTCCTGGCAAAAGGATGGCACCTTTGAAAGTTTTCTTTTCTGCTTTTTTGGCTAAGGCAAAAGGGACAAAACACATGGAAAATCTAGTAAAAGTTAGCTGAGTATCCTCTCTTAGGTTACTCTTCATGAGATACACAGTTCTGCCCTGAATTCTCACCCGCATAACACCTTCAACTCTATCTCACAGCTCACACTAAACAGGGGATTTTGGGTTTTTTTGTACATAGCTGTATTCCAGCACTACACTAAGGTTTCCAGCACTGAATATTCATTCCCATGAAAACAAATCTTTGCTTTGCTAAGGGTCATGAGCAACCTCACTTGTGACATTTACATCTATTGATCTGCCTGTTTTGTGAATATTCCTTACAACATGCTGACCTAAATCATAAATTAATATTTCATTGCATTAGAAGATCTGCACTTTTCCTCTCCAAGTAAAAATGATTTTTTTTTCAACTCGTACAAAGAATCACCCTTTGATACTTGTTTTTACTTCTCTGTATTATGATAGTTTCAAATTGGTACATTTTCAAGGCTCAAAAAGTCAGTAAACAATTGCTATAGAATTTCCTTGGTGATAAATGGAAACTTGCTGGCAGACACTGCTACTTCCCCTTGTTGAAAAAGTTAATTTTTTGAACTATCTTTATTCAATAGACTGCTAGCCAGAGATCTGAGCATCCTCATCAGCAAGAGTTAATAAGCTGCATTTCTGCTGTTGAAAAGATACCTACCCAGCAGCATCCAAATGTGAGCACAAAGGATGACCCTGAGTGCAGTCCAAGGTGTTTAACCAGTCTGGTGTTATTGGCAAATAAAAAGTCAGTCTTATCATGTTATCAGTCAGGGATATTTTTACAAGATATGAGATCCACTCTCCAAAGCAAAGAAATAAAAATTATAGACTTGCCTTTAAATATGTAACTAATTGCCACTTTGACTCAAGGTTAAAATTCCATGTTTTATCTTGTACTTGTCAGTAAGCCATTATCAGTGCAATTAAGATGGTTTATCTGATTAACAGAAATTCTCTAAACTGCAGTAAATCATTTCTGTAGGGTGAATAGCAATTGACTTACTAGAAAATCACCTGGCTTAGCTATCAGTTCTTAAATATCCGCAGAGCTGCCATTATCACAGTATTTGACACCTTCTTTAATCACATAATAAAGGCTTGCCCCCTTCATAGCTCATTTCATTTTAGAGATGGGAGGGCAGAGACACAGGCTGTGTGTGAGGAGAAGACATTTCTGCCACCGTTTAGCACTCAAGGATAGAACACTGGAGAGATCAGATTCACCAGCATGTAGAAAAAATGAAAAATCAGGCGCTGGGAAGCCAACAGCTGGAAACACACTCTGTGTTTTGAGTGAACACTCACAGAGTAGAACAATCAAGAGGTGCAGAAGAATATTCAGAGGCATGTTTTAATTTTGAACTCCTCGGAGGAAGGGAAGAATAAATGGAGTTTTAAGACTGGCAGTTTTAGATGAACACTTGCTCAGGGATCTGTTGGAACGTTGTGTGAATGGCAATTCAAACACACAGTGCCTCAGTGAGAGAAAATTGCAAAAGCATCGAGCCATGGCAGTTATTTAAAGGTGGCAGAGAGCTCTGTCACAGAGCAGCCACCCCTCGGGCTGTCACCACACCCTGAGCTGCTGACACTGCTACCAGAGCTGCAGGAGCACTCTGCCACAAATGCTTTTTAAAGGGCCTTGCATATTAATGTCCACTATGGCAGAGCAAGCAAATGATAATGGACTTGCCAGAGAGTTCCTGTCAGAGCAGTAAGTCTGCAAAAAGCATTAAATTCACCCAGGAAAATAAAACCTGCTCAAAATGCAAGGGATGCAGGCAGAATGAGGGAGAGGGCCTGTGACAGAGTCCCCACTTGCCACCACAGAGCCATGAACCTCACAGCAGAAGCTAAAAATTTCATTTTAAATACTGTTAGTTTTCATGTTCCTGATTTTTTAATCTTTTTTTTCTTTTCAAAATGCTTTTATTACCAGTGTGACAAAGTTCAGAGAGACATTGCAATATTTTTTTTTTAATGTCTTAGTGTAAAAAAACTGTAACACAGCAAGCCTTTCTTTTCTGCATCATTGAAAACATGACTTATTTGGGTATTCAGGTCTGATATCCTTTAATTTAGGGGATTTTTTAAAACACACCAATTTAGGGATTTTTTTAAACACACCAAAACTTTAATGTTCCTGTCAAAGTAGATTTTGGGTTAAATTTAGTTAGATATATTAAACTTACATTTATTTAGAATTCTCCTTTGGTAGGGTTTTCCATCTTCATCTCAAATCCCACAGTAATTTAAAAATGCAAAATATGGATGTTTTAAAGTGTACCTATGTTTAGAGAGGAAATTAAGTAAATTTTTATTCATCACTAAATCATTTATCAAGTTTTTGAGTTTTCAAAGTCGAGACTTACTCTCAAAACACCCACATGTTAGCTCACATTGGTTCTCAAACATTTGTAAGTCTAGCTGGCCTTTGTACTTCCACTCCAGGAGCAGGTGTAAGTGTCCCAAATACCAAACAAGCTAATAAAAATCAGAAAACAAGCTTACAGAACTGTGGAAACATCAGTTCCTATAGATCCAGGCCCTTGAATATGCTTTGAGGGGCTCCAGTCCTCCTACTCCTGCAGTACAACTGCTAAAGCTGAGCATGAGGCAGCAACTTCCTACAGAAAGGAGATACCCAGAGGGGGGCAAGGGCACTTCACTGCTGCAATACCTAATAGCAACCTTTGTTTAAATTTGGTTAGAATTTCTTCTGTCTGTAAAAGAATAAAATAGCCTCAAAACCTGGATTGACATAATAAACAAATGAGTAATTTTCCAGTTCTGAGAGAAAATTACATGCAGTGATTTATAAATATAAGACCAAATACATCAACTACGGGAGAATAAATAAAAGACAAATTAAAAGACAGTACCTTCAGTCTTAACAAGAATATTACGTGTTTTCATACCAAAGAGAGTTACAAAATGTAATTATTTCCCCTCTCTCAACAGCAGCAAATAAAAGACTTCAGTTCATCTTTTCCTAAAGGACAGGAAAAAATACAACCCTTTCTATGCTTGCTAGGAATGTTAACTGTGGGGAGAGAGATCTTAAAAATAATTTATAAATGAAAATAACAAGTGGCAACAGGTTGCATTTGAAAGTTGAGAAATAATTTCTCAATTTCACGTATCATTTAACCAGTGTCAGACCAAAAAAAAAAATTCCTTATAAATAATATCTGCAGTGCACAGCCACTGAGCTGCTGACCACAGGTGGATTGGCTTGGCCATGACTCAGAAATATGGAAGAGACTTGCAGTTAAAAACCAGATTGGGGGTTAGGTAGAGGGGCAGCTGTGAAACTCCTCTGTTTGCACCTCTACTACAAAGCACTAAAGAGCTGTCTCACAAACCTGTTTGAGGTGGCCTCTGATACTGTGATTTGTCTATTTACTCCTGGAGAAAGTGCAGATCTATAAATGCAGGAAGTGCAAGCCACACTGTATTTCTAATGAGCAAAAAATAAAACAAGGATCAAGACCAGCAGCAGAATGGAATTAACCCAAGCAAGCACTGAGCAGGCTCATGATGGGATTTCTTCCAAACGCCCTGCCAACAACATTTGTGGTTTGGGGAGGGCAGCTGGGAAAGGAAGACAAACACAGGAACAAAATCCATCAGATTTTTGTTTGCTTGCTGTTTTAGTCACTGATTACCTGTATTCAGACTAATGACAACCTTTTTTGGCAACCACTTCTGACACACACCTCCACCTGGAAATGGACATTGCTGGGACATCATTTCATTCCTTGGGACCTGCATAACATCAACTGGGCTACACTGCTTGATTACAGCAAATTGTAAAGATGCAGCATGGCATCCAAAAGCTTTATCAACTGCAGCATGGAGATTCCCTGCTGCTGACACTTCTGAATGACAGAGCACATCTAGATATTGATGAAGCCCTTTCTTCCATAGGAGAGGCCTGCGGTCTTGTGGTGATTTAAGTTAAAAGGGATAAAGTAGCTATAATTGCATCTCAAATGTACCTTAAACTAAAGGGTATACTTATATTTCGACCTTACATATTAAGCCAAAAGGCACTGCAATGCACATAGTTATTTTAATAATACACCAGAACATTGGAGATAAAAATGTTTCAAAATGATATAACTGCCTGACTTTATGAGATGCTAAAGCCTAATGCTGAACAAAAAATAAGCATAATGCAGCCTAGATGCAGGTTTAAAAAAAGGATAATTGCCTATAAAGAAGAAATTAATTAGAGATGTGGCAGAATCTTCACACCCCCACCCCCCCCCCCCGCAAACTCTCAGAAGTTTAATGGCCCTGTGAAAAGGAGTGACTCTCCCAAATGGCAGGATGCCTGTAAGAAAGGTGACTGCAAGAAGCTCAAGGTAAGGCACTGAAACAGACCTGGAAGACATTTTACATTCTGAATCGTTTGGCTGCAGCCTTGCCTGGCTCCTTGCCCGCACCACAGGCAATAAAGGAACCAAGACAAAGCAGTTCTAAAACCAGCCTGGCAGCTGGGGAGGCAGAGTTCCAGCAGCAGACAGACAGCAGGGATGGGGGCAGCCCAACACACACAGCAAAGCAGAGACACAGAGCTTTACACACGCACATTGTGGTGAACAGTAGGGAGCACACAGATCTTTATGGGTACACTGAAACTCCTGTCCCCTGGAAGCAGAATTCATTTTCAAATCGAGAAAATCAAGCACACACAACAAGAACAGAAAAACAAAATCCAGTAATGCAAACACCTTACAGTTAAGACTGGATTTCACTACTGGTTTTGAAGCCTTAAACATCTATAGGAAAGATTTTCAGAATCCAGACTGTAAATAACTCTGCCCACCTACCTGAACACCATCTTCATACATCTTGCTCATACTTAGAACACCATTCACATTCCCTACATAAAGTTTTCAAAGTGCTTTAAGGGAAAAATAGCTTTTGAATGTACATACTTACTAGTTATCCATGCTTAATATTGCATATACATACTGCTTCATGTTTTTCCCGAGTTGGAAGAGACCTACAGGGATCATTTAGTCCAACTCTGCCTCTGCATGGAACAGCCCCAAGAATTTCACTGTGTGTCTGGGATAATTGTCCAAAACCACTTGAAGCCAGGCTTAGTGCTGTTCCCTGGTGAGCCTGTTCCAGTTCCCAACCACCCTCGGGGGAAAAACCATATTCAGTCATGACCCAACATTTTTGTTATCACCCTGTGACAGAGAAGGTTTTGTACAGTTTTGACTCAATCACATTAAAGTTCAGCTACTTAAAAACACCCAATAATCTAGGTGGTAGCTTCTGTTTCTTTAAAAACTTTGCTAATACACTTAAGTTACAGTCACCACCGCACAGGCTGAAAAGTGTTCTGCAGCAACACAGCCATCCAAACACTGCAGATCTGATGTTACTTTTTTTATTAGTCACAGGAATAGCTTTGCATTTGAATTATCACACTCCTGGAACAGTTGTGCTCCTCACTGCCTTCTGTCCAAACATTTGCTCTTACTCGTACTACCCTTCTGCACTGGCACAAACAGGTCCTGTAAGGACAATGTGTAGGAAAAAAAGCAAAAAGCCCTGCAAAAAAACTGTGCTGAAGTTTTCTCCAATCACACACTACAAAAAGTAAGGTCTGACAATAAACATTGGAAAGCAGAAGAGCAGCAGGACTGTCTCTGCCACCTTCAACCCTGCTGTGTGCTGTGGTACTGAACTGGAAATCCCAGCCTCTGTGCACATCAGAAATCTTTCAGTAAATAATGGTCTCTTCTTAGGTGCATGGCAGTCACACTTTAGCCTACAGACAGGTTGTGCCAAAATAGTGAGAAAAGACATGAATTCAACTCATTTATGCTCAATTTGCTGCCTCTAGAGGCATTGTGAGACATCAGCTCTGCTTGACAAAACCATTTAGATGCTATAGGAGAGACCAGTTCCCTGTATCTTAAAAATTGTTTAAAGTAACTGAAGGCAGCTCTGCACTGAACTTATACAAAATATAGAACACCAGTAAGTGCAAAATTCAGAGTTCATTAGCTTAATCTAAGCACATGAAGATATTTTTATTCTGCCCATCATTATTGGAATAGGCATTAAAACAAACCCAAATACAGAATCTGGGCAAATAAATATGGCAACTCTGATGAAACAAAGCTTTCCCAATGAAACGTTAAATGCCAGATTTACTCTAAGTGAAACTGCTTTCTAAATCTTCCTTGAGATTTTAACTTCACTTGCCTGCTGAAAAAGGAACACAAGAGGCATTCCATGTCCCACTGGCCTCTCCTGCAGGTCTCTAAAGAGTGCTTAACACAAACAGTAATTTATGGCATTACACTCTTGTACCTCAAATTCCACTTCAGGGTATTAGGCCAACTGCTGTTTAAATTATGTGTAAACTAGCTGAATCATGACCCTCCACTGGAAAAGTCTGCCTTATAGATCATGTCCTCAGGGAGTTGAATGCTGTAATAACAACTTACCACTGAGCTAATCAAGGATCAGAAAACAAAGTTACAATTAACTAAAGCAGAGGCACTGCAAAAACAAATCAATAGCGCTACCCAGCTGAACCAGGTCATGCATGCCAGAACCTCCTACCATTTGCTACTGCAGTATATGACTGCTAGAGTAAAAATAAACTCTAACCCTCTGCAAAATCACTGAGTTATTGAAAGTTGTCCTTTTATTTTACCACAGAGAAGTCAGAAAGTCAGAACTTGTCTGCTATTTTGGAATTTTTAGATTCTGTCACTGGTCAGCACCTGACTTTGAAAATGTCAGTGATTAACTCTGGCCTTAAAGTTTTCTGTAGTGTTGGTCTGTGCGTTTTTATGCAATATCTGCTCTCACTTTACAATGATGCATGCTTCATTCACTCAATAAATGATGGACACCAGAAAAACACATACCTTTAAAAGCCCAAGGACTCATTCATTTTTAATAAAGCCTTTATTAATAACACCAGATTTGCCTTTAAAATCCAGAATTCCACACACTACATTGGCCTGCTGCAAATCAGCAAAAGAATTTGTATCTAAGAATATTATACAAATCTTTTGAAATAAGTCTATATTTACAAAATGATTCTGTGCTGTGGACTGGTAATGAGTCTTATCAACAACAGTTTCTGTAAATGGGTCTGGCTTTGCCCCTCACTGGGGAAAGACAAACCCATCTGGAAGCCCTGAGTGCAGAGCTAGAATGTGAATCCAGAACAACCATGGCATAGATGTGGAATTGCTGCTGTCAGAAAAAATGAACAACCAAGTCATATACATAAAATGAGTTCCTGAAAACCAGCAGCAACTGAAGTCATTCTACAAGAAAATGCCACAGCAATAATCCAAAATCCAAGGAGCTTTTACTTGAAATACAGTATTTGCATACCCCCTTGACCATGGTGCTGCAAGGAGCTCAAGAAGGAGCTGTACCTGAGTGATATGTGTGGAGCAGTAGGGGAGTGCTGTGCAGAGGCTGTGACATCCCTGCCAGAGCCATCCTGGGGTCCTGTCAAACACAACCTTTGGGAAAGCCAGCAGTATTCCCAGACAGCCTCAGCCAACTTCAGCTCTATGCTTTGAGAGGTATTTCAATGGATTTGGGGATTTATAACCAAATGAATCACTTGCTCTAGAGCACATTGCAGCAACTGAAATAAACCAGCCAAGAGAAAGTTTTTGTTAACCACTAGATTGCTAAACAAAGGCTTTTGCTTATCCTTGCTAAAGATCAATAAAAAAATTTGATACATGGTTTTAGCTCACCTTCCTTTCACAAAGCTAAACAAATATTCAGTTTTCCAGAGGCTCCTAGTTCCCCACCCACACTTAGAAATCATTTAAAGCATTTAATGTTTTTTCACAAGTATATTACAGCCACTTTTATAAACTCTTATACACCAGAGCGCTGCAGAATCCCAAATTTTGCCCTTTTTTTCCTCTAGCAATCAATGGAAACTCACAGCTGCTGTCCTTCCTTTATCTAGGCAAGCCTTTCTCTCTAGACTACAGAGAAGTGAAGCAGGGAGGCTGCAGCTCCAGTGGGCTGTAGCAGTGCCTGCAGTCTAAGCCCTGAGTTATCAGCTGTGGACAAGGGAGGGATATAAAAAGGGAAAAAAAAGAGGAAAAGCCAGTTTGTAAGTGTCATGCCTGCAAGCATTATTCTCTCATTCAGCAGCAGGGCTACTGGAACACAGATGCTTGGACTGAGAGAGCTTTGGGTCAAACTCAGTTTTGACATACACTCAGTGGGTCTTGTGACAGGGGTGTTGTTTAATAGGGGAAACCAATGAGCATCTCTCTAGCCCCCAATGTTTATGAACCTCTGACTTATTTACAGGCATTTTATATGGAAAAGAAAACAAAAAGTCCAACTGGAGTCATTCACTCCAGTATTGGAAACCTTCCTCTACTCAACCACGAAAAAAATTAAAATATTTACTTAATCCTTTTCTGCAAAACACTGCACAGCAACAATTTCACCAGCTTACCATTCTGCATTCCAACTTCTTGCCAAGGTACAGAGCAGATCCTAATTCTCACAAGGAGCAGATCACTCATTTGCCAACATTTTTGAACTTTTGTTACTGCTTTATAGTTTCTGATGTAGCAGAATAAAAAGAAGCAATGACAGATGTAAGTTCAGAACTAGAGTATTATCAAAGCACAGTAATTGTTATCTCATTTTAAGAAATGTAATGCAAACAGCTCAATGGAAGTATATTTCATGTAATTTAATACAGTTCTGCTGGAGAAGTGTAAATCAAACTAAAATGCTGTGAGCAATAGAACTGTATTTCCAAATAGGAATTATGATACATATATTTCAACATAATTTCCTCATCCACATCTGCCCTACACCAACAAAATAACCACTTAACACATGGAGCAGTAGCTTGACCACTTTTTAAATAAATTCTACTAAATATGAGTGCATGAGACATGCAAGCATAGTACAAGAACTCCTGGTCCTGTAAGGAAAAACTGATTGGCAATTTCATAACTATAGGAGTGAAAAATAGAAAAGAATACTGCACTCCCACAGCTCGTAGGAAATGTATCTGCAGAAATGGTACCATATCTTGTTTCAGCATAAAGAAGTTCAATCCCCTCTAGTGCAGCACTGAGGATTTGAAAATATGCCCTTTACTGAATGTTTGAATAAGCCATCCTAGTTTGAATCTTGATATTTTTGTTGATTCAGTCTGAGCTATTTAGTTATACAATTTCCTTCGATCTTCTTGGATCTCCTAACTTTCAAGTACCAAGACATCAAGACCTAGAATTTTACCTTATCATTAAGGGAATATTATTTCCCTGATCCATTAAAGGAATAAATTACTTTACATCCTCTATATGCTCCTATCATTGATTTATCTTGTGCTGCCTTAGTGTAAAAACTATCTTTGTGAGGAATATGAATTCCTGCTATTTCTTTTCCTTCGTTTCTTGTTTCTCTACTTCATCCCACTTCCCCTACCATGGCTGCTTTTTTCCCCATTCACTTTAGGAAAACACCAGGAACTTATATTATGCAGTCCTTCATCACCCTGTACCATTTTCTCTATTAATTGCCACAGGGTTTTTTTTTTCATTAGTTCTCAGCTGAGTTTCACCAAAATCAATCCAATTAATTATGTTTTCCCTTTTTCCTATACCATTAGTCAAGATGGCAAGTAAAGCCAGGTGAAACCAATGCCTCAAGCACATTATTTAACAATTTCCTACAGTTTGATATACCTTTTTTTCTGGTTTTTTTTTTTTTTTTTCCAGTCAGTTGTTACCAAGAAGATTAAGTTCTTGCATTCAAAGATTTCAAAACAGGTTTTTAACCACAAATTGGAGAAGCATTAATATGCAAGGCTTTTCAGCTACAGCACAGAGCCCACCAATAATAATTACAACCTGATACCTACTCAGTACAATGAATGAATAGGTGATAAAATCTGCAAGTATCCAATTCCTTATCAAACATGCAATTCTTACCACTAGATCACCTTTTCATCTTCATAGAAACACAAAAAGAAACAGTGAAAAGACAAATTACAGACTTGATATTACATCATAGTCTGAACTATTATTTTATTTTATTTTTGTCATTTTTAAGACTTTATAATCACACATTTTGATATCTATGAAAGGGAAACTGATTTCCATTGTGGTCTCAATTCAGTAAGAAAGTAAAGATCATAGTAAACTTCAACCCCTGAAGCCCCATGATCAAGCATTACTCAAATCTATATCTACATTCTCACCTAAAGTTCATCTGAGGCAAAGGCACTTTTTGTTGATTCAAGAAGCAGAAGAACATTGGAGGCAAAAAGGACATTGCATCAGGTGCTTAATTATTCTGTTTATGCTACCAGGGAAAAAATTCAGAGCTACCAAGCACAATTTACTATCTTTGAATCCTAATATCCCAAATGATTTCACCTAGCAAGTTTCTGATAGGCTCAGCTATCCAGGCACTTGTCTCACCAACCCAGTGGTCAAGACCCCAAATGTATAATTAATGACACAGGTTACTATTAGACATAAACCAAGTGCTGAAACATCAGAAAGCTTCCCCAGCAGGCTGTACACTGCCCCACAAGATTGTAACTTCAGTGCTTTGTTACTCTGCCAAACAAAACGTGAGTCAGTTTTAGTAATTATCCAATGCATCACGCTCGCCTGTTTTGCTTGCTTCTATCATGCCTTCATTGGGATACCCAGATCATAAATGCTGAAGGACATTTGCCTAAGAGAGTGTGTTCTGGAGCTGCAGGATGCTTTTTCCCTTGATCTGATGTGAGATGTATCCTGTACCATTTCATCATCATGACAGAACTGAACTCAGCACACCAATGCTGCACTCACACTCTGATACTCAACCGCTCCATTATTTCTACTAAAAACGAAGAGGAGGAGGAATTTCAGCTTGTTCACGAACGGATTTTTGTTTCTAAGCTACAACTGTGCTTATTAAGAGTTTTATATTCCAGGCAGAAGATAAAACCATTAACTATTCCACATATGACTTTGTGACCCTACTTGAGACTGTACAGCTGAGCACCTCCTGTTCCCCTGAAGGCAACAGAAGCTCAAAATTCTCAGCCTCCCCCTCTGCAAATTTAGATTTTAAAGACAGCATCCACTCTAACATTTTCTTGTCAAATGACACAGGATCTGACCCAGAAGACAAGACTGAAACACGTATTTTAGTGTCATTCGCACCTAGATTGACACTTCACTCGTGAGAGTCAAACGCTGTTTAAAAAAACAAAAGTGTAACTACTTTTACTTGGCTCTCCCAGGCTTTTTTTTGTAACAATATGGTAACAGCATCCCAACTGTGCTTTTCATATTAAAGCAGAACAAGAGAAAAGGTCATAGAACACTCTGGAAGGCAACACTCATTAATGCAGTGTTCAAGGTTAGATCAAAGGGAGCAGTGGAACTGGGATTACACTGACTCAAACGGCTCTGCTCCTTTTTTTGCTTATTTGCTGTTCACCCCATAGTGCCTGAACCTGTTGGCACAGCTGCCTGCCAGCAAAATTTATTTAGAAACCCCTTCATATTGTACTGTTCACAGTCACTGTAACCAATATTTCAGGAATTATATTTAGAGAGCAGTTGCCAGCAAAAGGACTTGGATGTGCAGCAGAAAGTTACAGCAATTCCCTCTTTATATTCAAGGCACAGTCATTGCAGAAACCACACACAGAGAGGTTCTTCAACTGAATTATCAGAGAAAGACATGGAAGCACCTTGGCTGTGTTTTGCTCTCTGACAGTTGCCAAAAATTAAACCCAGTACTTTCTCACTTATACATACACAAAGCAATCCTACACAGGTTCAGTAATACCAACAATCACAAAACAGCATGTAAGAAACTCAGCTTTCAGAATACATTTCAAATTGTCAAAGTCCCAGGATGCAGTATAACTTCTTCCTAAATACTCAGTTTTTCCTTTTCCTTAATGAGAGGGAGGATGCTTCTTTATAATTATAGCTTAGTAGAAGTTTTGCAAGTTTTTGAAGACAACAAGCAGCATTTACTGAAGGCTATAAAATCTGTGAGGTACAATATGCTCGACATCACCTCAGAGCAACCTGTCTTTTTGAAAACTCCAGATAAATAACCACACTTGTCCTAGTGGACTTATATAGCACATCTGGGGCATATACACTTACCTTGGATTATGCCATTAAAAAAAAAAATAATTCCAAACCTTAAATTCACAGCAAAGTTCCCACAGTCCCCCACAGCCACAGCTAAGCAAGCAGTCTTTCCAAACTTGTTTACCCCATCTCTATCTTCTCCAGTTCATAGATGAATTCCCTGTTGAAATCTTACAGAATTTTAATGTGATTAATAATCTCCTCTTTGTTCTGCAAAGTATTTAACCTTCTCCTTTTGCAAGGTCATAAAAATAACTGTTATAAATACTCTGGTTCAACAGACCTGAGAGACCCTGCTTTTCTACAGATGAGAATAAAAGTCCTGTATGTCTCAGGAACATGGTATCTATGTATTTCACAATACAACTGGATTTACTTACATACCCACAGAGTAGTGCTGACAAGACAGTTTCAAAATAAAACCAATTGTATCTGTGGTGTTACGTGAAATAATCATGGAAAACTGATAAAGTTAATACATAAAGGTCTAAAGTAAATTCTACTGTGGGTGATAGAAGAGAGAAAGCAAGGCTGTACTCAAAGGAATTAAACCACCCTGCAATATAAATGTTAGAGTAGTCCCATAAAACAATGAGCTATAGCAGATTATGGAAGGAAGCAGCCAGACCATGAATTAGATATCAGTTGAAAAGAAACTTCATGAAAAGTCTAAGGTTGCCTAAACAACCTGTTTCCCACGCAGTCTTTAAATACTGTATGCAACTTGGTGGTAAGAGCTTTCAATGAAATAAAAGAGAGTAAACCAACTGGTAAAAAAAACCTAAATCCACTAAGCCAAACTATTTTCTTAAGGTTAATTCAGGGAGCAGGAAGTTAGACCATCTCAAGGGAAACCAGCTATGACTTTTTACACTTCAAAACCACAGTGTCCTCTATAAAAAGAAAAGACTAAGGGGGAAATAAAATAAAGTTCCCAAATTAGACATAGTAATTTCTCACACTTTAGGTAATAAAGTATCTGCAAAACTGAGTCTAAAGATGCAGTCACTCTTACACAGGAAAGAAACGTCCAAGTAGAATATTGCTTAATTCTTCTGCATGAGAGACATTTCTGCCAGGAATATTCTGAAAGTCTCTTGGACTAGAGAAACAAGCAATATCCCAGGATGCTACATCTCCATTTTATTCCTACAGTTGCACACATTTTGGTTTGTCTCCCCAGGTATTCAGGCAGTGCATCACCACTGGCAGGTCAGCAGCTGAGGGACTCCAGAGATCATTCCTTTGTACTCCCCTACTGACGCTGGGAAGGAGCACAGGGCACTTCAGTCAGCTTGCAAAAGTCACTGGCTAATGTGAATTATTCTGCTTAGCACAGACAGGCCAGTTCTGTGTGACTCACTGATGAGCCTCCACTGCTGTGATCAGGGTTGAATTAACTGCCACAATGAACAAAACACTCAGTGAACCTATCTTATTTTCAGACAATACATTTCATATCTTGTTTTTCTTGGTAACATCATTACATTTTTTTTCTGCTCCTTCTACTCTTATTCTCACTCAAAAACAACCACATAGACAACTTATATCCTGCAAGAATGCTGGACAACAGAATTTTTCATAAAAAATGAAAGGAAAACAAAGCATAAAATGCAGATTTGAGAGTTAAGATAAAGTACTACACTTCTTATGTGACCATTATGTGTCATCTGTGCCTCAGACATGAAGAATGGAGAGGGTATGAGCACACCAAGCTTCATAAATAAGCAAAACACTCCTGGA
Source organism: Serinus canaria (assembly GCF_022539315.1). Taxonomy (NCBI): domain Eukaryota; kingdom Metazoa; phylum Chordata; class Aves; order Passeriformes; family Fringillidae; genus Serinus; species Serinus canaria. The sequence continues at coordinate 30,674,299 of NC_066321.1, forward strand.
AATATTGGAAAGAGACTCAAAGGAATTTTCAGCTATTGGTGGTTGATATTTAATTGAGAGTGCAAGTTAAATAGGGAAACTGACAGAAACTGGATTATGTTCAGCTGTATGATAAGCAAGTACTATGTACAAATACAAATCTTTCATTACTATACCTCATTTATTAATCTTCTCATAAAATGTTTACAAGGAATTGAATCAAGCCAGTTATCAAACAAGAAATCCATTGAGCTCTGCCAGGACAGCCAACACACAGTTCCTGGCTTTACAATGGACAGCAAGCCTGAAGCTCATTATCTAAGAAAAGAACACCCAAGATCTCCCTCCACAGCCAGTCTTTGCACACCTACAGAGCCCTCATTCTCATGCAAGCCAATGTGCAGATACACATCTGCTAGAGATAGTTGTTTGCAAACAAAGGCAAAAGCTCGTCTCAGTGCATTTTAATGGGCATTACAAAAGATGCCTAAACCAAGAAAAAATTCCCTGACCAGCCAATATTTATATGCTGCTAGACAACAGCAGGATGAGAAATCTTAAAATGTCTATGGTATCAGTAAAAAAAAACCGAAACAAAATCTTGGACTGTTGGAACATTTTAATCCATTTTAAAGGTTTTAAAAAAGCTTTTTTGATCTACGCCTCCCCACATGCCAGCTCCAAAACATCTATGAGATGAAATCATTTCAAGCAGTTCATGACAGCCTTGTGAGATTGAAAGAACAGTGATAAATTGGTGCCAATACATCACTCTAAAAAAAAATGCATAAGGCAGTGAATTAATTTCCCATATGTCTTTAGGAATGGAGTAGGTGCACGTGCAAGCACACATTCCTGTGTGTGTATACATGCAGAGTGCACCAATACACAATTTCTCTGCATTGTGTACTTCAGTCTGGGTCTTAGCAGTACTGTATCCAGGAGAGCCACAAAAGCAGGCAAGCAATCTTTCCTTCAGCTAGTCTATTCCCTGACTCCAAGCTGCAGAGGGACTGAAAGGGGGAACAACGCAAGGCTCAGAAACAGTTGTTTTGCAGTCAAGAAACACAGAGCTCTCGATTTAGAAGGTGGGATTCAGAACTCCTTCCTCTCTACAATTTATAATGTAATTATAGTATTGCTTGCAGTTCCAAATGACTCATGCAGGACCATTTTGGAAAAATACCTCTGTCTCCCAGAGCAGCTTTTCCCTCTAAAACTGTTGAGCACTTTGCTGAATTTATTCTCACAGGGCACCTCCTCACTGTAAGAAAAGGTTTATGTTGTGACCCTGGGCACTGCAGGATTTACCATTTGGCAAGGATGGTTTCCTCATACAGCTGCTGTAGCCTGCTGTAGCCAACTGCTTGCATTCCCCTGAAATGCTCCTCTTGGATATGGACTGCAGAATTCATGCAGGCAGCTGAAGTCAGCCCAGAATGTGCCACACTCGTGGTGCAAACAGCAGTCCCTGCAGCAGGGAACACCAGTGGTGCCATGAGGACACGCTGCAAATCCATCCCTCTGACCAGGAAATGTGGTGTAGGGGTAGGAAAGTCATAGAAGTGTCAAACCAGGAATCAAACACTTCAGAGGAACTGTTACACATTTAATGGGAACTTTCATGAAATATCACTAAAAAAATTTCATTTGGAGATGGAAATCACCAAAGAGCCCCAAACAACACTCCAGTTGTACTGAGAGACTTCTGTGTGTACTTCAGACATTATTTGCTCCATCAGTAAGTAAAGAAGTCAGTGATTATAAACATTGTCTGAAGACACCTGTAGAGGTAGAAATGGAGCTAGAGGAGACAGGGAAGGTGAAGGATAGACACAAACAATGCAGGAAGTGTGTGGGGAGGGAACCTCATGTACATGACTTGAGTAAATTGATTTCCCAGCATTGGGAAACATTTTATATCTCAAAAGGATAATTTTGTACTTAGTATCTTAACTAAACAAAGCTGAAAGTTAAGAGCTTTAAGAGGAACATCCATAAATTACCAGTTTGCCAAACTGACACGCAAATAGAAATGCAAGGCTGTGGTTAGACTCAACTACTCAACTCTCATACTAATTATTCACTCCCCCATGGTTTTCAGGCTTTACTGAAGCCCAAATCACTGTAAATAAATTAAGACTGTTTTAAAATAGCCAACACAAGCCTCCATCATGTATGGTAACTTCTTTTTGATTGGACTTCCAAACATCTGCACATTGGAGGCAATCCTATGTCCAACCTCGGAGCCCCCCTGCCTAAAATCATAGTTTGTGTGATGCCTTAAAATAAGACTGAACATTTCAGGAAGCAAAAACTTTGTTCTACGGCTTACAACAGTTTGATTATTTAAAACCTTTGAAAAGCTAGGGGAGTGACTGACCCCTGCTCCTCACCCCCAGAGGAACAGCCACATCACTATATTTAAGCAGCTGGACACACCAATTTTTCAGTGCGGGTTCTCTAAATGTAGTAGTCCATGAAACCAAAACTGGAATTCAAGCTTCTCTTTGTAAGCCTGCCACCTGCTTGCCTTAAGTTGATTTAAGGAAGTACAACCTTTTTTCCTCCTGTTTAGATGGCAATTTTGATTGAAACATTCTGACAGGTTACTAATATGGGGCCAGTTTTAAAGAAAAGCATTGTTTTTATCTGGTGATGAAAGTTTGGTTATGTTTGTGATTTATAAGAAATTACTTTAAAAAGGCCAGGTTGCAGATGACAGTCTGCCTACACACTACAGCCCACAGCTGCATAAAACAGAGTAATTGCACCATCACAGCCCTTGAAACATGATTAATGGTGATTTCATCCTTCCACAAATGGGTATAGAAAAAGAACAGAACCGTTATGCCTGGAAAATAAATTTGCCAACAAAAATATTGTAGCCTAAGTCATTTTCTAGATGGACATGTTACTTCCCAGTAATAAAATAGACTTGCTCTGTACCCAGACAGGAAGTAGTAAGCAAATGCATTTAACATCAAAATATAATTTTAACTCTTCAGTCCTGGATTTACTTAGGAAAAGAGCTCAAACAATATTAAGTTTTCCAATCAGTAAATAATAGATTAAGATCTCTAAATCACACATAACTCAACCCCAGCTAACTGATATCTCTTATCACAGCATTGATAGTGAACACTGATACAGAGTGGCATTTGGAGCAGCTGATAGTGTCATCACCTCATATGAGAAAATGCACTCAGTACAGAAATCATCCCAAGGATAAAATTTATCTCTAATGATGCATTAGATGGTGCTTTAATTGGTGCTGCTATCAAAACTCATGAATTAAAGTGATGTCAACACTCAGTAATAGTCATTGTTGATCAAAAATGCCTTATTCAAACTAGAGAATTTTGCACATTGACACTTAACCAACTGCAAAGGATTGTCAGGGTTCAGAGATGAGCCCTTGCCATCTGCACATGAATATGTATCAAAGGTTCATTTGATTAGTAACAAACAACTTACAGTCATTACAACAACCATAAAGAGCACCATGTAAAGAAGGAGTAAGGGAGTTATTTCAGCCCACAGGATTCCTCTGTGAGATACAGTGACACCTTCAGAATATGCACAGACACTCCAGCAGCACATCACTTCTAATCAAGCCTCGGAACAAATAAAAATCAAATCAGGATGGACAGGCTGAGACAAGCAGTTGCCAACACGAAAGACTAACAAGAGTGCATGGCTGAAGGTAAAAAACCATCCAAATTTGTAATCTGATATACTTTCTTTCCCTAAAATCTGAATTTACATGATTCAAACTGGAGAATGATTCTCTCTCTTAGTAATCTGAGATGGTATCGTGAATGCTGGTGCCACATACTCCTCGTGGAAAGCCTTCACCTGAGCTTTCAGGCTGTCTCACATTAGGGTTCCTCCCACAGCCAAGTTTCTGCTGGGCTGTAACACTGCACCCCTTTAGATTTTCCTGAAACACCAGGTTTATTGCTATTTCACTATACTTGAAAACACTGTTGTTTATATTACTTTTGCCATCCTGTAAGGGTCTACAGCACACACCTCTGCACCACTCTCCAGTCACAATCTAAATTTCTGAATTTCTCTAATGTTTTACAGTACCTCAGTTGAGGTTGGAATCACACAGGACCCCTCTCTCACAGCTCTGAATTGCTCCTGTGGATCGAGGCACAGTGGACAGCATCTAAATTCTCAACCTCTGTTAAATTGTTCCATATTATGATCATGTAATACCACAGAATTGATAGGTAAGAGAAGGCAAAAAATATTCCACAAGTAACTAAGTGGAATCACAAAGAAAACAAAACTCAAGTAAACAGGGACTAAAGCCTCAGATGTCTAATGAATACTAAATTACTCTGGAAAAGCAATGGCATTTTCTCTACAATGATCTAGGCTTTTAAAGACCCTCAGTTGCTCTCTCTTGGTTCCACTTCATCCATAGGACACAACAGTATTATCTATCCTTGGCTCTATCCTCACTGCCCTTAATTACAGGCATGGTGCACCCAACCAAAAGCAGGACATGAACCACAACTGCCTTGCAGATGGAAGCAATGCAAGGAATGAGGGTCATGGGCTTCACTTCCAATCTCAGAGTTTTGCAATACCACAGAAGCATCACATTGCAAACTTGATCCCCATCATAAGGAAGATGCTTTGGTCAAGCATGACTATGTAAGACTTGAGAAGCACCACCCAGCCTCATCCTGGGCAGTTCATCTTGGTTTTCAGGAATAACTCAGGAAAGAAAAGAACAAAAGTGCAAAACTACAAGTTTCACAGCACAATGCATGGAACACTGGAGCTGAAACCTTTCTGGCATCCACAGCAACTTCTCAAATTTCCGTGGCCAAAGAGACATTCTCTTTTAAGAAAAACCCTAATTGCCTTTAGACACAGGTGGTGAATAACAGCTACTTGACAAACAAGCCAAACACCTTCTGTTTCAGCTAAGAATCAGCATTCATTTGTATGTGATAATATGGTAGACAAGGTTATATACAGAAACTGAAGTTTCAATCTTGAGATATGTTTTAAAAGTCAACAAGTATTGAGGAACAGGCAAGTGAGGCACTACAAAAAACAAGACTGCCAAACTACAAACCTACAATTAATGATCAATCACTAAAATACAGTGGATGGCAATAATGTGTGCTTCACTGCATATTTTAAACTAAAATAGAGGTATTTAATAGATTCTAAAACTCTTTTTCAAAGAATGTGGAACAACTATCTTTTTAGAAATATTTTGGATGGGTTTCTCAACCATACCACCTGATAGAGATTTTTAACAAGTGTAATATATTTAAGGTAGGTAAGTTCAATTTTCATCTGAATTTTTAAAAGCTCTCTCGGATTTTTATTTGCCAAATACATTCCACCACAAGAACTGTAATCAGTGACCTAAAAGCCAGATATTCTCCAACTTTGTCTTGCAAATCACATTTCATAAAGCAAAGATAAGCCTAAGTCCTAGTGAGAAAATATATTAGATGGATAAAAAACTTTTAGATAAGAGGCTCAAAAATTATCCCTGAACCAAATCTAGTAATAGGATTAAATTTAAACATCTCCCACAAACAAAAGTTTCAAGCAAAGCCAAGTCTAGATGCTATACACAAGAAGCTCTGTATAACATTTTTTTCACCACTGCACACATTTAATAAAGATGCCTTGAGCAACCTGAGTGCAGATACTCGGCCACGCAGACTAAAGGACAGTTTCTTCCCCAAGGACTCTGAGCAACTTCCCCATTTCCCCAAGCAACCCCATGAGTTCTGGTGAAGGAAGAGGCATCTTGCAGTGCTTGTGTCTATCCGGGAGGCTGTTTTCAGATTCCACTATTAGAAGATTATGTAGAGTACATAAAAATGCTTCTCTCCTCCTCTTAACTCCACTGCAGCAATGACCTCTATGAAAGCAGCACAGTTCCCCTGCCACCACAGCTGCATTTCACAAGGACATTCTCTGGTTTTGAGTAAACCCACACACACCAGAGTGAGCCATCCCCAGTCAGGCACAGGCAGTAGACTTTATCTTACTCCAGTTCCAAATGAATACCTAATGTATCCTGTTGAAACCCAGTATTTGGCTTAGCAACAATTTAGATGCGGTGACCCCTGCGATGGCTGAACAGGCCGAGTCATTCAGCCCTGCAAATGCATTCAGTCTCACCTAGAAGCATCACAATAAGTTAACAAGGAGAGAAAAAGTACACATTAAACATCCTTCCAAAACACTAAAGATTGTTTTGATCTTTTAAAATGGATTAAAATTATCTTCACAGAAATTAGGAGTTCTTTCCGTTTACATTCTTCAGTAAATTTAACTTCCTGAAATATCATTCTGATTCTAGAGCTCATTTTGCAGCCAGTAACTGATCTCCTACTCTCTTCCTACTCAAAGCCATTTACTTTTACTTTTTATTCACCTTTTACTTTTCCCTCCTTTGTTTTTTTGGTTAAAATCTCTGTCTGTTGAGATAGCAGCAATCAACTTGTGCTGACTGATGATGGGAAATCAATACACACAACAATCCACAATTTCTGGAGGGGACCTTGCATTACCCGCTCTTCACCACACTGCCATTGCTGCCTTTGGAGAACTGGTCGAGTTCTGGTGAGGTCATGCTTGGCAAACACTTAACTAAATTAGGGAATATTACTTCTAAATGCACTCCAAACACAATTCTGTCATAAAAAAAGGTCCAAATGTTGTACTGGCTGTTTAGAGAGACCAATAGATTCAAAACCTGCATTGCCACTCCACAGCCTTCTGTGGAGTAATGTTAATAATAGCTTCATCCCATCAACTTTTTCTTGCCAGTTTAGGGTTTGAATCAATCCCTCCTTTCCCAATGAGATGAAAAGTTTATCAGGTATTCTTTCATTTGGTAGATTTTCTAATTAAATGCTTTCCACCTAGCAAAAAGAGTCAAAGGACACCCCTTTTCATGTGCATGTTACAGGGATCTCTACTTCAAGCACAGGTTCAACCTTGTAACCATTCACTTTCCCATAAATATTACAGAGGAGTAAAAACCTGCTGGACTCATTTGGACAGTTCTATTTTGCTTTTCTTAAGCCTGTTGCTTGATATTCTGCCATATTCTTTAAGATGTACACTGTTTTTTTCATTCCTAGAGGCAAAATGTATTACCACACACCAGGGAAAAAAAAAAAAAGAAAAAAAGGTATAACAATAACTCAGGTTATATTACAAAACTGTAGCCTTGCTAACATTTCCTAAATTTCAGTTAGACAAAATATCGAATTCACTTTCACAAAGACTGGTATTTCATTTTAACAATGGACAATGCTGTTGCACACACATAATGAGCAAAAGCACAACTGCCAAGTGGGAAAATCCCATCTTGAGTTCTGAAGCTTCTCAAAAGCATGTGTATACCAAGAAATATACTCCCAACCAGAAGCAGAAGGAGATCCTTTACTCTTCAGACATTAGTCTGAATCCACAAGATCCAGGTGTTCCAACCCTACCACCCCAAGAGCTCCCACAGGGAGGGCTGGTGAGGTACGGTCATACAGGCACTACAACCAAAGAGTGAAGCCCCTACAAGCCCAGCTCCACGGGGTTTGTTTCCAAGGAAACAAACTCCAGACCCAACACAAGCCCCCACTAATATGCCTGAAAAAAATTCCACATGATCTCTGTTCTATCTTGGCTGTAAGCAGTTTACAGGAAATAACCACTTAAAAAAAAAAAAAACAAAACCGAAAACCCCCACCAAATCTCTGTATCTTTCCAGTTCAGATTGGAAGCAAACTAAACCTGCAGTGGACAGAGCAAACTTTTACCTGTTCAAAACAGCCAGGAATACAACCATGAATCATTCTTGTCATACAGAGGAAAACCACAGATAGCATTTTTAAATATGTTTTGAGGTGATTGCAAGTATTCACATAGTCCGAAAGCAAACAGATGTTTCTCCCCAGAAGCCTGGACTGCAAGTGCACAAAAAACCAAAAAATGCTGAAAGAATGCGGCTGACCTTCTCTTAGGGCACAGTAATGACCGTACAGTCACAGCCAAGAGAAATGCAGCCCAACTGCAAAAACATTAAGATATGAACACTTGGGGAAAAACCAGGATACAAGATACTTAGTAAAGACTAGCAAAATATGGAATCAGCATTTTATAACAGTGAAGTCTTTGATGAAGAAAACTTCAGAGTCCTATAGTACATTCTTCATTTGTTTTACTTTACTGGCTATTAAGTCACACTTTTCCCACAGTAGGGGAGAGCATAGGCCAGCAGAGACAGAACTGCAAAAACTACAAAAGCCATATCTAAACATTCATGAAACCAATATGGGACCCTAAATAAAGCTCCCCGGCCCTCATTTCACCAGGCTACATTCTATTGTAAAACACTGATGTAGCTTTTAAAATTTAAAAGCAGAAACACCCACATCTAAGCCTGTTACAACCAAGATAACTTTCTACAGAGCTCCTACCACAGAACCAGCCCTACGCAAGGCTGTTGGGTGAACAAAGGAAAGGCTCTGATGTGCCACAGCAAGGTGGAACGAGACATGAAAACCTCTCACCAGCTCATCAAAGCCTCTGCAGGTTATCAGCTTCCCTATGTGAGAAATGCCCTGGATGTCATCAGAAATCATTAAAAAAGACGGGTTTTAAGCTCCCCTGACAGGTAGCTGGGGCATGGGAGGGAGATGAGAGAAGCCCTTCCCTCTAGCCAGTTATAATCTGAATCCTGTCTCTGATGCACTGCAGACCAAGATAGAGTATTTTCCCTATTAACAACTCTCAAAGTGATTGACATACGCATGTCGGTAATCATTAAAAAGCTATCTTTGTTTGAAAACCACTTTTCATTTGGTATATCTATAGGATGAAATTATCACAGCTTTACCAATAAGTGGCCACATATCAAAATGGGTTTTCTGTAACCAGACTTGTAAACCGAACAGAATCCCAAGGATACCCTTGTGTATCAAATCTATACCACTACCACAAAAAAAATCACAATAAAATAGGTTATTTGTTGTGCATGACAACATAAACAAAACTAGACATAAACAAAACTAAACAGGCAAGAAACATGGACTTTGAGATCCAATGAAAACACAAGAGGATGTGAGAACTGCTGCTGTGAACATTTAATTTCCATAAGTGATACCAGTTAGATCAAGCATTGACTTGCATTGTGCTGGAAAAGCTGAAATTACAGCACAAAGCTGCTCTGCATGGCAAGCTTCTGAAGGCAATCCTCCTGTATTATACATGAAGTTCTCTTCCAGTACTGCCATTCTGAGCAGGGTTTTGAAGATCAAGGGGGTTTTTAGTCAGCTCCTTTCTCCTACTGCCAGTGTGATCCAGCTGCTCCTCCCTTCCCATGGCTGCTACAGCAACTGTGAAAAAAACATGTGGCAATAACACAAATGCCTTAAATACTTTTTTTTGCTTTCTGTCTCAACAACTGCCAGGAGTGCAACATCTAATCTTGGCATTTACAATAAATTCTTTTCCAAGCTTCCCTTTTTGGTAAGGTGTTTGCTATCTAAGGCTTCTAGATATCCCTGCTCACATATCAAGAAACTTCTAAAACTGCTGCAAGTCCATTTCTCTCCTCTCTTATTCCTGCAAAAATCTGCCTGTACAAACCAGAAAAACCCAAGTTTTGGAGTTTTTCCTGGAGCACACATACTTCCTCTTTTTAGACTGACAGAATTTTTGGAGCCTCATTTGAAGGACAATTGAATTGACTGAAAGCGACAAGCCAAGTACTAAATAAATCAAATAAATTCCAATATTCCAAAAGTTAAGTCCGGTATGACTCTCTCAATTTTGTAGCAGCAAATCCTCTGAATTCAGACAGGTCCAGTTCAAAACTGCCATTACATAAAATATGGGACACTGATAGATATCAAAATGATTTCTAGCAACCATTTGTTTCAAAAATCCCACAGAATTTCTAAGTTAATTCTAAGATGTTGCACACTTCCCCCTGCATTCTCCTACGAAGACATTTGTATGGATTTTACAAGTCAAGTACAAACTGTTCTTTTTTCATGGTGCATAGAACTGGAAAAACTATATGACTCCTTTGATTTTTAATTAAAAGCTGAACAGCCACCACAATACCTCTGTTCTCTCACAATTCAGCTATTCACTAGATTTCCTACCCAATGGAATTACATTCAATTTGCATTATTGTGCTCAATTTCCTTTAGCAAAGTTCCTACATCACCTGTCATTTCTCTGGAAGCAACACACCATTTAACTATGTATGTAACTAGCAAAACTTCAGAGCAGCTTCCCTTGTCTTACATCAATGATTTAACAGCAACAAAAAAAAAGTCATATTAGGCCTTGGAATAAAAATACAATTCCCTCCCCTCACCAAAGTTAGCACTATACAACAGACAGCTAAAGCTAGGACCAGCTATTAACCAATTATTTCAGTTGGTGTGCTGGACTGTTGAACAGATGTAGACTAACCCCTTAAGCAGTCAATTAAAGTCCACACACCTAATCAAAGAGTACTGATGTATGGCAACTGTATCAATGCCATGACAATAACAATTCCCCCTGTGTATTCGATACATTTGCACACAGACTTTCTAGCTTGGACACTGATAAAAGCTCATGGTTTTGCATGTTCCAAATTTTCAAGCATTTAAAAAGTGTCTGAACAAACTTGTAGAGGTAAAATATCCATCCAGTTCCCTTAAGCACAAAATAAATCTTCTTTGATCCAAGCTGTCCTTAACTTACACATTACTAAGACAATAACTATATGCTATTTCATTCTTACCTTCTCCAATAAAGAATAAAGGAGAAAATGAGTCCACATACGGGACAGCACAAAGAGTATTAATCTAATTCCACACAACTATTAAAATTTCTAACTCTTGACATGGATACATTCCACAGCAGCTACAGACTTTGTAGTCCAAGCCCTCCAGCACTTGAGTCCACTGCTCCTACTTTGCTGTGTGATGCTCTCCTAGAACTCCAAACTGGCCTGGGCTAGAGCTCAGTTTTTCCTACAACAATTTACCAAAAATAATCCAGGGGTTGCTAAACCCAAAAATCTAAGTTTCATCAAAGCATGTGTTATTATAAGTCAGCTGAGAAAAGAGAATCCACTGTGAGTGAACCAAAAAAAAAAAGAGCCTTTTCCTGCCCACTGGTTCCCTGCCAGTGAATCCCTTTGGGCTCAGCAGGTTTGTCGTTCTGTAGATTAATTTAGCTGCTTCTCTTCCTTATGGAGTCTCTGGGGCTTCTCTTCACTGCTGTTTCAATCACTTCATGGGAGCTGTTCCTTTCTGCAGCACTTGCCAGGAGTCCTGCTGTCTCTGGGAACTCCTCTCAAAAGGAAAATTCCTGTGCCCCAAGGAAAGGAGCTGCTGCCCATCTCCCATTTAGCACCTGTGATCCACACTCTTTTGACAAGGATTGCAGGCATGAAAGAAAGTGAAAAGGAAAGAAAGCAGCCTGTCAAGTCACAGCCACCATGCCAGCCTGCTCAGTTCTGCTGTTAAATCTCAACTATAGGAATTTAAACACTACCTCTGATACTACATCAAAATCCACACAGTGGAGAAGGAAATGAACCACTACACAAAAACCTGGTAAGATTTCTATCCCCTCAATTTCCTAGGTCCTTTAAAAAGATAGCTGAGCTGTCAACCTTATAATAATGAGAAATCTCCACAATATGAAGAATTAACAGAAAGTTATATTAGGAGTCCAACTTAATGCATTGGTGAAGGCAACAAAATATTTCTGAGTACAGCCTGAAACCATAAATAAGAAATAGTTAAACTATCAGCAAGTTTAAGACCAAACCCTGTTTCTAATATCGCTTATTGCACCAACAAAAAAGGACAAACTGCATCCACACCTGCCAAAAGCCTAAGAAATGGCTCTTTCCTAAAACACTACCACAGGAAGTTAGTGAGTTTTAAGCAATGTGAAAAAATCAAAAAGCACAAATAAAAGAAAAGCTGTCTATTAAAGACATTTCCTAAGAAGGAAGAAGTTTCTGCAATGCCAATATGTGACGAGTTAGAGTTCTGGGAGTTGATCTCTTAGACCCTTAGGTCAACATCACACTTGAGAAAAAAAGCAGTAAGTGAAGGAGACTATTCCAGATGGAAAAGGCAACAACACATCAGAATGCTAAGCTAGGAAGGCAGAGCATTTCTAAATTTCATGACCAAAATTACCTGCTGCACCTGTCACAGGCCATTAAATTTCATCTAGGAAGGATTTCCACCTTTGGAAAGCTATAGCAAAAATTTACATTTTCAATTTCAACGTCTCAATGGATGGCTACAATGTTTTCCCAAATGGTAGCTTGTCCAAAAGATGAATCATCTTCATTGTCAAAAACATATGCCTCACCTCCAAAGCCAGTTATTAAACATCTGTTTTAGTGATTGATACTTGTTCTGTGTCTCCCTGCAAAAGAGCACAAGCATCACTACCTGCTGTTTTCCTATATAGTAAAGGCATTTGTAATTGCTCTTTCTGAAAAGCATTAGGCCTCTAATTGTCAAACTTCTGCACATTTTACGGCTCTTTTCCAGTCATACAACTGTATGTTCTCAAGAACTTTGTAAGGAGGCATCATGCTCATGACTGTATTTTAAAATCCAGCTTCATTAAGATGGAGACATAGCAAAAATCATCTATTTCATTTCCATTTCACCTCATTTTCTCTCCCATCCTTCCCCACCTCTTGCGAACACAGAACAATGATGCACCTCCAGCTGAGACTCACAGGTGTCACAGAGGGCAGTCTCCTTACAGATCCATTATTTCAGACATCAGTGACTGAAAAGACCTCAAAACTGTGATTCAGAGAGACATCAACATACCCAGACACCTCAGAGTATCTCACATTCATTTATATGGGCCTGAAAAAGCCCCAGATCTTCTGGAGGACCGTAAAAAACACAACCGCTCACAAACACAGGTTAAGAAGTAGCTGACCTGAGACTACTGGGACAGGAAGAGGTATTTGGTGCATGCAATCACAGTCAGGGGTACTATCTGCTGGAACTCACCTGTTTCATTTAACTCCTCTTATGTAAGGTTGACAGAAACAGAAACTGTATTTTGAGAGAAACAAGCTGTGCATTGTCAAATTCCTTGGCTTCCAACACTGTCAAATATGCCATAATATACCATCAGACACAAAGTGGCTGTAGCATATTTCTGCTTAGAAGAAAATCTTCATCCCTTTATATCAGAAAAACATTTGCACTTCTCTGGTTAAAAAACAAGAGGAACATTTTGGAATAAATACTTCCTTTTGTTTTTTTTTATTTTGGCAGGACACAAAGATCTTGCAACTGAACAGCATGAAACATGCCACGCAGGAGGCTACAAATAAAACTTTCTCAATGGAAGCAGCTGCCAAGATTCATTCACCTGGATGATGCTGGACCCTATTAAACTTAATTCAAGTGAGTCATAGGAGATCATGTATCTTCTATCAAAACAAAACCACACATACTGTGACTGCAACTTTCAGGCTGCTAGTTTCTTTGAACAGCAGGGACAGTGCTAATCCTAGTGAGCCATGGAAGTGCACTCCTGTAGCAGCCCTGCTTTGCTTCTCCTCTCCTTCCACTATTCTCAGTTCTCTCAGAACATCTTGAAAGAGATAAAAGCTCCTTGGATTGGAAGCACAATGTTTCTCAGAATGTAGAAGTCTCAGAAGAGTATTTCCATGGCTGTTATTAAAGTCTTAGTGTACATCAAGGGGAAGAACAACTGATGAGCCTGAAGAATTGTGATACAGGGCTCTTAAAATAAACTTTGAGTCACATGGAGCTGTTCCACTTTGTATTGACACCCTGTAGATTTTCAACTCCAATTTGGCCTCTAGCAACTCTAACTACACAAGAAAACTTTTTGACTAAACCTTTAACTAGTAAAGAAATTCAAGAAGAGACAAACTGGATTAGCAGTCTATTTTTTTTTTTATTACCACCATGTTTCATAATGCATGGAGATTTTATGATGCTGAGTACACATCCTTGAGAAAGAAAGGAACTGTTTTACATATTCACTCTAAATTGCCTCTAACAGGAGTATTTCCCAATACAGCAGCATGGGGTTTCTAAGTGCATGTTGGGCAAGCCCTTTTTGTACACTTAAGTTCCTGACAAACCATGCCTAAAACATTTGTATAATAAGGTACTCCTGAAATTTTAATTCTGCCTTCTCTTTACCACAATAAAAAGAAAAATCTCATCCTTTATTTCCCTAAGTTTGATGATCTCCAGCAGCTGTGAAAGGGAAGACAAGAAGTTTGGGAGACTCAGATGCCAAATATAAGTGACCTTAACTACTGCAGTTACAGCAACACTTATTTAGCAATTACTCTGATAAGAGAAGATCAGAAATATAAACAGATTTGCTCATGCTCCTGCTAACATTGCTACTACTACATGAGGAGAGATCTATGATAAGGAGCAGAAATAAAGCACTAAGCGGTGTGTCCTCCAGGTGAGGCCAAACCCCAGAAAATACATCAGCAACACAATACAGATATCAGGTTAGCATGGTTATTTGGAAGACATGTATTTTTTCAGCTTCTCCTGAGTATTATTTATTCACTTGAAAGAAAAACCAAATGAGCTACCCTTATTAAATGCCATCCTTACCAAAACTGTTTGAGGCACCACTGTGGGTGGGTGATCAGGGTCCACACTGTGCAGCAGCAGTCTCTCGTTACCTTGCCTTGCCCAAATTTACACCTTGGCTACTCAGGACACGTTTGAAACATGTCAGAGGTTATTTTTTTTTTTTTTTTCCATAGAAATAGAAAGAAAGGGGCATTCCTGTTAAGAAAAATACTGGACAAAGCACTATTGCCCTTTGTCTGTTACATGTCAGTATGGTTTTGCCAGACTTACTGCACAGCAAGACAAGTGCCCCTCTTGCACAAGAGGCAAGGGACAACCAATCACTCACTCTTTGTAAGAAAGGCAACTTTTTAAAGTATTCAAAAAGAAGTTTGTTAGAAGCCATCCTATTCTTTCCTCATAACTGTCCAGGAAGATTCACAATGAGAACTGGTTAAAAAAATGGCACCACAAAAAAACCTCATAGAACTTGAAGGAAAAACAGCTTGGGGCTGTCACATTCTGAATGCAGATACACAGTCATATGCAGGAAAAATGCCAGCCATACCAAGACACCACAGAAAATGAATAAGGACGATTTCCAAATAATATTCATTGCATTTTCCAAACAATTCATGCTTCTTCCCTGAGTCAGATCTTAATATCAGAAACAACAGAAACATCTGCAGAAAGCATCAGGTACAAATAAAGGCAAAATGTAAGAGTTATTTTCATAATCCTTAGCTAATTTTTGGCTAAGTCACTACTTGGCAGATATTAGTAGACAGCATTCCCTCAGTTTATGAAAACAAGGAAGTATTGGTAAACCAAAGCACACAAAGCAACGGTACGGCAATGCCATGGGCACTAGAAGACTGCATGCCTTATGCCACTCCATTGCTTCATTGGGTAATAAAATGTTGTGTTAACTGCTTGATCAAAAAATATATCACAATGGTAGCACAGAGTCAAAGTCTGGAGCATCGATCTACCAAGACGTATGGTTGTGAAAATGCAGTAGGAATATTCCATATTCCTCTTTCCGTGCACTGGGTTTGTTACTTCAAAAATCAGAGAGAAATTCTAAAGAGTCTTGTAAACTTGAATCAAGCAGAAATTGCACATTCCATCATCCATCTGTTGCTCTAGCTCTTGCTTAAAATGTAATTGTACAACTATGTCTGTCTTTCTTTCACACACAGAAAGCAAGAACAAAGATTTTGCCAAAGGTCCACCCTAAACTGGATGGATAAATTTTAGCTAAAGCATCACCCTGGACATTTTAGATTTCTACTTTTTAAATTTTAAAAGAGAACACAATATTTTGCATAAAAACCACTAATATATTCATTATTTCTACATGGATCTGACATCCATGTTGCAAGCAATCTACTGTTTGTTCCATAATTTATTTCCCATAAATTAGATGTTTAGAGTTGATAATCTCCCACCACAGGCACAAAATGTATTTCATACCCACATTCTCTTTCTGATCTCCCCAAAAAGATTGTGTATTTAGTTACTTCAAAATTTCTAATGCATCATTTTGTTCAAGAAATGTCTAATATTAACAACCACCAAGGCCCCAGGAAATAAGGTTGCAAGTTCCTGATTAGGAATACACAGTTTTAGCATTATTTCAGTTAAATCACACCAGCACATTCCATCACTAACTGCATGTTCTGCAAACTGTATAGGCAACAACTTACCCTGTATGTGGCACCATGTTAAACTGGCCCTTTGAGCCTAAGTGATGCAAACCACTGCTCCCCAAAGTCTGCTGATCACAACTACTTGAGAAGGAAGAAATGCCTTCTGGATGCCAACAGCCTAGTCTTACACAGGATTTTATCAGACCACAATTACAAGAGGATACAAACACCTTGCAACAGGGTTTTAGCTGCTCTCATAACATCGAGATGAGAGCAACAGAAGAAGCAGGAATGCATTTGCAAATTCAGAATAAGATCTAAACAAACCCTGCTTCCTAGGACCACAGAAGTATTTAACTCCTAAACTCAATACTTAACTTTATAAAGTAGAACAAGGAATTTGAAGCACCCTGTACTGATGTACAACAAATTAAGAACCTTACTCAGTTTCACTGAATTCAAACTCTAAGGGAATTCTGTTCAACAATTCACCTTTCTGGCCGGTCTGGAAGTCTAAATGAGGTTCCTACTTCACCTGAATACTTTATTAAGCCACTGCTCAGCTGAAACATTCTTGGGAAAACTGCACAGAGTACATATGTGTATCAAGATATGAGTATGTCTATTGTGGAAAATATTTTTCAAATACTGGACATTAAAACTTTTATTACAATAAAGATGAAAACTTTGCATTTATAATTATTATGTCAATACATTCCTGTAAAACACAACTCCAGCTTTGTGACTAACAAATCAATTCAGGCATCACAAATGATAACTGGTAAACACAGGGAGTTTCAGACATGTCGCCGACATGTTTTATGAAAAATCCTTTACTTAGGATTTTTCCTCTCCTGAGAGCTGAGAGGCCTCAGGAACAAACTGTAAACAGTTCTTATCTGCTGCTGTGGAATGCAACGGGGGATGTCTGTGATTGGCCTCATCAAACTGTTTGCAATTAAGAGCCTATCACAGAACACCTGTCCGGCTGGTCTCGGTCTGGGAGGACACATTCCTTTTCTATTCTTAGCATAGCTCAGTAGTGAAATCCTTCTCTCTATTCTTTTGGTATAGTTTTTATATCTTGTATATCATATAATGATGAATAAAGCCTTCTGATACATGGAGTCAACTTTGTCGTCTCTTCCCTCATCTTGGGACCCCTGAGAACAGGGTAACACAGACACACTGAAAGTATTTGTCAAGATGCTACTACATAATGAATACAATCTCACAAAACCTATTTGTGAAGTCTTGGTTTTGAATAACGCACTATTTGGTTGTAGAGAGAACAATTCTTAAAACTTAACCCTTCAAAAAGAGGTAAGTACAGCATTTAACAAGCAGTTCAAATATTAGAACTGCCTGTATTGACAGAGCAACACACACTGAGTCTCACAGGCCTATCTCCTAGGAGAGAAATCCCCATTTTACAATGGTTTAGGACTTTGCTGCACATGCAGCTTTCCATATAAAACTTCTGGCATCCATCTTCCCAAGTCCATCATCAGACAAAAGCAGCTGTTTGTAGCCTCTCTCCCGCGGCCGTGGGGGCTGTGCGGTGCCCGGCTGGGTGCCCGCGGCTCGGCCGAAAATGCCACACCAAGTGCCACTCCCGGATCCCCTCCGGAGCCCTGGCAGTGGGTGGCGCAGGCGGGAACTTCAGCTACAAGGTACCAAAGCAAAGGAAGGAGGAGGGACGCCTGTATGAGTACCAAGGATCTTTTAATCTCGTTTCCCGGTGGGCGCAGGGACAAGCGACAAAGACAGGGCACCGGCGGGACGCTAATAAAGGGAGTGGGTGTGATAGGAGGAGACACAAAGCTTACCAATAGCAAGGACCCAGGGAGGAGTGTGGGTTACAGCTAAGCCACTGAGGATCACACAGGGGAGGGGAAAAACCCCAGGGGCAAATCATACATCAAATTAAGGAATGACTGACACAGAGAATTCTCGAGGTAAGGGGGGTGGTTACCATGACAGGCAGGGGAGGGCAGGGCAGCTCCAATAGGGAGAAACCATTGTGAGGGAAGTACATGGGGGGGAACTGAGGACCGAACCATTATTGAGTTACAAAAGGAATAACTGATTCTAAAAACACACAATGCCACAGCCGTTCAAAGTTCAGGTCTCTTCAAGAAGCAGCTCTGAAACCTGCAGGGTTAAACTCAGTATTTGGGTATTTCCCAGGAAGCCTTTCCTCCAGCAGTACTTCAGACAGCATTCTTCTTTTACCAAATCAGCCGTAAATATGACAACAGAAGCTCTCCAGGAGCTATGAATGTTGCATATCAAGTTAGATAAGTGTCTTTTCCAGCTGTTATCCTCTGTGAATCTACCTCCACTCCACTATGGATTTTCCTCTCAAATCTCCCCTCCACAGCTCCCTGACCATTTCTTCGGGAGGAACACATGATTCTCTTTCCCAGGGAGCTGTCAATTTGCTCCACAGAAAAGTGAGGGGCCAATATTTTAACAACTACTCCGCTGAAATGTATTTTTTTATCCTATATTCTTAACCGACTACATGTTTAGCAGTTATATAGAAATAATTTTTTAGATATTAGAAATGTACTATATTTGAGTATGAAAATGTATTTCCTTATTAACTGTTTTCTTTAAGATATTTCTGAACTTAGAAACAGATTATCATCTAAAATTAGAAAAATAGAATTACTAAATGTTACAATCCACAAAAAAACCTACTAAACCCCACACAGTAAAGAACTAAAAGCAATTTGCTTGCTGCTTGTCAGGCATAACCTGCCAAGCTATTAGCTCTCATTTTGAAGGCTTGCATTTGCTCAATGGCTGACCTGCACATTGCAGAGCCTTAGCATGAGAAATGGCTTTTAGGCTCAGCTGCTTTCTAAGTGCCATCCATTATCAGGAAAAAGAGATTATTCCCTTTACAGTCGGCTACTTTGCCAAATTCTTCTGGCTCTGTTCCATCAGTCACACCCACGGCACCCTGGGGAAAAGCAAACCCTAGCTGTGTATCACTCTGCTCCTGCTGAAGTGCAGAATGAACAGCAATTAGCATTTGATGCCATCTAGGAGGAAAGTGAGGTGAGAAGACAGCTCTATCATTTACCAGCCCCACTCTCTGCACCAGCCAGCAGCTCACAGGGGCACAGAGAGGCAGGCTGGGAACTTAACCTGGAGCGGGGCAGAGCTGGAATATCCCATGGTTTGCATGACAGAACTATAAACAAACCCGCATGCAGCAAGAGGCCCTTTGGAAGCCCTTCTAAAAATACATGTACACACACATTGTCAGTGATGCAAAACACCAGGGTTTATTATTGCTGAACCAGAAGATGGTCCAGGAAGGCTCTTTTGCTTTCCAGTAAGGCTTCCTCCCCACACTTCATTTATACTGAAGAATTATAAACAAGATTCCCTTTCAAATCAAAACATCCGCTCTTTCATTCAGAGCACAATGAATTCACTGCAGAGCAGATTTATCTGCAATGGTAAACCAAACCCCAAATGCCTCCAAAGGTGGCCTTTGCTTGCCTGTTATGCCCTAAAGACTGCAAAAAGGTGTGCCAGGTTAAACCTTCACCCACAGTGACCTGTGAGCACAGCTCACTGCAGACCTACAAAACCACCAACACAGCAGGTTTCTGTGTAGAGTGTGACCTTGTCCCCCAGTGAGTTGCAGCTGGACCAGTTGCTGAAGATTGGAGGTGGGCCTGATCTTGACATGCCACACCTGTAACCAACAAGAACTACTGATATATAAGAGGAAAGAAAGTGGAGTGAGAGGAGTCAGATTACTACTGCAAGGACCTGGAACAGTCAGTGTGTAGAGGAGCTGCCTGTGAGGAACAGCAAGAAGGTATGAAGCTCTGACAATATAAAATCCTTGCGCTATGATGACGCTAGAACTTGTGTTATCTAAGACAACATTTCTGCAGTCAACAGGCATTAAAACAGATGCATCCCAAGGGTTCTAGTTTCTTCCCCTCCAAGAAAAAGGGAGAACAAGAAAGAGGTCATGACTATCAGCCCATTGTTCAAATCCAGGTCAGAAAACTGGGCTTTAAAAAAAGCCTTTGCCTTTCCTAACTGGACACGTAAGAGGCTAAGGAGGAAGATTACAGCCACCACTTCTCTGTTCATGATCTGTGTACAAAAGAGTGCAGTCACCTTCTGAGGAAAGGCACAGCCAGCTGGGCTCAGTTCTTCTCTCCTTCCCTTTAAGTTCCAGCTTCACTCATGTAGCCACTGGCATGCAGTTTCACAGTAAATTAAGGATGACCAGATCTCTTTGGGTCTCTCTGCACTTTCACTGCAATCTGAGTAACACACACCATTAAACTGCTTAGTGAAAACCCAGCAGGAGAAACTTGAAAATATTATCCAGTAACTGAGGAATCTTTCAAAACAGTTTACCACTTGAAACACAAATCTGAACTTGTGTTCCTCCTTTAAAAAATATATGCCCAAACCACATTCCAAAGACATTTCCAACTTAAAATATTACTAATCTTTACTGCCACATTTAAACCTACTGTGCCAGCAAAAAATAGAGGTCACAAGTTCAAAAGATTCTCAAGACCCTGATAGAACAGGCTTTGAAACTAAAGCTGCCACTAAAAATGCAATGTCCTCTACTTCACAGTCAAATAGCAAAAAACAACGCAATCAGCGCTCTGGGTTTGGGTTTCATGAGGGAGGAAGTGATGGCACTTAATCCCTCCTAATACCCAAAGCAAGGTGTTTTCAGCACCAAATTTCTTATCTGAAAGTCAGGCAGTGAACAAAAAAAATCAGCTTGAAAAATCAGAAATCCTACATCCTAGCATGGCCATCAGCCTCCCCTGCTCAGTGATAAATGAGAGGGAACACCTCATGCTCCACCAGCTCTACACTAGCTGCAGCAGCAGCCTCTGCCAAGGCTGGGCTTGCACTTGCAGGAGGAGCTCAAGGCACTGAAGGACTCCTGTGCAGCTGCTCTGAGAGAACCTTTCTCCAAGCAGCAGGTGCAATCAGCACTAAAAATCCACAGCCAGGGCAAACAGGCAGCATTGGACTGGCCCTTTCTCACAAGAGTCCCCAGATGTGACCCCAAACCTTGTCTACAACTGTGACCAACAATGTCCTCTTCTCCACTGCACAAAGGGTCGTAGCTCCAGCCCAGTCTAAATCCTGGATTCCTTAATTCCTATCCTTTCTTCAAATGAAAAGTTCAGCAGCTCCCACACACAAAGAGGACTTTTTTTGCCCAGTGCCTTCCTGACACCCGTGGGGCTCCACCAGCAGTGCCTTGGTGTCTTTCCTCCTTTAACCATGGTGAAAAATTGATCAGGACACCACAAAGAGCTTTCCCCTCCCTACAACAGGGGGATGCCTTGTACATCTAGTGAATCTTGACTCAAATCAGAGTGAAGAAAATGACTCAATCTCTTCCTTAATCCCAGACAAACTGCTTCCCTGGTAGCTGTGCTGCAGTTATTGGCAATTCCTAGGTAGTTAAGGGGAAGTAAACAAGCTGAGGAGAAGCAAAGGGCTGGAAATCTCAAATGTAATAAAGGAGGGCATGTTGTCTTATCTGCCTGGTTGTTGCTAACTAGGAACCAAAGTACAATCCAGCCACTTTTGACATTTTTTCTACCAAGATGACCTATTTCATTTAGAGAAAACTAGTTGCCTTTAAATTGATGACAAACGTCAAAAAGAAAGTTATGTTAAACTAACAAGTTATAGCAGAGAGAGTGCATTAACATTTTTGACAAAAATCCCCATACTCAAACCCTTCCCCAAACTGAGCAGACTCCATATTAATTTAATTGCTTTCAAGTAATTAAATTCCACATTAAGTGGGGCTAATCTATGCTGTTTCAGCCTAATTACTATCTCAGTTCCAAAAGTTGGTGGCTTTTTTTCCCCAAAAGACATTAAAATGGAATTTATTCTTTAACATTTTAAGTCTCCAGCTGTCTGTCAGGTCTACAGAATGAAGCCTTGTAGCACAGTAATATGGACACAGCAGAAAATTCAAGGCTAAGTCAGTCTTGCTCTGCCTGCATTTACTCTGCATTTCGTTTGTTATGCTAATTGAGGCTGTTAGCTAATGACTTCAGTACACTGTTAGTAATTTGTGCTTTTCCTTTGTGAAAACTAAACTAAATTGCCTCTAAATCTAAAGGAAGGACATCCATAGGACACTGAAAGGACCATTTCGGTTCTAAACACAGGTTTATCAACACTCATCCTCCCTGTGCCAATACTGCCTACTCCAAACTTTAGTACAATTCAAAAATCATCAGGAGCTGGCCTAGTCAGAGGTTTGCCAGCTTGTCCTTAAAGATGCTTTAGTACACCTAGACATCCCAAAGGATGAACATAAGTCATGCAAAACTACATCTGTTACAGTGAAGGTTTCTCTTATGGTGAGAACATCTGGATGTGTAGAAGGGCCTGGAAACTTCCTTTTTCATTCCATACAGGCTCCACTGTTTTTTCTCTCACTTTAGATAAATGCAAGCATCATTTTATAAAAGATAAAAAGAAAAATCACAGAGCTTGCCTTTTTATAAACTAAAGTAACAGATTTTTTCCTTTTTAATTTTGACTTAATAAGCATCCCCTATTACTGTGCAAATTAATAGGAAAGACAGATGGGAAGTGGGGAAGACAACAGTCTTGCATGAATGCCACAGGTGGGGTTAAAGACACTAAAACAGAGCTGGGGCTCTGATCAATGCCACTTACAGTATATTTGCCTACCCCTATGGAACCATAAGATCACATCAGCACACCAGGCTTTGTTCAAGAAATAAATAAATAAACCAACAATTCACAAGGCAGTTTTTAATTAGATATTTGGCATGCTAGTAAGAGTAATCAGGGCATATAGATATAAGCAACAGCTTTCTACTCATTCTGTCCCAGTAAATAAGGCCCTGGAAGACTGCTCACTGTAACTAAATGTATGTAACAATTTTCACAGTGCCAGTACTAAACTTTGAGGCTTTATTCTTAAGCAGAAAGGCAAAAGCCAGAAAAAAAAGGCAAGTAAGTGAAGCTCACAGAGACTCTTACACAAAGAGTGACTGTCCCATGTGACAAGCACCAGCAGAAAGAGCCCATTTATATTTCTCTGTCTCCAATAATCACAGCTAAAGTGTATCTATCTTTAGGAGCCTGATCTGAAGTTCAGAAGACTTTCAATATACTGCTGATTCTGCAGAACTCATATTTCTGGGTTCTTTATCATGTCTCCCTATTTATGCCATAGAACAACATAATCTGGTGCCTGGGAACACCAGGGCAAGGGCTGGAGACATGCAGAATTCTGCCTTGAAACACCACCTCTTTATAGACAAGGTTGATCTATGTTAAAAACAAGCCCCAAAAAAGGGAAAAAACACGCTAAAGCCCCAAATGAATCCAAAACAACTTGAAAAACTCCAGCAACCTCTTTCCATAAGACTTTCATTGAGCTAAGAGCCCAAAGCTCATATTTAGAATATCAGACCATCTAGATATTTCTGATTTATTTCTCAAAAATATTCTACTCAAGAAACTTCAGCTATGATGCTTTACAGGTGCCAGAATATCATCACTTGTTACCCAGTGTAACTCCCCCCTCTGAGAGCACAGCCCATGGTGTTTACTTCTGCTCATGGCAGTGCATTTGAGTACATTGTCCTCTTGCCCCACACTCCTTTATTTAATCACATGCTTTGGATCAAAAATGCAATTATATTCTTCTAACAAACCACACAGATTTAAATTCTGCTTCCTCTTGAGAGAAATAAATAAAAAGGTTTGTAAGGAAGTCAGGTAATAAAAAAAATCACAGTTTTATGGTAAGTCTTGCTACAATTTCATCAGAAACAAATCCCTCCCTAGCTACGTGTATATTTTTAGCACATAAACTTGTTTGTCAAGTTCTAGAAGGGATTCTCCCTTCCCAGCTCCCCAGAACAGAGCCTGCAATTTATACCAGTAACCAAAATCCTACAGCAAATCCTAACCACAGTCCTACTAATTTCAAAATCCATCTGACCTAGCCAGTGACACTGGTTCCTTGTACCAGAATCCAACAACTTGAATGGAGATGAAATCAACAGAACAAATTCAACAGAAGTCACAAGTGTCATTTTTAAATTACTACACGTCCCCAAGAAACTGACCCAGTAAAAAAGCAGATTTGTGTTCTCTCAAAGCAGTGATGACAACCTCACCCTGAAGACACATCACCCAAAGCACTGACAACTACATCTGCACGCTCTGTGATCTAACCCAGTCTAGCACTGAAATAAAAGTAAAGCAACAGATAAAATAATCTGCCTGTGAAAGTGAAATAAATAATGGTCAAGAAAGGACACATCAAGGAACCATGAATTACTAATAAAAGTTGTCATAGATATGTGCTGGATAGAAAGATTTTAACTGCACTCATGCAGGGTAAGGATTAGCTTTCACCATTCCACAATTATTACGGTTTTATGTGCCCTGCAGTGACAACAGAAGCATTCAGATAGCAAAAGGGCCATGGGTGTTTACAGACTTCCCCCTGGGTAAACAGCACACTAAAACCTCCTACTGGAATATTTCTGTTCCAGCAACAAAGAGAAATTAACTCTATTCACATCAGATCACCACTATCAGGGATTAGCTGTTCGTGTTAGTAAGCACATTTATGTGATCAAATGTAGACATGCAGCAAATCACAAAAGGTTATTACTGAACCTGATCTAGTGGTTCCTTCCTCTCCACATGTCTTGCATCTCACCTCAAAGGTATCTGTCAGAAAGTTCAGAAATCACAATCATTAGATTAAACTCCCAGTAACTCATAAAATTATTTTTAAACCTTCAATCCATACTTGCATATATTGCTAATACTTTGGACATCAAGTCTATCTGGCCTAATAATTTGTCAAACATGAGCCAAGAGATGGTTTGAGGTATGGTTGAACCTTTTTAAACACACAGAAGAAAAATTTGCCAGTGCCAAGGACTAATTAACTCCTGAGGGCTGAACACATGTAAGAATTTTGGGGACATGTGTTCTCTAGGACACATAACCACTACAACTGTCCCAAGAATTTCCAAGGCTTCTATGAGAACTTATGACAAATCACTTAAGTGCCTTCTTTGGGCATTTTGCCATGTCTAGTACAGAGGCTTTGTGTATAAAAACAGCCCAAAGTGTTGAATACTCTTACATCAAATGCACTTTTCCCCAAATATTACACATTAAAATGGAATTTTCCATAAGCAGATATATTTCCTCTGAAGTTATCAAATGTAGAGAAATAAAACAGAAAAGACAATTTTCAGTGGCCTGAAGAGGTCCATGTTAAAAAAAAAAAGTATCAACATTCCCTAGAGAAATTAAAAGCTTTCCAGTGATAAAAGTGATGTGTTCACCACAGCACTGTGGGCACAGAAAAGCTCAGCAGTCCTTGCTCTATGGGTTTATGTGCCTGGGATAAGGTCTACAGGTCATTTCTCATACTTGTCACAGGAACTTGTTTTCTGCCACCTGAACTCAACATCCAAGAGAAGTCCTTCATCTTTTTCACCACTAGGAAAAGTCAGTATTTCTGGGATCCAGCCTTTGAAGCCATGCAAAGGCATAACAGTGACAGTTAATTACTTGCTAGTCATGCTTTGGTTTGAAGATGAATGCCACTAGAAATACTTCATTTATTCTTTTTATTGATATTAGACACTCATTGTTACAATTACAGAATTTAATGTCAACAATTCCAGAGGACTGTTTCTAACTGACAAATACTTGGAAAAAAGCTCATTTTTGTGTCTGCAGCTTGAAGAGATTATTCCACAAACCCCATGCTGTTCAGAGCTGATGTGCAACTGAAAAAGAAGTACGGAATTTGAGAGAAGCCATATGGCAAAAGTAAAATATTTTGGTGTCAAAATACCCATCACAGCTGAATTCAAACTTATCACATTCTTCACACTTTTGAGACATGAGATCCAGAGACTGGTCAGAAGTGTGCAATCTTTCAATCAATTTTTATGGACAAGGGTCAATGAATTATTTTTTCTTGACGGGAATGTGACATTTCAAAGTTTCCTCTCACCACAGAGCTCTCTGTAATTTCAGAGCAAAGAGACTGCATATTTCCTTTGTGCACATAGTTAGGCAATCAAAAAACATTCCAAATAATTTTAGAATTAATAAGACAAGCTTTATGTAAGCATCAGCATAATTTCATTTCTAGGCTCACTTATGCTTAAAGAGCTCTAACACTTGAATATGCTTAATATGAAATGTTAAACATTTACATCCCAGCTGACAATGACCTTGTGTTAAATTAGGAGGGAACAACAGAACAGTTGATGTTTCCACAAGCATGGGCTAGGACTGGATATGCTAGCAAACACAAGTGGATGGATCATTACTGGGCCATAATTAATGGACACTGCCATACACCAGGCTCCAAACACTGCCTCTCATCAATATCTATTAGCAGAAGGCTGCAATATAAACATTTATAAAGCAGACACAATACACCAGCTAAACCACTAATGCATGTAATTGCTAACACAGAGCCATATGCTGAAAATTCATCTCTTTTTACATTTAACTTTTACAACCTAGGCAAATCAGACAACTGTCTAGCCCACAGTCTTCCAAAATTGCTTACTGAATAGAAAACTGTAATCAGTTGCCAGTTCAATCGTTTTTACAACATTCTACATAAAACAAATGAGGTCTGTTGCCCTGACTTGTGAAAGAGTTCCAATAAATGCCAATTATAAGAGCAATTAGGGGATCAAATCTGACATCACAGGTTCCTCTGTAAGATATTAGCTCAATGACTTTTTTATGAGCTAATTAGTCATGGACTCTGAACAAGAAACAGATGATCCAAAAACAATGATTCTGCAAAAGTGTGTGTTGTCAAACCCCATGAGGGCAATAAACCCAGCTTTCAAGTAGGAATTATATCTGTGACTATCAATTCCTTCAACTATATTAACAATAACAATCTAAATTATGAACAAGAACACATGAAGTATTCCAAGCACAATCACTTCTGTAAAGTTCCTAAAAAAATTCCTAGATTTAGCAATATTTCCTTTGTCAGAAGCCAGGCTGTTAATCAAATATGAGATAAATCTGCAGGGATTGCACAACAGGAAGAAAGAAGGAATTTCCCCATGATATAGTGAACTTGCCTCTTTCTCAAGGAACAGAGGGCATGGCAGGAAGTGGGTGCTTCAATTGAAAATTCCTGTCACAAAGAGACAAGCCTGGTGGCCAGCACAATCCAGGAGAAGAAAAGTAGTTTGATTTTCTGAAGTCCTCTGTTGTAAAATGGCAAAATGATGATAATTGGGATTCCCTTACATGTAACCAGTGACAGTATGTGATTATGCAATGACAATTTCTGTAGGCTATTGCCTTGTTCAGTACACAAAACAGATGCAGATCACCAAATGAGCATCTTGTCTGATGGTCCTTTGCAAAGCCTGGTGCATTATTTGCCACAAAACCCTCAAAGTGCAGTCTGAAGCCAGAGGACACCCACAAGAGACAGCTCTCTGGCAGCTCTCACCAGAGCACTTCATGGTCCACAAACCTGAGTGTGTTTCAAAAATAGTGTTGTCTTATTTTACATTCAGCCAGTGTGGCAACCCAACATAAAAGAATTGAGGTTCCCAATCTGAAATGATCATCAAGCATTTTGCTGTCTCCTCTACTGAGAGGCTTAAACTCAGCTACACTCAAACTGATTTGCTGCAGGTGCAGTAAAACCTGGCAGAAACTACAGAAACAACCTGCCAAGGAAACGTGCAAGCCCTCAGGTGTTATTTCCTAAAGAGCTATAAAATGTGGAGTATTTTATAATCAAAGGAGGCTGCCCTTGATTTCAGGTATGAGAGTCAGCACTTGTTTAAATCACAGCCAAGAGCTAGGTGCAGGCATTCCTAACATCAGCAAAAAGCTTCCTATGAGACCTTGACCACTATGAATAAGAAAAAACAGGGTGGGGTTGGGAATCACATTCCCCAGAATTATATTTGACTGGTTAAGTTCCATTTCAGGGTCTGGAGAGGGCAGTAAGTTTTCAAGGAAGAAATTCTGCCTTTCTATCCTATGTAAGGCTAGGAAGAATTTGAGTTTATGAGTGGGAGCACACATGTACACATCTTTTTGGAAAAAATTGTCACCCCACAGAGATGTCACATCAAACCTTTAGGCTACTCCTCACACAGGGGCAACCCAAAGCAAACCAGGCCACACAGACAGTTTTATATCAAGCCACAGCTTTCCTCAACCTAACATACAGGCATAACCCTTTTTCCTCATTAAAATTACAACCTAGCTGATATGAAAATAAATCTAAAGGCTTTTCTGAACATGCTTCTCCAAATAACTTATGACTAAGTTATTTCAGATATCTTACAACACATAAAATATGCAATGACACAAGTTTTAAAAAATCTAATAAAACTCTAGCAGTAACAACAACTGTCAAGAAGCTACAAAAAGATTCTGACCACATTCATATACTAACAACAGATGCACAGACAGCCAGACATGGCACCGAGAAATTCAGAAATACACATGGAATAAGCAGAGAGGCAGCAGTGTATGGGTACAGCATGGAAACTGGATATTTCCATGGGCTGCCTTTCAACGCTCCATTTGGGACTGATGCCACGAGACCCACATGACCTCTGAAACCTCACACTGTTTACAGCCCTGCCTCAAACACCCTCACACTCCTGAATTGCCTTAGGGGTGAAGCATGCTGACATGGCTCTGGAGGTAAACACATGGCATTTCTGGAGTGGAGCTCTTCCTGCTTTGCTTAAACCACAAGCTGATGTGTTCAGTTCTGTCTGCACCCTGCAGTGCAAGTTCATAACCACAGGTATGGGACTGGACATTTTTTCTTCATTTAGGAGACTCTTCACAGAGTCACAAAAGTTGTCATTATATGCATATTTATTTTTCCTCACTTCTTTGTTCCTGTTAAGGAGTGTGCTGGTAACCATATGACACTGCTGCATTGAGTGTCAGGGTTCAAGAAACACAAATAAACATAAGCACACAAAAAGAAGCACCACATGCATGACTGAAAAATCTAATTTCAGCAGAAGACTTTCATAGAGTGTAACTATTTATTCTCCTACAACCAATTCAAGAAGCAATATAAAAACTGAAATTACATTGGCTTTACTACTTCACAAAGCAAAATCTTCATTAGACACACCCCATGCACAGCCATCCACATCTACAAAACTACCAACTACTCAGATTTACCTTCACAAAAGCAGCTCCTTAAATGAATCACAATCACCTCAAGAACTGTTAGTCTGCTAATTGAGACTGGACATAGTGGCATACTTGCTAGGCAGCATGGAATGATATTTCTGTTACACCTGCATTAAATAGAATAGAACTGAAAATTCTGGATTTATAAAAACCAAGGTTTCTTTTTGGGGACCAAATGTTTTCAACTGAAGCTTACAAATACAAGTAAAACAGACTTCTTACTATAACTAAGAAACATCTTTAAAGTATCCAGGATCTAGATGATCAAGTATTCAGACAATAAAAAGTAGAAATATTGAAATGTAAAAATAGACATTTTGCATAATTTTTTGACTGTAATATACAGTTCAACTAGGCAGACTGATTGAAGCTATCTAGAGCCCAAACACTGAATTGTGTGCTCATATAGAATATAATATGCAGAAAGACTTAAGAATATTTTCTATTTTCAAGCAATAAATATAAATTCAAGCTGTGTCAACAATATAACCAATGGACTAAACAGATATAGGTGCATGAAGCTTAAAGGAAAAACCTTTACTTCTCTGCCATAAATGTCCCAATTTGCATCATAAAAACATCTAATTTGTTCACTTGTGCAGTTTGGGCCAGGAGCTGTCTTTTAATCCTTGTTTCACCACAAAGAAATCTTCCATCATATTCTTTTCATTTTAAATCCAGAGTTCTGTACAATCCCATATATTGTCCTTTCACAGGTATCAGCACATTCAATGTGCATTTTTGGACTAGAAAAGAAGCAGGACACTGATGACACTGTTATTTCAAAGTCCAGGACATCAGGGTTAATGTATTCCATTCACTCATATTGCATATAAAACAAACAGACCAACAAAGTAAAAACCTCCCCCACAACTATGATTATTGCTATGACAGAAGTGACAGTTTTGTTGGTTTTTTTTTTTTTTTAGTTGGATGGTTGTTTCCTTGTTCTACTTGAAAAATGGAGAAAAACACATTTTGAGCATATAGACCCTAACAGTTACCATAAATCTCCAAAAAGACTTGCTGAAACTTGAGATATTATCACTTCACATCTTAGTGTCCTGCTTGGTCTTTAGATCAGCAGTGTATTTCAGCTAAAATTATACACAGTGTTTTCTTCAAGACATTTGTATTTCTCATCACAGAAGAGAACAATAATAGGAAAAGCCTCCTTTGTAAAACATATTAAGAATCAAAAAAAAGAAAAAAAATCACAAGAGGCTAAAAATGTCCCATCCATGAGATCATCACAATGCAGCAGATGAAAGGAAAACCATTTTGAGCAGGACTCATCTTCCCATCCAGAGGAGAACACCAGCTCATATTTAAACCCAGGAGGTC
This sequence comes from Serinus canaria, assembly GCF_022539315.1. Lineage (NCBI taxonomy): Eukaryota > Metazoa > Chordata > Aves > Passeriformes > Fringillidae > Serinus > Serinus canaria. The sequence goes on from NC_066321.1 coordinate 30,705,182, forward strand.
TTGGTACATCTCAATCACCTATCATGTACATGAGAAATGGAAATCTGAGTTTGTGGAGAGGCACAAAGTGGTCAGAGGAAAAGAGTGAAACACCATAGGGATGGAAATTGCATCCTCTTTGTTTGAGTCACACCTATTCCTTGTTTTCCCTGAGCAATTCCAGGGATCGGGCACAAAGAACAAATGTGGAGATATTCTTCCAGACTTCCAATTCTTCCTTTCGTCATATAGGTTATCACTAACTTCTGTGAATGAACTGGGAGATGCAGATGCACATGCACATTCAGTTTCCAAGATGTGGTGGAGAATTAGAGTTATAAAAGGAATAATGGAGAATATAAAGAAAAAAAGCAGCTAAAACACATGAAAAACACATGAAAGCAAAATTTAATGTTTTAAAAATTTATCCAATTGAAATGAATCATAAGAAGAAAATAAATCCGTGCAAGCATGGACAAAATTAACAAAAATCAAAGAAAAAGCAGCAGAATTACTGTATAGAAAAGGTACCAATCAAACAAGCACAGCTGATGGAGCAACCCAGTAAACAACAAGATCCTAAAATTCTTTCATGTAGTAATAGTAACCTTCAAAGCCTGAAGATGGACATTACTACACAGCTTCTTGCAAGGGGAACACAGACAGAGGCAGCACACAAGTTTTCCTCCTTTAGTTTTTGGTTTTATTTCAGAGCACCAAAGCATGCCAAGCCATAACCCCCTCAAAAATAAAAAAAAACCCCTAGCGAGTCTGAATCTTGTGCAGTTAGAGGAAGAGGTTAGAATACTGCTGGACCAAGAATATTAAAATGACATCTGAACACAACCAAACTATGCAGCTTTAAAGCTGTCCAGATTTGTGAAGGAATATTTGTAAGAAAACTTGGCTGCAGATTCTGGGAGCATATGGAATGCACAGAGGCCACCTACAGCAAACTGAGAATTCCATAGAAAAACAGATAAGGTATTTGATTGATAGCCCACTGCCAAAAAATCTGGAACACTGAAGAGACATGGGAAAAACAAGGAAATTTATGTATACTGTACATATATTGGATGTGACATGCTAATTCTGCTGAAGCACAACTGAGTAAAAGACTGTCTACTGAAAAAACAGACTGAAGAGGGCTAAAGCAAAAGTTTCAAGAAAACAGAATGTGTTAAAATGTGATAAAAATAGAAGATAAATAACAGAAGACTGAACTGCATGAGTATGATAAATAATTCACAATAAAATTCACAATGTTGTGCACCTATAAGGCCGCTCCAAAACAAAGTGCTGGAAAGGTTGCATCCATTATGATAGAGCTTAATGGACTAATCTTCATGACCAAGAAAAAAACCAAGTTTTTATCAGAGGCTTTATTACAGGTAATTGCCACTAAAACTCAGCCCATTTGAGTGATGAGCAAGAATTCACTGTTTCAACCACATTGTACTCCAGTCAGCTGCATGTCTCCTACAGGGTCAGTGACATCAATCTCTCTTTTCAAACAATTCATCAGATTTTGTGAAATGCATGAAAATTTTATTGGAGGACTCCAACAAGTTCCAAAATCATTGCCAGAGAGAGAGGCAAAAGGAAAAATAGGACTACTCTGCTGCAGCCCAATTCCACTAGAGACTAGCTCAAAAAAACCCAGTTTGAAAGGTCTGTCTTCTTTTTCAAGATCAGTCCCTTGAACACCTGAATCCTCCTCTCTTCCAGCACCAGCAACACCATAAACACTGAAAAAAGAAGATCTGCCAAAAGGCAATTAAGTTCTGGCAGGTTGTTCCACGCTATGATAGACCTTACAAAAGTGGAGGTTCAAAGGCAAAATTCTATCTTTAGCAATATCATATTTAAATGGGGGTGTGCAGGGGCAACAGCCACTGGACAGGACAGACCCACCACATTGTTTGCTGCAACTTCTGTTTCTTTTCTGTTATTAGTTAATAGATAAAGTGAGCTCTGGTGCGTTCAAAAGTCAATACATTGCTCATTTTTAAAGAGAGCTGAGAACCAAGAAAAAAGCTTTTCTGTTTGTTTTGTTTTGTTCTGGTTGAGCTCAGCAGGAAAACAAAAGAAACCTTCCTAATAAACACATGTAGGAACCTGGATTCAAGACAAAGGTAAATAAACTGGATATAGTAACGAGGTTTCTACTTTTCTGCACTATAGTACTGTTGATCCTCATTTGTTGAAGTGGGGTGCCCTGAAGAGCACAAAAGTCAAGGCCAGATAGAAACTATGTCCCTGGGGATATATCTGTTCTGGTTGTGTCAGCAAGAGCTACACTGCAAGCACTGAGGAAATCAGCGTATGACAAACCAGTGCCTGAGTTTTACGTCTGTTAGGAAAAGCATCTCTGTTGCTCCACAGTCAGACTGAACATGTCTAAATTAATTTACTCCTCCCACTTCCCAGCTCTTGGTCATACCTGATCCAGTTCCCATACCAAAAATACCTGAGCCAGTACCCAAAGAAAGGTGCACTAGACAGTAAGAGGATAGCAGCATATGAAGAAGTGTTTCAACCACCATCTCAGGAGCATCATTTCACTCTAAATGACTTCAATGACCCCACAACTGCGGGGTGACACCCCGAGAAGTCACATAGACATGAGCAGGGTTCTTGCACACAAAACAGAACTAATGACCATAAAATTACTATCATTCATAAAGCAATTTTTCACATTTCAGCTCTCACACTAGCCAGTTCTTTGCCATGTGTACCACTTTTCCTAATATCCACATGCCAGGGCAGACTCAAATAATTGACTCATTTCCAGATAAGCGACAAGATAGGAGCGAGCAGAGAACATTCTCCCCGCCCTTCACACTTCCCCAGGGTCTGAGGCTCAGAGTTATTAAGTTGCTTTCTCCAGACATGCTACAAATGTATTTGAGCTGCAACATCTCTTTGAAGATCTTACCTTGTAAAATGTTCCCAGGTATATTGTGAAACACAAATTTCAGAAATCTGTCAAGATAAATCAAGATTCCGCCAAGTTTGTCAGCTAAGAAGAAATACACTTGATTCTACCTTAGACAAACACAATTCTACCTTAGACAAACACTGCCTGGGACTTATATTTGTGTCACATTTTCCAAATAGCAGCTGAAATAATACACAATTGAAAACTGCTGTCTGGGGGAAAAAGAAGTATTTAGACCAAAAACAAACAGGATCAAATTACCCAGAAGTACACATGCCTTGCAGCAAGCACAAGAAACAGAACAGCAAATAACACACATAATTCTTCAAAGGCATCTGGCAAAATTCACCATAATGAATTCAAAATATTCAAGCAATTATTTCCAGCCAACCACTTTTTCCTTCAGAACTGAGATCCTTAGCATTTTATTATTTTCTTTACTGTCAGGACATATTTCTTCAGTAGTTTGACTTCTTTTTTCTCCCCTACCATTTGGCTAGGCAACTAAGTAACTTATTCAGTAACTTCCAGATGACCTAGCAAATGAAATTGATTTGGATTAAACAGCAACAGATTATTTTAGTGGTTAAGCAGTCACGGGTATGCCAGCAAAATAACACATCTTAAGTATATTCCACTAATCCTATCAAGTATGCTTTTACTTATCTTTCACTAAGCATCTATTTTATGGTCCATTTCTTCATACCTTCTAATCACGGCTCAGTTTCAATGTCAAAAAATCTGAAATCCCAAAGTGAAAAGCAGACAGAATCACAACAAAGATAATTTTCCAAGTAAGAGGTACATAAGGGACTGCTGTGGAATTACTAGTGTTTACAACTATAAGCAAATTTACTGCTTTCCATCCTTTACAGGACAGATTTGTTACAGTTGAAAGCTCTCCCTTCAGGGCCTTTTAGAGAAGCACATATATCCTACAGATATGCAATAACCCATAAAGCCATCTCAGCAAGGCACAACACAGCTGTTCTCCTGGGGTTTTCTGAGAGTACAAGGGCAAGAGGAGGAAAGGGACATGGAAAAAGGAAGGAAAAGGTGTGCATGCAGGAGAGGGAAACTATACCTCTAATTTAAAGCTGAAAGGACTTAAACTCATCTAAACCAGAAATCTTTTCCATTCCCCACCTTTTGCTTGCTCAGATTTTGTTTATTTTTCTGACTCATTACTCAAAAATTTCCTAGATCCTAATCAAGTCTAACAATGCTTCAGAGGAAACACAACTCCAAAATGGGAAGGGGGAGAAAGTCTTATTTAGGAATTCTTCATAAGCCATTAAGTTATAAAAACTCAGGATATCCTCCTGGAATGGTAAGAAAAAATGCTAAATAATAAAGTACAATATCCTTAAGTCATCAAAACATGACTTGGCTCTGAATTCTGGATGTCAAGAGCTTAGATGGTGACCGTTCATTCTTATATTGCTCTTCTGCTTGAAGTACCCCAGATTCTTCCAGGAGTGGAGTTTGAAATGAATTTAAGACTCAAACCAAACAGATGAGGAAATCCTGAAACATATCAGTGGATCAGTGGTCAGCAAAGATATCTGGACACACAAAGTATATGAATCACACAAAGTCTCCCCAAAAAGCCTCTGTTGTGACAGAGCCTCCAGTAGAAGCATCCTTCTACTCCATTTTAAATGATCACCTTGGCTGACACCAGGCTACACAAGATGCACTTCATCAAAAGCCTCATCCATGAGCACTTGAAAATTATTCACTTTACCCACACAATGCCTCCTCTCATTTTTATTAGCTCTACATAATTTTCTTATCTGGCTTCAAATAAAATACACAAGAAAATGATGTTGCATCTATTTTTATAGTGATTAGAGTGATTTTTCCATCATTGAGATTTAAAAATAAAGACTATGTTGTTGTTTTATTTATGAAATTTGAGAATTTAAAAGACAAAACAGACTAATATGAGAATAAAATTCAGATAAAGATATTTTGTAAATGCATTCTAGTTCAACAAAATAACATTTGCTCCTAAGATGTCCTTTATCCTATTATATTCAGCCTTGGAAAAACAAGTCGAAGACTGCAAACTTTTCACTAAAGCATGTCAGTCTTTTATGAGTCTGAGGCTGGGTTTAGAACTTAAGGTGCAAATTGTACATTTTGAAAACAGAGAAGACTGAAAGCTATCAGTTATACAAGAAACAAGTTAAGTATGTGTATTAGCATGTACATGCTAGGCTTGCCATCTAATGCTAAATGCCCATGTAGGATAATCTTATTTCTTAATAATCTATTTTAATTAGATAGCTACATGAAACTGGGTGTCATGACAGCGTATTATTGCTAAGTAGTCACACCCTGTCCTTCTCCTCCTCAGAACACCCAACAACAGAAGCGAAAATCTAAGCAGAGTGACAACTTTACATCTACTGCTGTGGATAATAAACCAGCATTTCCACTTTTGTGCAAGACTGGAGAAATGAACACCATACAGAACACCAGGCATTAAAGCAGTTCCTCAGAAGTACAACACACTGTCCTTGCCTACCGTGACATAAATCCTCCTTCCTCACAGCAGCACTGTCACTTGTGCATTTAAATCATTTTTGCCTTGCCAATCAGTACCAAAGCCAAGCAAACACCTGCTTGTTTCTAAGAGAAATAATCAGCAGTGCTGTCAACTGCACTTCAGTTTCCTGACAGATCACTGCAACACCCATGTAGGCTCTGCTTGCTCCAAGCTTTCCACACTGGCAGATTTGCAGAGGCCACCAGCTATCTCATACCGCCCCAGTCAAAACCAGTGAAAAACAGCACCTCATATCTGTACTGACAGCTGGGGCTATCACCCATGCAAGCACATCAGTCAGTGTGGCATGGCTGAAAGGCCAGATAATGATTTGGATTCAGGAATTACTCTTCATATCAGAGAAAATTACTAATACAAAACCTAACAGCATAATAGCTGCATTCAATATCCTCATCCATAAAACACAGGGGTTGGAACCAAGACCTCTGGGAGATGTACCTAATTTTGAAAGAGAAAACAATAAACAGCTCATATGCTCTTTTAGATTATCACATTTGCTGTTAATGGCAGAGTGCTTGTGACAAACACATGGGTTTGCCAGTCAGTATGGCCAGATTAAATCACAACTTGCAGATTCCCCTGTCTTTTAGGGCAGAAGCAATAGGCCCTGAGAGAACTTAGCCTGGGAACTAAAGTTCTCAAGTGCCCTCTCCAAGGCTGGCTGGCTTCTTAGGTACAATTTCAAATCCATGGGGACTAAACCAGAAACAGACCTCCCCACACAGAATGGGATGGGAGGGAAGAATCATTTTTACAAGATGGAATGCTTCTAGGTGAGTTCTTTTGGTCTCCAGAGAAACCTAATGTGCTTTTAAAAGAATAAAAAGTAGAATTAACAGTGGAGAGCCCCACTGAAGTAGAAGGACCACAAGCAATTTAGCAAGAATTTTAACCACTAGCACACTAACAGTTTCAAATGGCTGTGTAAGAAAATGTTACTTTGCACGTCCCTTTCCCAGACCCGGGCATTGGCTCCTCTCCTACCTTACCTCCCTACAAAGACAAAACCAACCCCTCACCAAGAAAAAACAGCTACAAACTCTGATTTACAAGAAAATGTATGAAGCACTGCATTGGTAGCTAGACATGAGCTGTTTCGTCCAGTCAGGTGAAACCTGGAGAGTCTCTCTTTCAAGAATATGAGCATTACTCACACTGGCATACCTGTTCAGCAGTGTTGACATACTGCATCTCGCACCATAAAACACAGCAAAAGCAAACAATTAAGTGCAATTACTACATGGCACAGAAAGATTAGGGAATTAGTAACTGCTCCAGCTGCACAACTTGTTGAAAAAGTATTTCTTCCATCCTAAGCCCATTTGCTCAACATGATAAATTGAATATTAATGCAACATGTAACACACAAAATTAGTAATGCAATTTCTAGGCCGCTGGAATCAAGAAAAAGACTGTCCTTTTCTCAGACATTAAAGACCTTTTTGTTTACAAATCCACAGTAGGCTCTACTTTAGAGCTTACACATGTGAAACAGATTAAGAGGCACCACAGTGGGGGTTAATGTCTCAAACTTTCTGCTGGCTATTTTCTATCCCAAGTAAAGATTCAGCATCCTTTTCCACATACACTTCACCTCTCACTTTTGCTTTAACAAGTCTCCACACAATTATCTTAACTACAGTTACTCTAAAGCAGGTATGACTTGGGCATACGACACCCTGCAGCATGAAATCACCTTTAGCTTTGATCCCAAGTGTCCTCTGCTTTGGAAATGATGGTTCTGCCACTTTATTAATCAGGAAGCAGAAAATAGAGAAAAGCTATCAGCTGCAATTTTCAGCAGTGGGGCAAGCCTCACAAGAGACTTTCTTGAAGACCCAAGTCCTAAAATTTGGAGTTTGTGTGAAAAATAAACTGTTTTTAATACAAAATGAAGTTCTGGTCTACATACCTGTGTAAAGAAAAAGCTTTAAAGAAGGAAAACAATACTAAATGTTCACAAGGAGCCTGTAGTATTTTAAATTTCATTATTTTCAATATTTTGTTTTTTAGGGAACCTGACTCATGATCTTTGAATGCACTCAGCTGCCAACACAGCGTGTAGGAAGAAGGCATTAGAGACTGCACATATCTGCACAGCAAGGCATTTGGAAGGATGGCCTGGGCAGACATTAAAAAAATAGGTTTGAAGACACAAGAAACTTTCTTAAACAACTCCTAATGTAACTGGCATGCAAAGATGATTGCTGTTCCAAACAACATTTTGAGATGTGACTGCAGGAAAAATAATCTATTTTACTGGGAACACAGTCCTTTATCTAGGCTCATTACCTCACTTCAGTGATACGTTCCAGAAGATTTCACAACAGATTAAGAAAAAAATGCTGCTGTTTCAAGAGACACCTTCTGTAAAAGATGTGCAAACACAGACACAAACCCTAAAAAAAAAGCTCCCAATCTGACAAAAGAGAAAACATATTAATTAATATCAGGAGTACTTTTGTGTGCAGGAAAGCCAATAATTATACTTTAGCAGACGTAAATTACTATCACAGAAGAGACTTGCCAAAGCTGAGCAGACCCAGTCTGCAGATGAAGAAACCAGCACTCCACTGGGACCCTTACCACAAGGAGAGTTGCAAGACCCAGGGGAGAATGGGCAACCACCTCCCTTCCAGATATCTTTCTCCACAGCAGGAGCAACCTCATCCCAGCTTTTTGACTAGTGGAAAACAATTTTGATTTTGCCTAGACTGCTGAGATCTCTGAAAAAGCCTTTAAGGGACACAGGGATTTAGAGTAGATCACCTGGAAAGTTTAAGCACAATGTGATAGGACATCTGCATGTAAAAGAAGAAAAATGGAAACAAAAGAGAATATTAAATGTCACAAGAGGGGAATCCTGATTTGCACACTGTGGTACTGCTTTTGGTCAGAATTTTCCCCATTAAAACTAAGGGGATGGAGAGAGCAGAGGAAGAATTGAAAAAAAGAAATCACATTAAAGAACTTAAAATATTCCAGAGAACTCCACAGTTGTCAAAAATAAATTCCATTCTATCTGAAAGCAAGGAGGAATTTACATGCAGTTTTACAGCTTTCATGTTATTTTGGGAATTATGAGAAGATGGAAGATACAAGGCTTCTGTATCCATATCTATTTCCAAGTACTGGAGTACCCACATAGCCTTCTCCACAAAGCAATAAAGAAAGCTAGAAACAGCCATCACACACTTTTGAGTGGCAAAGGATTTGCCTAATAATTTCCAAATTTTTCAACATAGAAATGTTATTTACTTGCATTCCTCAGGATATCTGTACAGCACAGGAATAACCAGAATTTCCACAGATTATAGTTCAACTTTCTGGTGACCAAAAAAAACCCCACTTTAACTCTGTCAACAGAGCCAGCTGCATTCTCCAGCCAGCACATTATTAAAAGAATTGTTTACCAATTTACACTTGTGAACACCATTGCAAGGCAGGGGTGTTGATCAGGTATTGCTGACAGAATACACAGAAAAACATTTGGCTGCACAGATGTTGCTGAATCTTTATAACTCCAAGTGATATAGTAAATGGAGAAAACACAGCTCAGTTCTCATCAAACCAGAATATTCAAGCTTAGGGTGCAACATTAAATAAATGCAATAGTAACCAAGTGATTATATACTAATAAGATAAATATGTCACACTCTGGAATTAAAATGACAATTTTTTAATGGCTGCCCTTCAAAACAGAAAAAAATATTGCAGAAGTTAAAAAAATCCAGTGTCTTAATCTAAGAGGCTTTCTAGTGCTTTTTGCCAAATGATCAAGCAGTCTGTGTGAAACTGTAGGTGTTACAGCCTGAGTTCTGCTTCTTGCTTCAGTGAAAACTACTTAGATGGCTCTCAGAAACCCAGGTGTTGTCTGATCTACAAATACGTTTGTTTCCTTCAAGCTACAAAATTCTACATTCTCTCTGTCTTTGCTGCTATGTAATTACACATCAGAAACGTAAGTCACCTCAGCCTGATGAAACAATCATATTTCAATTCGGAGCGCCCTCTTAGCCTGGTGATAAAAACATCTGCTTAAACTGGCCAAAGAGAGAACGAATGGAAGTGGAAATTTCCTGGGAATTCATGATGTGTTTTCAGCTGGATAAATTCTCTATTGGGATCCTGGATAAAATCTGTGGTAAAAATCACTTTGGACTCTTGATGTTCAGTTTAGTGTTACAAACGTTCTCTAAAACCATACAGCAAGGGGGTCCTTATGGGAGGACTGTCTGCTCATTAAGTGCAGTGGAGCTGCAGCCTAGGTTAGAAATGCATTTTAGGTGCATTAAAAATGCTTGATAAAACACATTTTTAAGACTTAAGAGCTACTACTGACCATCCCCAGAGTCTTTGTAGTGCCCCTGGGCAGACAGAGTGGCACAGGCAAGGTCCACAGCTACATATCTGAGATTGAAAGGGTGGGCAGTGATGACACTACTATCCTCAGGGGACAGACCACAAAATAGAGATCATTAAATAAGCCTACCTCCTTCTTCCTCCCAGCCCTAACCAGCACGGGCTGTGACTGTAAACCCAGATCAAGGCTACACATTCAGTGGCAGTAGTTGGCCATCCCACAACAACAAAGCCACAGAACAACTTGATGAAGCATTTAAGTCATAGGGAATGTTCAGGGGAGCACTGGCAGTGAGGTAGCAAAGCTATCTGCATGAACAAAGCCAACATTCTGATCTCAGGGATTCGGGAGATACTAGGAAGGAAATTACTTCCAAAGATATTGACAGATATATCTGCATGCATAGTTACGTTCTGCAGGTAAGAGAAGCAAAAAGGACATTGTTAGGTAGCTATGCAGAGGCACTGTGTGTTCTAACAGGGCCAGTATTGTTTGCTCTTTTCTGGATTACAACCTGAGTCTCTAAGGGAGCTTATCCCTTCAAAAATCAGATTACAGTAAGGCAAAAAAAGGCAATGGGGAAAATGTTTATTTCTGCCCAATTAGCATATTCTTGTGCAACAACTCTATGAAGTCATGAACTAATGATCTTTTTGCCGTGTCTCAAGAGCTGATGTACTTGGAACACAGACTCAACTTCTGCCATGAATTCCACCATTAATAATACCTGAAAAGTCTGAGGGAGTTGCAGTTCTTTTCAGGTCTCAGTGTTTTATTTGTTCTCTTGAAAAAAAAAAAAAAAAAGACAGAATGAGAATCCTGACAAAAGCCATACTAGGTATGACCAAAATTTAGCGATATGGTAGTTTCCCACTCTGTTCTCTTTCAAGCTATATGTTCCCCAGTTCAAGCTGAAGCTGCCCTTTAATTAATTCAGCTGGTAGTTCTAATTATGTTCTTATGACATGTTCAAGCATTACACTCTTGAGGGATTATCTCAAGAGGAAAAACTAATTCCATAATTGTAATACAAATTCCAGTTTATTGTATTAGACCTCTCAAGTGCTTCATGCAGGTCTCCTGACTATGACTTTTAGAGCATCCAGCAATGTTTACAAACATTATACACTACTAACAATGTTTACAAACTGCTACTGAGCCATGAAATTTAACTTAGCCTACATGCAATAGACCAGCAAATTAAAATGAGCATGCGAAAGAAATTCTGAAATGGCACATCAGGTAAGTGTTTTGCAGAACAGTAGATGCACCATCTTTGAACTCTAGAAAAACCCTCAAAAAGGTTACAAAGTTACCTCCCAAAACTAAGGAGGCAGTACAAACCAGTAGTTTGTAACATCCCCTCTTGTTTTTCACTTCTGTTAACTACATCTTCCTCCTTGCTGGTCCTCCAGTAGCGGGGGATTTCCTATGAGATTTAAAATGCTTTACACAGAACATTGTATCACAGTTCACTGTTATAATAACTTTAATTTCTGTACTCATCACTCACAAGACACACCCAATCATGTCATCCTAACTTCTCAGGCAACCAGAGACGTATTTGCTTCTGCTTATTTCCAGCCCCCTTTTGTTGATATTCCTCCCACTGTAGCTCTGCTGAAAGTATAACCCAAAGTTCTCCCTCGCACACTTCAGCACTGTGCCCTAACACCAGGCTTTTAATCCCTAAATCACTCTCTTTATCCAAGCCATTCATGTAAACATACACCTTTAATAATATCTATAATTACTAACGCGTTAATTACACACACTTAAAATGCATCCCAGAAAAGTGTATGTATAATATGTATGTATAATAATCATGAAATTATTTTTCCCCTTTCTGTTGTTTCTTTCTGTTCAAGTAGATAATTTCTAAATATTTGAAGTTGTTCCTGACATACTAGAAATATTACTGATTGACAAATCAACCAAGTAAGTCTACAACTGAAGCAATACTTACTGCTCATTCTGAAATGACCATAAGAATAGAAGCTTGACCTTCAAAAATATATTATTTTCCTTTCTGGTAAATTGTTTTGTCTTATTTTGATTAAGACCCTAAGTGGCTCTGAAGTACTGCTTATCCCTACAACAACTGAAAGGTACCACTCACATTAGATGTTCATCTAACATACAGGGGAAGAAAATCATGGAAAATAAAAGGAGAGCTATTCACATAACACACAAATACAAATGCTTATTTATATTTATACTGAATAAACTAAATATGTTGCTATTATAATTTATACGAATCTCTGCATATTCAAAGCACTTTCATAATCACCTTCATGTATGCTTCGTTTCCAGTTTATTTTGGGTGGGGGGTAGCATCTTTTTATTTGTGATAACTTCTTTCCATAAAGATGATGTTTTAAGAACTTGGAACTGCAATGGAACTGTAGGAACTGGAAAGTTTAAAAGATGCATGCTGTTTAACTTAGAAATCTAATAAGCGTCTCAAGTTCAAAAAAATACCCCAGAAATCTATTTCTTCAGAAGGGAGACAGTTCCTTTGTATGAAGAATACAATTAACCTTTACAGGTCTTTGATTGACTCTCGGTGCCCCCAATAAATGAGAAGGAGAGTGAAATTAAATTAACAACATACTTTCACACGTTCCTCTAATTGTTATACAACTTTTAGACCCTCTGAAACTGAGAATTTCTCCCTGAATCTCCCTCCTGACTCCAAGGCAGAGTTGCAGTCCTTGCTCAGACTTCTCTCTATTCGCATGATGATCGAGCAAACTCCTCCAGCACTCCACCCTCCCAATACACGCGGAGTTAAAATTATCTCGGTGGTTTGGGTTTGGTTACGAGCCGATGATCCTCCCTAGTACAACAACTGAGCGCTCAGCAGCCCCAGCGGCGAGCTCGGCTGCCGCCCAGCACCGCTGGGCTGCCACGGCGGAGCTTCACGGGGAAAACAAAACCTCCTCTCGGATAAAGGCTTTACTGTACTTACAACGGGCAAAAAACCCCAACCCCGAATGAAAGGCGGCTCATTATTCGCAGCTACTTAAAATTCACCAAGCCCTACCCCTGTGTCCGAGACCCCCGGGTCCGTGCGGGTGCCGGGCTGGGGGCAGCCGCTGCCGGCGGCCCCCGAGCGGGGAGCGCGGACCCCGAGGCAGCGGCACGGCCACGCAGGTGGACCCGCGGGAGCGAGGAGCTGCTCCGGCGCCAGCCCCGCTCCGCTCGCCCCGCGAACGCGCCGCGGCACCCGTCCCTGCCAAGTTCCGCGCCGACGGCAGAGCGGGGCAGCGGAGCCCGGGGCAGCGCTCGGCCGCAGCGATCAACAGGCGCTCAGACCCCCGTGCCCCTCTCCGTGCCGCGGGGCAGGGGCTGCCCCGGCGCGGGCCCCGCGGTGCCGCCGGGCGCGGAGCGCCGCGTACCTGCCGGGGATGGAGCAGCCCGTCCCGCCGCCTCTCCGCGCCGCTCCCGGCGCCCGCTCCGGCCACGGCCGCCCCGAAAGTTTCCTGACGTCAGCGCGGGCGGGCGGGCGCGGACCCCGCCTGCTGCCGGGCTCGCCGCCGCCGGGCCGGGCCGCCGCCGCTGCTCCCGGGCTCCCCCTGCCTCCCGCCGGCAGCGCCAGGGCCGGGCAGCACGGCAGCAGCCAGCGGCGGAGAGAAGGCGTGAAGAGTAGGCGGCAGTTGAGAAAGTGAGGAACGCGATTTGGTAACTCTGCACTCGTAAAGAAAGCATCTCCTATGGAACAGATAGTAGACACGGTCGCGCTGGTTGAAGCTGCAAATAATTTTGTCTGGTACAGATGTGCAGCACCGCTCTTTGGAGAACGGCTGTGGCATGCACTCCCCATTAAAATGTGTTTCAGAAACACCAGAACGGTGTAACACCATATATTTTTATGGCAGTCATGGTATGTGCAAGTTAGGGACAAAGCATTTCGTGTTGAAAGGCAAGGAATTCAGGTCTGCCATTATTTCTTTTATTCCTAGTGGTATTCCGCCAATAATAGGGCATGCAGAGTCTGTGGAAAGGCAGGAAACTCATCCATTATTCCTCCCTGACTGTTTTTTCTTAACAGCACATGAAAGATGCCTTTCATTTTGCATAAATCACTAGACAAACCTCGAGAATGGCCATTTAGAGAGCAGAACAAAACATGACACTGCAATCAAAGCGAAGGCATTTTGTCTGCAGCAGGTGTATTCTTGTTTTAAAGACAAGATGGAAAACAGTTCAGAATTGCCATTTATGGTCCAGAGTGGAAAGTTTCATGACAGAAAGAAACCCGTGAAAAGTAGAAGTCAGGAGCAGGCAGCTTTTTAAATCAGTAAGCTCTAGATAATTACATGCACAAATATGAAATATGCAAAAATTTGATTTGTGTGGCTGCCTTTTCCATTCACAATTAAAATAAAAACCAAAACAAATCAAACTCCAAAATAAGTACACAAACCCCTGGTAAATTAGTAGTTTTTCTGCTCTAGACATAAGAAAATGACTGAAATTTTCCCTCAGTTTAGTCTCTCAAGTAAAGGAAACAAATACAAACTTTTCACATTGTTTCAGAGTTATTTGTAAATTTTACTAGGGAGCTAACAAGCTAAATTCCAAAACATGAATATAAAATGAATTCTGAAAAAGAAGGGAAATGGAAAACACTTGGGGAAATTGTATGAACTTTAAATTCTAAATAACATCAAATGCAGGAATTGTTTTTGGCTCCTGCTTTCATATACTAAACCTTAAATACTTTAGGTGGGGAAAAGAAAGCCCAGACAAAAAAAAAATACCCCTACTAAACCTGTCCACAGCAGTTGAAGGAGAATCTGAGCAAAACACATTTCATTTATTCACAGATAATGCACGAGAAAGAAACTTTTTTTGACTGTTGTTGTTACTGACAGCTATTCCTTTACACCTTTCTGCAGCATCTGGTTGGAGCTGACAACTGCATTGCATGCATCTCCTCAGCCACTTGTCCCTGTCAAAAACAGTGACAGGGAGGATGGGAAGAGAGATAATCTAGGAATTGTATGAAATCATTGAAGAAAAGTAAAAGTCAGCTGCTATCCAGAACCTTATTTTTCAGAGGTTCTCAAATATACAGACACAAATTCATCTAGTACATGTTTCAAACATCGTGATAAAACAATTTAGGCTTCAACTGCTTGTTTTTCATGTTTGTGTTGCTGGTTTTTAAAGGAACAAGGCAGTTCATGCAGTGCTTCCTTAGGCAAAACTGCAGTTCATCTCAGTGTCAGGAAACATCTTCTCTATTTGGCATTCCACAACACACATCTAAAGTTGGTCTGTGGTTCAGATGATAAACAAGTGCTCAGCCTTGTTCTGTAAGTGTACCAATTTTAGTTTGATTAGACAAGCTCAGCTGTCATCTGCAAAGCAGAGCACACTACAGACAAAGAGAAAACATTCAGGCTGTTGAAATAAATGCTATGATTTTTTCAAAGGTGATGCAGAAACAAGAAAAATTAGGAACACCTAATTTTTTTCTGGTGCCATAGCAGATTTTACACCAGAGGAAGCTAAAAATAAGTTATTATGCAGGAATGGGGTTTCTCTACATATTCCGAAGTAAAATATGCTTGATGAAGTCAGGGTATATTTTTTCTAAAATCAAGTTATACCATTTTAAATGCAATAAAATTACATGTATAGAATATATTAGTCAGGAAAGGACATTTTTCAAAATCCCTTCTGCATGCAAAATTTTTTTCTTAAAGAAAGTGAGACATTTTATTACACGAGAGAAAAATACTCACTACATAGGGAGCTTTCTTGCTCTTCTGTGATATATTTTTGACATAATCTGTACTGAAATGCCTAAATAAAAGGAACATAGAGCAAACCTATTTTCAGTTTAAATTTGCTGCATAGTATTTGAAGAAAAAAGAAGAAAATGTGACATCTTTCTTCTATGATTGGGGTCTTTTTCCCATCAAGAGCGGTAAACGTTGGGGTGGAATGAGGACATTACTTGAGAGGAAAAGTAGAGGAAAAATATTTGAACTCTCTCATTAATACCTATTCCACTTAGTTTTTAATTGGTGTGGTCCATAAAGCAAAAGACTGAGAGCAAAAAGAACCAAATCCTGCCTTGCTCAGTAGTCTAGATCTCCCACAATCCAAGAGGACAAATTCAGGTCATTACCAAGACTATCATACTTGCTATAGAAAAGTTGAGCAAAGGACTGGGAACACAAGAAATGAAAAGAGGATACTCAGAGAAAAAAATCTCTCTCAGAAACACATAGAACAGTTTGGGTTGGACAGGACCCTGAAGATCATCCAGTTACTGTCCCCTGCCATTAGCAGAGACCTTTCACTAGGCCAGGGTGCTCAAAACCCCATCCAGACCAGCCTTGAACACTTCCAGGGCTGCAGTGCCCACAGCTTCTCTGGGCAATCTATTCCAGTGTCTCAGAAGCCTCAGAATTTCCTCCTAGTATCTAATCAACATCTGCCCCTCTCAGCTGGGAGCCCTGTGTCCTATCACTGTGTGCCCCTATGAAATGTGCCTCTCCATTTCAGGCTTGTACCCTGGCTCCAACATGAATGATCTGGTTTTGTTATTCTTCTGAGAATGTAAACATCAGTCTTGTAAGCAGATGGTGATGACTGGGTGAAGATCATAGAGGATGAACTAAAGCAATATAATCAGAAGCCTTTCAGACCTGTAGCTATGCCAATATCAAAGGAAAAACACCAATCTCTTGCCACAGCACATGCTGCCGTTGAGACAGCCACAATACACAGAGTACCACAGCACAATTTCAGAAAGCTTCAGCCCAAACAGAGTAACATCCGACCACTTCATCAAGCTGCAAGCATCTGCTCTTCTTGTTTAGCCCAACCTTTTATCCCTGTCGCAACTGGACACGAAAGAAACAGACGCACACCTTTGCTCCGAGGTGAAGAGCAAAAGAGAGAGTTTATTTTCTGACTCCAATATTTATAGTTTTCCAAAAGTGACAGTGGATTGGAGGGTGACAGTGCCACCCCTCCAATGCCACTGGACAAACTAACAGTCTATCAAGTTTCTCCTCCTCCATAAAGAGCACAATGCATTTTATCTGTATATTTTACTATTATCTGTAGTAATTTATTATCTACAGAAAGTGTGTGAGAAAGTTCTCCACAAGGAGGTAAACATCAGAAGGTTTAGAAAATATTAGAAAATCAAGGCGACATATCCCCTCCTGTTGATGCGTGGCACCTGCGTGCCCTCTGTTCCCTTTGGTGGTTGGTCAGTGCCGGTGGGCACTCCATGGCTCATTGCTGTCAGTGCTGCTCACCTGCTGCTCACAGCTGCGCCCACTGGGGATGAGACTGGGCCCAGCCCCACTCCCAACCACCACAAACTGTGTGCCTATCACTACGTGGACTGATTTGCCAGAAAATAGTTACTAGACAAGACAGAGAGTAAAGAATTGTTCCAATTACAGAACCTGAGAATTTTCCTCACCCTTCTGGGTCCTGTCTCATCTCATAGGCCAAAAGCTACATGACATTACTCTGCAAGGACGTGAAACAAGAAAACAAAACAACTCCTGTTCAGTCCTTCTTATGAAGAAACAATACCAGAGAAGCTATTCCCCGTTTTCTATTTAAATTCTAGCTCCTTTAACGTTGTTATGGCAGTACAATGTACATCCCCATCTAAAATTTTCCTCACCTTGACAAAAGAACTGTAAATGCCACAATGTAAACAGATATCACAACATTCATCCTAATGACCTCAGACTATAACAACAACAACAGGAAGCCTCTATTTCAGCAAAGAGAAGGACATCATTAGCAGTATGATCATTTTGGGTATCACAGATGGCAAAGGCCAGAAGGACCTGAGTAGCCTGCAAATTATTTGCCTTATCTATAGACTTAACTAAGCACATAACAAGGCTACTGTTGGTCAGCTCATCAGAGCAGATGCTCATCTCTTTAAGGCAGCTGTGTAGCATCATATTGCCTGAATTTTCACTTTGATTTGGCAAAATAAAAACCTCTTTTGGGAGAGAATTTATGACAGAGGCTTATACAAATCAGAAGATATGATATGGAGACAGTTAGGAAAGAGGGGAAACATGAGTAGATGTCTGTTCTAGCTTTATTAACTGGGAATGTAATCATGTTTCAAAGATGTGAAGAGTTATTCACTCAAAACCACACTATTTCTTGTGTTCCTCTTATGTTCCCCTTTATTTAAAAACTCTTGCCAGATATTTGATAGTTTTTCTGCTTGTTATACTGTTACTCTTTTTTCCCATTTTGTAAATCTTTAAGAGCAGAAAGAACTATTACAATACTTTGATTTTTAGCCATAGGCTATACAATTTTAACCAGATGTCTTAACTATTGAGTTAAGGCCCCCACATTCAGGGCCTGAGGAAACCAGTAGTAAATGGATGAGAAAAACAAGCTGCTGACAATGCTCGAGCGCAGGTGGTGGTGACTGATTTACTGTTGCTCATTGCAAACCTGAGCTGGTTATCACTGAGTAATAACAACATACATAAAGAAGGTCCTTTATGTCATAGCTACTAGAGTTTTCATCCCAAAGGCTGTCAGACTCTGTATCCCTGAAGCTTTTTCTGGGAGTATGTGACATTAAAACTATTATAGTCACCCCTACAAAATATTTCTAAAATAGAAAAGCAGTATTCTATGAAGAACTTCTAGTCACAGACTAATGCTGGTTATAAACCTCCCATCAAAAAGCCAAGAGAAATGAAGGGGCACTTCATGCTAAGGTTTTGAGAAAAGGAAGAAGCAATAGAGAATTTCCATTAAAAACTTAAGGGTAGCATATAGTATTCCTTGCACAGAACAAGAGCAAGAAATGCTTATTTTGTTGGGGTTTTTTTTCTGAGCCAGTCATCCTTGGAATTGCAGTAGAACATCTACTTCTGAAAACATCTGAACGGTCTAAATTGCTTAGTCCATGACAAAAACCTAGAATACTAAGAAGGCCTAAAAAACTAACTGTGCCACTGGCTTATGACAGAAAGAATCAAAGAATCTCTATACTGCACATGGACCTAAGGTTTTTAAAATATTTATAGTATTTGGAAAAAATTGCAACAAATTTACTTAATGGTGTGTAAACCAAAGAAAAATTTCAAGTTCTCTCCCACAAAACTCACAAGGATTTTTCCTGTGGAATTCAAAGAGCACAATATATTAATAAACTATTTGTACAAGAGTAAAACCTTGAAATAGAAAGCCTTTGCTTTCAGGCCTTCTAATTGGTAGAATGTTGGAAGGACATCTGGAAGAATTTCTAAGCTCCTGACATAAACACTACAGCATCTTTCAACAGGTAAAATGCAAAGTGAAATCTTCAAGGTTTAGCAAAATAGCCAAGGCAAGGCCTCACAAAAATATAAGTATTAATTGAGGCTTTTAATCAAGACCAAATCAGTATTTTATATAGTTGTGTCATAATCTAAACTTCCCTTTCTCTTCTTTGTGTAATACTTCATTTACTGAATATTTCTTTACTGGAGATTGGATGTAGATGCATATGAAGTTATAGCTGAATTTACTCATTCACATTAGACAAAAATCACAGCCTTGATGGACAATAGGAGTGCTGCATGCATTCAATATACACATTAAAAACCCTTGGGTTACTTTCCATGTATAATTGAAAAGTTACAAGATAATAAATTTGGTAATACTTTTAAAAGGCATAGGGAACTGTATGAAAGCTGAAGGCAGTATGGAATTACTATTGCAACAAAGAAATAAAACCCTGATACACACCACATTTTGTGATTTGTAGAAAAAAGAATGAACATCCAATTAGAACGACCTTGTAGCTGAAAGTTTGGAGTGTCATGAATTATCAGCATTTTTTGTGTGCTGCAGAAATGAACCTGTTTCTTTTGTAGTCAGCTGTACCATACATTTTTTAGCCCACTGCTCTCATCACTGGTCATAAATACTAGCCAAAATCATGATATTTCTTGCTTACTTATTTTTCACAGAAAACATGTTATTCACAGAAGTTTAGCACTGTAAATATTTTTAAGTATGCTCTCTGTTTGGAATATATCTGTCTGGAAAGAGAGAGTGCCATTAGTCTCTTCCAGCAGAGGTGCCATCTAAGAATCCTTAGTAAATTTCAGACAATGAATTTTTACTTTTAGGTAAAACAATATGAAGAAGCATCACTTTGGAGTTTGGGATTGCTAACTGCCAGGTTTTGATATAGACTTCCCAGCATAAACAGGTGCTTTCTAGCAAGGAGAGCAGAACACCAAACCTTTTAGTGGAAAGCAGCCCCCTGAGCTAGCATCTGCAAATAGAGACTTGGAACAGGCTTGCTCAGATATTTGAATCAACCTCCATGTTTCCCTCTAGGCTTCTTAGCTGTTCTTCTTGAGTTACAGGAATGAGAAATGAACAACAGAATTATTCCTTTGTTTGTAATTGATACATGTTATTTATGAACACATTCATAAGTCTTCATTGCTTTCACCAGGCAGAAATTCACACCTTTCCATAGCTATCAGACCATAAAAGCTTTGTGCTATTCTTTGCCACCCATTTCAGACCCATACATTCTTTCCATTTTCTTGGTAAATATCTCACATCATTTTTCCTGGGTTTGTCCTTTAATTGTAATCCTTCTTTTTTATGCTTTAAAGGAAAAGCAGCTGAGCCTGTCGGCAGATTAGAAATGAACTTTTATGTTGCAGGTAAAATTCAGCTCTTGGCCAAAAGGTAATAGTGCATTCTATAAAACAGAGTAACGGGTATGAAGAACTTGTGCAATCCAGAGAACACTACAACATAACTGCAAATCCATCTCTGACTGGAACTGAGCTGAACTCTCTCTCTGTTGTTTGTGCTGGAATTGTTACTCTTGCAGAGCTACACTGGGGTTTTTCATGCCCCTGCCTCCAGGAACAAAGGCAATCTCTTGTCATTACCATTCACATGCCACAAGTGGAGGTTAAAAACTGCCTTCCCTTCACCAGGTGCAATAAGCATTTTAGTTCAAGCTTTGCTGATGATAATGATCTTCAGATGATCTTTTCATTAAAAAAAAGAATGATAAGTTAAAGGAGTAAACATTTCCCAGAATTTGGGCCAAATGTGAGATAGCTCTATATTTGATAGAGCTATTGCTTAAACTAATCTGAAACTGCTCAGGCAAAAAGCCTAGGTGAGCTTTCAAAAAAAATGCCAAGGAGGATGTATTTAAGTTTTTATTATACAGAGAGCAATATTTTCAGGTAAAGTTCAAAAATTGCTCTTGATGAAGCAATCACATTTTAATGCTGTGATAAAAACTCATGCAAGATGAACCCAACTTCCATCCAGAACTCCTACATCCCCCAAGTGACTATTTAACATTCAGCACACCTCAGAGTGGAGTCTAAGCATCCCTTTGAAAGCAATAACTGTTCTAATTTGTAAAGGTTTAGGTTATTATTGTATTACTTCCAAAAAAGTCATGGGTGCTTATCTGTTGAATAAAGAGCAAGCAGATCACAGAACTATGGCAGTACAACATGTGGCAGGGCAAAACAGAACTGCCTATTTTAACCATCCAAAAGGAAAAGGGGCGTGCTGTTCGGGGTGCTGCAACTTTAAACCTCCCTTCACCTAAGAACACAAAGGGGAAAAAACCTGTCTTTGATTTTAATGACATCAGTAATCTGTCATTGGCCTTCTGCAATGACAAGGTATTTTTCCATCCACCCACTTCTTGCTAGGTAAAGCATAGGGAATAAATTAATTTGGTATGCTAATGGTTCCTGCTGTCAACTCAGCAATTGATCCTTAGGGCTGGGTAACAAACATGTGTTTTCACACTCCCACATAGGTTGGTGGAATGCCTCTCTGCTGTTCACTGCTCATTTCAATACCTGCCTCTGGGCAGCCAATCCCACCCATGTCAATAAGCAAGTAAACAACATATTTGTTCCACCAAGCAAAAGATAGCCTCAGTAACAAAACTGGAATAAAGTTCCTAAAGAAAACATCAAAACAGTAAAATACCCATCAGTCTCCTTTCCTCTCTTTTGCTCTACTATTCTAGAGAATTTCTTTGCTGTAGAAACAAAGCAGACAATTCAGCACAATATTTTATCTTCCTTTGATCTCTCTTTGGAGTCTTTCAGCTTTGATGTTCAAGAAAAAACTAATGAACCCATATGGCAAATAATTTTAGATTAGAATTTGGCAAATATTAGCAACACAAAGCAACAGTGCCCCTGAGAAACCTCCTGCCCTCCCACTACAATCTCTTCTCTACCTTAACAAAGCTAAAGGATGTCTGCTAGGACAAGGCAATCCTGTTCACCAATGCCATCAGACAAAATAAGCTTCCCTGAAAGTGTCTTTGCTCCTAGCTTCCTCTAATCATTTGTCTCTCTGCTTCTGCCTCCAACTTATAATTCCAAATAATTCCTGTTGTGGCAATGCCTCTAAGTTGTTTTTTTTCTTCTCATATCCTAGTTTTGGTTATTGTTCAGCTGAAAGCAGTACCAGTTATTCCTGCTTCGGTTTTTTTCTGGTCACAAGTTGTTTTTCTCTTACTCTTTTTTTTTTAATTATTCTATTAGAAACCATTAAAAACTGACCTTGGGTTAGTGCTTTCTGATATCTTGTTTGCTTGGGAATCCCCTCTGTCTTGTGTTCACACAGCACAACACAAACCAACTTCTCAGCACCCGACACTGACCAGACTTGAGCTCTCAGCAGAGATCTCAGCACAGTCAGATGACAATAAGTAATCAGACCAATTGCTGACTGTTCCCCAGAACCTCTTTATTCCAAGTAGAGAAATGTGCACCTGCTTCTCTGTTTGCTGGAGAAGCCTAAAACATGCTCAACATCATTTAAGTGTCAACAGGAAGAGGGCAACTTGTTCTGAAGTCAAACTTGCCAAGCTGACTTCTGCCATTTTACACAGAATCAAATTCCTGCTGAGTTTCAGCCTCAAGCAGCTTCTGGCTATCAACCTCCTTGTGTTCTCTGCTAAATGCATGAAATGCTGATCAGTTTTGCTTTTCTATGTGTCTGAAGGGCACAAGATTCCAGGGGAGTTTTAGATTGAGTATTAGTAAAAGGCTCTTCCCCCAGAGGGTGGTTGGGCACTGGACAGTTTCCCCAGGGAAGTGGTCACAGCACCATGCCTGACAGAGTTGCAGAAATTTTTGGGCAATGCTTTCAGGTAAATGGTGAGATTCTTGGGGTGTCCTGTGCAGTGACAGAAGCTGGACTTTGGTGATCCTAGTGTGCCTATTTGAACCCAGGATATTCTCTGATTCTGCAATTCCAAGATAGAGGCCTTTTTTAAAATTTAAACCACAACAGAAGAGAACTGCAACCACTTGGCAACCAACATACCAAGAAGTAAACATACAGCACAGATTAAATGTTGCTATGAGATGAATGCCAAATTCATGGTTTCACCAAACATCTGCCTTTAATCTATATTGCTCATTAGCTGGAAGTATTGCATGCTTGGGATTAGTTATCGTAAATAATACTGAAACACATTCAACATGGATAATGTTTCCCTGTATTAATGTGACAACTGCAAGGAAACAAAAACCAGAAAAACTCCCCCATTAAAAGCTGCTTGGCTGAAATTTAAGATATGCACAAAGGATCAAAGAAAACTATGCAATTCCTAGGATGATTCCTGATTGCTAAAAGCATTTTATAGGATGACTGGTTTCTACCCTTAAAAACCTCCTTTCTCACCTTTTGTTCTGCTGAGCTGTTTGTGCGGCCTCTTTACAAGTTTAGAGCCACATTTTGTATGTTAAAAGGAGCACCTTAGAAGTACAAGGGTTCATTTTTTCTTTTTCAACTTGTCTATTTGAGAGCAGGGTCTTAAAAACGACTGATCGGGACAGCTAGAGAGAGCAAACTGCAACTGGGAGAGACAAGAAACAGATTAAGATTTCAGAAGCTGTTTAAATCAGCTGTAGGTTGACAGAAGTCATATGTTGCAATGACACTGTACAGTGGGATATTTATTTACCTCTTCCATGTAAAGTAAATTACTCTAGTGTTAGCTTTGCCCTTGATCTGATTTCACCCTTTGTTTAAACAGATGCCTAAGGAATGCAGGGTTGGCTTCTCTACATGAAATGCAAATGAACAAATTTCTTGGTATTAGCTGCAAAGTCAATGATAAAAGTTATCTATTCGAATGAGAGGGACAAGGTTTTTAAAGTTATTATTTTTAGGTTTAAAACCATAAATTCAGCTATGAACAGCTCACTTTCCACCACTTTCTGCCTTTGTTCTTTTCAAACAAAAATCTTTTCTAATCATTAATGTGACATTTTGGAGGATTTAATTAGTTCTTTTCTTCTTAGAAATACTGTTTCTCAATGTACACCCACGTCAGTCATACTTATGTTAAAGAGCTCATAGCATATAAATTATATATTTAAAGCAAATTTTAACATTCTTTATTATCTTATTGGAAATCTAGCAAGCATACACTCACTTCAAAAGAATGACTCAGCATCTCCAAAGAGATAAAGTTTCAAAAGAAAATGTTGGGACTTTAATAATAAATCTCTTTTTCATATTTAATACAAATTAATATAAGAACGGATAGCATTTGTGTGCCTAACTTCACAGTTCTCTAGAAGTACAGCAAGAGTTACCTCTTAGATTAATCTGGCTAGTTAACTCATGTAGGTATTTGAGATTTTTAAACTCAAACTGAAACTGCAGCAATACATCCAGAACTGAGGAAGCAATAAACAAAAAAGTAACACAAATCAAAATCCTTGCTTTGCTGAAACTGGAGCAGAAATATCCTTTTCTTATAGCCTCTTTTTGCCATGTCTGGCTGCTCTCTTGCAGCCAGAAATCTGGTTATGCCATAGGCCAGCAAATGGGGTAAAGAAAGCCTCTTGCACAGCTGACAGCAAGAGACTAAAATAGCACTGCCAGCAATAAATGGAGTCTGGCAAACACTCATATCCACAAGCTTAGGGTGGACTGAAAGGAATTATATGAAAATGTATATATAAAAATAGAGAGTAGAGGGGACTCTGAAAAGAGTTAGGAAAGGAAGAGGAAACAAGGACAATGGATGTAACAGATGACCCAAAGGGAAGAGACAATAAAAAAGATTGGATTTACAAGGACACACTTCACCTATGGTTTATGCACTGACTGTTTGCTGTCAGAGATTGCCAGAGGAAAGATCTCAACTTCAGCAGTAAAATGAGCTGATGTTCCCCTCCCTGACAATTGCTAATCCATCTCATTAAAAAGAGCAGTGTATTTGAGATGAGGATATCAGCCTACCTTTATGATTTTCTCTGTACTAATCCTGCCTTTTATGCCATACCCAGCCCTGTCCTAAGCCAAGTTCTAGAATGGAGTACTGAAGACTACTTAACATCTACCTTGCGATTTCATTGCTGTTTTCCACTCTTGTTTCTCATACATTATGTAGCACGAGTTTTTGAAATCACAATCCTAAAATATAATAAAGGAGAGGAAGAGAAGAGACATTGTAGCTTAGTGGATTTTCATAACAAAAATTCATAGCAGTGTTTGCGAATCTGAATTTAGGAACTAACATCACATATCACTGCATCAGTCTCTTCATCATGGATCTTGCATACTACACAATGCCAAAGAAGGTGCAATTGTTCAAAGATTATGCACTTAAAACTCACATTCATAAAGGCACAGCTATTTTTGCCGTCTTATTGCAGTTTTATTGTTTTGGGGACATCTTCAGTGTCAACATAACTGGGAGAGTTTCTTGTACCATTTTATTAAAAAGAATGGTTGATGAGTGTTCCCCCTTTTGAAATCAACACCAGCTGGACTTCATGTCCTACTTGCAATGCATGAAGACTTCATGTGTTCAGCATTCAACTAGAAGAACAAAGAGGTTCAGTTGTCTATTTATTTTTATGTGGCAAAGAGAAAAAAGCATTATAAAAACAAAAAGAGGGGGAAAAGGGAACATGAGAAACAAAGCAGCTTTAAAGTTTCAAGTTTGAACAAAGTAACATCAATAGCAGTCAAAAATACCGCTAAAATCTGTGCATTCATTTCCAAAAAAAACTTTTCACATTTGACTGAAGTATAGCAAAACAGACACAAAGTGTCCAGAATCACAAGTTTAAAAAGCTGTTTTTAGAAAGAGGAGATTTACTTTGCTTCAGAAATATTTTTTGTTTGAGAAAAGGAAAAATTCCAGAATAAAAAAGACCACAGTTGCAAGTCAGCAGTTTAAGTTACAATTACTTTGATGTCCTTGGTTATGAAACATTAATAAAAATGTTTAGAAGGAAATAAGTAGCTTGTCTGGATACCCATGGATGGATAAGACCTTTCCAAACTACCTTTTTCTATCAAAGCAGAGCCAATCTTTCAGCCAGCTCTGTTGAAAGAACATACAGGAACGAAAGCAGGACCATTCTGCTTTAAAAAGCCCCAAAATCTCAGATTTGTGTAAGAAACAGAAGCCTGAAAGAAAAAGGCCTGTTGCATTAAGCCTACAGAGCAAGCAATATGTTATCTTCTATGCAAGGATACTCCTGATCAGGAAAAAACTTCCAGTGGCATTATTTTTTCCTTCTTTAATTCATAATACATTCACAATCATAGGAAAGGGAGTAAGAGACACTTTATAGAAGAAAAAAATCCCCAGCTTTCATATAATTAAAAAAATTTGAAGTGTTTGGAAGGTAATAGGCTCAGTTGCATTGGGGTTTTCAACTGAACTTGCTGTTCAACACTAATTTCTCCTAAGAGCTGGGAGAGTTTAGTGCTACACAAAGCTGACCTTTCAGACCAACTCTGGTTTAAGAGTACAGGTTGCAGTAAATTGACTATTATTCTATCATGTTATGTTACAGATTTGTCATTAGCTAGGACAAAGTGTACTCCTGGATGTATATTTTCACCACAACTCTGAGTTTGATTTTGTGTTCTGCAACAAATTTTAGATGAAACTCTCATCCAGAGCAAGGTCCAATTCTGGGGCAGAACAAGCAGGAGAAAAACCCTCAGAAAAATAAAATGTGAGCACACTAAGGAATAAATTTCTTTGGATCTTCAGCTGTATGCACTGAAAGCACAACAGATTAGATAAGGACAACCTAAAAACATCGGGCAATTCTTTCTGAATATGTGTGTGATTGTCTGAGGGAAAACTGGTCTGTAACTTTTTTGCATTTCATTTAAGATTACAGCTAACAGAGTCCAGTGACATTTCAAATAAGGTAAAAAAACCCAGAGGCATTGGTGGAATAAAATGATCCATTTTACTTTTTAACAAAATCTGGCTATCAATACATGCTATGTGCCAAAAGGGGGTTTTGGCATTTAAAAAAAATCAGAAAACAGCCATCAAAAGTTGCATAAATTATGTCCAGTTCGAATACTGCAAAATTATGTTAATGCATAAGAACTTTGGCCCTTAATTTTGTTGGCAGCAGCACTGAATACCAAAATTAATATTTTAAAGATACTGACTGGACTCCATTCCTCATTCTAGATGTGTCTGCAGACTGAAAACAAAACATCCCTGCTCTTCCCAGTCCTACAAAAGGTAAAGACTATAAACAACACTATTTAAAAAACATTTAAGACTAAAAATAAACTTAAGTAAACACTGCAGACTGTTTACAGAGAGGTTCAGCTATTTTCTAGTGAAGCAATTTTTTGTGAAAATAAAAAATCTCACCATAAAGAAATATTAATACAGTATTTGCACAACACAGCTGATCATTTTGTGATATTTTATTACTAAAAGTTCCTTAAACTGCACTTTTCCCTTGACATGATTGTATTTGAGTGGCTTGACTACTAAAGCAGATAAATTACGTTACAAAATGGAAATCAGGCAAAAATGTGCTTTAAGGCTCGTCCTGGGCAAAATATGTCCTCAGAAAAAGGTCTCTCCCTCTTGGGAACAGGAGCAAATCAGTGCCTTTCCTCATAGCGCAAAACGCCTTAAAATACATCCAAAGCCCAAAGCACAGATGAGGTTGTGACCCTTTTCATTACATGATTGCAGAACAGACTGGATATTCCTTGCAAGCCAATTGCACTACATATAAACTCTATTTTGAATTACACTTCCACCACTGTGAAACTGATTAAAGTCACATTTAACTTGAACGGATCTGTGTGCTGTGATTTTGCACACAAACTGCATTTGCTAGTAGGAATTTCTTAGATGTCTTCCAATGTTCCCCAAATTCCATGCATGTAAAAGTCTGTGCATTAATTTTGATCATTGTTGCACTGGCTGCAAAACACGTCTTAATATTTTATCATTTGAATTATTCACTTCTTAGTGTCCTAGTCTTAAAATAGATTACTTCTTTCCTATGGCTTGAATTACATTCACCAGTCACAGTATTTGCACAGCTTTCAAACATCAAGAAATGGGGAATGAGAGGGAAAGTTTGCACATTCCCATATTGAGCAAAGAGATTGAGTATCTTTGAGAAAGGCAGAATTAGACACTACTTTTAGAATGGAAAAATATGCCCCCACATTAATCTCAGTGTGATGATGCCCAACAAGTCTGATAATTTCTAATAATTTCTAATAATTTCTTTGATGGACATCTGTCAACCAAGTGAACTCCAAAAAATCAAAGTCCTACTGCAAGTCACTTGCCAAATATGCACAGAAAATGCTGTCAGGAGTTAAAATACTGACTCCTCTCTCATCTGAACCCTTTCCAAGCCTATGCAGCATATTTTGAAGCCAGGGGCTTCCACTACAGGAAATCCTCAGAGAAAGTCAAGTACAGTGAGGTTCAGACAAACTCCAGCAGGATGATGAAGCGGTACAAAGCAAGCAGAAAATAAGCAAATTGGATTATGTGCTCAGTGAACCTGCCTTAGATACAATTCACAGCCTTCCCTGAGTTTTTGGATGAGCCTTCAGCAGGCAAAGCTCATATTCTCTTTTGTGTTGGCAATCTCCCTCAGCCTGCAGGAGGATAGTTGCTCTGGATAACCACTTGCTTAAATGAAATGCAAATTCACATGTTTGTTCGAGGAGAAACCATTCAACTGCTAATCAATTAGAAGTTGCTTACTGGTCTCTGGGAGTGGGCACTATACTTCCATTACAAATTCACAGCAAAGAAGTCACTGGGATTTTAAAGTAATTGCTAAGTTACTTTTGTACCTGGCTATGCATTAACCTCATTATCCTCTTATAGGTAGTTTTAGGCACAAGACATCACAACAAGAGAGTTCTCCTGCCTCTTTATCTCCCCTCATCTCTAATTTGATGATAGTAAAATAACCCACATCAATCAGGCATGATGCCTCAGTAAGTAACTGGTGTCTGGCTAATATGATTTTTCTACATCACTAAGTCCTAAATGGGGAGAAAAATCTTCTGCCTGCCCACAAGTGGAGAAAACAGAATATGGTAGTTCAACACCTGGACTGATTCTATGCACTTTAAAACAATTTATCAGTTGATGTATGTTGTGCTGCCAGGGAGTAATCTAAATTATCTTTGTTATTCATGGTCGGAACTGTCGCTTATAATTATGCATCCTCTTATTACAAGCAAAATTTGGAGCCAGGAAAATTATTTTTCCCTCTCAAATATTGTGGATTTGTCCCTTTTGAAACAAGTTTTAGATTTTTTCAAATATCTGTATCCCAGTAAAAGAAGAAAGCCAATATCCAACAGCAAGGGAAAAGAAAGCAAACAAGAAAGGTGTCCTTTGAAGAAGATTGCTAGAAAAAGCAGCGAAATTTATTGATTTTTGTTAAGTTCAAGAAAATATTCATGCCCCATAGCATTTCCTGATATACCAAATTGTGGTTTGATTTCTTCCCCCTACTTTGTTTGGCATATTTTACTATATTGGCCTCTAAAAAATAGAGGTTACTAGAGAGCAGAGATGAAATAGCTCTGCTTCAGTGCAAAAGCAAACTAAATACAGACAGCTCTTCCTGGGTATGGGCAAGGGTCCTGCTCAGATTTCTGAAATTGGTTCTTCATAACTTGAAAAAAAGAGACATGGGATTAATTATTTTTAGGTTTTTAAATGAGTTATGTGAAGTATCTAGGAAGATGACAATTTTTAAAATGATTTTCTTAACTTTAAACTTGCAACAAACCAACCCCAAACTCTTCTCTGCTCTCCAGGTTATGTTCTTGACAGCTATAATCCAAATCAAAAGAATCACAAGACTAGGGGAAAGTACTAAGAGAATTGGAAAAGATTGGTCAAATGACTATTGTGTTGTACTTCTTACAAAACCCTGTGGTTTTTCAGGCTATCAAAGTGCATCAAAATATCATGCAAAAAACATGCAGATTATAAGAATCTAATGGACTGGGGTAAGAAAAGACTGTACAGCAAGTGATAGAGAGAAATAAGTATCTTCCCTGAGGCAGATTTTTCTTACAGAAAAAAACACTTTTCCTTCTGTTTCTTGAAAAAAATCATACATATGATATCAATAAAGAACACCTGTCTTTGATAATTCTTTGGTAGAAGGAAATAACAGAATTTCAATAAGAGAAAAGATCTGCTACCAGCATCACAATGGATTCAGAAATTTCTAAATTCACTTTAGAAAATTCACATAACCCAAATTTTTCAGGCCATGAAATATGATAGTTACTCCAGTCAAAATAAACAATTTAGTTGCATAGTCCTCCTAGGACACCTTAATACATGGATTTCTTTTTTAGGACTAGAGAAAAGTGTGGGACATTTTGGCAATTGGTGTTGTCCTTCCTGAAGCAAAATGTCTCCACAAATAGCTTATTTCTTCTCATTCAGAATCCAGATGATAAAAATCACTCATGTTACCCTTCTGGACTATTCCCGATCATCCACTCCTTATTATCACTGGCAAAGGTCTCAAAAACTTTAAAAAAAAAGGTTTCTATTTAGTCTGGGCACACAAACACTTTAAAGCAGCATCTCTAGAAACCTGCAGAATGTAGCCCTATAGGAATTATTTCTAGTGCATTAACTTAATCATGTACATCATAAAGCATTGGTATTTTTCAGTGGTAAGAATCCCTTCAATATGTAAGGTAAAGCCTTGAAAAGATTGACCAAACTGCCATGTAAAAATTGTAACAATGTGCCATTATGTGGGACTGACATTTTTATTTACACAGGGAGTAAACTCATGTCCATTCCTCCTTGCCAAATAAATATCTTGTAAATTTCATATTGATTTCATATTGATATATTCATATCAATTTCATATTGATTTCAGTATATTAGCACCAGGATGAAATTCATAAGCCAAATTGTTTTGGCCCAATTTGTCAGGCTGCACTTGCAATTTGTATGGGCCATGGGCCAGTATTTTGTTTTAGAAAACTGAAAAAATCTATAAAGTTGAATTCTGTTGCATATGTCTTGTACTAGGAAAAAAAGAGAAGCAACCAAAAAATAAAACCATCAAATCATGGGGGGGGGGCTGTTTTTTTATGTTAGTCTTACTCTGAAAATTAAAATGTTACAGGAGTTTTATTTCTAGGATATCACACCCTTACTAAATGTGTCAGATGAGAAGAAACTGACGTAGAAACATGAAATAAAAATCAATAAATACCTGCTGTCCTGGTTAGCATGGATGGCAATCCTTTGTCATAGACTGTTCAGCTACAAATTCCACCTGATGCCAAGAAAAAAGAGAAGCAATCTTCCTTCACAAGACACCAATAGGTGTTAGAGGATATCAGCATTGATCTTGTTTCTTGTCAGTTCCAAATGCACTAGAAGAATTATTCATCAATAACAATCAGAAGGCAAATATGACAAAACTGAGTAAATTGAAATGAAAAACTTCAGTCCTAAGGTAGACGGACCTTGCATTCAGTCAGCAGAGCAATGTATGACAAACAGGTATAAACATTATTGGATTAGAACAATTTGCAAGCTACTTGGACTTTTCCATCTTTCTTTAGACGTCTAGCAGAATCTGAAATAAATGATTTTTGGTTTTTTTTTATCTGAAGTTCAACTAATGATCATAATAGTTAGAATAGCAATTAGCACTGTTGAGAGGAAGACAAAGCATGAGAAATATAGAGCAGTGTCTTTCCACAAAGCAGTAAGAGGCTTTCACAACCCCAAGTCCATCCAATTCTCAAACATCTAACTACAGTGCTCTCTATTGCATTATTTTTCACCTGTACATGCAGATCTTACATGGAAGTAAGGATACAAAGCTCTTTCCTACATTTGTTTTGTTCCTATAGAAGTGAAAATCCCTTTCCCTCCTTAAAATGCTACTACATTTTGTTTCAGGGTAAAAGCATAAATTTTCATATTTCTTGTTAAAAGACCACAGAATTTACCCCAAACTGGAAAAAAAACCAAAAAAACAAACCCCCAGAACCTTCTTGTATACTTCCATAAAAGATATAAATCCACACCATTTTAAATGCAAACTATTATCTGCATGACAACTTCTCTAGATTTCAGTTTTCAATTAGTTTTTTCTTCAGCTTACTGCAAAGTTGCACTACAAGTTCATTGCAAAAGTAAAATCCTTTTCCACTTCAATCTGCTTTGTTGACTACTACAGATTATTGCAAAGAAGCCAAGGAATGGACAGCAATTAAGTTGTTCAATTTTTCCATTTAAATTAGCTTAGGAAAACAGCTTTGGAGACAATTACCTTATTATTTTACTTTCAGTTTCTAAGGCATAAAACCCTAGCCTTGGAAAGAAGAAAAAACCTTGCAACAGAAGTGCTAAAGTAGCATTCTGAATGCCGCATCACCAAGTCAAGGAAATTCAAATGGAAATCTTCAGATTCTTAAACCATGAACACCTAATACAAACACCTCAGAACACTTTATACAAGGACAGTGACCATCTCCAAAGACCCCCAGACTACAGGGTAGAGTTGTTAAATGCAAAATATCCCACTCTACAGAGATTTCTTGTAAGACACATCTGTCCTGAGGGAGCAATTTCTTGCTCTTGTGAGTTCAGTATAACGTTCACTGCATTTTCAAGTTTCATTCCTTTTGTTCATGTCAGATGAAACAGCCATCAGAGTAACAGATAATCATAACATAAAACTATTAGCAATATTCATAATTACCACAGCCTAAGAGAGGCACCATTCCTCACACACCACAGCCTCAGACACTATGAGGGCCCAGCTCCTGCTCTTTGGCTATCTGACAGGCTGGGCTGTAGTTCTGCACAGTCAAGAATAATTAACTTGCTAAGTAGAAAAGCATTTCATGATCTGTGGAAGATAGTTAGAAATAAGTATTAACAAAAACCCCCCTTTTCAGCCATTGTCTTTGCAGTATAGCTCCTTGCTCCCAGTTTTTTTTCTTTGAGCTGCAGCAAATACTAGCTCACAGGCTGATCCTGTTTTTTAGAGCCCTGCACAGCAGTTGATCCTCTTCCTGAGCTGCAGCTCACCAGTCCAACCCTGCTTTCACATTTCTACCCCAAGAGTGCTCAGGGCCTCTCCCCTAACACTCTTCACACCCCTCCTGCCCCAGGGATTCACCTGCTACCTCTCTGAGAGCACACACAGCTATTTTTTTCATCTGTCACACCAGTGTAAAACCAACTGTTAGAGATGGTTTTGGGGGGATAGGGGTGCCACAGGAAGAGTATTGTTGCTACTGCCAGCACTACAAAAGTTATCAAGCATTGTAACATCTTGCTGATTAAGCTTTGAAAAGTAAATGTGTGGTGTCATTTGGCAAAGAACTAGCATTGAAATCTTAATCTGCGTTTCTATTGTGATACCTGGACAAACTGAAAATGGGGTAACAGAATCCAGGCAGGGCTTGCTTGACAGACTATGCAATTCCTGAACTCCCTGCTGCAGCAACCTGCAGGGGAATTGGACAGGTATTGCAGGCTCAAGGCAGAAAGACATGGCACTTTCAAAAGGAGTCTCCCACAAGAAAGTCACATCATCAGAGCAAATTTTATCATTAAATACTGCATCAAAATACTTCATATGTCACAGTTCCTTTACTGTCTTTAACCAGGCCTTGCAACAGCACTTTAATTTTTACATTCCTGAAAAGAGAAGGTACTTAAAGTTAAGTAAAAAAGGTAAGACCAAATTTCCTAGCTCAAAACCAAACTGAAAACAAAAAAAAAAAAATACCCATATGCAAAAAAATGTATGCTGTTTTCTTTTAACAAACCCTTTGGAAAAAAAAAAATTCCTGTAACCAGCTAATTTTCATATGAAATCAATACTTGAAGGCAGAGCTGTGACTAATAATGCATCAGCTATTACCTTTTTATCGCTATTTGATAAAAATTATCTGTCTAGCATATTTCTAGTCTAAAAGGCTTCCCTCATGGATCACCAAAGGCATTTTTAACATGAAGATTCCACAGTCAATAGTCAACAGCTCATTGTGGTTTCCCTGCTCTACCTGAGAGGTTGGATAGACATGACATGCTTGAAGCTTAAACAAACAGAAGTATCAAAGAACTAGTCTGATTTCTAATGTCAGATGCACATAGGAGTACCTCAGTATTAACCAAAGGTATCAGCTGTGGTTTTTCACCTCAGAGACGTCTTTAGCTGGCTTTCAGTTCGGCACTCAGAATGAGTCCAAGCAAAGTAGAAACTCAGTTTACCTCTAGTGGAAAAGGTTCAGACGATGGTGAAGAGAAAAGAGCAGATTCCACCGGAGGGTTAAATCCAGAGTTTATTCCAGGGTGACAGAGCTCTAAATCTCGGTAACAACTCCAACAGAATCCCGACCGCATGCTTCCAGTGCCTTTTAAACCCACAGGGAGGTTGTAGGGAGAGGATAGGTGAGCCACCAAACAGGTGGGAGGGGGAGGGTCTCAGCACAGGCCAATGACCCCAGGTCTGGGAAGCATCTTTTGAACTTCTGCCAATCACACGATGCCCTTGCTGGAATGTGGAACTTGACAGACAGCAACTAGGAAGAGGGCAAAGGGGGCAGGGGGAAGGGAAGGAAGAAGTTGGCACAATATCCCTATATCCGGAGGGACAGGATATAGCTTCACACCACCACATCTCAGAATGCAAAGTTCTAGCCCAAATAACCCGTAAACCCCTTTATCATTTAGCATTCAGAAGAGTACTGAAGTTTCTACAGTTGTGAACTTCTTGCAGAGAAATTGGCTTGATCAAGTAGCTGTGTGTAAAATAAGCAATAACCATGTATTTGAGATCCAAGCTGGTACAAGTTGTCAGTTTTTCCTTCTTTTCCTTGAGAAGCAATTAGATAAGAACTATATGTATCAAAGTCTTTATTTTAAGCTATCCTGCATCCTATGAATGTAAGCTCTGCTATGTATCAGATAGGGTATTTTAACTTCAGTGCTTTGCGCAGCATAAGAACATGTTTCAATGTTTTGTAAAGGCAGTATAATCAGCACTGAGTACCCGTGCCCTCACCAGCCCAGAAAAGTGTTTTGTTTAGTCCTTAGAAGGAAGGTAAAGACTGCTTGTCCAGTCTTCTCAGGGGCACACTCCCTTGTGCCTAATAACCCAATACAAAAAACTGTAAAACGTATCCTCTATAAATTACATTTAACTTGACCACAACTATTACTGTCTTTTCTGATCCATACTAAATTATTTTTCCACCCCCTCCCAGAGATATCGGAAGTCTTGCCTTTTGCAGGCTAGATTTCCCAACAGAAAGCTGCCATAACCTCTGGTGCTACCTGTGGACTTGATGTGGGGAAAATAACCTGCTAGTGAAAGGCAATAATTGCTTTTTCCACATGGCTTGTGGAGCCTTTAGATACTGGGTCAAAGAAAGCTGCTCCCCACATGTATTTAGTTAAAAAAACCAAGATGAAATACTGCTTATACATAAGTGGGCAGTAAGAATGGGACCATTCCCTCAGGAAGGCCAAGGTGAGCTCTGAGGGTGGCCAAGCACGGTGTCTGCCTGACCCGCCATGGTCACCCCCACAGTGGGTAACAGAGAGAAGCAGACCTCACCTGCCATTGGGGCACCGCCAGGGCCACACCACAGTACCAAGGCCACCAAGAACCAGGAAGATCACAGGGAACACAACCCAGTCCCTCAGGGGCAGAGTGGCCATGTCCCCAGCCGGGGTTTCAAAGGAGCCGCCTGCCAAAGGCCTCAGGTGAGGCTGCAGAAGGCCCCAGCTGCAGTCACTCAGGGCCCTCAATGCACTCAGTCTTTGGAATTCCTCCCCAAACACCTGTTCCCAAGTGCTGTGTGTTTTTTCTATTGCTTTGATGATTGGGACCTTCTTGTGGGTGACTCCTGAGAGTGCTTTGTCTTTCTACCTTGGGCCTGCAGTGTAGCAGGCACAGGGCCGGCTACAGCTCCGTGGAGAAATGTTTAGAGATAGGTATTTGCTGAGTCATAGGAATTGAACCAGGAGTCCTCACTCTGGTCTTCCAGGCCTGCTTATCTCTCTGTGACCCCATAGGCTAGTTTCCCTAACCCTTACTAATGGTCAGTTTCCAATCCTCCTTAACCCTATAAAAGGGGCTGTCTTGGCCCATTCCTTTAGAAGAGCTGTTTTTGAACCCTTCGTGAGACCTTCAGAATAAACCATCATGGAACATTCTGAAGCTAGCCTTCTCCTCTCTCATCTTCGTCTGCCTTCCAGGAGCCACAGCCAGCCACAGCCCCTACAAGCAAGCTAAGAGCTGAAACCATAAAAGAGCTGATTTTCACTGAGACCTGACAATCACTAAGCTTGCAAGGGGCCACGGCTGTGCGGCTGTCTGGCCTAGGGCACCCCAGCCTCCAGAGGGCTGAGATATCCGGCCTTGAGACTGCTTGCCTGGGGCGCTTTAACCCTACGGGGAGTCCTCCATCCGGCTAAGAAGTTAGCCCCTGTGGCTTCATTATTTTACACTTACCTGTCCAATTCCTCTGCAGACTGTACAGCAAGGAATTCATGAATTGCGTCTGTCAGGCAAGCCCTACCTGCATTCTATTACCACGCTTTCAGTTTGTTCAGGCATCACAACATGAATGTAGATTAAGATTTCAATGCTATTTCTCTGCCCAATGACACAACACTTGTGCCTCTGAGTACTTTGTTTAATGGTGCAGGTGCTGCTGCACACCTTTGGTGTGGGGGCAGTGGATTCTTTGCAGACAGGTGGCTTTAGAGTAGGGTGGGTCTTTTCCTACAAGCTGCTTTGTTGTTGTGGTCACACAGTTTGGGGTGACTGGGAGTGGGGGCTGTGCTGCAGGCACAGTGTGGGGTGATTGGGAGTGGGGCTGTGCTTTAGGGGCACAGTGTGGGGTGATTTGGGCTCATCCCCAGTGGGCTGCAGCTGTGCAGGACAGGTGAATGCTATTGAAGGTAACGAGCCATGGAGTTCCCAGGGTGACCAACCATCAAAGGGAACAGAAGGCATACAGGAGCCATGCATCAACAGGAGAGCTCTAAAAGACTGGGTTAAATAGCAAGAAAGAGCTGCTGCTTGCTGTCTTCTGATGTGCTAAGCTGGTACTCTGTATGGGCAGACGCTTGAAGCCTTTTGGAGAAGTGAGGTGATACTCTGTGGCTGAATGCTTAAAGCTTTCTCAAATTGTATGGTGATGCATAGGTTATTGTGGCTGTCTCAACTGTAACACATGCTGTGACATGTTATCTTCTCTTTCTCCAAGTGTGTTTTTGCTATGTATTTTATCATTATGACTGTTTTCAGTATATCAGTCCATAGTTCTGTAGGTATGTCAAAAATACTTGTGAGAGTATAATTTTCAAGTTGCTTTTGCAGTGTCTTAAGTACCTGTGATTGCTTCTATGTCAGGTACTAGCTTAGTTTGCCCAGTAAAAGTAAATTTCCTGGTATTAAACAAACTTTGTAGCAACTGAAATACATCAGCTTTGTAGGTTTTCTATGTTTTGAAGGAGTTGAGGTTAACATTTGTAATTTGAGCTCATTTTCAGTGAAAGCTAAGTAATGTTTTTTTGAAATAAGAGGGAGATTTTCTGGGTTTTGTTTTGGCTTTTTGTCCTTTGTGATTTTATTTTTTTCTTTGGTGCTGTTGGTTTGTGTGTTTGTCGGGTGTTTTATTTGTGATTTTTTTTAAAATTCTTCCTTATTTTTTAATTTCTCTGAGTGATTTTGGTTGTTGGACTGTGTTGCTTAATTTCTGATGAGGCTGCTGCTATCATTAGGAAGTTGACAGTTGATTGTAATAAAAACAAACAGAAGGTACTTTTTTCTGCTTTGTAAAATGGTCACCAAAATTCACCAGCAGATTATATGTAATACCACATAGACGGTTTTTGAAGTAAGATGCTTATGTTGCTGTTGTAGCTAGACTATCTCATTAAAGCATGTCTACTAGTTTCTCCTGCTCCATGAAACAAGAAGTATGTTCTTTTAGTTCAATGGCTTTGAAAACTGAACTATCGAAAGTGTTGAAGAAGCAATGACAAACCCTGATGCTTTTGTGCCTCTAGGAGTAAAGTCACTTGGAGATATCATGTTTAATTCCTGATTAAGGCTCAGAGACAGATTTGAGACACGCAAAAAAGCTCTGAAGAGGACTCAGAGACAAGCACATGTTTTTTAGCCTATATTCAAGTAAGAACACAACAGTATGGTTTAGCTCTGGCATTTTTGTGCTGACTGCTGGGAGCTATACCCACAGCAGTGACCTCAGAGTTTGAACTGGATTAGCAGCTAAAATACTGACCAGGTGATTCACTGGATGTATGCAGCCAATGCTTGATTCTTTCAGCACTATCTAGGGGTTTACTGCTGTTTGAATATTAGTGTAAATGTGCTGTAGTTCCACTTCATTTGGCTGTGCAGACACATCTCTTTAGAGGAGCATGCTCCTCTCAGAGTAGGTGGAAAAAGCAGATGTTCCTGTTGTGGAGATCAGAGATAGAGCATTGTTACAAACATGCCTGACATGGCTTTGTTTTGATTTTGTGAAATCAGCCTTGAGTTAAAGGCTTCAGAGTCCTACTGGGAAAGAATGGGGCATGTGTAAGAATATTCCAAAGCTCCCTGTCAGAAGTCCTGCAGTCTTGTACTTCAGATGATTTGCACAAGCCTAAACCTAATCTTGTTCTGAACAGACACAAAGACAGCTTGGTTCCTCTCAAACTCTCATCTTAAGCTACATAGTGTTTGCTTTGAGCAGTTCTCTGGTTTCTCTGACCAAGCCTGGGTTTATCTAATCCAGTGGGAAAAATCAGTGCAGAAGGTATAAAATATGCCACTAGCCCTGACAAATCACTCCCAGTTTATCCACTGAGAGGCTTGTCAAAATCCCTAGGAGAAAGCCTTTCAATATACAACATTTCAAGGTACTTATTTCTTGCTAGCCAGAGAAAATGTGGTGATAGCTGGAGTAAAAGTAATTAGTGCCTTCAGGTAAGACATTATCTAGCTGTGCCAAAAAGTGCAGGTGAGCTAAGTATTCTCAGCTGCAAGGAATCACGTCAACTTCAGCTAAGAGGGAATGGAGGGTGTGGTGGTTGTTGGAGGTCTTGGGTGTAGCAATAAAGAAATGCTAGAATAGTTTATGAATGGTTGAGGTGATGCTGTTAAAACCATGAGAAATACTGGTAAAAAGGAGGTGGATTTTGCACTTTATAAAAATGGTGAATATCTTCTTCTGCCTGTTATGTTATTAATGGGAAGGCTGCATGTCCTGATTATACTGCTATCATTTCTTTTGTCTTTGACAGGGAAGAAAATGAAATGTTTCTTATAATTAAAGATTTAGCTCAGGGAAAAAAAAATGCTCCTTGGTGTTATATGACCTAAGCAAATAACTGAGAATGAAGTTGTAATTGTGTACAGCTCCTTTCTAAAGAGGCAAAAGGTGCAGGAAAATACGTGACTTCACTAGTATTTAGTTAATTACTAGATTTATGACAGACTTCTAGACTTGTTAATACTCACTGTGCTACCTTAATAATTGTTCTTACTGTCTACATATCATAAAAGTATATGGTGCAGGAAGGGTGCTACCTGGGGTAGTGATTCTGCAACTTAATTAGCCTTACCCAAACACAAGTAAAATATGCATTAGTCTTTCCATGTCTTTCTGTATGAACTGTATATTCTTTTCCATAAAAATCCCCTGAATACCCACATAAAGTGTTATTGCTGATTAAAAAGGTAAACTAGACGTACAGAGTGCACTTTTTTATTCATTATTACAGTAGAATTAAAGCTTTGGTCAGGAATTCACATGAACAAAAATGTCTGCCAGCTGTTAAATATCTAAAATGTCAGAAACTATATGTATAAAATGGTGGAATTTGTCTTTTAAAATGTGTGCAGATAAGGACCCAGTGAGAAGACTCATGTGTTGACATGCTTCATTGAGGAGTTTTAAAACTAGTTGAGGATTCTCCAGCCTTACCATGTAAAAGCTGCTGGTATATCTTGGTTATTCATCTCTGAACTAAGATTACTTTACTGTTCTTGGATTATACATAAGAATTCTTGAAATCCTAGAAGCTCATGAGTGTTGCATTAAGTAATTTCATTTGACTCTTTTTTTAGGTTAAACTGCTAGACTTGTAGCTAAAGATAAGTCAAATAATTAGAAAATAAAAAGCCCCAACCATATTTGTTTTCCATGCTGACAGTTAAAATTCCCACTGGGAGATCACATTTCCTTCTGTTACACATTTCCAAGGAGCCAGACTAGAGTAGTGCCCTTAGCCAATCTTTCTTAGTCCACTTGTTCTTATTGCAAGGTCTTGCCTCAAGAATTTGTGATTGGAAAATTGGTCTATTTTCATTATTACTGTTCTCTGGCTTGCTGCTAATGCTGCTGACCCAACACATTTTTTTAATTTCTACATTATCTATAATAATCCTTCCTTTTATAACCTATGTGTAATACATTATGGTTTTAGCTCTCAGTTTTATCTGTTTGTATCTTTAAACTTCCTCTTCCCAAGAAATTTTGCTTGTTCATTATTTCTATGTACATATAACTTTCATAAAGTAGCTGTGGGGTGCTGAGTTACCAGCCTTGATGGGGACAGAGCTGGTGCTCTGAGGATGTCTGCAGGGAAGAGGAGGGTTTGAGTGATTAGCTGTCCTCTTTGGCTTCCTATCAAGCAGCTGTGAATTTTCAAATTTCTGTGGACCATATTGTGGTAGCTGCTAATTTGTACATTAAGGACAAGCATTTAAGGTAGGGAAAGAAAGTGATGGAATTAGATCTTAATGGATTTTTGTGGTTTCTAATTTTTTTTCTTTTTAACTTCTATACTTTCAGACTTAGCTATGAGTCCTACTTCTCCTATACACCTTATTTCAAAATACTGTATAAACAAAAATTATTGGGTGAGTTGAGTATTGTTAGTACTATGCTTATAGATTTTGCTTATAAGTATCCTGCAGCAAACTGAGTTGCAAAAGACATAAACTGTACAAGAAGAAAATAATAAATCTGATCAATTCTGAATCATTTGGGTGATGTGTGGTGTTTCCATTTCTGTTTCATTTTACTATGGAGTCATTAGTGAAGGCTGCCTGACTGAAGAAAAGCAGTCAAGAAAGGGCATGAAGGCCAAGACAGTAGTGTGAAGCACATTTTTAATGCAAACACCAGCAATACAGAGTAATGCAAAGAGTAAAGCTTGTATTGGTCTTGTTCTCTGAGTTATTTTGTATTATATTTTCATATTGCTTTCAGAGGTTATTGTTTCTGGTTTATGTACATCTGAATTGTACTTGAGAGGTAAAGTGTTGTAACCTAGGCATGTGTGTAGAAATTTCTAGGATCTAGGCCTGGCTTTTGATGGGAAGGCAGCATTCAAATTAATAAAGGAAAGAAGTTCAACTGTGAAATGTGAAAAATGAAATATTTGCAGACAAGGGGTTTTTTTAAGGGTTATAAAATATATAAATAAAATATGTTTGTGATGGGGAGTCTTGGATCTCAAATGACCCATTTATCCCCATCTTCATGAATTATGTAAATTAGAAGAAGAGATTCAGTAATATATCTCAACTGGTAAAACTGAGTAAAATCAGAGCTCCTGCCCTTACCCAGGGTTTGGTAGTTAAGAATCAGCAATAAAGAAAATACTCACAACTCTGACACCAAGGGGACTGATGAAAGGCTGGATATAACTGCACTGAACCATAGCTGAGAGTTTTATACAATATCATGCAACAGATTCATCTGTGGGGTTAATCAACACTGCACAGGGTACAATGAAGAAAGTATTAATGAGAACACCAAAGACAAATGATGCTTATGTGATCTGTAAACAATTTGAGAGGGATATTAAACTTGTGATACTTCTAATCATTGGTAGTGCTGATGAAAACATCTGTAAGGATATCTTAGCACACTGATTGCTTAGGGGTTTGTCATTGGAATTGTACTATCAAGAGCACTTATCTGTGGGGTAATTATTTTTGTAAATTAATAGTCTTGCACATGAATATATGTTTGATCATGGGGAAGGGATTGTCATTCCTGCTTAATTTTGGTTCAGGACAATAGAGTACAGCTGTATCCTATTTCTGTTCATGGCAAATGTGTTTTTTATTGCTGTAGAAGAAATCTGTAAATAATTATGTTGGAAAAGATCTTTGGGTAAAGGTTTGTTTAGACATTTTTGGTACTATTTTTACGTGAAAATCTAATAATTTTTTTTTTCCCAACATAAGTTCCTTAAGTGAAAGTTAAACTGGGGAGAAAGATGGCCAACTTACTGGAGTGTCAAAAGTAGTCATTATTGCTTTTCGATAGTGTTGAAATTAAGGGAAGAATAATTAGTTGAGGAAATATATTTTCAGATATTCATGGTTGTGTGCTTTTTTACAATATTTTCTAGCTCAGTCCAATATGGAGAAGGAGGTATTTTCAGGTAGAAAGTCAGGCCCCATTTGTGGTGAGACTCTCAGGCTGTGTTTGGATTTTATTGGGTGCTGCATGTTTTGCAGGGAAATGTAACTTAAAACACAACTTAGAAACATGTCCATTTTGGTGAACAGTTCATGTGTGCTGCTAGTCCACAGGCAGCATCACCAACATGTAAGGGTTTGGAGATGGTTTAAGGCTCTATTTTTCCAGAAGGAAGTCAAAATTATTTCATGGGTTCAGTGCATGCAGGTAATGTTTTCCTCTGAGGCAACACAATGAAAATTATCGCTGAGTACTTGGTAAAGAAGAATTTGGAAGATTTAAAGCTGCATGTCGAGATCTAAAAATGTTCTAAAAAAAGGCCTTAGCAATGGAAAGGCTACAGTCATGGGAGGTGTAGATGCTGCAGCTGTTATGGAACATTTAATAATGTCTGGAAGCAAAGCAGAACTAAATTTTGTTCAAATTAA
Source organism: Serinus canaria (assembly GCF_022539315.1). Classification (NCBI taxonomy): domain Eukaryota; kingdom Metazoa; phylum Chordata; class Aves; order Passeriformes; family Fringillidae; genus Serinus; species Serinus canaria. The sequence goes on from NC_066321.1 coordinate 30,748,315, forward strand.
ATTTCCATATTCATGTTTGTCTTAGACAAAGTCTGTTTTGCTATGGCTAGAAAGAAATCTGCTAAGGCTCTTTCTAGGGTGGTGTGGATGGCAAGTAGGAACACACCAAAGGATTAAATCTATCTTGTTGAATAATCTGAGCTGGTTCAAAAGAAGGTGTGATCAGCAGCAGAGACAGAATTTTTGACGCATTTGTGGAGGACAGGTACGGGAATAGTGGTGGTCGGATGAGAAAATTAGGGCCATGGACTATTATGTATATGGTTTATATGAAGAAAATAGTTCATCAAAAACCCTGTTATACAGCAACCCAAACATTCCTTTCTTGGCTTTTTGTGGTTTTCCTTGCTTCCCTGAAATTGCTTTGCTAGAAGGTGTTCTAATTAAAGCAGGTGCAATTGCTTTTGTACTGGATACTGAATGATTACTGAAGGATAAAGGTTTATGGGGTATGAACCTGAGAAGAGGATATGTATATGGCTGCTAATAATCAATGTTGCCACATTCTGATTTGGTGAGGGGGCACGGGTGGGGAAGTAGGTGCAAGCAGAAGAGCTTGATCCTTGCTTCAGCAGAATTACTGAATTAAATTATACAATTAATATCCTGGAAGACTAGGTACTGTCTTGCTAGTAATTTGTCCACAAAGGAAACAGAATTTAAAGCTAGAGTTTTGTTTAAATGGCCTTGGATTCCGTGTTTGTTGACACTTATTTCTGTAAGTGTGGCTGAAGCAAGATGTACCTTTTTAGTTGTGCTCACTGGAGACAGCCGAGTTCATTGTCATGTGAAGGCTGAGTGACATACCAGCACCGCAGGGACAACTGGTCAGTCTTTCTTCCCTGTCGTGTGCAGCAGGGTCTGTAAGGCCAAGAGTGAAGCTTCTCCAACTCAGGAGCTGAGCACACTGAAAGTAAGTGAAGTTGGTTCATTAGAGCCTCAGGACAGACAGGTGGGGAGCAGGGTCTTGTCCTCCTATAGAGCAAGAGGAAACTGCTGATAATGGAAAATAAAATACTATGGGCATGAAGGCTGTTGGGTAAAACTTGTAATCTGAACAGTCTTGAACAGAAGACCCTTGTTTTGTGGATGTGGGGCCAAAAAAATTAAGCCATGAAAAACTTTCAGCTTGGAAGCTGGTGACAGAATAGTCCTTGCACATTGAGCTACAGAAATAGCATGAAAGAGCTTACAAGCTGTTAGAGAATCTGTTAGAGTAGCTCTGTGCTGGTGTTATGTTAAGCTTTAAAAACAAATCTGCTTAATGCTTGTTTTGCCTCAATTGAAATTGGAGGGATGACCTGTGGAGCAGGGTCTGCGTGACTCACAGAGCTTTCAGCTGGAAATTTAGTCGCAATAAATTAATTACACAATTAAGTGTGGTGTGAACTACTGTAACTCATGCTAGCTGTCAACAAAGGTACAGTGCTTTCAAGAAAGCTGAGGATTATTTTGCAAGGTGAAAGCTCTGAGTCTGTCTGAAAGCTACTAGTAAGGTCTGTCTGAAAGCTTAATCAACAGATTTTATATATATCCACATGCTTCAAAATTATTTCAGTGAACTGCCTGGTCAGTTTTGAAGAAAGATCTTCTTGTAGAACTGCATATTAAGGGATGTCTTAATCTTTTAGTCAAATTATGAGTAAAGCAGATGAGCAAAAGTGTTCTTTTGAACTTTTGCATTAATTATTGTGCTGAATGATAGATAAGATATTCACTAAAAGATGTAGACTCCTGCCAGTTCCAGGTTTGTGCAAATGGAAACTTAATGACAGAGAATTGGGTTTTAAGTAATATGCATTAAGGTCATTAACTTCTTCTGGGTACACACAAAGATGTTATCAGACACATTCTTGCCTCCAAGTTCCAGGCTGCAAGCCTAGAAACTATTTATCCCTCTTTTCTGCGCCAAATACAGCAACATGTTTAAAGTTTGTGGGCTGTTAATGTAGAAATGAGATGAAATGGAGCTGTTTGTCCAGTTAGATGATGCTGGTTTTAGACTGATAGAAGTAGTGCCACTGAAATGCTAAATATGAGGGACTGTGGTATACCAAGATTTACACACAGCAGTCATTCCTATGGGCTTGATTAGGTGCACAAAGGATCTGAGTGCTTCATAAGTGGCATAATTCTACTCAAAATGGTGCAGACAACAATTACTTGTCATCTGGCTTTTAAAAGTAAGTTTGTACTTACTGGACTGTACTCTGCAGACAGAGGCATAGCAGACAGAACAAAGAATAGGGAAAAAATGGAATGTGGTGCTGGGAACTGTTAAATAAGCTGCAAAGTAAAGACTGCTAACAGGTTCTGTTATTTTGAGAGACTAAACAAATTATGTAGACACTAACATCAGACATGATTCTATTGTAAATTCGTATGTTAAACTCAGGAATACTCAGAAATCAGTTTAGTCTGAAACTAATTCCACCTCTTCCAAAGTATTTCTGCCCAATTTCTATGGATTTTTTCCAGCAGAAGAGTGGAATATAAACTAGATATGTATTCTTGTTATTTCAATACACTTGGAGGGTTTTTTTTTTCCTTCTTATACCCACTGCTTTGTCCTAGAAAATGGATCTTAATAGCAGAGTAAAATGAAATCTAAAAATAATGCCTAATTTGATATGAACTGCTACAGTGTTTATAAGTTCAGAGATGTCCACAAGATTTCAGTGGGCCCTAAGTTTACCTGCTTGATAGTTTTAAGGTTAGTATTGGGATAAATTCCTTTTCCAAGGCCTTGTTTCTTCAGTTTCAATATTGAAACCTTTCTTTCATCTTGCATTTAATCTGAGAATCAGAGTTAATGTGGTTTTGCCTGTTCCTTGCCTCTGGGCTTGCTGGATAGAACAGTCCAAATCAGGGTGAATTGCACCCTGGAGCTGGTCCATCAAGAGTTAAGAGCTCTCTGGGAACTTCAGGATAGGAGTAGGCATAAACAATTTGTCTCTTTCTGCCCTCCAAGGAAGGGGGAGGGAAACTTTCTGGCATCCAGATTTTCTCTCTGCACCAGACTTGGCACATCATTTATTTGCCCTCCGTTGATGTTTGAATGGTTTCCTTTGCAGAATGGGTCTGGAAGGCTTTCTTCCCTTCAAAGCTTAGAGTTTGTAAATGCTAATGATTCTTATGTGAGAAAACAGGTTGCTGTGTCCTGCTCCTTCTCCTTCCCAATGTGCCAGTGAGAAAGTAAGCCACTTAGTGTTCTTTGAGTTTGCTTCCTGAAGTTTTTCTTGATAAGGATTTTCCAATCTTAACTCATTTGATTAGCTGCAGTAAGTTCAGCTCCTCATTCTTTTCCTTTCCTTGAGCAGTCACAAAGGAATACAAGCTGTGTGTTGTGGGAAAAGTACACTTTTTCTTTAAAAAAAGCTTTACAGAACAAAGCCACCTTGTAATGTGATTAGAGAAACTCATTCTTAGCTCATTTATTGCACCAATTGACATGAACGGTTCACCAAAGACTTGTGCAAGGTCAAGATGAATATTATGAACTTAGTGTTTGAAAATGTGCAGAAGAACCAAAGGTGTGCAGGGATCCTCAATATTCAGGAAAAAAAACCTTTTGGCATTAAATGCATCTGAATAATATTCTATTGGAATGATACTGTTGGGATGGTTTATTACATAGCTGTAGTTGATAGCTTACATTTTAAGAGTTCAGACAGTACTTTTGCTAAAGGAAAAAAATTGATTTTATTCTTTTTATTTTACATCCAATGTAAAAAGTTTGAGTCTTCCAGACTATTGCATAGGATATGATAAAACAGATCTAAAAGCCTTACTTTCTCAGAAAAACCCACAGGCTAAAACTAGAAATTATTACAAATGCTTTGAAGCTGATGCTCAGTGCTTTTCTCTGAATGATGTAAGAAACAATACCATGCAAGATATGGAAGAATATTAACAGTAATGGGTGAAAGGTAATAAAAAATGTCCAGGTAATTAATTTGGCTCAGCAAATACATGTTTGTATGTGGCCTTTGATCAGTCTCACATGGCCTGGGTGCCAGATGAGCATCTGACATGGTGAGAACCTTGAAGCACTTCCAAAGAACTACTCTAGCTGTGGGTTGGGTGTGAGGAGGCTCTGTTGGGGCCTTGGAGAAGGGGATTTCAAACCCTCTGAGTGTATTTAATCTTGTACTTTTTAACAGAAACCAAATTGATGCAGAAGAGCAATATGTAGGTCAGTATTAATTCCAGGTCAGCCCTCTGGAATTGGTCTTTTAGTTGTTCAGGTTAAGAAGTGTGCAATGGGAGCCAATGTTTAACATCTTGGAAAGTGAGAGCACTTTAAGCCATGGATGTTTCCTCCTTCTTAAAAGGGCCTGAGAGAATAAAGCAAGGTTTCCCAGTACAGTGTATTTCCCATAGAGATAAAAAATCTATAGTAAACACAGAGGCAAAGGTTTAGTAAAACTTAATGGTATCTAAACTTGGCTCACTTTGCTTGATTTCATGTTTCCTCAAACTGATTTATGAGCTAATGGCACAGGGTGTATTAGGATTTTATTTTACTGGATTGGTCTCTCTATTGCACAGTTGGTAAAATGCAAAATGATCATGCAAAGCCCTCTATTTTCAATTCCATACTTTGAGACAACACTCAAAATGTAGTAATTTTGTTCACTGTAAAATGAGAGGGTGTTTTTATGATCCAGTGTAAACATCTAGTAAAATAATTTCAATTCTACCTTCATGTTCATTTGTGTCTTTAAAGGAAGCTTTGATTCATGTTTTGGACAACCAGTCCTGCCAGTAGGTTTGCTAATATATTTAAGAAAATTATGTCAAGAGCTGTGAGAAATTCATGCCACACTTACACAAGATGTGTTAGCATAAGTTATGTAGAATTTGCTAGTAACAAATAGCTTGAATAAACCCAGTTATTTACAGCATGTTTATGAACTTGTTTCACACTATTTACTCTTCCAAGAAGTGGAATATTAACTCAATTAGGCCTTACCAGAAGTAGATGATATAAATTCAAAACAGACAAAGCCCCAAATTTGTGGTGAAGCTTATTGTTATAGATTCAAAATAAACTTTCGGCAACAATGCAGTAAATCAGTGAACACTTGCCAGTTCCTTCCTGCCTGAAAATTGGAAAGCAAAAATCTCACACAATAGGGAGCAATATTTTTATTAATATTAAAATGTTACAGATTCTCTGGAACTAAATTTTGCAAAAGTAGCAAATATGTGAGCAGCTGTGTGTGAGCACTCAAAGCACGTATCAATGTTAGACCTGGAATCTGGGGCTGTTGATTCTGAGTCCTGAGAGGTTTGTTCCATTCTTAATTCTTTATCTAAAACATTTCTAAAGAATAGCTATACATTAGAAAATTCCATTTGTGTAGGGGGGAGCGGATTGGTGCATTTTTGTTGAGTGGATTTTTTTAAATTCTGCAGTGGTAAATGGAAGAAGAGGGATGTGCATTTTTTTTTCTTGTGGATAACCTGATTTAGAAAATAATCTGTCTAAACACTTGTTATTATTTGTTCAATCTCCTACTTTCATCTCATGCCATCTTTCCAGGTTATGATAACCATAAAAGTAGGAGAACCACATTTAATCTGCAGAACAGGGAACAGAGCATGATAAGCAAAAATAGCCTAATAATTGACTGAGATTAGCTTAATGTGTGATTTATTTCTTTATTTTGTATGTCAGAAGGTAATGGAACGTTCTTGTGATATCTGTGAAAAGATGAGTTCTTTATTGTCGATACAAAATTCTATATTGTAGATATCAATATTGTAATATTTGTGATATCTTGGACTTCTCAAAGGTACTTGTTTTGGAAGACTTCCATTTAATTTTATTTTCCCAAAATCAAGAGAACAGTTTTAAACATAAAACTTGAACCCTTTCAGCAGTAACTTTTTTATCTTTACTTTCTATCAATGTTCATAGTCAGGTCTGACTATTGGGTAATGTCCCAAGTGAATGAATTTGGGTTGGGTTTAGATTTAATAAACAATTTTGCTTCTGCAGAAAGACCCATCACTGTCTGAATCCAGGTGTGGATTGCCGTGCTATTTCAAGATGTGTTGTAGGAATCTCTTAGACTGCTTTAAAAGGAATGCCAGTCTTGAGGCAGAGATTGCTTTGGAGAAAGGCTTGGCTCTTGTATCAATTCCAACAGGTAGCTAAGCCTCTCTGATCCTGATTCCTGCCTGCACAGAGATGATAATTCTTCCTTTCCTCCCTGCCTACAGTCAGCTCTTTGAAGAAAAGAACAAGAGAGCATTATCTGAAGGGAATAGAGCAGAAGATAAGAGTGTTTGTAATACAGATGCTACAAAAATATAGCTTGTGGTATACTTGTACATAGCAATAAGTTGTAATAAGTTGATGTGCAAAAGAGAAAGTCTTGCAACATGAAAGAAATGTAACACTATGCTTTCTCTTAGTCCCAAACTCATTTCATAGCTGTGCTCTGGAGGCTTACCTTATAAAGAGTACATTTTGCAAGAGGTTAATTATTTAAATATTATGTAGAAAATTATTATCTAAGAATTAAGGCTCTGCAATAAAGTATTTTAGGTTGCTTAAAAATTCATCAAATCTTCAGTTGGGATATATATATCTTCTTAAATAACTTGTTCAAATCTCATTAAGATGAACAAGAAGTACAAAAGAAGCACTCTTGGGGAAAAAAATGGACATGATTTTAAGGGAATATATTGAGTGAAAATTACCTTCTAGCTTTAAACCTAGAGTCTAGAGAGTCAGAAATTGCTTTTCACTGTAAATAACTCTGGTAAATGAAACTAAAATTTTTATTAAGATTGATGCGATGGTCATCCTGTAAAAACAGGATTACACTTATGGTATAAATAAGAAAAAGACTTTACAGTGTGCATGGGGAAAATTAATTTGAAGAGCTGTCTTTGGGCATCAGATGCTGGCCCACATTTATGGCAGGGTAATGTTTGCTGTAGTCATGGTCTGTTGGTTGTGGCGGGTGGAGGAGTGACTTCAGCCAGGCACAAAGCACAAGTGGGGTTTAAAAAGTTTTCAAAAGAGAAGCAGAAAGGTGTGAAAAAAGGTAACCCTTCCCCTCTTCCCTTCATTGTTCAACAGATGGAATAACAGCCTCAAATTAAACAGAACAGCAAAACACCAAACCCTGAAATAAAGCCCTTGTCATCAGTGGTGATTAATTATTTCTGTCTTTAAATATACCCTGTAAAACACAGTGCTTGATTTCCTAAAAGCTGCAGTGTCTTAATGGTAGATTCATGTGCAGTATATTTTCTTTAGCAATAAAAGACATCGTGGAAATAACCCTTCTCCTGCTGCTGAGGGGAGCAGGGAGCCTGCTTGCTTGTTCCTTGGATTATCCCAGTTCTAGAGAGACTTGGACTCTTATGGATGGTTTTGTTCTAGCCTCTGATTTAATGGCTTGATCCATGAAAGAGCTTTTAGATGTTTCATGGTTCTGTATGCCACATTACCTATTCAATCTTCAGCTACTGTGGTGGTATCAAAATTTCAGCTTAGTATTTTTTCATTTGTTTGTGGGGTTTTTTTGGGTTTGTTGTTACACAGGAATACTTGAAAACTCAGAATCTGTTCTTTTATACAAGAAATGTACTGTCCTTACAAATTCCATATCTCTCTTTTCAAAATTGAATTAAAAATAAACCTTTTCTTTTTTATAGATTGCTTCTGATTAGAAGTTATCAAATACTGCTCATTTTGAGTATGTTACTTCCTAAGTTATCTCAATAACTGACTTTGAATGCATCATTATGTTTATCAAGAATTCTCTGAGAATTAATTTCCGTTTATTTGTAGATTCTTTGCAATCATTATTGATTTAGATTTCCTTACTGGAATGAGAAGGACAATGAATTTGGCCCCCAATTTTATGTTTGGTTTGCATTACGCTGTTCAAGAAGAAAAAGTTTATCACTTAATCAGAGCGGCTTCATAAACTTAGCAGTTTAGTGATATTGCAAAAATTGTCTTAAATGGTGTTGCAAATGCTCCTTCAGACATGTTCTTTCCAGACTCAATAATTAAAATGTAAATTATGTACCTTTATTGAAAAGAAACCTGCTGCCTTCTCTAATGACAATTTGTGTTACGGAATCACACCTTTAACAATAGATCATCTCAGTCTGACTGCAGGTCAGAAGTAACCTTTGTAATCAAGAATTCTCAGAAGATGCAACTCAGTCATTAAATCTGTGCTCTGTGGCAGGTCACCAGAGTGGGTAGTGTCCCCTAGCTTAATGAAATATTAAATCAGTAGCTGAACTTTTGACCCATCTTTGCAATAAAGTATACTGAAACCATTTTACAATGAACTTCTGGTGTAGGCATGATGCTTGTTTTCTTTCTGCAGCAGACACAATGTGGGGGGGTTATTTCCTTTTTTTTTTTTTTTTAAGTGGAGTGCATGTCAGTTCAAATTTTATTTCTTCAGAAACATAATTTGTAATATGGGCTGGACTCCGAGTGACAATGGAGTAACCAGCACTCTAAAAACCTCTTAATGTTTCAGATGAAAAATTGCAAAATGTTCTCTGTCCTGACCAACAGACTATTTCTAGGTCCCTCCCTATTGCCAAGTCCAAACTAACAGTGGGGGAAAGGAAATTTCTGAAAATCTTGTGGATCCTTCCCAGCTCAGGATATTAAAAATAAACCCCCAATATTAGGGTTATAATTGTATCACTTTTCCAGGCTACTAAGATTTGAAGTTATGTTGTGCACATGGGTAGAATAGGCTCAAAATGCTATTACAGCAGTCTTTCACTTAGGTTTTTTTGTGTTTAGGCTCTTCAAAAGTGGTTTCCAGAGAACTCTTTGGAAATGAAATTACTTTCTTGCTTCATACTGTGTATCCTGCTGTGGTGCTGATAGTTGCAGTCAAGCACCATGATTTTAAATATCATGGACCATTGAAACATAACTTTTTCTCATTTGAATTATATATTATAAACATATTATATTGATGGTAGCAGACTTCTCAGGTGGGTTATGATAATTATTCATGAGACAGGAGCAGTGAAGGCTGTCTTGTTGGTCACAAGTAATGCACTGTTGGTCATGCAACAGCTCTACTTTCAGCAACCAAGTACCAACCTTCCTGGAGGACTTGCTAGAGTAATTAAAAATTTGGGGGGGGAGGGAGGAAGTGACAAAACTTTTGACTGATTGGCTTTGTTTGTTTAGTGTTAAAGTGATTTTGATGCATTTCAGTTGGTCTTGGTGCATGTACATCTTGGATACTAGAGCAAACTTGGGAAAAGAATACTCATTTAACCTTTTTTGATGTACAATTTTCATTATTTATAAGGAAGAATAGGAAATCTAAGTATTCAGTGTTTGGTTTCAGCTGAAACATGCTTTGAGGATGCTAGTTTGTATTCACAAAGGAAATTTTTTGTGTGCATCTCAGAGAAAGTTTATTTTAGTCTGCCCTTGACAAATTAATGTTTGTTTGAAAGGAAAGATTCTTGCAGGAAGTTAGTGGCTCTACAAATAATGAGTTTGGAAACAAATGAAACCTCTCTAGACTTGAGGCCTTATTGTTTTTTTACTGACTCAAAGAGGGGGGAGAAATGTCTAGGAAACATAGCTGTTCCTTGGCTTTGAAAGAGCCAAATAATCATCTAGCATTATGAGTAACTCAAAAGCTGCTCAGTAGTTTCATATTACATTTTAAACATAGGTTGATGCTAGGAATTTCAAAAGCTACATGAATCGTTATTGCCTTCATTTTTCTTTCCCAAACTTTTAAACCCTGAATTTTAGTTCATTTTTTAATAATATAAACATTTGGATTTATTAAAACATCTAACTTCATCCCTTGTAATCTAGTGATCACAAAAGGATCTTTGGTTATGCTTAATTTAGGACTTCACTTGATGTATGCACAGCTTAAAATTAAATTCAAGAAAACTATTCCTTTTAATTAAAATAATGGTGTTTTTGGCTGGTTTTAGGGACTTATTCTTCTTCCTACTGCAGCTTTAATATTTATATATATAGATATGGACATTTCATGCATATGATGTAACACCTTGTGTGTGTTACATATACTTAGTTTAGTTTGGGACTTATACAAATAATGCAAAGATAAAAGCTGTGTACATGGTTTCCAGTAATTTAATCTGTATTAGAATTTCTTCATAACTTTCCAAAATTTAGTTACTGACTACACTATTTCTGGGTATAGTGATGGCAAAACATGATCAATTATGCATTTTTGTCCTGTTGAGGGTAGGATATGTATTAAATCAGAACAGATATTCAGTAAAACACTTTTGAAGTGAACAGAGGAAATATTATCTGTCTAAATCTGGTGAGGTTTTTTTTTGTATGTTTTGGTGAATTTGGGGTTTTTTGGTGTTTGTTCTTTGCCCCTTTTCTTTAAAAATGTCCCGTTTGGACAACAGTGAGTTTTTCAAGTTGTGTTCAAAGTCTTGTATGTAAGTCTGTGCCTTTGGGGTAATGAGCAAGGCATGACTTATTTCTAGAAATTTGGTCTCTGAACCATGTCCTGGAGGGCTAAAATAGTCAGATGAAAATGTTGATTTTTATCAGCCTCTCCATTGCCTGATGTTTCAATTACAGCAAGTCTTAGCTTAGCACTCTGACTCCTGTCAGACTTCATCTGTATTATTTTTGTAAGCCTGCCAACAATTTCCAATTCTGCTCGCTCTTAAACTTCAACCCAAAAAAGCATGGCCCCAAACCTATGCAAGCCTTGCTGCACAGCCAGTGAAGAACTAATTACAGCTGACTCTGTTCATTGATGTTCAGTGTGATTGGGCATGAGAAATAGCCTCTGTGGGCATCACTGGGGTCTGTACATGTGGGCATGCTGAAATGGGGTGACTTCCGTCACTCTGCATGTGTCACATGTTGTACTACTTCCCCAAATTAAATTCAGTGTCTGCGGAGCAGAAGTATGAAACTAGCTTAATTTGGGTTTTAGATTTTTTAAAAAAATTATTAATTTAATAGCTATTTTAAATGTTACTCTTAATTTTAAAATATATTGCCTATAGAGAGTTAGAAACCCCACTGTGGACAGTTTCCTGGAATTTTCTGGATTGACAGCCCTTGTGTGTTGTCAGACTTCTCTTGAACTACATCTTGTCAAGGGGAAGGATTACACTGTGGTTTGAACTGTGCTTTCCAGATGATTTAGCTAGAAGCTCTGGGCTTTTCAGCTCTATGTAGGAGGTCTGTGTGCAAAGGAAAAGAAAAAAATTGTCATTTTGGATAAGGTTTTACAAAGCTGTTCTGAAGTATTAGTTCAGAACTTGATGCCTTATACATCCAAACCTATCCCCAACTGTGTCCTCTGAAATAGCAGCAAAATGATGGGTGGGGCTGTCCAACATGCAGTTTTAAAGAAAACATATTTAAACAAGTGTTCTTTCATACACCAGGGCTGGGTTAACACTGGTTCATGAAAGCTGTAAAAGGTATGTGAGAAACCAAGGTAAAATAGTATCCTAGAAATACCAATGGTGCAGCAAACAGATCATACCCCTTGACTGAGCAAGCTCAGTCAGCTATTGCTCATTATTTACTGATAACTCCAGTTGCTATTGTGTCTGAAGGAACAGTTTGGAAAGCTCATCTCTTAGGTGGGAATAGTGGCGGAACTTCTAGAAGAGAGATAAAATCTCTTAAGTAATTCAGACTCAGACTTTTTCCTGTCTGTGTATGTGATAGTAAGCTACAGCTCATTGCTCAGCAATTTTTAGGTTCCATCTTAAAGTATTCTAACTCATTACTCATTGTTTTTTCTCTTAAATATTTTCATGTATTTCTATGCATGTAGATGGACACAGATAATAATTTGTATTCTGTTTTTTTTTTTAATCTTGGTATCTTGTCTGTGTATTAGCAAGGTAATCTTCAGTTGTCCTTATTTTAATTTAGTCTGACTTGTTTTGCTCTGTTCTTCCAGAAGTGCATTGCCTGATACTACATTCAAATGTGAGACTGATGGATGATTTTGGTGCCAGGCAGCTTGCAGGCTATGGTCAGCAACCTCTTGGTTACTATACCCCCTTCTGGGTAGTCAGGACATGGTGTGACAATACCCAAGTGAAGTGGCCAGGATGAGATGACAGTTGTGTGACTATAGTGGGTCCTCATGTTGTGGTACCTCTTGGAACTGGGAGCTGGATGAAAATACTGCAACTGTTTGTCATGTTTGCAGACTGTCCTGTGGTGACTGCTTTAATTCATAACTTTACCAGAGTTCTCCTGTCCTTAAGTATCTGTCTAAACTAATTTTCCAGCTCCAGCTTGTACTTACATGCTCTGGATTTCAGATGTAGATGTTGTAAGTATCTGTAATGATTTGATTTCTAATGTCAGACCTGTAAAGGGTCTATGATTATTTGTGTTTTTATAATTATTCTATAACCCCCTAACATAAATATTTAGACTCTATTTCAGAGTCCACTGACATTTTTATATCTCTGCATTTAATCTAAACAGGTGCTTTCTTTGTTAGTACTTGAGGTTGTAAAGAAAATGCAAGTTCACAAATAGGAGTAGAGCTTATTCTTCTGCACTGTCAGAGTCTGCCTGCAGACCTAGGGGTGGTACATGGACCAGAAGACAGGGACTTACTGAGGTGCTTCTGAGGTTCTTCCCTGGTTATAAATGACTGAAAGGACTCCCACCCACCTGTTCATGATATTTAACATCTCCAGATGAATCCTTCACATTGTTGTGATGCAGGGAGCAATCTTATGGAAGGAAATACAAAAATCAAGTTTTGGGGATGTCCTAGGGTGACTGTTATCCCCATTTTTGTGTGTGTAATTTATGCTGGATATTGTGTTCTGTGCCTTTAAGACTGGCAGAGTGAAGGTTTTGTTTTGGGCCTCTTATCAGCCACTCGGTTGGACATACAGATAGCACCAGTACACAGTGCTGCTTTTTTTGCTTTTTGCCCTGCTTTTTGCCTTTGCTCTTGCTTCTGCTTCGCTTCTGCTTTGCTTGCTCTTGCTTTTTTTTTTTCCTCTTCTCATTAGTTAATTTAGCCAAACAGTCCAAATTCCTTCCTGGACTGTTTCCCCCCCCCCCCCCCCCGGTTTGGACCTGCTGAACCCGGGGGATTTTGGAAACACCGAGAGTTTACACCCTGTGACTGCAGCAGCTGCCCAGCGCTAGAGGGACTGATAACAGTGACCACCCCCAGGAGAGACTTTCTGAATTTGTCATCTTTTTCAGAGCGGTGAAAGAGTGGTGTCATCCAGTATTGTTCATTGTTTGTGCTGGGGGGTGTTGTGCTTGTCAAATAAACAGGTTCTTTCCACTTTTCTCCGAGGAATTCTTCCTGAACCGGTTGGGGGAGGGGCTGTGTGGGTTTGTTTTTTGGAGAAGCCCTTTTTGGGGATTCTCTACCAAATTTGCCCTAAACCAGGACAGGGGGCATGCGGTGCATCTCCCTGTGCAACTTTTTTCCATGTGTTCTTTGCTGTCCCTTTGGTTTTTGCCATTTTTCTCTAACTTTCTCCCAGTATTTTAACCTCCTCACTGAATACAGGAATGGAAGCTTTATCATTTTCAGAGGAGAAAGTGAGCCATTGAGTCATTAAAAAAAAAAGTGCTTTTTGCCAGACTTCAGGTGCAGTTATTTCCTACAGATGGCTCTCAAATTAAATTTTTTTTAATGCTGGCAGACAGATTTCTTTCTGAATCATCCAAAAGAAATCTTATATCTGGAATTATTTTTTCTGCTTCCTAGGTCTTTATTCTCTCATTCCCTGCCAGTAAAAACATTTGGGATAATGATTATTGTGATAATGTCATACAGACCTTAGTAGGCCTCTGCTCTCATTTTGTCTTTCAGGATGGAGAAGGAAAAGCCAAAGAAAAGAGCTTTCCCCTTAATGAGTTTCCTTTTGTGTTGCTGTTTTGTACATCAGCTATACTTGATACCTCATTCTAGCATTGAATTGTGTCTGATGTCAATGGGGTGCTGTACAATCTGCCAGTTCAGATAAATGATCCAGGTCTGTCAAGGAGTATTCTCTTCAAAGACTTTATTCTGTCAGCGTAGCATTTAAACAAACTTCTCTCGGCTTTGGAAAATTTAGTAACAGTCTTCAAGTGGAAAGTCACTGTGTGGTTTAGTATTTTTTGTGGAGCAGAGTATTTAGAAATTAATTTTCTACCTCATACCATACTGCTGTTCTTATGTGTAAATTTATTTCTGCCACTAGAAGTATTTTCTTTTTTAGTTCTTTTCCCCCCTCAAAAACTCATGAAAGATTGCGTTAGGTGGTTTTGAAGACATTCATCCCATGAATAAGGCTTGGCTTGGTCAAAGTTTCACCAGAAGTTGAAACCTTGGAAAAGATGTGTGAGGGGACAATGAGGTCTGAATAGCAAGTGTTCATGTAAAAGGGCTGTTCATGGTAGTAGGAGGTTGGTACACAAGTATTTAATGTGTTCTACTTTGATGTCCTCAGTGCCATGGTAGAAAGAATAACACTTCTCTCTCCAGCAGTTTCATAATTTTACATTGAAACAGTGGATGCATGCTGAAGGTTTTTTATTAATAAAATTTAGTAATGCAAAAATAAATGTTATAAAATGTGGGCTAGGATTTTAGCATGACAACTAAACCTGCTGCACCTAAATTTAGAAAAAAATCCACAAAACACTGTGGCTTAGCCTTTTTGCCTCTGCACTTGCCACCTGTAACAGATTATTTCTAGTCTTGCCTGAAACACTTTAAGATTGCTTTATTTGTTAAAAACTGGCAATGTGCTAAAGCAGTCCTTTCTGTTAAGTGTGCCATTAATTGCTACCTTACATTAATTAAAGTAAATGCAATCATGAGGGCAAGCTGGCAGTGTTAAAGTTAATGACCCAAGACATTATTACTTAGCACAACTTCGAAGTTCATTCAGGCGATTTGGAGCTGTAGAAATTAGATTGAGCTATGTGGACATAAAATTCTAAAAGCAACGATTTTAGCCTTTGTGTGAAACTCCTGATGGATTTCATGTTAGCTTGAATGAATTAAGGGCAGCGATAATTGCCCAATACTGGTCTTTTTGCAAAAACTTGAATTTGAAAGAATGTAAGTGCTCAGACTTTACCTAAACATGTGAAGTTTGTGTGCTGTTAAAGGCAAATGCACTGAAGTACACCTTGTGTTAAATGCTGCATCACCTTTAGGAAGCCACTGTCCTCACCTGAGATGTCAGCAGCAAATTTAATATAAGACAAAATATGTGAGCTAATATCAAAAAGGGGAGGGAGAAGTAATAAAGATGTGGTTGTAGATGGTATAGGCCTGAATTAAAGCTTATTTGAAAGAATGTGTTCTAAATCTTCATTTACTTCAGGCTTCGGCACTCCTCTCAGTTTTACCAGTCTGAGCTCCACTTTGAATCACATTTGAATTCACATTTTCTAGTCTGTTTCACAATTTCCTGCAGATGACTTTAGATTATTAGAACACAACTCTTTGAAACAGTGGAGTGATGCAATGGAGACTGCAGAATCTGTCTGGTTCATTTATGATCAAGTTGTGTGCCCTGAGCTGGTGTGTGAGGTCCTGCTCACTTTGGTGTCTCAGTTCACTTTCCTCAGTGAGAAGCACCAAATCCGATCTTTGTTAGTAAAGTAACCTTGAAAAAAATCTATGCTTCAAATTTCTGCACTTAATGTTTAAATGACGTCGAGGGAGATAAAAAGGCTTATGCTGACAGAGGTGTGTAAGGATTAATTTACATTGTTCTCATGTTTTACAAATTCTTCTTTTATTAAAGAGAGAAAAACTAATTGTGAGCATTTATTTATGAAGGAAGGAATGGGGAATTGAACTAATAGATTGTAAGAATTCTTATGCTAACATTTAAATATTGACTCAAAACTCATAATCTGAGTCTGATTTCCTTTGTTCTTAATAAATTATTAAGGATTAAAAGGAGAACCAACAACATGACTATCCTATGGAAAAGAAGTGAGCAGAACCTCTTATCTGATGGTTTTATGACAAGCCATTGCTGTCCCAACCCTAGAACATGTTAGACATTTCCTGTAGGAGCAGCACACTTACACCCAGTATCTCCCCCGTGTTGTAGGAACATCACAGCACCTGTGGTGAGAATTCTGAATAATTATAATGCAATCTTCTGTGGTAGTTGGTACTGGAAAATAACTTTGGAGGGGGACAAAATTGTCCTTTTCTTCAAAATTACGGCTAGATATCTCTTTCATGACTATTCTGGGTATGTTTACAGTGTTGCTACAAGATTTGCCTGGGCTTTTATTGTGTCTTCTGTAGGCTGTAATTCTTTTTCAAGGCTGCTCTCTCCAAGGATCTATTACTTTCAAACTGTCTATCTTGGCTTAAACATTTTTTTAAGGTTCAAATATCTATCAGAGAGCAGAATAACTCAATGTGACACATTTGCCCAAAGCACTCAGCAAGAAATCCTGTGAATGATTATACATGTCTTGCAACTTCTTCAGGAAGCAATGAGGGAAATAAGTGAATCCTTGCTGAGGACACATTGCTCAGACTTCCTGCCAGCAAATGAAAAATCTGACGTATGCAGCACATAAAGCTCTACTGAAATGACAGCCACCTGATGAGCTGCAGTGTGGTGAATAGCTACCGCATTAGAGATGCTGGAGGGAGAAGGCACCAGGAATGCCAAAATATACTTACTTACAGCAAGAGTGGGCAGTGGAGGGAGGGAAGTTGTAAGAAGAAATGAGGCTGTGTTGTCAGAGCATGAACTGGACAAAGCTTTGGTGGTCTTCAGCCTGCATTTCTTTGCAACTGTAACGCTGCAGTAAAACATTTGTGCAGTTCAGGGGTCTAAATATAGACATGTTCATGGTGAGATTGATTTCACAGGGTGCTGCAGATGTCTAAACAAAGCATCTGGAAGACTGAAGCCATTCTAAAGGGGTTTGTTCTTTTTCTGGTAAATGCACAAAGCAAGGAATGTGAAGAACCACAACTTTGTTCTGATGAATGTGCCAATAAAGAAAGGATTTTCACTGCTGCTCTGTGGATCAAAAGACATTTTCTTAAAGTTCAGAAATTTCTGTCATGCTTTGGGAATGGATGAATGCCAGGGAGTGTTCTTACATTCTATTTTCCCTGATATGTTTCCCAGAAAATAGAATAATGTGACCAATACAATCTTGCTATCTGAGTTAAAAAAACAAACCAAAAACTCAAACCCACAAAATAGTACAAAATAGCTCAAATATAATGATGTATTAGTGTAATAGTTCCATTTGGTTTTGATACTTGATAGTCTTACAGACAAAACATATGTTTTTTCCAGCATATAATAATGGGCCTCTGATTTTTGGGTGGAGTTAAGTGTGTCCTCAGAAGCAATGCTGATGATCTAGTACAACAAGTGTTTAAATCTGTGCCTGATATATGTAGTTTTGTGCTGAAGCCTCACTAGTTAATGCTAAGCATCTCAGAAAGTAAACAGAATTTTAGAAATACCAGCTCTATTTACTGTGGCTGTGTGCTGATTTGAGTGCAGTGGTAGTGGTGGTGCAGCTGTGTTTGTAGCACAAGGTGCCCCAATGAGAAACAGAAATCTGCTGGGTCTATTTCTGCTTCACATGTTCCAGCCATAGCTCCAGAGCTGCTCACTCTGCATGGCTGAAGGACTTGCTGTGATACCCTAAATACAGCCTGCAAGAATTAGGGAGTTGTAGGTGTGGGGTTTAGTCTTCTAAATCTTGTTGTTTGTTTATTTTACTTTGTAGTATGTGCGTGTCTGCAATATGGAAATAGATTACTGTTATCCAAAAAGTAAGGTGTCAAACACCTGCCTTTCTATTTAAGTTATCTGAGGCATGTCTCCTTTTCTTTCTGTTTATGCCTTTCCAGTCACAGAAATTCCAGATTAGTAGGTTTTATGAGAGCTGTGTGCAGTTTGTTTCAAGCAATGTGGTTAATTGAAATGTCTGGGGACATCAAGCCATTTTGTGCAAAAACTGGTATAATTTCTTAGTAATATGTATAAGTGAAGAAATTTAGTTCTACTTTTTCAATGAATTTCTAATTTCCTCCTTTCTACACTGAGAACCCTGTCTGTCTCTCTTTCCTACCCTGCATTTGAATTCTTAAAATTCAAAGCAAATTTCTCAAATTTCGTCTGGACAGAAGTGTTAACAAAACAGTGTTTAAAAAAAAAAACAAACAAAAACCCACAAAAAAACTCCACCAAAACAAAACACCCAGAAATCAAGGTAATATACCCCTCACAACCTGCCCATGTCAAGAAACCTTAGAGAAGATAATACAATAATATTATGGTGGTACTTTAAGGGAAAGAAAAAACAGAAATAAACAAAACACACCAAACTAAAAGAAAAACAACAAACAAAACAAAATCTGCCAAAACCCAAATAAAACCCAACAGAATATATTGGAATACTTAATTTCTCTGTTAGACATTACACTGTTATTTTACGATGTTTAGTGAATTTAAATCTGGTTTACATTGCCATATTTACAAACTTTTCAATGAAGAATTCTAAAATTTTTTTTTCAATGTCTGGGGGATAATGTTATCAGTGAATTGCCAGTTTTCAATGCTAACTGTCCTGGCCTCAGGCATTTAAACAGATATTTTAGAGACACTGTCACAGTTCAGAAGGTAATGACAGCCTGTATTTGAGACTTAACAGTCAGTGATGCTGGTTGAAGATATACAGCTAATTTGCATTGGTATTCAGGATCCTCTTGGTGCCCAAATCTGCATCTATTCAGATGAATCCCCTACAAACTGAAATACTAGGATAGCATGGCAGAGAATTACTTTGTGCATAAATATTTTAACAGCTTTGTTTTTATGACCATATTACTCATGACTTGTACGCTAACAGAACAGTAGGAAGACTTATGCTGCAAGTTAAGACTGTATAATGTGGAATTTGCATTGTGTGTATTTGCTAAGAAAGAAAATGTGCTGCACTTCTCTTGCTTCCCTCTATGAACTAATATGTATTAAAATACAGGATTATGCTGGGGTCTTCTATGTGTGAAGAGAGCACCACAATCCCCATGCAAAACAGCATTTTAATGTGTGTTTCAAGTTTTAATAGGAGTGCCAGAGCTCTAAAGATAATTAACCAAGTATTTGAGAGTTATAAACCTCTTAGGTTTTAATATAGAAATGTATATAATTCAAATCATTCACTATTCAATTATTAAAGGAGGCAAACAGTACTGACTAGAGTTTGGAATGATGTCTCTTCTAAATTGCTGAGGCATTCCTTAGCCAAGTAAAATAATAAATTATATTAATTGTTCATCTGCTGATTTCTTGAATTGAAAAAACAGGGAAATTCATTATTGTTCTAATTAATGTTGGCCTTTTTTAACATGATAACTAGGATAACATCACATAGGAGACATAGATCTAGCTGATAATAACGCTGTTAACCATTGGTCCTAATTTTCAAAAACTTGTCATCACTTTCTATGTTTCCTGATCCTTTCTGAGTAGGGGAGCATTCTTTTTCAAAGCAACTGAGCAAGTTTGTGCTCTGTCACAAAGTTTCTGACTGTAAATTAGGAGACAGTCCTTGTTACTGGGGCATGAACTCAAGTAATGCCTAAGTTAGTTTGGTTAATAACGAAGCAGTGTAAACTCTCAGAAGATCTCCAAGTTCAGGTATTATTTTTATGTTCAAAGAAGGAAAGATAGCCAAGACTAGCCCTATTTAACCTGTGCTTTCAAGGCTCTGTGTGAGTGAACCTGATTCTTGATTCTGTAGCATTTTATCAAGAGCCTTTCCGGGGAATTAACTGTAACTCCACCAGTAGGTTGCACCTTGTCTTTAAAAAAGACTGCTGGTGGTTTTAAAGTGACAGCTCTTGTCTTCACATCTTAACAAATATGAGGATGAAAGAGCTGACTTGCAAAATACTTGTTGCAAATTTAGAAAGATGCTGAGAATTAAATGGATTATGATATTGTATTAATATTTATAAGCAGTTTTAGAAGTTAAATATTCAGTTGTGTAAGAGGCTTTTCTACAACATGGTATGTCATGTTTAAATATATAGGTTTTCATATCGAGAAACCTGTTCTGGTTTTTTTTCTCCTCACTGTGGTTTGATCTTTAACAGATCAGAACAACACTAGTAGCTTTATGGGCTTTGATGTCAGCTTAATTATCAGATTTTAGTATGCAATCTACTCCTTTAATTAACTCAGCATACAGAAAACTTTGAGTTCTGTTTTGTGTTATGCTGCCCTAGAAAATGGGTTGTATTGGTTGGCTGGGTGAGGTAGGCTTTCTGCTCCTTTTCAAATAAGTTGGCTGGAGGAGCCAAGTTAGCTCTTTGAATGACTTTATTCTTGTAAGGCATGCAGTATTTCCAGTTGAAGCATAGGTGAAGGTCTGCTGAATTATGCTGCCCTTGCTCCATGTAGCCCTATATTATGATTTCTAAGGGAGTGCTAAGGTAATTTATGAAGAACTTAGGAACTGAGCTGAATCACTCCCTGTGTGCTTTTATTGAATAGCCTATAGCATTCTTTTTGCTGGAACTCTACGGAATAATTTCCAGTGCTTTTTCAACTCTTTAGATTTTCCTATTTTCTGTTCTTTGGCCATTTAATGTCCTCTAATTGACTCTGAAAAAAATCACAACTTCTTTCCTATTTTGAAACACTTTTATCTGTAACTCTTTAGCTTATCTATATGTTCATAATCTTCAGAGGAAAGAGTTCCTGAATTGCTTCTTGTGGGAACTCAGCACATCACTCCTAATGTCCGGAGCTACCGAGAGAGCCCCTGGGGGGGCTCGGGGGGCTTTGGAATGTTGTCAAAAGCACTTGGTGGCTTGATTTTGATCCATCTAGGGATGTGCCACCTGTGTATGAGGAGATGGAACCTGTGGGAATTATCTGGGTGCTAATGGTGAAGGGAAAAACAAAGTTATAGGGTAAATTATAGATTTTGGGGTGTTGTACAGGGGGGTTATGGAGACAAGATGGAGGAAACAGGGCAGGTCACAAGACTCTTCCTCCTTCTTCTTGTCATCCATCTTCTGGTGTTGTGTTGGCACTTGGGGATTGGTCTGGGGTAAGAATGTATCCGGTGACGAGGGTGATAGGTATTGGGGATAAAAGGTAAATATGATATCCGTAGTTTTTGATATAAAAGATGTGCCCGCCTTGGGGGAAGGTCAGAGTGCCTTTGGCTGCTGTGCTGGTCAGATCCCAGTCGGGCAGAGAAGGGACTTTGTAGATAAGATATAATAAACAATTCTGAAGACCGAAAAACCCTGGAGTCCAGACTCATCTTTTGAGACACAGCCTGCCAGAACCATCCTAAGTGTGTGTGGGGACAGAGACAAACAGCCGGACTCCACAGCTTCTTATGGAATGACTTAGTCAAAATTTGTAATTAAATTCTTAATTCACTTGAGAATGATGTTAAGAAAAGATGAGTTGCTGTGTCTTCAGGTCGAGTGTGCACTCCAAACTTTATGTAACTTCAGTTTATTTCATTACTGCAGCTGTACAATACAGATATCTGTGCAGGAACAGAAAACCCTCACTGGGAGGAGTTGATGGCTTTAGTCTCACCCATACTGTCTTTTCTCTCTGAAGTACTGCTTGAAGGTCACTGTGAGGTAGTCAATAATTAATAACAGCAGTGTGCCAGGAAACTAGACCTGATTACCCTTGATGTACCTTCTACATCAATGTTCCCGATTCCCAGGATATGCTGGGGGGGGGGGGGGGGTTGAAGGAGCTCTTCTCTGACTACTTTTTACTCATTTTATTTCTGAGAATTTCTAGAATCTAGCCCTGGCAGCCCTGTATTGAAATTATGCTGCTTGAGACTAGGAAGGAAGCAATCAAAGCCTCCACCTCAGATTTTGGACTACTGCTTTCTCTCAGTCTCTCTTCAAACATTCTTGTCAATCCTATACAGCACTTGTCAATCCTATACAGCAATCTGAAGATTAACTTCCATGAAAGTACAGATTAAACTCTTAGTCTCAAAACTTTCAGTATTTCTGGAGATATACACTAAGAACAACCACCAAGATTCGAAGTACCTCAAATAAAAATATGTGGGGGAAACTACAAAGGACTGTGAAACTGGTGCAGCACAATTTGTCTATTTACACACTATTTGATCAAGCAAGAAAATAAATTGAGGGGGGAATTAGATATTATACAGACTATAAGTAATTACTTCAATTTTAAAACGTTTCTAGTAACCTTTCCCTGCTACTTCACAACTGTATATTCACATTTTAGCTCACAACATTTGCACTCAGTTCCTGCCTTATTTGGAAATAAAACAAACCACCTCCTCAGAATTTTTGATAGAAAACAATTGGATTTCTCATGAATTTGAAGTCTCTGTCAGTATTGCTGCTGCATGCACTTGAGAATTTTCAGATTACCTTGCAAAAGGTAGCAAGTGACAGACAACAAGAAGTTCCCAAGTATCCGTGCTGTGCCACAAATTTTTCATACTTGCACCTGCATGGTTTTGTACAATGTCCTCATCAAATATGTGACTTTCAAAAGTTAATAGGTATTAAAAATATAATAGGTATTGTGTGTAAAAGCCTAATCAATGTAATAAATGTGGACTAGAAATTGGTTTAAATAATCTCCACTTGGATTCTTGGACAATTGCCACTAATTTCCTTTGGTAGAGAATGTCACAGTTCTCTCTCTGTTTATTTCTACTCACACATTTTCATTCTCAACAGTTGAGAACAATATGAATTAGTACACAAGAAAAAAAAAAAACACTGGAAAACATTTTTTAGTGCTTTTTTGGTTATCCTGTATTCCTGTACTTCCAAGCTCTTTAATTTAACAGGGGAGGGGGTTTTGAAACATGTTTTTTCATGTCATCCCTAGCTTTTATAATCCTTTGTGTGATTGTTGGAGTCTGAATTAAGATTTTTCACTTTCAATATGGTAACAGAAAAATTTTGAGTCAAATATTTATAAGTTTATTGCTCAGTACTCCAGAGCCTACATCTGAATACAATGCCACATAAATTTCAGAATCCTGACCTGGGTGCTTGAAAGATGGAAGAATGTTGGGAAGATTTAATAATCAATTTCTCATCATGTTTTTTTTGTTTTTTAAGCATCTTGGGGACTGCCAATAGCCATGTTTCTCTTACTTTCTGGTTGTGTACCTTCATTAATAGACACTAGTGGAAGCTTCATTGCCCAGCATTAGCTTCTGTTGCTAGGTTTCCTCTCTGTGTTCCAAGGTGTCCTAGGTAGCCATTGAGTTTACTTCACTGACACCTCCTGAAGTGGGCACCTAACTCCTGAAATTGAAGCAGCCTTCTGGAATGCTTTTGAGTACTGGGCGCTAAAGATGTATGATTTTGAGTTCAAATTTGAACCACCTCTATTGAAATAAATTCCAGTATATATCTGGATGGGGCTTGTCCGGGTTTGTCTATCCTCTGCTGCTGACCGAAAGGCGGCACTGCGGTGGTTTCACCTCAGAGACACCTCTGGCTGGCTGGCAGCTGCAGCTGGCACTGGAGACAAGCTCAGGCACGCACAAGCCCTGGTTTTCCTCTGTGCAGATGCTTTAGAGAGAGGTGAAGGAAGGAGTGGATTCTGCCAGAGTTTCGATCCACAGTTTATTCGGATGGCAGGCTTCTGAATCCCATAACAACAACTGACAGAGTCCTGAACCATGTGGTCGCTGGCTCTTTTAACCCCTGGGAGAGAGGGATGAGAGGGGTAAGGAACCCACCAACCAGGTACAGGTGGGCAGGTCTCGGGTGCAAGGGACACTTGGGTGGGCCAATGGACCTCCAGGAATGCAGGGCATTTTTTGAACTCTGCCAATCACTTGATGCCCCTCTGGAATGCCAGGACTGACAGACAGCACCCAGCAGGGGTCAGGGCAGGGAGAGGGGGAAGTGACTGACACCTGGGAAAGGACAGGGTACCTGAGACAAACTATGACATCACACTGCTACACACCTCTATAATTCAGGCTACAAGAGTGCCACTTCTCAGCTATAGCTGTAGCTATCCTTCTGAATCTAGCTTCTCCTTACTCTGAGATTTGCTAGAAAAGATTTTGTTTGTTTAAGTTTCTGCAGTGTTTACAATCACTGCACATTAGAGAAAAGCTTAGGTCTCTCATTCTGAGATTTCTGGTGTGATATTCAGCCTTCCTGGCCTGAATGTTGCACGCCTGCTTAATGTTAGCACTGCCTTAAAAGTGGCTGAATGAATCAGGAGAGAGCTGAGTGATTACTTTCCCTCCTGAAGTGTCACACTGAGTGTTACTGTTCAGCAGCATGCTTTACCTTACTGCAGGTTTATAGATTTAAAAAGAAACTTGTCAACATGATCTATGTCCCCCTGGTGTGTAGGCATCACAGCAAGGGCAGGTGGCTGCTGTATGAGAAGCATTGACCACTCTAATCCAGCAAACCAGCAACAGACAAAAATAACTTCGGGATTAAATGGTGTGTTCTGCAAATTTCTTTTTCCTCAATACTAAAGTGACTAAATAGTAACAAATTTAATTTAGGGACTAATCTATTTGTGTAAAATATAAATCAAAAAAACTATTTTTCTGAAGCTCAAATAAAAAACAGTTGACTTCTTTGAGGCAAAAGCCCCTCATTTTCAGGTAAACTGAACTTTTCTTCTTGGATTTCATGCTGTTAATTACCATCCAGGTTTGGAAAGCGAATCTTTAAAAATGTGAATCATAGGAATTGTTCTGGCATGAGATTCTCGTTTTGTTTCTTTCCTTCCCTCCCGTGTTCAATATGCTATTGATTCTGACCAAGAATAACTTTTTCCTGAGTGGAGATGAAAAATCTGAAGCAAAAATTAAATTTCCAGAAAAGTAAATTGCATGCCAGTTCTTCTCAAGTATAGTTTTGTTCCATAATTTATATCTGCACACCAAACTGGAATACACAGTGTCTAT
The DNA here is from genome assembly GCF_022539315.1 of Serinus canaria. Classification (NCBI taxonomy): domain Eukaryota; kingdom Metazoa; phylum Chordata; class Aves; order Passeriformes; family Fringillidae; genus Serinus; species Serinus canaria. The sequence continues at coordinate 30,773,294 of NC_066321.1, forward strand.
TGCTCTCTTCTAAAGTTCTTAAATTGGTTCTTGGTGTCCTGAAAAATGTCAACTGCAGCTCTAAAAAAAGGGCATTTATAGGAGAGGGTACTTAAAAAAGGAAAAGGTGGTACTTGGTTCATATTCAGTATTGGAAGTTGTGAGGTTATTGCTACTTTCCACCATGTTATTTAATTTTTTTCACCCTGAAAAATTTTTTCATTTTCCCCCTGAATTTTATAAATTTATTTTACTGTTAACCTTTCCTCCAAGAACTTCACAAAGTCTTACACCTGTGATCTTTCCTGTTGTACCTCCATGCTACTTTGTTCAGTACATTACAATGTCTCTCCAAAAGTACTGAAGACACTTTGGAGCTGGAATACACACTTGAAGAATTTATTTGCTGTTAAATGCTTTCTGAAAAATTTTTAAATAGTGCTGTAGTGAGAATCAGTGTGATGCAGCAATATAAGCATCCTCAGTTAAAAAAATTCAAGTATTATTTCCTGAGTCTAATTCTCTTACAGAGTTCTGTATTATGATGCCCTCATAAAGCAATGAACACATAACACAATGTGTCTCTGTTGGACACTGAAGGTTTTCTATGAGTCACTTTAAATACCAGCTATTCACAAATACAGGATATTGCTCGGCAATGAGTTCAAAGCACTGTAGATTCATTAATTTATCAATTCTAAAATAGATTCTTCTGCTGTGAATTAACTTAAAAATGCTTGGATTCTTCTTAATCTTCAGGGGTTATAGATCAGGCAGAAGGAAAAACTCATTCTTTCTCCTACAGGTAATAGATGTTAAGCACCTCACAAAGAACAAAGTTTACTTGAGGCACTCAAGAACTCCTGGCATTAACCCTAAACCCCCTCGTTTGATGTCTATCATAGCATACTCTTCCAATGACTGATACTCTTCATGGGTTGCTTAAACATCTTATCATGTCTTGCTGCTGGTTACACACTGTCAATCTGTCTCCAAACTGTAATTCCTGCCATTGTAATGTTATTTTTGTGTAATTCAAACAACCAGCTTGGTGCATATACGAAAAACTGAGTAATTCACAACTGGGGAGTCTTTAACAGACCTGGCAGTTTTTGTGCCACTTGGGGGTTCGGTACCTTGGGATATTGTGCCAATTAGAATAGAAAAAAATAACAGAGAGTTTGAAAATGTGTTGTAACTGGTTTGTCTGTTCTGCTTAAGCTTTCTCTGGGAGCATTAAATTGAGTTACAAGGCTGCCTGTACAGTCACATTGCACTAATGTGGCTCTTGCATGCAATCTCTCCACTTCATTAATAGCTCCCCACCAATTTTGCAGCCTGTGAGCCATGAGCAGCTGTACACTGCTGACGTTCAACAAACTCAATGTATGAATACTTTAAACTAATTTGGCACACTTGTGAGCAATTTAAATAAGTGCTATTAAATAAACTACCAGAATGCCTCTGCTTAGAGTTTAACAATACCTTACTGTAATGCAATGACATTTGGAATACTAGAACAGTTTCTCTACAGCATATTATATTTTTAGCTTAATATTTGTCATGCAAATCATACACAGCCTGAGTTGTTCGCATCAAAAACCTCCTCTGAGTCTGACTTTAGGGTTTATCAAATAAATAAAAGTTGGTGTGTATGTATTAAAAATAAATTTAGAAAAAGACCTGTTGGCTTCCTGCTTTAAGATGTAGCTCCTCTTGCCAAAGGTTTCCAGACTCAGGTAATTTTTGTCTGCTTTACTGTGATTCCTGATTGACTTCAGGGCTTGCACACCAGACCAACACACTTGGAGAGCTGAGATCCAGCACTGCTTCTAAGGCTGCCTATTGCTTAACATCCTGCACAGTAAGTCCTTCAGTAAGAACACTTCCAAAATGTATTTGTACTTAAAAATGTTCTCACAGGATTGGGAAGTGCTTGTCTGTCTACCTGGAAGCTTTGCCAGAAGCCAATATCTTAAAAATATGAAAAGGTTATAAAATATTACTGAAATTTGCTGAAAGGATCTTACTCATCCATTAGGTATGTTAAGGAAAATAATGGATTTCGTTTCTCAAGCACACAAATTATAGCAGAGTAGTGCTAGGGCTGAGACCTGCACTAATTGAAGCAACTAGGTTATCTTGGTGCCTTCATAACCTCGATGGTGCAAGGTAATTCCCATGTCTTTGGAAAGTTTTTTAGGAGAAAAAGGTACATTGCTGCTGGTGGCTGGCAGAAGGTATGTGTCAAAGCTTAGAGCAACCTCTCATCTTTTCTGTTTGTAGCTGATTTGTTATTTATACTCAGTAATATTTGCTACTGAATTAAAACACTCAAATTTTAGGTGTATGCTTGCACATTTTATGACCTTTGCTCCTTTAAAAAGGTCTTTGTTCTCTATGTGAAGCAGGCTTCTTATTTTCTGACTAGCCATACCCTGGTGCAGTGCCCATCTCTGGGATGCCCTGGGGAGGGGCTGCCCAAATCCAGGTCCCTGGGCAAGGCTGTGGCTGCCTGGCAGCAGCTCTCCTGGCTGAACTGGAGCACTCCAGGCTCAGGTACTGAAGCACCAACCACACCTTTGCCATGCTGGCGTGGAACAGGTAGGGAAAGGCAGAGGGCTGGCACAGGGATGAGCAGATCTGATGCTTTCTCTTGAGCTACAAGTGGCTACTGGGGATATTTCTCCTCAGAGACACCTTCGGCTCGCAAGCAGTTACTATTAAGCACTCGAGATAGGCCCATGCAAAGCAGAACTCAGTTTACCTCTAGCAGAAAAGTCCAGGCGATAGTGAAGAGGAAGAGAGTGTGTTCTGCCGGAGAGTTAAATCCAGAGTTTATTCCACAGTATTACAGTTCCGAATCTCAGTACTGCTCCGAACAGACCCCGACCGCATGGCCCCAACGCCTTTTAAGCTCACAGGAAGGTGGGGGGGGAACAGGTGAGCTACCAACCAGGTGGGAGGGGGAGGGTCTCAGGGAACAATGACATCTGGACAGGCCAATGACCGCAGGCCTGAGGGGCATCTTTTGAACTTACTGGGCAGGAGACAGGCAAGGAGGAAGTAGTCACAGCTGAGGGGAAGAACCTAGCTTTACACCACAACATCTCCCCCTAGTTTTGTTTAAAAAGAAGAGAACTGGGTTCGTGGTCAGAAATTTTGCCAAACCATGGTTGGTAAATTGGCTCCTCCTCTGCAGGAGAATCAGTGTTTTCTACTGAGGCTTCTGTGTCATCTATTTGAACACTAAGGGCTTCTAAATGGTGCACTTCAGGAGGGGGGGGTGAGCTTGAAATCAACTTGAGAACCATGCGTTTGATCAAACTAAAAACAAGGCTAACAACTATAATAACGATAATTAAAATAAACAATACTAAACCAAAGTTTTCAGAATAGATCTCAGCCAGCCCGAGAGTCCCCAGTCTTTGAACAATCCACTCAGCCAGTCGTCAGTTTCTCTCTTGATGTCGTTCACCATGATTTTCATCTTGTCGATTGTGGCATGGATGTCCTCTGCTTTTGATGACAAGTTAAGGCAGCAGAGGCCTTCAAATTCTTCACAGCGATGGTTGTGCAGAAGGAGCAGATAGTCTATGGCTGCCCTATTCTGAATGGTGGCTTGCTGGTAATTTCCTCATCTGATAAGAGGTCACTCAGGGCAGTAGAAGTGAGATTTGCCTGTTTTGCAACTCAGCATTCCAATCGGCCTAATTCTCCCATGCTTTTTGCTGCCGATATCCATGGCAGGAGGACTGTAATTGCAGTGGCCTTAAGTCTGGACCAGTGAACAATTTCTGAATTACAGTCAGGGTCTAATTGCCTTAGGTCTCTTTTTTGGATAGCCAATGTGTGTGTGTTGTTTTTTCTTTGCCAATGTATTAGGTTTGTTCGATTTGGGGTCAACAGGCTCAGCTTACCAAAGGTACACGGACCTCCGAGCAGACGAGGAGGGAGACTTGCCCATGCTCTGTCTCCGCATATTAAAAACACACCTCTTGGGAGTTCACGAGGCTTATAATCACCACTAGATGAGTGCATGACTAGGACTGAATTTTCACACCAGTTTTTATCTGTGTAGTGTGGGTTGCTAGGATCAGGATAAGTGTTATGTTTAGTTTCATGATATGGTAAGTGGGAATCGAATTTAAAGTGAACGCAAAAGGTTGCATTCATGGAGCCTAAGAGATGGAACTCTTGTGGCTCCCCTTTTGGCACTGGTAACGTTCTCGCCCACTCCTGCCAAAACAGTAAGGGATTGTCAGCAGGGTAGCGGCCAGGAGAAGGTGCGAGTGAGTTAACTTCATTTAAAGCATTCCACATTTCATTTGGGAACTCTGAGGATTTGAAGGACTCCCCAGCAGTTGACAAGGGGTCAGAGGCTGTTGCTGTGGAGAGACAAATGTGATCTTGCCCAAGGGCTTTGGCCAAGGTGGTCCATACGTTCGCTTTGGGCTGAGGGACTATCCAGGAAATCGCTGGAGAAATGATCGCAAGTAGGACGAGGAGCAGGCTCGGTCTCATGGCGTCTCAAGACTGCACACGAACTGCAGGATCTAAACTGGTAAAAGGAAACTTAAAACAAACATGTATCACAAACTATTCCAGATAGGAGGCTTAAATGGAATCTCTTCCAGAGAATGCGCACGGCGTTTTCTCCTCCAGGCAGCATTAGCAACCTGGGGCGCTTCAGTAGATTCTTCTGAGACTTTGGGAACATAGGGCTTTACCCATTTGGAAGGAACCCACTTTAAACCAGAGGGGGTGGACACACAGGCATATCCACGACCCCAAGTAACCAATTTGTAAGGTCCCACGTTTTCCAAGTCTCAGGGTCTTTTACTAAAACCGGAGGCTTTTCTTTCATCAACATGTGACTGCTCCCCCCAAAATGGCGTAGGATGGGCGGATTTAAGCTGTCAGAACCTCGAAAATTGTGACAACCCGGATGTGGGGAGGTTCTACTTTCAGAACCTGATGTTGCTGATCTAGGACTCTCTTGATATCACGGTGAGTCCTTTCTACTATGGCTTGACCAGTAGGGGAGTAGGGGATGCCAGTTTTGTGCCCTACTCCCCATTGTTGCAGGAAGCTTCCAAATTCCTTGGATTTGTAAACAGGTCCATTATCAGTTTTCAGCTCCTTGGGGATGCCCATGAAAGAAAAGGCTTGTAAGAGGTGCTTAATAGCATCGATAGACGATTCTCCTGTGTGGGCAGAAGCATAGACCGCTCCAGAAAAGGTATCTACACTAACGTGAACGTATTTCTGCCGTCCAAATGACTGTATATGTGTAACATCCGTTTGCCACAGCTCACAACTGTTCAATCCCCTTGGGTTTGCTCCTGTACTCACTGTAGGGAGTGCATGTTGTTGGCAATTTGGGCATGTGTCCACAATTGCTCTGGCCTGTTCTGGAGTGATGAGAAACTGACGAACCAGGCCAGGTGCATTTTGGTGGAAAAGTTGGTGGCTGATTTTTGCCTGTTCAAAAACATTTGGGAGAGTGGCCATCTCTGCAGGCGCAGCGAGAGCATCTGCCCTTCTGTTGCCTTCAGCGATAAACCCTGGCAAATTGGTGTGTGACCTGACATGCATCACATAAAATGGTTGCTCTCGGTGGGTGACTAACTTTACAAGTTTTGAGAGTAATTCGAAAAGTGCGATGTTAGACACCTCTTGCAGTATTGCTTGATCTGCCCTGGATACTACTCCTGCCACATATGCAGAATCTGTAATCAAATTGAATGGTTCTGAGAATTTTTCAAAAGCTCTAACAACTGCAGCCAATTCTGCAACTTGAGGTGAACCTTCCACCTCAGCAATGTCTGTCTCCCACTGCTGGGTTTGAGGATCTTTCCAAGTCATAACGGACTTGTGAGACCTCCCAGATGCATCTGTAAAGACAGTCAGAGCCTTTTTTAAAGGTCTCCTACTTAGAGCACTTCTCAATTTCAGAGTGAATTGAGCATCTTGTTCGAACATCTTGTGGGCAGGCCTCTGACAGAAATTTGTCCTGAATAGGAATCCAGAGCAAATTGCAACACTACATTTTCTTGAAACAATTGTTCTAATATTTTCATAGTGTTTTGGCCCGATTTTAACTCAATTGGAATGTAAATGCACCCAAAGTCACATCCTGCTAACTCCCTGATTCTGGTCCTTGCTTTCCGGATCAGTTCTGCTACCAGCTCTTGAGGCTTTGTCATTCTCTTGGACCTTTTGTGACTGAGGAAAACCCATTCTATGATCAAGAGAGGGTCCCTCTGGTCTTGGTCCTCTTTTGGTGTATCTTTTGCCTTAAGTGTTTGTTCTTCCTCCCACTGGAAGATGATTCCATGGAGGTATGGCAACTTACCTAAGATGATAAAATTGAATGGCAGGTCAGGTTGACATCGGTGGGCCTGTCTTGTGGACATTGCAATCTGAACCTTTTCTAGAGCTTTCCGTGCCTCTGGGGTAACAGACCTAGGAGCACCTAGGTCCTCTTCCCCTTTCAATAAATCGAAAAGAGGGGCAAGGTCTTCGTTTGTCAGACCAAGCCATGGCTTTACCCAGTTTAAAGACCCACACAACTTGTGGGCATCCGCAAGGGTCTTGATTTTTGGATTGATTTCTAGTTTTTGAGGAACAATGGTCCTATTTCCAATTTTTAGGCCCAAATATTTCCAAGGTGGCGGCTTTTGAATTTTCTGTTCTTGGAGCTCGAACCCTGCAACAATCAATGCATCGATCGTTAGGTCAAGTGCATGTGTGAGTAGATCATCATTGGGGGCACACACAAGGATATCATCTATATAATGATAGATGATGGCCTTTTCTGCGGCTGCACGCACTGGGGAAAGCAAGGAAGAGACATACTGTTGGCAGATTGCTGGCGAGACTTTCAGTCCTTGAGGAAGAACCGTCCAATGGTACCTTTTCATAGGGGCTTCCATGTTGATGGTAGGGACCGAAAACGCAAAACGCGGCGCGTCATCAGGGTGTAAGGGAATGTGGAAAAAACAATCTTTTATATCAATAACAGCTAGTTTCCAATCTTGGGGAAGCATAGTAGGGGATGGCATACCAGGCTGGGGGGAACCCATATCTTCAATTACATTATTAATTTGTCGGAGGTCGTGGAGGAGCCGCCATCTTTTTTTGTCAGCTTTCTGAATGACAAAAACAGGAGAGTTCCACGGGGACATGGTCTCTACAATGTGACCCTTTTTTAATTGCTCCTCTACTAGCTCTTCAAGCGCCTTTATTTTTTGTTTACTGAGCGGCCATTGTTTCACCTCAACTGGGTTGTCAGTTTTCCACTTCAGTTTATGGGCGGGGCGCTGTTCAATGACCACTGTACAAAAATCCTGTGGGGAGTCTGGAATATCGATTGTGACACCCCACTGGGCCATTAAATCTCTCCCTAATAATGGTTCTGAATAATCTAACACGAATGGACGGATATTAGCCAATTGTCCGTTTGGCCCCTCAATTTGGATGACACTCTTGGATTGTCTTGCCAATTGCAGACCTCCCACACCTTGAACGTGACCGGCAACATCTTGCAAAGGCCAATGTGCTGGCCAGTCTTGTACTGGGATCACTGTGCAGTCTGCACCTGTGTCTACAAGCATTTCAATACGTTTAGACTCTTCACCCCCACTGACATTACACCAGATTTTGGGTTTATCTTTCCCAATAACTTGGACCCGGGCAACTGTGGGCCCTTGTTTCTCGGTGCTTTCAGGTAAACACGGCACAGGGATAGCCTGAGCAACAATTTGTCCTTTGGGAAGAAACAGGGGTGGGTGAAAACAGTGCAGCCCGAGAATGAATTGCTCAGGATCTGGTGTTGTCATTCCTGGAGCAATTTCAATCTCTTGTGGTGTGTGATTGGTGTCCCCAATGATGATGTACTTACAGTGAACTCGGTGCCAGGTACCTTCCTGTTCTGGATTGACAGAGACAAAATGCCAGTTAGTGTCTTTTAGGTGGAGTGATTCTGACAGCAGCAACCTGTAAGACTTATTGACAGAAGATGTGGTTAACATGGGTTCACTTAAGTCACGACAAAGTTTGTTTGGACTAGTAGACAATGGACTACCAGACGTGGTCATTGAAGCATCTGCTTCACTCACAGAAATAGTAACATCCCCGCACACTTGGTTTATTTTGTTTCCCCCATTCTCTTGGCCTGCTCTTTTTGTGTCTGTGCGCCTGGCAGGCCGGCGGCGCTCCCTTTTCAGTTTTTTTGTTGTTGTTGATTCTCTGGGAGCGTTTGCAGTTCTCTCCCCCCACCATTTCTAAATTCATCAAATTGCTTTTTCAGGGGGCACTGGCTACTCCAGTGCCCAAGGTTGTTGCAAAGCAGGCATGGCTTCGTGGGGTCAACCATTGCTGGTCTTCGCTGCTGCCCAGGGTGCTGCTGTTCTGAGGGAATAGGCGCAGGGCTGGCAACGGCAACACGCTGAGGGAATCTTGATCTGGTGTCTTCAGCAACACTCATCAGAGGCACTTTCCTGTTACAGACTAGAAGCATATCTTTTAGTGTAGGGGGGGGTTCTAGGGGAAGACTTAAAATTGCTGCTCGACACTGTTCATTTGCATTTGTAAATGCCATTTCCTCTAAAACTTCTTCTCTTGCATTTTCTTTTTTTACTTGGATTTCAATAGCCCTAGTTAACCTTTCTACAAATTTTAAAAAAGGTTCTGATGGTAGCTGTTTGATCTTACTATAAGGCTCTAAAGGCCCCTCGGATGGAGGGAAAAGAATGCTTTTTCAGCTGCATCTTTCACTTTCTCGAGTGTTTCTACAGGAATTACAGTAGCTTGGATTGAGGGTAAAGACCATTGGCCCTCACCGGAGAGATGCTCAATGGTAATTGGCAAGCCATTGGTATCTTTTGCTGTGTTTGGATCAGCCTGCAAGCTTGGGAGGGCTTCTTTTAGCAGTTGTTTCCATGCTAATTCCCATAATTTGAATTCTGTAGAGGTCATGAGGCATGAGAAAAGCTGTTTTAAATCATGTGGGACTACTACAGTCCTGCTCAGTTCAGAATTTAAAAGGCCACGAAAATATGGGCTGTGTGGGCCATACTCTTTATGAGATTTACAGATTTCTTTAATCAATTGTCGTCCGAAAGAGCTCCAACTAGCAGTTGGGGCTGCTCCCCCTTGTGCTGCAGGCTGATATGTAACAGGAGCGAAGGACAAAGTCGGACCCTGAATTGGGTCTGCAACTTCTTGTCCTGTATCACTTGAATCAGAAGTGGGAGCACCGATACAGCTGTGGGGAGAAGCAGTGGGCGTGCCCTCACCGTGGGAACCCGGGGAGGGGATAGGGAAATAATGGGCACAGGGGGCGGGGCCACCGTGGGAACAGGGGGCGGGGCCACCGTGGGACGTCACATCGGCAGACACCCCCTGGGAGGAGTAGAGGGGCGGAGCTGAGGGTACAGCAGGATAGGGGGAGGGAAGGGAGGTGTCACGAGGAGCAGGAGGGGAGGGGCGTGGGGGAGGAATTTTGGGATGCTTAGGAGGATTTGGGAAGAAGACGGCCAGGTATGGGAAGGTGCCACGTGGCACCTTCCATCTTGTGGACTCCCTAGGGCATGGGGGCCATTTTGGGGATCACTGCTCTCCGAAAAGCTAACACGTGCTCTGGGTTTCAGAGCAGGAGACGCAGGGTTTTGAGAAAGGTTCCAAGCTGTCTGGCTAGGACTATTTGGAGAGGGAGAATCAGCATTTTAAAATGCTCAGGAAGTCGAGTTTTCTGAGCATTAGCAGAATGTGCACGCTTTAAGATACTAAGTTTAGGGGTAAGAGGTTTAGAAGTGGGAGGCGGAGAGACAGGGAGAGCAGGGGTACATTGCTCGTATTTTGGCTTTTTCTTCAGTTCCTTTTGCTTGAGCAAGGCTGTTCGAATTTGTAAACCCCAGTACACAAATTTAGCTGAAGAAATATCTCCAGACTGTCCTAAGGTTATTAATTCATTTCCTACTCTATCCCAAAAATTAATATCATGGACTTCTTCAGGAGAAATTTGTGGGAAGTGTAGAAAAAGCCATTTTATAAACGGTTTCAATTTACCTTTAGAGAATTTAACATTACCACTGACTAAAATCGCAATAATATTATAATACACTCCTTTTTGTGCAGCGCTTAAATTTGAGCCCATTTTAGATGTAAAAAGCGCAATACACAAAGTCCCGCTGACTGGAAATAAAGCCAAATCAACTACCGATTTCTAAAAAAAACTACTGACCAGAAGCGATAACGAGCAGACGTTAGCTTTTCACGATGCAGCTGAGTACCCTGCCTTTAAAATAGCCGCGGCAACAGCGCTGACTCGGGAACAGCCCTGCCGCTGTGGAGGACAGAAAAAGCCTCCCCGCCGGCTCCACGTGGCAAAGGCAAAACTGGGGCCGCCCCGCACTGTGTGTAGAGAGCCGAGAAAGCCCCCCCCGCGCTGCGAGAGCTACACCCCCCCACCGAGAGAGAGCTCACCACACACCGAGCCGAGAGAGAGCAGCCCCCCCCCACGCCACGTGTAGAGAGCTCACCACACACTAAGTCGAGAGATAGCAGCCCCCTCCCCCACGCCACGTGTAGAGAGCTCACCACACACCGAGCCGAGAGAGAGCAGCCCCCTCCCCCACGCCACGTGTACAGAGCTCCCCCACACCGAGAGACAACACGCCGCAGTGCTGAGCAGGGAGGGAAGGGTTGGGAGAGCTCTCCCGCTCTTCCACTGGTGCCACGAATTATAAAAGTGGCAAAGACACACCGCAGTGAGCTATGTCTAACACAATATCGCTCCGGATTAAAACAAACAACCCACGGCAGGGTCAAAACAGTTCTCACGGCAGAGACTGTTTAAAAGCGAACAGTTTCACGGCAGAAACTTTTTTTTTTTTTTTTCTTTTTTTTTTTTTTTTTTTTTTGAGATTCTACTCCCTCTAAAGGGCACAGATACTCACCGAAATCGAAGTTGTTGATGGCGGTAGAAGCAGGACGTCTCTTCACTGGAACAGGACCCCCCGCGGGCAAAAAAGGGGGCTCCCCTATTCTCCCCTGGAAAATTGCTCACCAGAAAGGAGCTAATCTTCTAGGAGTACTGAACATTCCACAAGACTTCTTCTGGGAGATTAATCCCTAAGTCTTTGCTGAGAGCGATGCATTTAAAGCTCTCTAGCGGATGCTCAGCTGCCTTGAAGGTTTTCAGAGGTTCTGAGATTACTTTTTGGGCATTCAAATTCGATGTGCCCAACGTTGGGCGCCAGTTATTGCTTTCTCTTGAGCTAAAACCAGCTACTGGGGATATTTCTCCTCAGAGACACCTTCGGCTCGCAAGCAGTTACTATTAAGCACTCGAGATAGGCCCATGCAAAGCAGAACTCAGTTTACCTCTAGCAGAAAAGTCCAGGCGATAGTGAAGAGGATGAGAGTGTGTTCTGCCGGAGAGTTAAATCCAGAGTTTATTCCACAGTATTACAGTTCTGAATCTCAGTACTGCTCCGAACAGACCCCCACCGCATGGCCGCAACCCCTTTTAAGCTCACAGGAAGGTGGGGGGGGAACAGGTGAGCTACCAACCAGGTGGGAAGGGGAGGGTCTCAGGGAACAATGACATCTGGACAGGCCAATGACCGCAGGCCTGAGGGGCATCTTTTGAACTTACTGGGCAGGAGACAGGCAAGGAGGAAGTAGTCACAGCTGAGGGGAAGAACCTAGCTTTACACCACAACATAGATCCAAGAAGGGTTTGCTGTGCTGTGCAGCAGAAAGGGAACCCCTCATGTGTGTGAGCTCCCTGCTCCTCCCAGCAACACAGTATGCTGGCATCTGCTTAAGTAATGCATCTGTCCTTTTGCTGGGGTAGCCCATGAGGATTTGTGACTGGATTGAAACTGGAAAAGGAAAAAGCATGGCATAGGTTTGTGTTCACTTGATCCCAAATCCTCCAACATTGGCAGAGGAAACGATTACTTCATGTTTTTCCTCTAAATTATTTGTCTGATTATCTACTCTGTCTGGAATTGGTTTTTCCTCTGAGCTCTACTTGCTTTCTTTTCCTCTTTTTCTTTCTGTTTTCCTTCTCCCCACAGAAATAGCAAACAATAAACCTTTTTCCCACAATATTGCTTTTGTGAGCATGGAGAAAATGAGAAGTAACATCCTGGCTACAGTAAGGCTGATCCCTATTTACAGGATTTTCAGGTTGAGAACTACAGAGTGAGGAAATTTGAGGATTAAATGTAGGAAGAGCCTGCCATGGAGTAAACACCAAGCAAGGTGGCACTAAAAGTGAAACATGGCCTAGATTTACTGGGGACTGAAATTGGTCTGTTGTATCTTTGCAGCTGGATGCCAGAGGAAGCTGCTTTTCGTGTTCCATCTATTTCACAGATGGCAGTGTGCTACTTCTCTTCCATAAAGAAGGACTTATGTGAGCTCTCTTGTGCCTTATCTAGCAAAACAAAGTAAAACATTTATGCTGCTGCAAGAATGTTCTGGCAGGAAAAACATGAGCACAAACCAGGTACATTTTTTCCTTTTTAAATCCTGGATATTTTGTGAAGTATCAAGAGGAGCTTTCAGAGGCAGCTTGCATGGGAACAGCTAGCCTCTCACCATTTTTAGCACTTATTTAGATATATTTTACCAGAGTTCAAGCCCTTATTACTCATATGTGAATCCATTCTGTCTTAACTAGGAGATAAGTAAAATTGCTTTATAGGGTGTTGATATTCTAACAGCTTTTCTCTGTTTAAGTCTTCATATAATATCAGCTAATACTGAACCTCAGCTTTGGTTTCTCTTCAGGGGCTGATTACTATGACAATTATCTGAATGAATTTATCCCTGATTAAATAAATTATATTTTGCTTCAAGACTTCGTGGCCATAAATTTCTGTGATCACAGTTAAAATGGCTCAAGCCCTGATTTATCTGTCAGGCATTTTATAGGTGAGTTAAATTTTTGGCACTGTATTACATCCCAAATTGCAGTCACTGCCTTCACGGACATTACAGCAAGAGTTACAGCAGCTTTTCCAGGCCAATGACCGCAGGCCTGAGGGGCATCTTTTGAACTTACTGGGCAGGAGACAGGCAAGGAGGAAGTAGTCACAGCTGAGGGGAAGAACCTAGCTTTACACCACAACATAGATCCAAGAAGGGTTTGCTGTGCTGTGCAGCAGAAAGGGAACCCCTCATGTGTGTGAGCTCCCTGCTCCTCCCAGCAACACAGTATGCTGGCATCTGCTTAAGTAATGCATCTGTCCTTTTGCTGGGGTAGCCCATGAGGATTTGTGACTGGATTGAAACTGGAAAAGGAAAAAGCATGGCATAGGTTTGTGTTCACTTGATCCCAAATCCTCCAACATTGGCAGAGGAAACGATTACTTCATGTTTTTCCTCTAAATTATTTGTCTGATTATCTACTCTGTCTGGAATTGGTTTTTCCTCTGAGCTCTACTTGCTTTCTTTTCCTCTTTTTCTTTCTGTTTTCCTTCTCCCCACAGAAATAGCAAACAATAAACCTTTTTCCCACAATATTGCTTTTGTGAGCATGGAGAAAATGAGAAGTAACATCCTGGCTACAGTAAGGCTGATCCCTATTTACAGGATTTTCAGGTTGAGAACTACAGAGTGAGGAAATTTGAGGATTAAATGTAGGAAGAGCCTGCCATGGAGTAAACACCAAGCAAGGTGGCACTAAAAGTGAAACATGGCCTAGATTTACTGGGGACTGAAATTGGTCTGTTGTATCTTTGCAGCTGGATGCCAGAGGAAGCTGCTTTTCGTGTTCCATCTATTTCACAGATGGCAGTGTGCTACTTCTCTTCCATAAAGAAGGACTTATGTGAGCTCTCTTGTGCCTTATCTAGCAAAACAAAGTAAAACATTTATGCTGCTGCAAGAATGTTCTGGCAGGAAAAACATGAGCACAAACCAGGTACATTTTTTCCTTTTTAAATCCTGGATATTTTGTGAAGTATCAAGAGGAGCTTTCAGAGGCAGCTTGCATGGGAACAGCTAGCCTCTCACCATTTTTAGCACTTATTTAGATATATTTTACCAGAGTTCAAGCCCTTATTACTCATATGTGAATCCATTCTGTCTTAACTAGGAGATAAGTAAAATTGCTTTATAGGGTGTTGATATTCTAACAGCTTTTCTCTGTTTAAGTCTTCATATAATATCAGCTAATACTGAACCTCAGCTTTGGTTTCTCTTCAGGGGCTGATTACTATGACAATTATCTGAATGAATTTATCCCTGATTAAATAAATTATATTTTGCTTCAAGACTTCGTGGCCATAAATTTCTGTGATCACAGTTAAAATGGCTCAAGCCCTGATTTATCTGTCAGGCATTTTATAGGTGAGTTAAATTTTTGGCACTGTATTACATCCCAAATTGCAGTCACTGCCTTCACGGACATTACAGCAAGAGTTACAGCAGCTTTTCTGCTTACTGATTTATTCCATTTAGCACCAGAGAGACATCAATGTAGACAAACGTCAGAATAATTCAATACTTAAAATAAAAATTAAAATGAACAAGTACTCAGGGTATTTTCCTGACAGGAAGTTCTGATTTATGAATGAAAAAACATTTGATTTTGATGATAAAGTTGAAAATCATCATGGAAATAATAAAGATTTTTAAAATCAAAACATATGCAGCATTGTTTTCCCCTGCTAAACATTCTATAGGTTTGTAGGTTGGCTACATCTGTGGGGTTATTATGTATCAGTTGGTAGTCTGGGCAAGTTTTCTTGGTCATGTTTTCAAAAAAATTTGTTTTTCTGGAAAGTTATTTGATGTTGATTGTAAGAACAAGTTCAATTGTTTTAGGAGTACTTTAAGGAATTTTGGGTGGTTGCTTTGCCCAGCTGAATGAAGGCTTTAGTTGGCATTGGCCCCTTGTAGAATGCACACACAACCCAGCACTCAATATTTGAAGGTTCTTCTCTCTGATTACAATGAATTATATGTCCTTAATAACTACTTGTTCATATTAATATTGTTAATATTATTAACTACTTGTTGATATTAATTATTATTTTTTCGAATGTAGGGGCATTTGGTGTCTATCTCTGTTCCTGAATGTGCCTCTTAACCGAGCGTGTGCATTGCTGGGTACTTGTGCTGCCTTGTCTGCTGCTGTAAAATCCCAACAAGGGCAACCTAAACAGTCTAAGAGCAGTGTCCCCTTTTATTATGACTAAATTGTTTTTTCTTTTGTCTCTCACCAGAAATTGGACTGCCTTTTTTTTCCCCTTCTAGAAATAAATTCTCTTATTTATGCTTTACTGTGCAGTCCTGTACACAACCTCCCAAATGCTATCCCTAGGTTCTAATGTGATTTAACTTAATCCACAGAGATTTTGTCAAGATTAATGGGCTCTGAGCCTAAAAAAACTGATTTATTTGTTGTCTTAAGCACACACTTAATTATTAATGGTGTTCTACCTATATTTGAGGACTCAACTGTAATGTTCAGATAAGGATGTGAATAGGTGAAGAATGTAGAGAAAATTGGTAAGAATGTAGACATTCTTTTTCTTAAAGGGCACGAATGAAAGTAGAGCAAAGATGTGGAAAAAGTTTATCAACTGTTGGGAGCTATCTTTAAATGTGTGCTCTACCACAGAGGAGTGGTGGGTTTATTTACTTGATTTCCCCACCCCTCTCATCCATCCCCCAAATACTTTTCTCAAATTGTGACACAATTTCCTATTTTTTGTAATGAGTAAATGGAAGTTTTCTCAGTAAAACTACTTCCGTTAAATTTTTTTTAGCTGCAAAATCTGCTCATTTTCTCTGTGGAAATAGTGGGATGTTTCCGGAACTCGTTGAACTAAATGTTTGGAATTGCAATAATTATGCAATTAAGAAAGAATGCAGGAATCAATGACTTCTACAGAATTGCCAGACTTTTTAAAAACAAAACCCCATTAAATGTACCTGTCACATCTTCCTGTGAGGAACAGCAGAAGGCATTTTTGTTAGCTGACAAATCTTTAACAAGTTTGGCAAAGTATCTTTCAGACTCACCTCTTTAATTTGTATCTTTAAATACAGTATCCAAGAAAGTACTCATTATCAAAAGAGCATATTTTTTTATTATTTTTCTCTTTTAATACACACTTGTATATAAGCTGATTTTTAAAAATTCAGTATAAACATGTAATAAATCAGAATAAATAGAAATAATTCTGAATTTTGGGTTCCAAAAGATGGTCGCTGAAGATATGCTGTTTTATCTACATTAATTGTTGAAATCAAATGGTGTTTCATCTAATAAATGCCAAAAAATATTCTTGTCATTGAATTACCATAATGAAATATTGTTTAAAAAAAAAGACTGCAATTTAAAGTTTCATGCTGTTAGAGTTTTTTATTTTGTTGGAGTTTTGTGCCCCTTAACTCAGTACCAGGATTCTACTTTAGGCTGCTACTTCCCTGTGATAACTTTAAAGCCAGTTTCCCAGTTCTATTTTGTCATATGTTTGACTGATTTTTTGGGGTTCTTGTACTTCTGTGGTTTCTCCTTTCTTTTTCCTGTGCTGCTTTGTGGAGTAGTCAGAAATTCTTCTCAATATTTACCTTCAAAATCCTTCTTAGGATTTGATCCTCATGTGGTACCTAGAGATACTGTGTAATGTTATACATGGTAACATAATACAGCAAATCTGAGAATTTTTAACTGTTGCAGGCTCCTTGAGAACGTTACAAACCCCTAAACCTTTGCAGGTTCTGAAGAACTAATTCTTTCAGATTTGAAAGCAAACAACAACAAAAGTGCTGACAATCACAGTTGCTCTGATGACAGGAGTCTGTCTTTTGACTAGCAAATATACAGCTCCAAGTACAAGATATAAATTTGATGGGGGGAAAAATAATTTTAAAAACCTGTGAACATTGCTTTTGTGGCTACTGTAAACAGTTTAACTCAGGGACCTTTGCCTTCTTCCCTCTTAGTATTGATCAGGAGAAATATTAGTGTCACAAAGTGCTCCTGTGTGCTGAAGAGATGAGTGTACAGATTTTACATCTTTAGCACTGGCACAATCCTTGCTTAAGAGCCTTTGTTAGGCATGGGAGAGCTGTACACCTGTCCTTGAGTTTCTGAGTGGGTGATTTAAGCTAATTCCCCTGGACCAGTTTTATGTGCCATATGGGGCTTAGGGTTATTTTTAGGCAATTGCAATTAAAAGGAATTAAGCACTTGCCTAAAGAAGAGTAATTTTTCTTTGCATGTCTCTATGATTTTCATTCCTTGTTTTTTTGTTTTTATTTAAGAAAATGAGAGTAGTAAGAGACAAGTCCACCTTCTTTCAGCTATGGCTGCTAATATGTGTAAGATCAGAGGAAGTGGGCTTAATTGGAAAATACTTCCATACTGCTAACTGTGATATAAATGACAGCAGAAAGTTCATGTTAGGAATGGTTTTGTGCTGTAGATAAAAGGAATTGCTGATTGCTAGATAAGCAGATAACAATGAACACTGGTTCAGACCCATAATTCCTAATCTTCTTTTATGCTGACAATTTTCAGACCAGCTACTGTTTGCTTAACAAAGCGTGCGTTTACAGCAGTAGATACTCCAAATGAGCAGTGTGGCAGCTACTGTGGGGGAAGCAAAAGGCTATTTTTCTCCTTAGATTATCTTTTTAGCTGATTAAATAAGCCTCTGATCTCTAGTTTGGTATTTAAGTTTTTGAAGTTTGTGGAAATATTCACTGATGTACCCATATAAACACAATGTTTCTTTAATGCTGCCCACTGTGGCAATCATAGTTTAGAGGAATAAGGACACAGAGCTTGCTCTCTCCTATTAGCTCTTAAATAATTAACCTTAGAATTGTGTTCATTTAAGAATCACAGGAAAATGCCTTAAATGTAGTGCATTTCAGAGCATTGTTTCCATCAGTCACGGCTGTGTCTATAAAAGCAGAGACAGCACTGGTAGGAGTTGGCCACAGTGTCCCCTGACTGGGGTTACAGTCTCCACAGCCACTGAGGGGAATTATTCCAGTAAGGAATAGTCATTTGTGCCTAGATGGTATCAGCCTCCACAGCCATCCTGTAGCTCCCCTCTGAGCTGCAGGGACGCAGCAGCAAGGAGCCAGCTTTCCTCTAAGCTATCTCCAAGGCAGACTGAAGAGTGGCAGGGGCTGGTGCTGTGCAGGTGGTAATTACTTCTATCTGCAAGGGTCTCTGCTCTTCCAGTAAACACTGAGCATCCACGGATTCTGGGGGGCTTCTCTTAAGCTACAGATCTATTTCACTGAATGTACTACCAGTCTGCTTTTCTCTTGCTTTCAATATACTTGTTGGATGGATTATCATTAAATAGCCTCCTAAAGTATTTGAAAATTTGCCTGGAGCAGCTTCAGATCTTATCGTGTCTCTAATGACTGCATTTTATTGGAAGCTTTGTGGACAGCCAGATAAAGGAAGATTGTGAATGTGAATTTCCATGGTATCACAGTACAAAAAAAAAAAAACCATAACACAGAAAAAATAGAGTGAACACTTTAACTGTAGTTTAACAACTCTGTGGGGGTTTTTTTGGTTTAATTTGTACAGGCTTTCATATGGCTACTAACCTGTAGGACCTGTGAATTTTAGCGGTTTTGGTGTCTAATACTAATCACTTGCTGCTTGTGGCAAAAATTGTAGCTGTTTGCCCACTTAAATCACTGCTTACAGTAGTAGTACTGAATATATACAAAGCCATATTAAATACAAGATATGTACTTGTAAAGCATTATAGTGAAGAGTAAAACCCTTACTACCTGCCAGGTAAAAAAATTATATTAACAATTCAAACTTATCACCTCAGCATGTTTTACTCTAATACAAACCCATTAAAGTATTGAACCCAATGAGATCACTGCTGGTCTAAATATAATTTGAGTTAATCCTTATTCATTTCAGTGTGACTACATATTTTATCTAGTACTTATTTAACTGAAAGTAATTTTCCTTGTCTTACTAATATTATTGAAAAGTCTTTTTGAAGTCTGATTCCATTTTAAGAAGCAGATTTCAAGGTTAATGTTAATAGAGAAAGTGAAAGCAAGCTGTCAGGTGTGTTCAGTGGTATAGAGAGAGCTGATGTTCTCTGTGTATGGGGCAAATGCACCTCAAGTCTCACCAAAATAAGTAAATCATTAAGCCAACATGCTGTCTGCCTGTGGAATTAACATAAGAGAATTATTTGTCTTTTTTTTTTATTTTTATTGTGTGTTGCTCAGCAATTAAAATGTGCTGTTGAAAACAGGAGAATCTTGCCGACTCCACAGAAACATTTCCATGTTTGCCATTTTCCCAAGAGTGGGTCACAGCTAAAATTGTATCTGTAATAACTTATGAAGCAAGCAGTTCAGCCAGTTAAATCTCAGTAGAAACCTAAAAATTTTGCACTGGTACTCCAGATTTTCTCATTAGTGATTATAATAAAAGTGGACTTGGGCAAAAGAATCTTTGTGAGTCCTATGACATAGTTGTAGGTGAATGATAAGTTAGCATGAACACTATTTGGATCCTCTGATATGTAAACCATGAGAAAGCTCTAAAAGCTTTCTCATGGTTTACATATCAGGTAAGGAGAGGGCAGGTCTCTAAATCAGGTTTGAGCAGGATGATTTTCATTTCTTTCAATGCAACTTCCTGCATTCTCAGGTGGGGCTTTTTCACATTTATTGTTCTGTTTTAGAGATTAAAGTCATGGCCTCTGATTTCAGGATAAAAAAAAACCCAAACGAACTGAGGACTTAAATAAATCCTTAGAATAAGCTTTTAGTGCTGCAACTAAAGTTTTAGCTATCTGATGTTCTATTTTGGTCAGGATTTAGCAGACAGCATTGACATTTTTGCTTTGTGCACTGTGTGTTGTGTGCGCTGTTTTGGGGTTAAGCAGTAGTTCATGGCCAGCCTTGTTTCACACTCTGCTTCATAACTTCAGCAAAAGCCAGCTGTAGCCACATGTGATTCAGACCCTTGTCACCTTTATGGGCAATGTCATGTAGTAAAACTTAAGGTCTTTAGAAAGCAAAAAGCAGAGATAAGCTTAGGGGTTATTTGTGTTGTAGGTTTGGTATTTTTCTTGCTTAGTTGCGAGGAGATGCAGTTTCAAAGTACAGTCTTAGATTTTGGAGAAGTTGACTTAACATAGGTCAGCTATTGTTTGAATTTAAAAATGGGACTGTATTCTTAGTACCACCAAATTGTGTATGCTTGCAAAACCTAATGTTTTTCTTCTTGATGAGGCCTTCCTTCAGCCCCGAGGAAGCTTTGTAGTGCTGGTGACTAGCCCTGGAACTGCAGTGCTCATCCTGGGAAGCAGGGATAGGGAATAAACCAGGCAAGCTCTGTGCCCCACAGCTCTTGTGCTTGGAATGGGATGGAAATTCCTGCAGTATCTTGGCCGTGTCCCTGTGGCAAGGACTGCATATGTATCTTTGAACTGCTTTGGAGGCATTATGCATGTCTGGTGGAAATCCTTTGTCTGAGGGTGTATTGAAGAAAATCATGTCTAAAGATAGTGGACAGAGGAGTTGATTGCTAGGTACTGCTGGTTAGAGAGAGAAATAGTTTCATTTCTTTTTCCAGTTGTATTTGACAGTTATAGCCCTGGTGTTACTTCAGATTGCTGCTTATGCTTTCTTTTTGTTAGTTATCTGATAAGGACACTTAAAACTTGGAATCCTCTATGACTTTTGTGTGGGTATTGATATGGAAGTAATTAAACTGAACTTATGAGTGCACTTGACCCTCATGTGCTCATAAAACTCTGTAAATGTTGGGTGGAAAATGGAATACAGCTAGTATGTTAATTTCTGCAGTTTGTAGAAATCAAAAGGCCTAATAGAAGTTATTCTTCATTTTTGCTCTATTAAAATATTGAATCTAACAGACATCCTGTCAGGATACCCGCTGGAAAAGATAAAATTTGTGAGAATGTTGAAGCTCTTGGAGAGACCAGACCCTTGTCTGCCTGGTCTTCTCTTCCCACATGCATTTCCAGGAACTGGGCAGTGCTGGCTGCATAGCACTGGTCTATCCCTCTTACCCACAGATCACTATATATTTAAATGCTTTTTCTGACCTGGTGACCTGCCAGTGTCTGTGCTTTCTTCACTATTAATAGAATTAGTCAGTTTAAATAGGTGTTGAGATTTTATTCTTTCTTTTTCCTTCAATACGGGAGACCAATAAAAATAAGTTCTTAATTTTGTCTTAAATTTTACATCAGGAATGCATTTTTAAATGCTACTTGTAAAAGTTAACATGTTGTGCAGTTAATTTAAAGAACAGAAAGTTTTTTTCAGCAAAGATGACTATTGTGAAATCTGCAGGAATTACGTTGTCTCTTTCTAGCATTCAATTTTTTTCTTTTGACAAATTTGGTTGTGTGTAAACCATAAACTTTCATTTTTTAATTTCATTTAAGGTTACATGGTGTTTTGCTTGTCCTAACCCATTTCTGCTCTTGATCAGAAATGTGAGCTGTCTGTTTCAAATACTGTTTCAGTTTGTATAATCAATAAATAAAAATAATTATTTAGGACTAGATTCATATTGTGTAATCAAAAGGACATTGAAAGAGTTGCAGGGGTTTAAAAAAAGTAAATAAGAGTCTCAGCTGGAGTGGTTGAAACAGGAATGGTTATGCTATGAAATAAATGTTATCGTTTTTTGTGTGCTGCAGCATATATTGATGTCTGTATTTCTTTGCAGTTTAAACTAAGAGAGGGAAATATGCAGCTGCTGTTCCAGTAGTCCTGTGTGAGATTTTGATCTCTGACACCTTCAGGGAAGTGCCATTGTAATAGGTACTCCTCAGGTAGTGGAGGGGTGCAATAAGAGACATTGGGGGTGGAAACTTCCACAAATATCTGTACACTGATTGCACTAAAGAGCAAACCATTACCCAGCAAGCCTCTTTGCATGTGAGGTTTTGTAGGGAACTTTTTCCAGCTGTGCTTTAACTTCCCCAAAGCAAAGCCATTTGCTAATTCTCTTTACCTCCATGCCTATTTTATTTCAAGGAGAGTCCCTGAAAGGTTTTCTCACAGCTACTCTAAAGGAAGCAGAGTATTATTTACGTTTTTTATTGAGAAGCAAATAGTTGTGATGCACACGTGGTTTAATGTGTGAATCATTTCTCAGGGAAAGTGCATCTTTTCCAGATCTAGCACTTGAGTCTTCTGTAAATAACCAAAGCAGTTTTATGGAAATGTTTTCATCATTGATGTTTGGCATCATTCTACTTAAATGTTTCACAGAGGAATGTACTATTTATGTTTGAGGTTTTGGTTTGTCCTTCAGCCTAAGGGCAGGGATTTCCATTTCCTATATCTTATTCATTTCCATGAATTTGCATTTGTCCATTTACAATATATTAATAAGCATGCTTGAGGCTCTTGTGTGGATAAATCTAGCAGAAAAAGGAAGGCAGAGAAATTGTGGACATGTATGTCAGGATGGTTAAATCATAAATGCTGGCTGTAGCAGTATTATGCAGAAAGGTTGATCCTCTGAGATGTGATCTGCAAATTTCACTAAGATTGATTTTCTGAGCAAAAATTGCCTTATGTAAGATTAATGACCTTAAGTCTGGGGAGCAGTAAATATCATATATGTGAATATTTGTTATGACTGCTTGGTGGAAGCTAGTTAGATTGGTGGATTCCTAACAGAAAAATGTGTGTCAGTACAAAAGCACAAGAGCAATTGGAAAAGCAAGACTGTGTCCTTGATTGTTTTGATGTTGATAATACCCTCTGCACATTTGGTCAGCACAGGATGTAATTCTGCCTCAGTGGAGGGTGGTCTGTGTACATATTTCTGTTTTGGTTTTTCTCTCTTTGCTGTACAATTCCTTATTCAGTGTTCAGTTTATTTTTTATGCAACAAGTCATCCTTTAAAGTGGCCAACATAAACAGAGGGTCTGTGGGATGAAATGAAAGGGAAGCATGGTGCTGCGAATATGTCTCTAACTTTGACTTATATTTGTTAGACTCCAAGAACATCTAGTAGTTTTCTGCTAAAGAAAGCTTCTTGGTTAATGCTGTTGGAGGCTCTTGAAGTGTAGACTTTGCTAGGTTCCAAAAACAGGCTGGGAAGGGTACACTTCATAATGTACAGGTGAGGATGTCTTGAAGTCAGAAAAGCAGCTTAATGCATGTTGTCTCTTTGTGCATTATTTTTAAAACTGCCCACACCTTAATGGACAAATATTTATATAGAAAAACTGATATTTTCCCTACATTTTTACTTTTAATATTTTTCGATTTTCCTTTTTCCTTCTCTCCTCAGTCTGTGTATGATCAAAACTTGCTGACTGCTGAACTACAACATCTCTGATTAATAAACTAAAGGAAACTAACCTGATGTTTGGGTCACTGACTGGATTAGCAAGAGTTTAAAAAAAACTCCAAACCCCAAAAGTTCTATTGCAGGTGTATCTTATCGAGCTGCTCCTTTTTAACTGTTTCCCTTCCTGGGCATCAAATGACTTTTGGGCAGTGTTTTCAAAAGTTTACCTCCTGTTTTGGCTTTCTGATGCCTTTTTCCAGAGATTTGACCCAGCTTGAAGTTTTTGGTATTGCTGGACTGCTGTTCTGCAGGCACAATAACAGTAGACTTACAACAACTGTATTTCCAGGCACTGATATGAAATAAAAGCAGCTGGCTTGCTAGCCCAGCCTTAGCAAAGGAATTTTGATGCCTTGTGACATTGACTGATGCAATTTTGCAATCCTAGGTCATTTTTGAACAAAATAGTAAATAAAAATAACTTCCAGAATAATGCTGGGTTCCTGAAATCCTACCTAAGAAATTTTGGGGAATAGAGAGGATTCCTCTAGCTTAAAACCTATGCACTATTTATTGCAAACCTGCTCCCTTGAAAATGTTTGGGAAACCTTAACTTGATACATGGGAATACTGCAAAACTTGTGTAACTTTTTTTTTTTTCAGCATGAAATGGTAAGCCTTTTAATTTATGGCTCATAAACCCACTGTGGCAATGACACTGAAGTCTGTAGTTTGAGTCTAGGATCAGACTGAAGAAAGGAAGAGCAGATGTTAATGCATCAAAGAATTAATTCCCTGTGATTCCCTGAGTAGTTTACAAGCAGCACACAATTTAAAGACGAAGCTGAGGAAGATGAAGCATGATAGGAATGACTTGACTGTCACTTGGAAAGAAATTTATAAATGCAGGAAAGAGAGGGGGGTGTTTCTGTTTGTGCTTGAGCACATTGCCCTGTAGGGAGACATGTCAGATGCCATGGAAATAAAAAGCAGCTTCCTTGGCATGCTGTATATTGATTGCTCTGTCATGGGCAGTGATCTCTGAATTGTTCTGATGTCCTGCCAGATTTCTTGCCCTGTCCTTTGCCTTAATGCAGCACTAATAACAGTTGTGATAAATGGAAATATTACTCAAATATTTTTAATCTCAGCAAGTAAGAACTAATGTTTCATCAGAGCAGAAGTGTTGTTAGTCAGTGCTGTTAGTGCAAACTCACACAGTGTGAACACGCTAATTTGAGCATTAGGGAACTTCTGTCTCATCATATTGTATGTGTCTAGGCCATGTGTTTTTATTGTGAGGTATAAAAAAGCATCACACTCTGTTTTAACTTCTGTACATACCTGCACTTGTAGGTCTGTCTCTCAATTTTCTTTAACGAGTACAAGTACATTTAATTTTACATTTCCCAACCTCTACTCCATGTAAAAAAATGAATTAAAAACATCATTTAAAAAAAAAGCAGATCAAAATATTTTCATTTTAGTGTCTACAATGATTTCAGGAGGTTTTAATTGAGTAGTTTCATTTCTTTTACTGCTTTCAGGTAAAAAATGTGCTAGGCTTATTGTTCCAGGACTATATTCCTGTGTGATGCATTCTGTAGCTCTGTGGAATGTTTGCCTGCCTTCATATCACTCTCTCTACTTAAAATGCTTTTTCTGCTTACAAAAAAAGAATAGAAGTCTTTCTTTTACCAAACATGCTTAGAAGTTCTGGGAAAACCATATATGAAAGACAGAATTAATTTGGAAAAGTTATTTTCCAATTGATGGTGAGGTCTGACACTAAACATTGTGTATGAGCTATGTGGGTATTGGAACACAGACTGCATTACACAAAGTGCTGGCAGATGCTGCTTTCACAGTATTTGGTCGTGTTCCTTTAACACAAAATGCACTGCCTGACAATTCTTTGGAGCAGACGGAATGTTTATTGCAAATTGCAATAAACATTATTATTATTATTATTATTATTATCATCATCATCATCATCATCATCATCATCATCACGTTATCTCATGGAACAACTGGAATCTGGCTTTCTGAGGAGTAAGGGGAATGCAACTTAAAGTTCTTATATCAAGATTTAATTTCATGTGATTTTGCCATTTTGGCAAGAGTGCAACTCAGTTGGAAATAGTCTGTGTAACACCCGGTCTCTTGGAAGCACTCCCATCTTTGGGGAGCAAAGGCATGTTTAATTTCATGGAAGAAAATCCCCTTTTCCTTCTCCCATCTCTTGAACTTAAGCAGGCACTTAACATTTTTTCCTGCAGAGCTTTTTATATCAATGACTGGTTTGTTCAGAAGATGGAAAAAAAACTTCTAATGATTACTTCAGGATGTAGCTTGTAAATGCAAAATGGATCACTCATTTCCTCTCCTTGGAATGCTGCTCAGTCACCAGTGGGTTCTGGGTTTATTACAGGCCATTTTCTTTGCAGATCAAATTGTTCCCGAGGCAGTTAAGAACCATAACTTATATTAGTTGTTATGTTTCTTCCTTTCTTTTGGGAAGAAACTAGAATTAGAGGCTCAGCAGCTACAAAAATACTCCAACATTCCAGCTTCTTTTATTTCTTAATTTAAGAAAATCTTGTAGGCTTTTGAAGAAAAGGATCTTTGTATCTTCCATTATTTATGACAACAGGGACTGGGACTTCTTTCCCCTGCAGCAGAGCCTCTCTCCTGTCACTTGTAGCAGGCTGCAGTCCCCATGTGTCTCCTTGCTGTGGCCATCAGCCCTCGGCTGGTCAGCTGAAGGCAGCACTGCAGCTGTACCAGTGCTGGGTAGGATGAAGAGATGTCAAGAAAGCTGCTAAAGAGAAGCTGGAAGTGTTTGACCAAATAACAGGGATTTTAAGGACAAGTGTTGCAGAACACAAAAGCTTTTAGTTTAATGAAGTTATTTGGAAAATAATTTTCATTTCCTGACATGGATATTGGGAAGGAGCAACACAACAGGTGTGTTTGATTTCTAGTTTTGCTCTTCCCTGGAGACTCTTTATCTTTCCTTCTGGATCTTTTTCTTCATAACCATGTGCTGCTTAATTCCTTCTCTCTGTAAATGTGTAAATTTTGTGAGAAGGCTGCTGTGTTCCCAGTTGGGACACACCCTCCTCTTTTCTGAGGTCTGACCATGCCAGAATAAGTTCTGAGTCTAGAAACAAGTCAAATAGAAGCCTCCAGAAGGTAAGATTTGGGATGTAGTGGCTTCTACTGAAAAAAAAGGAGTGTTTTGGGGCTTGGACATAGTGCTAAACTTAGCAGAAATTTTTCTCTTTATTTTCTTTTAATTTTATTTTTCTAAGGCCATGGCTTCTCTTAGGAGCTGTTCTTAAGTTCATAAGACAAAACCAGAAGGATGAGGGGAAGGATTTGGGGGCAGCGGAGAAGAGGAGAGAGTAAAATGGGCACAGAATCAGATCATTGTTAGCTTAGCATACTGCATTCAGTGCTAATGCACCTTATTCTGAGATGGTGAAGTTGTATCTTTGATTTGCTTTCTCAAATCTGTAAAAAGTATTTTATGGGAGACTGGGAAAAATTACTTAGCACTGCTATATTGTGAAACTGAATTATTCACTTATTTGAAGTTGACTTAGAGATAATAAAAAGGTACTAAGAAATAGCACAGGTAAAAAATAGATGCCCTGATCCCTTTCACTGCTTTTCCTGAACATGGTTCAAAGAAACTCAGTTACAGTCTTTTCAGGAACTTGTCAGGTACTCGCATACTTGTTTTCTCTACTAATATCAGGTAAGAGTTACATTGCCAGCAGCAAACAACAAATTCTGAGTGGTGCAGAGAGTACCAGCTTCAAGAAATATCCAACACTGCTTTCTCAGAGCTTGTAAAATCTATTCAGATTTCCATTTTGCACACAATTTTCTAGTCTTTCAATGATGTCTTATGTTTCAGATCTGTCTATAAAAATTTAAGTCTGACGTTTACACTGAATTGAGGTATTTTACAGAGGTTTTGCTTTGCACCATTTTGCAAAAAGCCACAAACATATTCAACAGTTAAAATCTAAGTTGATGCTTAAACATTTTTGATCATCTTCTGCAAGGCAAAGCATATGTTATAGTCTCACACTAGAATTTCTCTGCGTGTCTCTTTAATACTGTTTCTTGAATCAGGCTATGCTTCCCTTCTGCAGGTATAAATCAGAATAGTAAATGGAAGAGAGTGGAAGACAGGGCCTCTAATCCCCAGTCTGTCAGTTCTGGCTTTAGGCAAGTCACTTAAATTGTGTCTCAGACTCCCATAAAATGGGATAACATGTCTCTGGCTCATCAGGGTATTGTATGAATCGATTCACACTTGTAAGATTTTGCAGCTTCATGTTGCTGCATTTCACTCAACGTCCTGCTGCACACCCCACCCCCTGCTGATTTCTGATTTTGCACTGGCCAAAAGAGACATAATGAAGAGAAAGAATGAGTTCTAATTAATATTTAGAAAGATCAGAGTAAAAATGAATATAAACCAAAAGATGCCACTTGGAGCAATATTGTCACAGGAATACAAATCCGCAAGTCAATAAAATTGCCCAGGCTCATTTTTATCTTACTGTCTCTTGTCAGGAATCTGATAGGGAAAGGAGATGTGTGCTGAAATTTAGCAGACTGTGAAAGCTGTGAGAGCAGCAGGCTCACTATGCCCTGTGCTGTGCCAATTGCATAACACTCATGTAATTTTTTAGCCAGTGGATGCTGTGGCTCCTACAGGGTAATTTTGTCCCTGTTCTGGAATGTGTCCTCTGCTATGGGAGTCGTTTACACACAACCCTGTCTCCACCACTGAAAGTGCAGCTGGAGTGTGCTATAGACACAATGCAGGATATCTGCTGACAAGCTCCAGTGGCAGGCTTTGAATGATGCCACAGCACTTCTACTGCATTTTTCTTAAATTTGAATTGTCTGGCCTTATGTTTACCTGTCTGGAACTCAGCACAAATTCGAGATGGGTTGGGAAGGACTCATGAACCATTTAATTACCTTTTATGAGCCAGACTAGTGATAACCACAGGCTGGACCATCTTATGTAGGTGACTCTATGGCTGCAGATGCAATTGGAGGCAAACCCGTTTATCCCTCTTGTGTAGATAGAGAAAATGCCATCAGAACATCCCAAATACTAATCAGGCAAAATAACACTTCTGTAGAGAAATTGTCTATATCAGAAATTCTGATGAAGTCAAAACCTGCTGAGCAGTATATGTGATTTGAATTGAACAGGTGCAGCTTCATCAGTCAAACTTGGAAATGCAGACCAAGACAAAGCCTTAATCTGTCTATTAGTTTTCAGAAAATACTCCCTGTGTGTGCATTTTAAATGCTAATTTTAATCAGTGTAAGAGACATCTAAACTAGTCATGGAACTGCAGTCCTCTTGAGAGCAATAGGATTTACAGTGTAGCCTGTTGTCTGATGAGCCTCCTCAGCTGTCATATGAAGAGATGCCTAAATGAGAGAGTATTGTATTTTGGAAGCTTATGACTTAGAAAATGTTTCCAGCTGAATTTAAATTTGAATTCCAGCTGAATGTTTCTCTGAATTTAAAGTACTAAAACCTGTAAATTTCTGAGTATTTGGGCATTTGCTGTGAGAGAAAGCCTTGTTGCTTGTGGTACTCTATGTTCAGGGCACTAAAGCAACTCCTGGTCAGATAAAAATAGGAAAACCTAGAAGGGGGAATAAGAAAGGAGTGTAAGGAAAGAACAGAACAGTTGTGTGCCATTATATCATATGGGACTCAGCAGTGTGCTACAGGAGAACAGCAAATAGCATTGTTTGTTGTGACATGTGTGCAGAAAGCTTTCCCTTCATGTGCCATCACTTTTCTTTGCCTGTAATAGCTGTCTGCATGGATTTATTAGTGTTATTAAGTATTTTATAAAATATCACTCTGATCTGATTTTTTTTTTATTCTCCACAAGGAAAAGTGTAAGAGTGCCCAGAAATAAAATATACAAAGTGGTACTGTCTATTCTTTCTTCTAATTCTTAAAATATTTCTTAATTTAGCATTACAAAATAATGTCAACATCTATAGTCATGGTCAAATTAATTCTGACCAAACCCCTGCAGGCCTTGGTAGCAGTGTAACTGCACTGTTCTTGAGCTATAGGAGTTCAGAGCTCAAAAGCCTCCCAGAGGTTTTTGTTGTCTGTGTTGTCAGCTCTTTGAGTAATGGATGTATAACACTGTGGTTTTTCAGGAAAGGGCTGTGTGGTTTAAATACCCAACAACCTTCTGAGATCTGCTCAGGAAATGCTGATTTGAAAATGTTTGTTAAGAGTTGGGACAGCTGAAAAACAAAAAGATGAAAAAGTGAGAAAAGCTGAATAAATTCAGGAAGGATAAAATGATTGAAAATGAAGACCTGTTTAGAAATTTAAAAGTCCTCTGTGGTTGAAGAAACTCAAGATAATATAATTCAATCGAACAAGAAAGCATCATGAAATTGTGCCAACACCTTTGATTAGTTGTGAGATGAGTGTCTCTTCAGAGGGAAATCAGATAAAATTTGAATAGTGGTAGTGTCTTTAATGAGCCATTTTGACTAGTCTTTGTTTTGAACTTAGATTTCTATTTATGTGAAAATACATTGCATTGGCAGAAAAAGGCATCAAAAGCAAAAATATTGTCATTGTAAAAATGAAATTTCTCTTTCACAACTTTTGGTTATATGTGGATATTCAAAATTGGATCAAAATTAATATTAAAGAAGTGAAGAAAATTCATAAATCTGTGACAAATAACATGACAAGAGTCCTGCTGAGTCTATTTTGCTCAATATGCTCTCTCTGACAAGGGCCAGCAACAGATGTTTGGAGAAGAGGCAGGAGGAGAAAAGCACAGAATAATTCCCAGTCTTTCTAGACGGAAAACTGGCAGATCCCAGAGATTTGTGATTCAGGAGCTTCCTGCTGTAGAGTAAGTCACTGCTTTCTAAGAGAGAAATAACTAGATGCTCTGGAATCTGAGTTTGTAAATTACTGTAAATTGGTTCAGATGGGTTTTGTTAGATCAATTCCTGCATAGCGCACAGGCACATGTGTGAATTAACCTTTCCTTTTGCAAAATGGCACACTAAGAGAAAAATAGGAGAAAGAATTTGAATTGCTTTTTTGACCCCAGAACTAAGACTTCTTTCAAAATTCCTTGAGACAAAGGTGTTCCTTACAGGAATGAGTAATAACTTAACAGATGAATAAAATGTGTATTTACTGCTTAAAGAGATGTCTGATTGACTTGATTCAATATAGGCTCTTTGAAAGCTGAAACTTTATTCAGTCTTGGTGTAGATTAGCCAAATGATCAGCAAATACTAAATATTTAAATGAAGAGCAATATAAGCTCATTGTGGGAAATTACCCATAAATAAAACAATGGAGGGGAAGCTTGAACACAATTAAAAATTAGTGGAGGCCAAGAGGTTTTCTTCATTAAAAAGCATTGCTGAGTCAACATTTTATTACCTTTTCCATATTTTTTGCTGTGCAGAGTGTGCTTGGGAAGTTTAGTGGTGTTGGGGATACTGTGATGCCATATGATGGTTAGTACAGTTATCCTATTAGTTAGGTCTTAGACTTGAAACTGTTCTCATTTTAAGTAGTACAAAGAAATAGCATAAAAGGTAGAAAAAGAAATAATTCCAAATATTGGTTTTATAGCTCCATGTAACAATTGTCTGAAAAAGAGATACTATATGTATATTTGTATGTTTTATGGAAAAGTTACCCACTGAAGCAGAAATAATTTTATAGATTTTTGTAACACACAGCTTCTGAGTATATTTTTCTAGCTCTAAGACTGTATTTCTTATAAGGAAGTCAAGGAGTGTAATCAGTCCTAAGGATAGTTACTAGCCCCATTGTTTCTTTAAGTTTATTTATTGGTTGTGATTGTCTATGCCTTGATATTTTTTATGCCTGTTGCTACAAAACCAGGCAACCTGCCTGTTGCCTATGCAGACTGTTGCTCTACACTCTTGGATGTATGTGAAAGAGGGGAGTACGTGCTGAGTACATTTCTTAATAATTCTGAATAATTGGTGCTCATTTATTAAGCAGGAACTGCTGCAATTGATGCCCAAGGGATGAGGAATGAGCTTCATGGGTGATGGGTGAATGGGTGAGTGCTTAGCACTGTGAAATGAAAATGTTTAATTCATGTCTATTACTTTTTCATTTACTTACATGAGAAGCAGTGTAAAACAGAGTTGAAAAGTTACTCAGTTTGGATTGCCTATGAGCAGATTTATTCCAGGAATAATTACCTCAATTGCCTGCAGTTTTCCCTTCCCAATTTTATTGACACTGACTGGAGAATACTGTCACTTGCTTTCAGTTATACACAGGAGTTAATCAGCACAAGTGCTCTTAAGATCAGGCACTGTGTCTCAATGTAGGACACGTGATTATTCACCTTGATATGATGTTCATCTTCTCATCTTTGCCCCTTCCAAAAATAGTACACAGGAGGAAGCACTTTAACTTTTCAGTGAGATGTTTGCTGTGCTTTTTTCCTTTTCCTGTTCTAGTTTTGTCCTTCCTTCTTAGGTTCTGGGCCATTTTCTAGGTACTTTATTTTATGCTGCAATCCAGGAAATTTGGATAACTTTTGTTACATAGTGAAAATTTGATCTCTTTGTCTTTTGGGTTCTGTCTTCCATGACAGAGGACAATTTTTTTTGCAAGTTTCCTTTCTATTATCAATTTTTTTTTCTAAAAATCCAGGGTGATTTGACTTTATCACTCAGATATTGATTATTTCATGAACTTTAATGGCATACTTAGTAATACACTACGTGCTCTAAAATACTGAACAGGTGTCAAGAATATAAAATCAAACTGATTCTAATTAGTTACTCAGCTTTTCCATCCCAAATAAGTGTGGAACTTGTCATTTCTTCAAATGCACATACAGGATGCTAAAAGTATAGGCCTTTTTCTGAAGTTATGGGCAAATAAAGCCTTCTGCATCATACATGTGTCTTCTGTGGTATTAGGACTGTGTTCTGAGTAACTTCACATTTGTGCTGGCTGACCTCAATAAGCATTATTTTATTTTGAAAAAGCTGAGGGAAATATTGAGGAATGCCTTGAAAAATGAAGTTCATCAGCACTGCTTCAAACAATTTCACCACATGCTGTTTTGTTTGGCTACTGCAGAGGTTAACAGCAGTAATTTTTTGTAGGATCTCCAGTTGTTTGCTGATTGATACCCATAATGGGGTTACTGATTTATGAAATCTTTACACTGAGAAGATTTTTGTTGAATTTCTTTCAATGTAACCTGACACCTTCCCACTTACCTTCATGAGATCACACCTGCAGCACAAGGGTTGTGTGCCCTGTTGCCAGCATAGCACATGTGGAGTCACCAGGTGACAGTGCTGGACTCATTTCATTAATCTGGAAATTTTGGTGTGATCAAGCTGTCATCCTCACCATGAATGAAACCTGCTCTAGAGTTACTCTCTCTGCATCATTTTAGTCCTTATGGTTTCAGCACTGCAGCAAGATCATGTGGCAGGTATTCAACAAAGGCTTGGAGCAAGTACAGAGACACAGGAGGTATCTGGCTCTGTCATAATTCTTTCATGTTGCAGCACCTATTGTCAAAATGTTAATTAAAATATTACTTCAGGTGTACTCAGATGTATTAAACTCCTTCCTTAACAATTTGGCATAATTTAGGTTTTTTACAAGAAAAAAATATCAGCTTTGAATGTACCAGCAATAATGTTGCTTTACAAATTACCTCTTTCAGCTGTGACTTCATTTTATTCCTGATTTAGTTTCACCTCATGTGGAAAAATTGGATTTAAACTCTGAAAATGGTGCTATCATTTTCTCACTTCTCAGTTGCATTCAGTTTGATGTTTTCAGGACATGATATGATTGGAATGGGCCTGTTGGAAGTGGCTTTTGTGTCAGCTTAACTCCATTTCAGCCTTCATCTGTGTGATTCCCCAATCTTTGAAACTGTTCATGCCATTTTTAAAATGCTTCTATCACTTATTAATGAGGCCCTTGGCATATAAAGAAAGTTGATTTCTCTGTCTGTGTTCACAATGGCTGAAAGTGGGTTGTATTTGGTGTTGTTTTTTTGTAAGGAACCTTGAATACTCAAAGGTCAACGTTTAAGCACTTGTTTAACTCCTTGTATTGAAAGGTACTAGTATTGGCTCCTGCATTTCTTCTGAGAGAAGGATGGGGGGCAGTTCAGCAGTTTTGGGGCAGGAACTCAGCTTTAGGCAGACCCTGCAGTTTTGACTGCAACACCAGAAGTGGATTCATCACATACAGAGAACAGTTGAGTCCTGTGGTTTGGATGAAACTTTGCCTGTTGCTGCTTCTGCCTGCTTTTGGCTGTGTCTCTTCCCATCCCTTCAACATTGCTGGAGTTCTCAAATCTTTAATTCCAGCCAATATTTGTCCTCTTAAAGCTGCCTGGAAAGTGTGAAAGAGGAATTACTCAGTGAATTTTTTCTTTGTTGAGCAGGTGCAGTACTAGCAAGTCTGTTTTGTCTGGAGTGAGAGAGTTGATGCAGCTCCCCTTGAAGGAGCTCATGGTGAGTTGTCCTCCATCTGCGGAAGGCAGACCTGGGACCTGAGCTTGCAGGGAGAGAGTTTTACCAGTCTGTTGGAGTCTGGAATTTTTATTGGCTGGAACAGGTCATGTTGAACTGCCTCTAATGCAACTGCTGCAACTCATAGCTCTAAACATGAGAAATATTTTCTGTAGAAGCTGTATTTTGTAAGAATGTAGGACAATCCATAAGGAGGACCCTCTAGTCAGAGAAGTTTGAAAGCGAAATGGCAAGAGATTGAATGTGGAACTTTAACTCTCATGATAAATACAGGAAATGCATCATTAAACTATGAAGAGATGAGCTGTGCAAAGATGAAAGCCATAAAAACACTCTGTGGCAGAAAAAAACAACAGAAAAGTAATAGGTGCATGGTCTGACTATCAGAGGTGCTCAGCACTTCCATCAGTCACTGTCAGGAAGCTCTGCAGCTCATTGGCACATCCAAAGCTACCAGAGGCAGTGAAAGACAGACACAATTTTGGTTGTAATTTTCAAAAAATCAAAGAACATGTAAAATAGTAGCAAGTGGGTGTCTTGTTGTCTGCTGCATGTAAAATTCCTAGCATGTTGCCTCATGAAGCCTGCAAAGTGTGTACTTCCAGTGCTTACAGATTCAAAATGACAATTTGTTCCTTTGACAATTTACCACATACAACATCCCTTCATTGTTTGGGAATGAGCATCATCAGACTTCTCATAAAGACAGGAAAAGCAAAATTAGTCTTTAATTTAAGCAGGTCTTTGCTCCTTTTTCACCTTGACTGAAATAACAGGTTAAAGCAAACTAAATGCAAGCATTTCCCTCAATTGACATGGCTGAAGGAGAATAGATGGGGTCTGCAAGCAGCATAGGCATATTGGTAGATTTTTCTTGTACAAAAGTTGTCTTTTCATTGAAAAAAAAGTTTCAAAGCATCAGTAATAAAATTGAGAAGTGCAGTGAAAGTAAAATATTTAATATCATTGCAGAATAAAAAAGCTATTAAGAAATATATGTGCAAGGAAGATATTAATTTTACCACTATACTTCCAGACTGATTGTTCCATTTCCTCCCGTTCTGGGAAAAGTACAAAAATAAAGGACAGGACTTCTTTGTAAGTGAAAAATTAGTTAAGAAAATTAATTAATAGAAGCTGTTATTCCCAAATTCACATAACTGCTGTAGGCTTTTCAGTAGAAAACAATTTTATAGCAGAAGTGCAGAAATAGCTTTACTTCTGCATGGAATTTTGATACTCATTTCAGCAGTATAAATCAAAATTTTATTTAGACCTTCTATGAGAAACTCAGTGTATTTCTGCAATATGTAAAATGTCTTTGGAGACATTTTACAACTTGAGCTGAGCTCAGAGTGACTGAGAGGTTAGTATTCAAATAAATAGAGGAGTCATTCATCAATAGAATCCATTATCTGAGATCTAATAGAATTGGAGGAAAAGAAGTACCAGGATACTAAGGGCTGATCATGGGGGTTAGGCTTAAGGAAATATTTTTGTCCAGCTTTGTGCTGAGCAGCTCTGGCAGTCTCAGGTCTTTTGTTCCTGCAGGTGATCAGAGCTCTCCAGCCAGGGAAAGAACCTTCATGTCTGCATGCACAGATCTGCTCTTGGGCAGGCTCTGGAAGGGAAACACTGAAATCTTTGGATTAAGGAAAAAGTGGTTATAGGGAAACAAGGGGAGCACACTGAACTTGGAAATAGGCATTAGGAAGGCATTTATTTTTTCAGTCAGCTTGAGCTGATGATGGAAATGTTCATGTGATATTAATCAGGATGTTGGCTTCTGCTATTAGACTAGAAATGCACATTTGAGCAATGAGTTTTTTCTTAAATGTAACTGTCATTGATGAAGAACTAAAGTTCTTTTTAAAATAGAAGGAAAAAAGCATTAAGTCCATTACTAGTGAAAACAAATATTTTTCCACTGCCTTTCCCTGATAGCTTTTAAATTTCTACAGTAATGTCATGGAAAAATTTGGCTTTTAAAGATGTTTCACATCAGAATGGGATTTTGTGCTTGTTCCATTGCTGGTAGTTATTGTTCTAGTACAGCCATTTTAGCAAATACTCATTTTAATCAGTGTAGACATATGAAAAAAAAAAGAGGAAATGAATAGGATTGTATGTCACCCATGTTCTAATTGTCATGTCTGCAGGTCCAGATTTGCACACAAAATTTTATTTGAATTGAATTGTTTTCAGTTGTCCTAATGTATTTAGCTATTTTTTGATGGTCATGGGTTTACTGATGTGATATTTTGTAATGATATGTTGTATTTGTCTACCAAAATTAGGATTAGAAAGGCTGAGTAATTCCCTCCTATTCAAATCAGTTTTGTTTGACAGGCCCATAATTACTGTCTGTTTGCAAACAGTTGTAGCTTTACCTTGAAGAAGTTAAACTTTCTAATTTTTTATGACTGGAACAGGAAGTGCATATTAAATCTTTGGAAGGCAACATTTGACAAAATGAATTTGGTTATGACTGAATTTATTTTCAAGTCTTGTTTATCCAGCTGAAATGCTCTTTTTAGCTGATATGTAGTACTATATCGGGTACAGAAAATAGCTAGCCTATCAGAAGTTCTGTTATGAAACTGCTTAGGCCTAACTTAGTCAATCTTCCCAAAGTTTATACTATACTAACCTCCCAAAGTTTAAACTAACTAGTTTATACATCTTCTTACTACTATACATTCCATATGTTATATAGTGTTCTTCGTAAGGACTGTTTTCAGCAAAATTTAGCTTCATGTGTATGTAAACTCAGCACCATCAATTGGTAGCAGCTGTGACTGCCCATGAAAAAGGAATGCAGTCAGTATATGCCAAATGTTTGAATTTTAGTCAGTTTAGACTGAGCCACCTGCAATTTCCCAGCTCTGCTGCCTTCCTCAGAAATGGAGCTAAGCTGCGTGCCTCAAGTCAACTTGCATTTCTTGGAAATGCTTGACACAGTTAGTAATCTCAGCATGGAAATGCTTTGCTACCTTGAGAATACCTTGGCTGATGGTGTCCCTCTAGAACAGGGTACTACTGCATGTGTCACCGACATAGTTTATGAAAAATCCTTTACTTAGGAATTTTCCTCTCCTGAGAGCTGAGAGGACTCGGAACAAACTGTAAACAATTCTTATCTGCTGCTGTGGAATGCCACGGGAAAATCTGTGATTGGCCCCGTCAGACTGTTTGCAATTAAGAGCCTATCACAATTCACCTGTTCGGCCTGTCTCGGGCTGAGAAGACTTCAGTTTACACATTCCTATTCTATTCTTAGCTTAGCTTTGTAGTGAAATCTCTAGCTTTATTCTTTTAGTATAGTTTTTATATCTTTTATATCATATAGTAATAAATCAAGCCTTCTGATGCATGGAGTCAACTGTCTCGTCAATTCCCTCCTCCTGGGACCCCAGAAAACCATTGAAACATGCATGTATTTATCCTAGTATTTAACCTGCTGCACACTTATTTTGTGGGCTAAATTAGCTCCCCTGTTAGCAGGTGCACCCTGCCAACAGTGGTGGAGAGAACACACCTTGCTCCTGTTTTAACAGGCAGCCCCCTGAAGAAGACTGCTAACCTAGATCTGCCAGCCTGGACTCTTCATCTCCTTCCTCCAGGCTAAAGAGCCCAGTTTAAAGTTAACCTAGTTCTAAGCTGTAAACAGCAGGTCTTTGCTCCTGTTTCACCTTGACTGAAATGAGAGAACACTTCTAGGATACTATTAGTGATGCTTGCTCATGGAGATACTTCCCTTTGAACTTTAGAAATTACTTTCTTCAGAGCAAGCAGAAGCAAGCACCACCTGTTGTAAGTCTTTGTGTGAATGTCTTGCAGAAAAAGGAAACTTAGGTAAAGCTGTGACTGACACAATCTCATGTCAGTCATGTTTTAACGGTTCCCTGCTGACACCAAAGGGGAGTTTTTCACAAATCTTAATGTCATAACCTTGCTTTAAAACAAGCACACAGTCCCTGAGTCCTAACACATTAAATGTTAATATGCTGATTTAAAAAAGGCCTGTGGTTATCTTGCTAAAAGCTATTCACAGGCAAATAAGATGTATTAAAAGCATAACTGTTTTATTGCACTCAGATGACTAGAACAGCTCCTAATAGTGTTTCTGCGGAGATAAAATACAAAACAGAATTATTATACCTAATATGCCCATAAATTTGTATGAAAAAGATTCTCCCCAACAGCAAGTATAATGAAAAGACCTCCAGAAGAATGTAAAGGCTATTTATTACTTCAGTGGACTAAGTATAGATTTTGATGTGGCTTATTTCCATTTGTTTTATATTGGTGAAGACAATGTAAGGGGACTCAGGAGAGCAATAGAAATGATGTGTGATGGCCTGGGAAGATGAAGGGGAGAAGAAATTCTTTTTAGCATAGCTTTGTCTATAGGGGACTTTGGACAAATACCATTGATTAAAAAATTGTATTGAATGGTTTTGAAAATGCATAAGATTGGACAAGTTTGAAAGAATGTTTGAGTTGCTGGTGTAGATTTTTTAATCTTTAACTTACAATTTTTGTCACAAGCCTATCTGCCATTTGTCCCATTGACAAGAGTCAATTATTTGAAACCAGAAGATTTATAGCCATGAACAAAAAATTAATTACACACCATATAACTCATGTGCATCACTATTGACTGAGTTGGCTTTCCTGTGGCCTGGTAAAATTGGATGATGGAGTGGATGGGTTTCCAAGGTGTGTAGCACTGTGATTCAACTAATTAGCAGTGTTGTTCCAGTGGACAATAAATGTGCAGCTCTCTCCGTCAGATACTGTACCAGGGAGTAGCTAGTTGGCTTTATTGCTAGGATCAGGCTGTGTGATGGGGAGCTCATTCGTGCAATATTTTGACTTTTCCATTGAATTCTATTGATTTCCATTGAATTCCATTGAATTTTTGCAAAATTCAGGGTTGTGACTTTCACAGAAGATATATAGAAAAGGTAGGTGGGGGAAAAAATCCATAGAATCATCTTGCATTATCTATTCAAATGCTTCTTGTATGGGATTTTATTCACACTGTATCATTGGAATAAGACTGTTTGGACAGAGAACTGTGTATTTATAGCATGCATGAATTTAAGTCAGTTTTGCCTTATCTTGCCCATAGTATGATGGGTATGAGGTTTGAAACATGGAAAAGCAGTAAGGCTTGTCATGGTGGCATTGTTTCTTAAACAAAGAAAGTAAAAATACTATTGTCACTCAGTAATTTCAGTCAGGGGTAACAGCAAGCAGATGTTAATTTAAATGACACAAATACAAGACCCAATAAAATTGGATTCTGACATTGTAACTGAAGTAGATAAGGCACTGAGAGCTCGATGTAGTGTAAGAGAATTATGATATGAAGCATGGTGGGGGGATCTTTATCTTATTATGAAGACCCATAATACAAGAATTCTTTGCCATGCAACTACAAACCTGAGTCAGGGGAGACTTGGCCTCTCTATAAACAAAAATGCAGCAGGAATGTGAGAACGTTGCAGAGTAACAGTTGTAATGACAGGGATCTTGATGTGTGTGTATCAAGAGCTTTAAGTAGTTAATATTTTTTTCTTTGCTATTAAAACATATACAAAAGTCATTTTAACCAGTGAAAAAAGCTACTGAAAAGCATTTCTTTTTCCTAGGCTTCTGTTGCAACTATGAATTACTGTATAAAGGTTTGAAGGCTGGTGTTGCAATACCAAATCTGACATTCTTCCTAAACAAAGTTCACCTTGCACTTCTGGGCCACTGTAAATCCCACAATAACGCAAGGAAAGAGAAGACACTTAACTGCAAAGCTCAGTATTTATGTTTTTATAAATAACACCAATTTGATTACATAAAATACCAGAATTGTTGCTTAAGTTTTGGATAGGTGCCATCCATCCTGCTTGTCAGCACTGGCAAAACTATTCAGGAAGAGCTGGGGCTGGTAATGTGCTTTTAAAGCACTTTAAGTCAAAAGCTCAATTTTGCAGTATTTCAGAAGCTCTCATTTAAATATATATGTGTTTGCCTCTATCCAAATACATTTCAAGTTACAAATGAAAGAAATAGTTGGTATTAATTAAATTGTTGCCAACAGACTAAAGTGTTTTCTCAATTTTCATTGAGACAATTTGGATTGAAATGAAATCAAGGTCATGCCATTTACTTTTAATGTTTATGAATGCTGCCTATTTTGACCTCCTTTTTAAATCTATTGGAAGATTTTTTGAATTATTATTATTTAAAACTGACTTTGCAGATTTTTGTAAATAGATTTTATGTTCAGATTATGCCAATATTTATTTGTCAATCTATGCAGAGATTCTGAAGTTATGGCACACATGTATCAGGATGACAAAAGTTCATTAGCCTTTATTTTAGCCAAATCTGAACCTCTGAAGTGATAATTCAAACTGTCCTTTAAAATGCTAGCAAAATTGAGATTATGCCTGAGGAGAATCCTACTACAGTCTGCTTTTTGTTCACTGCTAGTAATTTACAGACTCCCGAGACTCCCTGTCTCTGTGTTTATCTTTATGCATGATTTGCAACTATTCAGTATTCTCTAATGTGGAATTTTAAGGTGAGGAGGCTAGAAAAGGTAATTTTTATGCAATTAATTGATATCTGCCCCCTGTTTCTGGCCTTTTTGCACCAAGTTCTTTTAGATTTTTCCTTCTCCTTTTTTTCCTGCTGTGGATGTGGCTGTACCATATTTTATGGTGAACTCGTATGATCTGAAGGAATCAGATCATGCAAGCTCATCACCTCGCAGTAACTCACCTGTTCTGAAGTAATATGGATGCTGAAAAAAGTATCTTAATTTACTAATAGGAATTTCAATCAAAAGGTGATATATTCGGTTATGTGTGCACTCTAAAAAATGCTGGAATATGATTTAATTTCTTTTCCTGTACAAATATTTAAATTATATATGTTTGCTTATGTATTAATGTTGTTTGTGCTATGATTTAAATAATGTAAAGTGGTTGTCTGACTAATGCTTTCTTTAGCTGTGGTAATGAGAATTATCCTTAATAAGCTAATGTCTCTTGTAACAGTAATTTGAGGCAATGTTTATTAAAAAACAAAAATAATATTTAAATTGTGTCAGTTAAAAACCCCCAAATCATGGGCATTGCCTGCCCATTAATCATCACTCTTCTATTCCAATCCTGCTGTAGTACAAGTGTAATATTCTGCCCTATTTCAAAAGGGAACATTGAACACCTGCTTGAAAGGAGATCTGTCAAGAAAAACACCCCACCAACCAAAAAAAAACCCAAACAAATTCCCTTACCCCCATTCCCATTCCAGGGAGCCACTCTGGGCTTTGGAGAGGCTTGTTTTCCATGGTGTGGCACCCTGATCAGCCAGCAGTTTGCATTCAGGGTTTCTTAATGCAATTGGGGCTTCTTAATTTGTAGTGGCTGGGGAAGTTTGGAAACTGTTATTAAATGTGATTTTAAAGTTACTGTTCTCACCATTTTACAAAATCCCACTGAGATTAATTAGTGCCAGGGATAAGGCAGGGCAGAGAAGATTCACAAAGCTTCCAGCACTGCATTCAGTATTGATGGCTAAAAGCATTGCTTTATGGTTATGTATTGATGGTGAACTGGGTTAATTTATTGAACTTTAACATGAGAATTTTGAGTACTTTTTTTTTTTTTTTTTTTTGGTTAGGGTTTTTTTGTTTGTTTGTTCACTTTTCCTTGTAACACCTGCCCTTGCAATATCCCATAAGGACAAGTTGGAAATCTCAAATGAATTCCCTTCT
This sequence comes from Serinus canaria, assembly GCF_022539315.1. NCBI lineage: Eukaryota > Metazoa > Chordata > Aves > Passeriformes > Fringillidae > Serinus > Serinus canaria. Next base: position 30,815,000 of record NC_066321.1, read on the forward strand.
TGCTGCTAGGGTATCATGACGCATGTAATTGCATTCCAGGTGCTTTTTAAAATCTGACAGAGATAAATTTAAGTTGTTGGAACAGTAAAATAACAGCAGAACTAGACAGATGTTTAAAAAATAAAGTGAAAATTTTCAGAGACTGCTCTGAATGGCAGCAAGGTTTTACTGGTTTTAATTTCCCTTGTTGTGCTTCCTACTATCTTTCGACTGTTCATTTGAAAATTTCCAAGTTTGCCTACAGTGAGGCTCAGTCACACAGGGCATGTGGATGAGGCGTTCCCCAGAACACAAAGAGGCCATGAAATGCAGACTGTACAGGTAAGTCCCTGACAGAGCTGCTCTGTGCAATGCTGATTCTGTAGGTTCTGTGCACTTTGCTGTCACAGCACCTCCAGGGAAGCCTGTGCTGATGTGTCCTTTATGTCCATCTTCTGCCTTTAATGGTTCAGCTGGCATCGCTATTAATATCTGGACTATTAAAATGAATTAATAGATTGAGCACAACTAAAGGGAGTATTTTAATAAATTTACAGTTAAGTGCTACATGTCAGTTTTGTCATGCTTTCACCAAATAAGTGTTATGTTTTAACTTTATGGTCTTTTATGATCTACAAATTTTTGCAAACAATCCAGAGGAAATGTCTGCTTCAGATGTTAAGTCTTGTTTTATGTAAGTGATACTGAAATGCTTGAAAGTAAGCAGAACCTGAACAAAAATAGGCAAGAACTTTCTTTCAATTTAAATACTTCTAAAAGTGAAAATGCTTTGTTATGGCTTTAATGTGAAAGTATGGTTTAAAAGTTATTTATAATACAAGGATGCTGTCAATAGAGACATTGTCAATACAAAAAGAATACTTGGTTGTGAGCATAGACTTGAGACCTTCAGCAAGAGATGAAAAAGTTCTCTGCCTCAGATGGAGCTCCTGTGCCGGGCACCACCAGTGACCCCCTCCACTGCTTTTCTTGGTAATATTTCCACCAAGATTTATACCCAGGAAAGGAAGTGTAAACATAAATAGCTTCTTCAGATATTGTATGTCTGAACAGTAATTATTTATCAAAAAGTATTCAACTATTTCTGTCTAATAAGTTGATATTAAGAGTTATGAAAGGAGATAATTTGTGGTGACTTGCTCCAGGCAGCACACTGGCCTTGAGTGCCAATTAAAATTCCTTGGTAGAATTCCGTGGCAGGGACTGTTGTGTGTGGTGGGGCACCATAGAGTGAAATATTGAGTTAAGAGTGTTACCAGCTCCTTTCTTGCTCATTTGGGGGGTTATCACTGAAACCATTCCCCCTCTGAGATGTTTTTCTTTTTCCAAAAGCAAAAGGCACTTCCCCTCCTCCCCTCTTCAAATCTTGCTTTAGATTTAATTGTAAATTTTACTGCTAGGGTATTCCAGCCACTTTAACACTCTCAATCTCAATCTCAATGTGTCACAGCAGCACCAAATTATTTTGTCAGTTTGTATTTTAATGAGAGCTAGGATCTAGTTGAAATTGGAATTAGCTGCTGTAGTTCATGGCATTCAATTTTCCTAGTTCTCACCTCATCAAAATGTTCACCAAGCTGCTTCTTTCAAACTTGCACTTTACTACTTAGGGCATTTACATGAATAGCAATGTAGCTATTTCAGGGATGAGCAGAATTTATAACTTCTGTGGAGGAGGATACTTCATCACTCCTTTTATATTCACTTATGGACATCAGCACCATGAAGTGCTTTCTGTCCTCTACTGTGAACCAAAGTGGAACTAACAGCCACCTGATTTGATGGAACAGCTCTTTTCTTTCTCCCATGCTCTCACTACCACTACTGTATTTCTCCCACAGTAGTCCTGTTTTGCTCAATCTGTTACTTTTTCTTTGTCTGTGTTCTCTGCCCAAGAGCCTCGAGGTGCCCTGCAGAGCTGGTTCAAAAGCTGCCAATTCAGCAAAGCAAAAAAGCACAAGGCAAGCTAGATCCAATTGTTAATTACAGGGTGAGATGTCAGGATTTGTGAACTCCAGCAGATGATGAAAGAGAAAATTGTACTTAAAATCTGGGTGGAAGCTAGAATGTTCCAAGAAAATGTTCTGTATTTAAGAAACAGGTATTCAGACGTAGGTACCAAAACAAGTTGGGAGACTCCAGGTTCCACTTTTCTCTTTGTTTCCTTTATTCTTTATTTTTTTATAGCATAAAAACACAGCTCTGTAGAGTTATCTGATGGCTATCTATACAAACAGGATTTTTTTCTGAATCACTGGACATGAACAAACAATGGGGTTTTTCAAATATTCAAAATTATTCTTTTTCACTCTGAAGCTTATTTCATGAGCACTAATGATATGACATTGTTAAACTGATATTTAGGCCTGTATTTATAGAAAAAGGTAATTGTATTATAATATTGATTCATTATTATATTTGATACTAAATTTATAAACCATCTTAGGTATGCTCTGCTGAATGAACTGTCTCAGGACAGTATGAAATTATTTATTTTTTAAATAATGTACCTTTTTTTCAATTTTCTTTTTGCATGTGATTGTTATAAAATTTAGTGTTGGTGGTTTTGTTTTAGTATTTGGGAAATTTAAAGGTGTTGCACAGGCTCAAAAGCTATTTTTTACTGTTTCACAGTGATAAAATATGAGGAATCTTCTCACTGAGTGGTTACTGGTAAATCACAGCAGCCTTAGCATAGAAATCTGCTTTCTTCAGAGGCATTTTTCTAATCTTTGATAATGTCTTTCCTGTGGGATAATATGTTGCTACTTCAATAGTTCCACAGAAGTATAAGCCAGGGCAAATAGAGCTCTGTGATTATTTTATGTGCTTGTGGGTTAGCTTATAGCAGTGCAATTCATTCTAGGAAAAGGACACTGTGTAACCATAAATTGAGAGTGAATTGATTCACAGCTCTTTTGTTGTGTTTTATTTTCTGAGTAAACACTGAAACAACTGAAAAGCAGATTGTTTTCATCATAGCTGTGATGCATAGCTGCTTTATGATCAGAACCACTTTAGTCTGATTTTTTTCTTTTCCATTTTGCATTGGATGAGGCAGAGAAGAAACAGCTGTGGCTTGTTCGGTTCAGGGGTCCCAGCCATGTGCAAGCTGTGAGCATACAGCCATGCAGAGCCAGCACTGTCTGAGCACTGCAAACAAAAATGTGTGGGGAAGCTGGGGCCAAAGGAATCACTGCAGTGCTGAGCATTACAGATGCCTGGAAGAGCTGCAGTTACAGGGCTTTGGGGGATGCTCTGCTGTGAGGAGCCCAGCTCAGCCCCCGAGCCATGTCAGAGTCCCCAAGTGCTGTGTCAGTCTCTCCCTTTGGGCTGGGAAGGTGACAACCTGTGATACACCATGTCTTGCAGCTTTAATACTTAAAACACCTGTCACAGCATTCTTATTTGGAAAAAATAATTTTAACTTTAATTTTAATGTGAGACTGTTGCACAATTACAATGGAAGTCTCTTCTCTTTTTTACGTATTGTACACTTTGCAATTTGTAAAAAAAGCTTCCTATTAAGCATCAGAGAAGAGCATGCCATTAACAAAAATGAAGCTTATAATAAAATGGAGTGGCTAAGCCTTTTCTTATTCTGAGTCCCTGTGACAGAGGGTAAAGGCACAGTGCTACCTTTCAAAAGTTGCAGTGCCTCTTAGTAAAGAATAAGCTCATTTGCTGTGCTGATTTTGGCTGAAATAGAGTTAATTTTCTTCACAGTAGCTGGTGTGGAGCTGTGGTATGCAGTTATGCTGGAGACAGTTTTGATAATGCAGCAGTGTTTGGGATATTGCTGAGCAGGGATTGCAAAGTTAAAACCCTTTCTGCTCCTCATCCCAAGCTGCCAGCAAGGAGCCTGGAGGTGCACAAGGAGCTGGGAGGGGACACAGCTGGACAGCTGACCCCAGCTGACCCAAGGGACATCCCAGACCATATGGCTTCATGCTCAGTGTATCTACTGTGGGGCATGGGCTGCTGCCTGGGGGCTGGCTGGGCATCAGCCAGATAGTTGTTTTTTATTTGCATCACTTGCCTTTCTTGGCTTTTATTTCCATCTTTGCATTTTTTCCTTTTGTTGCAATTTATTGTTTTGGGTTTTTTGGTTTTTTCCTAATTATTGTTTCATTTATTAAGCTGTTCTTACCTCAACCCATGAGTTTTCTTGCTTTTCTAATTCTCTCCCACCCTGCCAGGGCAGTGGGTGAGCAGCTGTGTGGGGCTGAGTGGCTGGCTGGGGATAAAGCATGACTCTGGAAGTCTCATTCTACCTTAGGTTTTTCCTATCTGATTCTTAGACTGTAGGGAAAGTGTATTTTCAAACCAACTCCTGACTGAGTTAATTAGAATAATTAGAGTTTACTGAACTACAACTGCAATTTTATATGAGGACACAGCTGTAAAATTTTCCTTAGAATTTTATTAATGATCATTTGATACCTATATAAAACTCCCTTTCTTATCAAAAAAGAAGTAAAATAGACTGAGGAGCTTTCACCAAATGGATCAATATAACTGAAGAATTAAATCAATGACAGCTAAACTATTAAGTGTTAATTCTTTACCTGTGCTTGCACTTAAGTTTGTGGAAATGTTTGTGACTGTACATTTGCAATTACAGACAAAAAATAAGGAACTGTCTTTAAAAAAGAAAAATCCATTGTTTCTTAAAATTCTGCCTGCTGTACAAAATTTCCTCATTTTGTCCATGGCAGCTGAGAAATGAATGTCTCCTTCAGAAAGGAACAATGTTCGGCAAATGACCTTCATCATTAGTCATCCATATCTGTTTGGCACTGCCGATTGCCAAAAGAGAAATAATTTCCTGAGTGAAAAGATGGGTAAAATGAGATTAACATTTGCCCCTTCACAAGTCAGTTAATGTGAGCTGCCTCCTTCACAAACTGAAAATTGCCTGGGAACCCAGTGACCGTTTGGTTTCAGGAAATCTGGAGTTGCTGCGCTGTGAAGTTCCTGTCTGGAATTCAGTCCTGGTTTCCAAATGAGCATCAGCAACAATCAGGTCTTCTGAAGATCATTATGACCAGCCCTGCAAAATTTTTTTGAGAAGGGAATATGTGCTGCTAAGAGTTATCATCTGTTTTCAGTGCCAACTGTCACTTCCAGATTTCCTTTCCCTTGATTTTCTAAGGCACAGCAGATCTGGCACCTTCAGAGTCAGGGGAGGAGTGATCCTATTGAAGTCTTATAACTCTTTACCACTGACAGCAAAATCTTGCAGATTTAGAGCAAATGTCTCTAGTGCTTTCTGAGGTGAAAAGAAAAGGTTTTTTCTTATTCTTCAGAGTAAAATAGAAACAATAACTGCACAATACACAGAAATAACCTGGGTGCTTTATGAGAAGTCACCACAAGGAGCTGGGTTTCTTTGCTGCCTTCTAGGCATTTCTAGAAGGTGTGGAAGTATCAGAGGAATGAGTTATTTTTAGAGTCTTTACCTGTGGGAGACCGAATCCTGCAAAGTCATGAGGTAAAAGACTGTTGGAAAGTATTTAGTAACTTTAAAAATTATTTTGCATCCTAGTCAAAAATTAGAGAAATTTATTTCCTCTAAATTTCATAATGTCTAGTAAAAAACCCAAAACAAGATATCCTGATGTTTAGGGGAGAGGTTTGTGGAGATTGTTTCTTAATGAGTATAGTTGTTGGTTCCTTTCTTTTAGGGACCATGTCCTGGACTGTGGCTCTCAATATTAGGTCACAGTACTTTGGTTAAAATTCCTATGCCATTCATATAAAGCTTTTAGTGCCTTCTGTTATAATAGATTTGATTCAAAATTCACTGGAATTACTTCCCATTGACCTAATTTGTTGAACTATGGAGTCAAAATTACTTAGGCCAGAAGTCAAAGTAATGAGTGCACCTAAATATTTTTCAATCCTTCTGAATGCTACTGAATTCTACGCAGTAAGAATTTTAAATTACTTAATGTCTTTACTGTAAAGTTCATGTTTTATGCCTTTATCTGGCTGGAGTTCTGGTTTTTATCCAATAAATCACTTTCAATAAAAATATTTTTAGCTTCAACCAACTTGGAATACAAATTAAAAAAAAAACATATCTCTGTTTTAAAATTAGGGAAAATGGACTTTGCTTAAGTAACCTGATAAGCACATATAAGGGAGCTCGTGTGGATCTCTGTATGACCTTCAGATTTCTAGTGGCAGAGCTCCAGTATGTCTGTAGATTATGCCCAACCCCAAAATCTTCCCTTCATTCACCTTCATGTAGACAGTAGAAGGCATGAAGCAATAGGCAGCACAACTGTGCAAGATAAGCAGCCTTTTATTTTTTAAAATTGAAGCCCCAAAATGCCATGAGTAACACAAAACTCAGCTGAAATCCTCCTGAAGTGGGCCCCATTGCAGCTGTGATGCATCCAGTGACATCTTTTCCACTCCAGCTCAGCTGAAAGGTGGAAAACCCAAAGTTTTCCCAGGTAAGAGCTTTGTAGAACTGCTTCCTGTTTTGTGCCTTTATAGTAAAGATGAAATGGGGCAGAAAAGACATTCTACTACAGTCTGAAAGCAAAACAGTGAGAGGTGATCCAGAGGAAACTGGCATATGAAACATGGTTTCATTTATTCAACTTTCTGATCCAAGTCTTACTTAGATTCCCCTTATTTGCAGCCCTAGAAAGCTTCAATGCCGGTAATAGAATGGAAACATAATTCTGAATTTCCATCAGCTGCGTGTGCACTGCTGTTGGTGGCTGGAAATAGCTGCAGCCCTGCAAGCTGTGGGTGGTTACCCTGCCCACACAGCCCAGTGTGACCAGCACAGGTGACAGAGACTGACAGCAGCTCAGCTGCTAGAGCCTTGGTTTAATTTACACCACGTAATTTCTGTTGATTAATGCAGGTACTGATTTGCATGTATTATGCAGGCTCAGTAGAAAGTCAGGGCCTCTCCATGGCCTAGAGCAGGCTCCCAGGGCATGGAGCTGCCCTTTGCACTGAAAGGGAAGCCAGCAGCAGGAGGAATGATCCACTGGGTGTTGCTCTTGGCACAGAAAGGTGACATTGCCTCTGTGACATTGCCCAAGTATTTCCAGCCTGACTGGAGTCTTGATCAGCAGCACCCTGGGACTGCTGTGCTGTTCTACAGAGCGAACATTTTAGTGATGAAAGCATCAACTCTTCCTTTTACTTATCTATTTCTGATAGAGCAAGGTGTTTGGCCTTCATCCCCCCATTACAAGGCTGAGGTTCAGCACCCAACTCATCCTCTGCTTTATATAACATGCTTTTTCCTTTCATGCCTGGGCTGCCCTTTGGGATATGCAGATGCTGGCAGAAAAATCAATGATACAGATCAGTGGTGTTCTACTTAAAACTTATATTTGTCTTTGTAAGATCTGCTGACTTTTGCTTTTGTGATGCTTTCAGAATCTTCCTTTTCTCTATGTGGCTGCTCCAAATCAATGGTGAAATGGGCAGGGTATGGTTTTATAGTCCTATTGACTTTGCATTCAGGGTAAAGATGCTTTGTAAAAGAACAAACTCTTGTTCCTACAATATCATTTTGATCATGAAAACCTTTTAATTATTTTCTTGTTCTCGAGCCAGCAGTCATTTTCTCGGATATTCTCTTTGAAGGTTTTCCTGAATGGAAAGTCACAGATTCTCAGCGGGAGACACATTTTAAAGCTAATGCAAAGCAAGTGCAATGCTGAATTTTCCAGTAAGTAACCTCAGAAAAATATATTCCTTAGCTCTGCCATTGAGCTGGAAAGGAAGAGTATTACTTCTCCAGCACTGAAAAATTGTCTTTCTAGGTGAAAAAGTTGTTCTGAAGGATTTGTAGTGATATTTTTTCTAATTTTGATAATATATTTTCTGCTTTCTTACTTCATTAATTTATGTCAATTTATCCCCTCTTGAGGCACTTTTTGTAACCTTCTCCTAATATATACTTACCTGCTGCAGGTTTTCGTGAATGGCTATCAAGTCACAGTTTTGCTGTCACAAAAAGCTAACAGTCTTATTCAGTTAAGACCTTAATTAGCCTCTCCATAATTTTCTTTGCTTTATTATCCAAGTCTAGTTTGCCTCTGTCCTTCTTTCAGTGGTGTGCAAAGATTACAAAACAATTTGAGATTCCTTTTTTATCCTCTCCATGGTACATGAATGCACATAGAAATATTTTAGAAATATATAAAATTATATGCTATTTATATATGGTAAACACTGGAGGTGGGAAAATGCTGACTTGATCACTCATAAAATTATTATAAAAATGTGTTTCTAGCCATTGATGTGTTCTCTAACTTTTCTCTGTACTTCTAGGTAAAAGGTTTTGCTTGTAAAAATACTCCATAGATGTTATTCTGCTTGTAGAAAAGACTTTCTTTTAGAAAAGAAAAGCTATCATGCTTATGCATGGAGTAAGACCAGCTGAAACATAAACAACACCATTATCTGACATTACTTCTGAGTTAAGAATTATGTTTAACTGAACTTCCATTCACTCAATACAGAATTGCAAAATGAAATGTTTACAGATTTCATCTTGCTCAAATGTTAGAAACTGTTGGATAGCTCAATGTTGTCATGTAGGGTGAAAATATTTCTTAACAGAAGTAAAAATTCATCAGAATAACACCTAATAAAACCTGATTTATCAGTTTGACATCTGCCCCCTGTTTTGCTTTATGAAGCACTTTATTAGATCTGCTATTGCTGTAAATCCCCCTTGTAACAATATGTGTAATTTGTTTAAAGTAGTTCACAAATGTATTCATGCCTCCCGTTCAGCTGCCTCTCTGTATCAGTCAGAGTGGAGAAATCTGAGACTTAGTCTGAAGTAATTATTTAGCTTAAAATCAATTTCACTGAACAAGCTGGGAATATATTTGCAAAGAGAAATACTTATAAATGATCTGTCAGGAGAGGACTTGGAGTGGTGCTGTACTAATCCCAGAAATGAAGAAGCAGTTCTGCCCTCAGTCTTCTGATCCTGGTCTGACACAATAATTGATTGACATTGATTTCATTTAGCATGGGGAAAGGAGATTTAATTGAAGCAATGGTAAAACCCGTCCAAATGGACAGTCATGCTTGTGGTAGATGATCATTCTAAATGAAGGGCTCTAAAGATTCCTTTTCATAAGCAATTTGTGATCTCTTGGTATATGGAAGGATGTATAAACAGCAGTGTTGGTGTGCTGAATCACTATTTCTGTCTAACAAAAATCAGTGAGAAAATCCAATCAAACTCGTTGTCTTGACCTTTCCTATTGCTCTTAAAATTTCTTCTTGACACATTTTATAATTAAGGTTGTCTTCAACATTTCTTTATTGAGGTAATTTCAAGGTCTCCCTACATATGAGCCATAAATGATTAATGCATTAATTTTGATTTTAAACATTAATTTTGTTTGGACCATAAGTGAGCTCCCTCCCATTTTTGCTGTATTTTGTGCCTAATGGCATTACCATGATACTGTCAGAAATAAATTAGGTGTCCTATAGATCTTTTGAGCAAGAGACAAAAAGAATTTTATGTATGTTTAAACCCTTTATACTCTTTCAGTTTAAGTGCTGCCTGAAGATCTTTCCTGGTGTTTGAAATGTACTTTTCTTGTAGAAATCAGCAGCAAAAAAATTGACCAAAGAGTGGGGATCCACCTGTGGATTTCACACAGGAGAAACACAGGTTTAATAAACCCCTACTCTGTGTCTGGGAAAATACAGAAACTTAAATATGTAGAGGGTGTGGTAAGAGTGTTTTCACCACAGAAAATCTGACTAAAACTGAGAATTCTTAGCTTCGAGGAAGACTTCACATGCCCTGAAAAGAGCATATTTTCTAATAGTTATTGATGAGAAACAATTGGCTGTTATACCCATCAACCTTCAGAGAAATGGAATTATATATATAAAAGCAGCTTAGCTAAGATGAAATACCTTCTATTTTGGATGTTTAGAACTGCAAATATTGTGAGATTTATGCTGTAGAAGCTCTTTAAAAGCCATTTATTTTTCAGTAAATGTGTTAGAAAGCTTTGTTTAAAAAGCTTTGGTGGCTATCTTTGTGTCATCCTCACTTTACTTCTCTGCTACCTCCCCAAACCCATTCCTAAAAGACTAAATTGAAGGACTTCTCAGGAAATGAAGGGGGAAAGGCAGATTTTTCTGGTAAAAAAGAGAAAATTAGTCAAATTTGGTGAAAATATTACCATTGAGCTGCAGCAGGAATTCAATAGCAGTGACATTTCCAAAAGTATGCATAAATTCAAAAAGCTCCTCAGGGTTCAGAGGAGATGATAGTCATTTGGTGAGCGGGTAAAAAAAGGACAATTTTGTAAACGTTGATTTTTTTAAAAATTAATTTAATTTCAATTAATTGAATTCAATTTCTTTGTCTTGGTTTCTCACCTTTCCATAAGGAAAAGCTGGCATGAAATACTTGCAGAATTTTTTTCTGCAACAGATTTTCTAACCAAAGAAGTTCTGGATTGTCATATTAGCTTACTGGAAATTTGCCTACGTGGATTCTAGAAAATTTTATATTATCATTTATACATTATGTATTCATATAACATTAAAAAAAATTAGAGTTTATTTTGGGAATTAGCTGCTAATAATAAATATCATGTTTTTGAAATAACATGAGTATGCATTGCTGAAATTAAAGAAGAACTTTGTGTTCAGCAGGATGAAGCAGAGCAGGTAAGCCCAGCTTGATGTGTGCTCTGCTGGTCACTTTCTACTGAGATCAGACACACTTCTGCATGGAATTTTCTCATACTGAAAGCTAAAATCCCCCCAAAACAGCAAATGTGGTAAATGCTGTCCATATGCTCAAACATGGTTTGATGCTGGATGGGGGAAAGCCCAACAAATAGGCTGTGATGAATCTTGTGAGAGCAGATTTTCTAATGCAGTGGGGTTTTTCAGAGATCAGGTATAACACGGTGATAACAATTCAGCTTTGCAGTCAGACTGGCTACCCATGAAACCTCTCACATTCCCAGGAAACAAAGGAGACACGATGAATCCTCTTAATAAAGAGCACACAGTCAATATACAGTCAGGATTCCCAAGAGTGAGGAAGACTTGAAGCCTTTTGTAGTGGATGAGAAATAAGTTAAACAGTTATTTATCAAGAATCAGATTTTTTTCCCAATTTCCCAGGCTGCATATTGAAAACTAAACATGTCTGTATGTTACCGGTTAATGAAAATCTTAAACTGCTAATTCCTTGCAACTTTCTGTGTCTACTCCTCTCAAACTGCATAATACCAACACAAGCCTACTATGTTAATTAGTTTTTTTTTTGTCGTGTAATGAATCTACTGAACTTGATTTGTCATCTAGATCTTTGAAGCCTCTCCTCAGATCTGGTTCAATATACACATATTTTTGGACTGCTAAAGCGGAAAAACAAGACTCAAAAAAACCCCTGAACATTACCATTATGCTTTATTCTACTAAAATTCTCTTGGTGAATTCAGGGTGTCAAAGAGAGAAATTGCCAAACATGCCCTTGAAAATTATTTGCAAACCAATTCACTTGGAAACACAAATATTTATTTAGGAGTGGGGGCTTTGAGTATTGTTCTAAATCAGACAATTACTGAAAATTCCCACTCTATTCATGGAAATGTAACATAAGCAGGAAGGGAATTCCAGCCACCTTCCTGCTCTGAGATGAATTCCCCTCAAAAATGTCACTAGAAAAACTAATATTATGCCTTCTGTAGAAGAGAGAAATTTCTGTTGACCCTGGGGAGCAGTAAATTATGTACATGTCATAATTAGCAGCATTAGGATGTTGCATTATTTATAAGGATAGAAGGATAGAAACACTTCCAGCAACTTGACATCCAGGTGTTATATGTGGTGGTATGGATAAGCAGAGTTATGTAATTGTTAAATCCCCAAGGGAAGACATGACTCACACTGTCTGAGTCAATCTGGAGGAGTTAATTGCTACAAATATTTTCCAGTTAAAGGAAAATGTTAAATCAGAAGATAATTCATAATTAAAATATCATATTTATGTGAAAGATGGCAAAAACTTAGTTAGCAACCCACTGCAAAGATGACTTGATAAACACCCATCCTTTGAAAATCAGTCTTGCATTAGATTGTGCTTGCAGACTGGAGAGTTGGGTACTGCTTCAGGAGGATGTTTTGGATTAATGAGATTTCTAGCAGACCTGCTTAGCTTAAATATTTTACTAACTTGAAGTTGATCTTAGAGATGAGTTTCAATAGAACCACAACTGGACTGGGGAGTGGGATACCAGGAAATTTTTTTTTGTGTGTCTGTCTGTCTGTCTATCTATCTATCTATCTATCTATCTATCTATCTATCTATCTATCTATCTATCTATCTATCTATCTATCTCCCTCCACACATAAGTAATTAAAGTGGAGGTAGGAATTAAAACAAAGACCTGTTGATATTCACACAGTATCAGCATGCCTGCTTCTAAATTTTCCTTACAGTAACTGTGTTACCTTTCAGGATTGGAAAATACAGTTCAGTTTTGAAGTTGCACTTTCAAGTAGGTGTTAGTTGAAGTGAAAGTAAATGCTTGTAGAACAAAATGAGAGAATGATATTTTGCCACAGTTCATACAGGCTGCTCTAAACCAAGAAATAATTCATTAAAACTTACTACTTCAGAGTAAGGTGTAAAATCTTTCCAGTCAGGCTCTTGTGATACCTACAAACAGAACGCTTTTTTAATAAGCTGAGTCTTTTTGTTGCTAAGATTCTCTCTGCAGCAATTTAATTATGAGTTGCAAAGTTTAATTTGTGCTTGGAGGAGATTCACCCTTTCCCTGTTGCCAAGCAAACGAACAAGCAAATTCCTTCACTTGGTTATGTATTTAGCTAGGGAGACAGATCAAATCAGAAAAGATATCCAGGTGTTGTGTAGCATCATCACATTACTACCTAACAGGAAAGCAGGAGGCCAAGAGGAGCAGAGAGGCTGGGTACAAATGCATTTATTTATCCATGGGACTAGTCATACTTGTTTATCTATAGTACTGTAGGCTACAAATTATTTTTTCTAGGGCGTGTGGCAGGCAATTTTAAAATCAATAAAAGAACACAACTGCAGCTGAAACTGCAACCATACCTTGGGTTACTGCTGTAGGCAAGCAATATTTCTGTCTAAAGAGCCAAAGTAATTTATAACATTTCACACTGCTAGCATAGTTATAATATCTCTTTTGCTGTTCCTGAGCTATTTATGCCTCTGTGTTAGGGAGCTCCTCAGTGTTCTATTGTTTCAAGACTGTTTGCATCCAGGATTCATAGGTGTAGTGGTAGTTCTGGTTGGCATTGGGAGGTATTACAGTGGGAACCAAAAGTGCTTAGCTTAGCCTCATCTTACCAAAATGTTTAACTGTAATAACCCACCTGTCCTTTACAGCAGCCTCCTGAACCCCTGAACCTTTGAGCAGTCAGGCCTGAGGACGGAGTGCAGTTCTTAGTGGTTGCAGTATCCTGAGGGTTTGAGACTTAGAGCTTCATTCCCTACATTCATTCTGCAAGGCTGAGTTCTCACAGTGTTTTTGGGAGCGCTCTGGATGGAAGAAAACTGGATGGCGTCATTTTTACAGCTGTAGAGTCAACAGTTCAGTTGACTCTATCAAATGAAATCAGAATCTGGTTTTGACATTTTTTCCTTCAAAATGTTGACCTTTTAGCTGAAGTATCTAATCTCTTTACCACCACAGGAGTAAAAGCGTTCAGCTTGTTTTGTTTACTGAAAGCAGAAATAGACTGGGGGGAGCATCAACGGGTGTGTATCTGCAGGTATATGAGCCCCTGCTAGTTAACAGAGGGGAGAAACCACTTGGAAACAGGCATGTTCAAGGGCGGCAGAACCAAATAAAGTTGGTTAATTGTGGTTGTTGGGCTGTGTTTCTAGTGACTCCTGTCGCTGCCAAAGCTATGCTTTATGCTTTCCAACTCTGCTGCCTCTGCTGGATGGCTGAGATTTTATTTAAGGCCATCAATTTTTTGCTGTCTGTGTTTGGACAGGTAATTGGTACGTGCCATTTCTGAGCTCAGAAATCAGAATTTAGTATGCTTCCAGTTTTGTAAAGTGGAGTGAGAGGGAAATAATAGAGCACCTGATATGTTTCTTTGGATCTTGAGCCACTGACCTAGATTATGTGACTGAAGTAGACAAAAATGTTCCGTTTCTTGCAAGACAGCATGAAATATCAGGGTAGCTGGTTCACTGAAATGAAAAATTCTTGAAGAAGAAAAAAGGGGACAAGTCTGGCTATAAAACTCAAATCAACAAATGTTGGAATATTAAAAAAAAAAAGAAGTGTAAGTAGAGCAATTTAAGTTTTCATCTGTCAAAAATATCTATTGATGCTTTTTTAGGATTGTTCAGAAGATCCTTTTTATACCATCTATATGCCTAAAATATAGAAATACCTTTGCTTTGTTTATATATTTTCAGATTATTATCTCTACACATGACTTCTTGTAACATGTTTTTTATACTGAATTATTTGACTTTTATGTCTCTTTAGTCATTCTATATCTCTCACTTGTCTAAAGTATATTTTTTTCCAGTTTTGTTGAATCTGCAAAAGTTTATCACGGACTCCATTAAAATACAGCTGAACTTTGCAGGCAGCTGAGGCTTAAAGACACACAATAAGACTGTTGAAGAAATCTTGCCTGGTTGCCAGATTTTACATCTAAATTCATTATTGTTGTGATGTGACTTATTCAGAAACAGTCTTCTTGGGTCATAGATTGCCCTGTAAACACCAGTGATGCCCTGGAAAGCCCTCGGTGTAACAAAATTGCTGTTTTCTACCTTCTTAGGTAAACGTTTCTAGGAAACATCATTGTAAGGTCTCTGATTTTTTTTCAAGGTTCACACAGAAAACATCCATGTCACTAAAATATCCAGCTGTGCATTCCATCATGGCTGTGCACTGGCTATATTTCATTGTGTGTGGTTGGTATTAAGGAGTCATAGTCTGTAAAGCAGTTAATCAGGTGCAGAAAAGCAGGTAGAGTTGATGCAGCCCATTAAAAATGATGATAGAAAGGTGCGCACACAAGCAGTGATGGGCAGGTTTTCCCTATGGGAAAACCCTTTGAAACAAAATACCTCTGCAAGCATTCTTGTTTGCCTTCCTAGGAGTGGAAATGAAGATGTGAAAGCTGCTGGGCTGCACTCTGTGCAAGGTGTGTTCATGGAAAAAAATGGGATGTCTAGCAAGAAATGAAGTGTGCTTATAATTGCCAGGCTATTAGTCTAGCAAAGAGCAAGCTGCCTTCTGACTCTTGTGATTGACTTATGGCTGGGAGAGCAGAGGGCTCTGCTCTGGGTGTTTACCTAGAGTAATAAGCAGTGGAATTAGTCCTCTGGGTTGGCTGAAGTCCTGCTGTCTTCTCAGCAGCTGGCAAACACAGTGAAATCAATCTTGCATCTTTCACAACTTCTGGATTCAATTTAGGAAATAAATACAAAAATGATCAGCATTTTTTTAGCAGATGAGAGGTTGAAATACTGTTATCATTAAGCAACTTCAATAGGAAACAAGGGCAAATACATTACAAATTTATGCAATCCACTCTTTGCTCAGCATCAAAGGCAGAGGTAGCCTGAGGGTTCTATTCTCTCATTTTTTTTAAATCTTCAATGCAGAAGGCCTTCCTCCAAGAGATCCCTGTGCCTATTTCATTTGGGCTCTAAGTTGTCTGGTTGTGGACTTTGTACCCCTCAAAGTCTTATCTTGGCCCTGCTGATTTTGGAGTTTCAGGGGAGAATAATTCTTTGAGTGATGGGTTTATGAGGCTGCTGCATTTTGGTAGCGCTGAGGGGCAGGCTGGGAAATTGGGTTTTCATCTCTCTGCACTACCACTATCTCATTTTTGCAGCACTATTTGTTGCTTCTTGCAAATGGAGATTGACATCTACCAAATCTTCTGGCTGGAGTGCACTTTAAAGGCTACTTTATGAGAGCAGGCATAGATTTGGTGTATTGGCAGACAGAGTAATCCAACCATTTTTAATTTAACTTTTACATTTTCTACTGTGATGTTTCCCAGCTTCTGCCACGTCACCTCCCTGCTGGCACTTAGTACTGCACCCTTGGGACTGCCTGCCAGGGCCTCTTTTCTGAACCATGTCTTGGGCTGTTGCTGTAAATTTTTATTCCATTAAACATTCCTCTATGCTCTAGCTAATTCTTGTCAAGGTCAAACATTGCCTAATTTAGGGTGTATAGAATAGCTATAGCATTGGTCTGAGGGAAAAAATACTGTAAGTGGTGCTCTTGTCACTCAGATCTTGTCTGTCTCTTCTGATGCTGTCTTTTTGTTGCCCTTTTGTTGTCTGACATGATGTTTCATTTTGTAGCAGGTGGATGTATTTTTTTTTCTTTTCAGTTAAGCAAAACTTCAGTAAGTTTAGTACATTTATCTAAATAGAAATGAAAATCCATATCCCCTACATGGTTTTGAAAAAGTTGACTATGCAGCCTGGTTTTGTCAAATTAGCCTGCCTAAAAGTGCTTTCACAATAAGTCCTTTGTGCGGATTAGAGATTATTGATGCTTTGTTTCTTGTGTGCAGTACATGCAATGTGGTATTATGTCAATGAGGTTTAGGTGGACTTTATAGAATATACCCTTTTATGTCCTTGAGCTCTATCAAGTTTCTTCTCTGGAGTGTCTGATGTGACAGGCGATTCAAGGGACCCATGCAGTTTGTCCCTCAGTTTCCTGTTCTGCTGCTTTAATTACACTAGCAACAGTACAGGCTATACTTGAAGTTTTCCAGCTTTTGGTTCTCTTGCTGTTTGCCTGGGTGTGTCTCAGCAGTGACACCTGGGTCACAAACACAGCTCTTCCTTCCCAAGCCAACAAAATTTCCAGCTGTGCTCAGTGATGCTGTGTTCTGTAAAGAGCCTGATTCACTCCTGAGGCAAACAGGACATTACATAGGGAAGCATGAGGAGTTTTTCAGTGAGGTAAAGTAGTGCTGCCTGTCCTTGTGGCCTGATTTGCATCCACAGCAGCAGCCCCTTTGTCCTGGCTGCTGCAAAGGAGGGAGAGCAGAGCAATCCTGTCACGTTATTTCCGGTGCTGCAAACATGCCAGGAAGCCACTGTGCCAGGTACTGCCTTTGCAGGAGGGTCACCATCAGGGGAAGGACCAACAGTTCCTGGGTGGCACTGCAGAATACCAATGTTTTCCCCTGTCCCAGTTATGGCCTTATGGGACACTCTTTTAAGTTCCTTAAGTAATTGTTAATTCAGTTGCTAGGAGATGGAATGTGTTAGATCACTCCAAGAAATGTTTTAATTAAATCCAAAGAGACTATGGAATAACCCTTATGTTACCAGAGACTTTTTATCAAGGAGAATTGGTAAAAATTTAACCCAGTCATGTATGATCAATGAAAAGCACCAGGTCATGTTAAAGGCTGTGAATGTTAGGAAGGTTCCAGAATAAACAGTGGGAATGTTACAGGCCTGCCTACACTGAGCAATTTATTCTGCTTGACTTAAGCCAGAACAAACTTACTACTTAATTTTAAAGTGGAACTTACTGCTTTTAAAAGTTTTTTTGCATTTAGTTGAGGACCAAAAGTAACAAAGATGCAGTTGAAACTGATTATTCCCTTTTTTAGCTTTGTACTGCCTGGGGACTTCATCAGATGAGAGAAAAGCATTTCATTAAAAACTTTGGCTTCACTGACCTCAGTGAGGAAGGAGTTTTATCCCCTGCCTTTAGAGGAAGTCTCTCTTTGAGACTGAGGAACAAGGATCAAGTCCAAGAGCAAGCAGAGTGAGTAATTTTCTATGCTCTCTCTGTTAGACAAATAGAAATTTTTTGTTTCTCTCTAGACTGTACATTTTGCACCAGTTGGAGTCCAGAATTAATCCTAATAAAATATTGTAAATTTAGGAAGCTTCACTGAGATCTTTAATTGTGAAAGAAAAGTGAATTAAAGCTTCAGTTTCAACTAATTTTAATAATGATTTACATTTCTTTAAATGTTTGAAAGCAATTATCAGACTTCTCCAAGAAACATTTTAAACCAATAAAAGGAGAGTGTTATGTTAGAGTTGAATTTGAATCATGCTGTAAAGCATGAAAATGTACAAGATTTCTCATTTCTAAACGGAGTTTTAAACATGAATATTGTGCAATTAGCTTGTGTATGTTTCAGTGTTTATGGTTCCAAACTGAACTTCAGTGATTTCTATTGAAAGGCTAGTTCTGTCAAACACATGCTGAATTAGATTTCTTTTGATATTTCAAAAAGCTCATTGTCCTTAGAGTTATAGGTTCTAGTGCTATTTATCAATCTATTAAATAAATTTCTGCATTTGTGGAATCAAGACTGACAGTTTAACCTTAGCTACCAAAATCCTTTTTAAAATCTGTGATTTCTGCTAAAGTACATCATCAGGAGGTGATTGTTTGGGTTTCCTTGCTGTTGTGCCACCAGCTTTTCCTTTTTGAAATGGGTAGATTTTTCAAGGCTGGAAACTGTGGTTTCTGTTTCCACGCACATTATTTATCTCAGCTGCTATTCCAAAGTGCAAGAAAGGAAAGTTTCCAGTTGTGAACTGGAAGAATTGCCTATTCTCAGCTGTGTGAATATGTATAACAACTGCTCTTTTGCTCAGCACTCTGGGGGAGAAGATATCGAGTTCTGATTTTGCAAAGTTTTTGTAAAGTCTGCACTTTGATGATTAAATAGATTAGGCAAAATATTTATTTAATTATACACTGTACATGTGTACAGCATCAGTGTGTTATTCCTGGGTGAAAGAAGTAGCTCTTTCAATCTAATATTTTGGTTTTAGTGCTATTATTGTCATTGCCTCTCTGTTTTTTCTCAGCTATGATAAAAGGCTGCTGTGCCAAGGATGCTATTTGATATGTGATGCTCTTGCAAGTACCAGGAGGATTACTCCTTATAGTAGGCACTGAAGAGCAGCTTTCAGAAGTGCTGTGAGGAGTATTAAATGGTGCAAAATACTCTAACGAGGGTAAGGCTGTGTACAGAATACAGAGCAATCTTTCTGATGCCTCAGGTTTTAGCTTTCATAGTTTTCAGATCCTGAGCTGCTTTAATGTGTAATATTAGGGGATGGTAAGCTCTCTTCACAGAGTAGGGAGACAAAACAATTCCTTCTCTAGCTGGGGACCAAGGACAAATGATCCAAAATTCAGGCACAAGAGCATAAACAATGGGGACTGAAGAGAGAAAAACGAGAAGGATGGGACTTCGTAACCTAAAGCTGTAGTTGGACAATTAACTCCAAAATGGACCAGAAGTTATAAAAGTGAGAGACCCCATGTCCAGTCATCCATTTTGTGACCATTTTGGTTCATCTTGGGTGTGGCACTTGCTGGGCTCTTGTGCTGCCCAAGGTGGATCCATTGAGCCTTTCCAATAAATCCCTACTTTATTCTTTAGCTCCATCTAGCCTCTGTTCTAGGCCAGCCTGCACAAAGCATCATTTCCTTCCTCTGGAGGCAGACAGGGCTGGAAAAGCCCTGCTGGAGGGCAGTTAGGGATTGGCAGGAGAGCCCTGGCATTTGGCTCACCTTGGGAAGGGCTGAAGGGAGCATGACCCCTCAGACAGCCCCTCACACCTCCTCCCTGCAGGGCTGCCAGGGCTGGGGTGCTGCTGCCTCTCTCCCTGCTCTGACATTTGCCTGCTCTGTGAAACAAGCCTTATCTCAGTTCTGCAGCTAATGGAAAGCCCCAGGAAGCCATTGATCTGGTTCTTTTGAATTCAGTGGGCACCAGATTGGGATCATAAGGAGAGAAGATGAGATAATGAAAAAATAATCAGATATGCATTAGAATCTTCAGCTGCTGGATTATGAAGAACTGGCTGAATCAGTGGGGGAACTCCCATGGCCACAGTGCACATTATTTCTCATCTTGAACATATCTCATTACAGAACATATTTGCTAACTATAAATTCAACATTTGACATTATGAAATCCCACTAGCTGACTAGATTTAAAAACAGGTTTGGATATAAATCTTTTTCTAAAGTCTGTTGTTGTGACTAGATCAAGTATTTCAAATTTTGTTTCAGTTTTTTGCATCTGCAAAGTGGGAAATTATTTAGGGGCATGTTTTGGTGGTTATCTAAGGAAATTTTCTAGGGTTGGAAGCATGGACCCTTTTTCAAGTGCCAGGGACCTCTAGGAGTATGCAGTCAGTAGCTTTCAGAGAGTGATCAGCCTGAGCAGTCCATCATTGCAGAGAATATGTTGATGAGAAAACAACAATAAGTAAAATAAGGGACTCCATCTGAGGCAAACTGAATACCAAATCAAAAATTGTCAAAATAGACTGTTTTAGGTAATACAAATTAATTAGCAAAGCAAAGAACAGAATTTTCCATAAAATTTTCATTCTTAAAATAATTAAAAACTTAAGACACACCGTCTATGATGGGTATGATTAGAAAGAAAAAATATGAAAGGTGTGTTTACAGAGATCACTAGATCTGAATGTCCAAAAGGAAAAATGTCACATGGGCGACTTAAAAATATACTGTAAGTCAGCTCTGCAAGCCTCTGAAATAAAAATAGGTTCTTTGGTTGGAAAAAAAAAAAAATGTTTCCCTCTTCATCTATGTGAGGATTTGCAAGAAAATGGATCCTCTCTGAGGGGGGAAAACCCCCAAAGTGATTTTCTTTAATTGCAAGTCAATAGGTGAAGGAAATTAATGCCCCTCAACCAAAAATAAGATTTTCAATGCACTGGATTCTTTTTACCAGGTTTGCTGGTAAAAATGCATTGAGTTCTTTTTACCGTTTTTAATGTACAGCATAGCAGGAAGTTCACACCTGTTCCTGAATGTCCTGAACATTCTGGTGGAGATTTTGGTATCAGACTAAGAGGAGAGCTCTGGGTATTTGCCATGATTGCCTCACAAACTTTTTCTAAAATTGTTAGCAGGTTGATTGAAAATATCTGATTTTTATTCTTTCCTATGAATAGTTAAAGACCCATTGTAATGTTGTCTGTTGCTTCTGATAACAGTCCTTAGTTTCTAAGTTGATTTTAAAAGAAACTCTAACATTCCCTTCACTTGGAGCCCTAATGTGGGTCACAGCTCTCTGTGAAAAAGGCAGAGCAGACAACAATTCTGTGACACAACTTTGGAGGTATTTAAATGTAGTAACTTAAAACTGTATAACTGGACTACAATATCTTTATTTTGTTGCTTTGTCCTGTGCTTTCTAGGGGAGGAGCTTGCATGTACACAAGAGCTTCTTCTGTGCTGTAGAGCTGCATGAGATTTGCAATGCTTCATTCTCACATATATAAGGTAATGAAGTTCACCTTTCCATTCATAAGTTATTTTCTAGAAGTGTTTGTGTTTGATTTACTAAAGCCAAGAAAAAGGTTAACAATGTGTCCTACATAAAGATTACTTTATTAAGAATGGGAAAAAACAAGTGTTTTCCAATGGCTGTGATGCAGTCAACCCCTCACACTTTCAATTAGTCTGACATATTTAAATATGGACTACAGCCTACCAAAAAATAGAAATATAGAATAAATGAAATCAAATGCAAATAAAGATTTAATTCTGTTTATATTAGCTGCCTTTGTTGAGAATGGCAACCACTGAGGTTCCTGGCAAAGGATCATTGGAAGTTCATGTCTGGGGGAAGAAAGTGAAATTAAATACCTAGTGTCAAATAGTATGTATAAATAACATATGAGTGAGATGCCTATACCAATATTTGACTTAGCATTCTGGGTGGAAAATCTGATAATAAATCTCATTAAATGGTGTGATATATCAGTAATATATTAAGATAGTTTAATTTTAAATTCTCCTGGCATCGGCTCTTTATAGTGCCTGTATTTCTGTAACATGCAAATAGTTTTCCTTTAGAGCACAAATTGGATTACTCTCTGCTGTTCAAATTAATTGTCATATTACTATCAATAATATTGGATGGAGTTTACATAACTCTTTCAAATTGAAGCGTTTTAGTAGTATTGCTGGGTTATTCCCCAGACTTAGTCACACTCTTAAACCTTTGAAGAAATATGAGAATAACATTGATTCCAAGTAGTTAACAAAAATTGGTTAGTGAGTTGATAGATTTTCAATTATCTTTTATTAGAAGTCCTTAAACATTCTTAGAATAACTAGAGAAAATTTCAGAATTCCAAAATGCAAGTGGTTTTATTTGTCAATTGCAAGAAAGGATAAATCCTGCTCCAAATATCTAAATAGAGATTCCTAACGAGGGTCTTCACTGCCTAATGCCCAAAATGCCAATATCTGTCTCTAGCCACACAATTTAGCAGGATAAAACTGTTTAAGGGGTGTTATCTCTCTGGAGATATTTGCAGAATGTCTTTGCATCAAAAGTTTAAAGGATTTGCAGGATCTGCACGTTGAGCCCCTTGTCTCTCCTTGGGACCAGCTGCCCTGAGGTGGTCATGACACACGAGTGAGTCTGGAGCTGGATCTTAGCCATAGCAAGGCGATGTCTAACAACACCTTGCAAATGATATTTTATGGTTACTCCAGGTATGAGCTTGAAGAACATATTGGTCTTTACAATTTCTGCATGTGCAAACATGTTCAGAGTAAATGTTACAGCTATTTTAGTGGAAAAGTATTGTTTTGCCATTGTGACAGGTTAATAATTAACGTCAGGGTTGCATTAAACAACTACTAATATTTGAGGTTCCTGAGTTAAATATGTTCATGTGTTAGGGAATTCTGTGTGTTTGCCAGCTCTCAGGAATCCATCTGTATATAAGACATGATCAATCCATTGAAAGCTTGATTTCAAAGCCCTCTGTAAAACCTCTGTCAGAGTTGTCAAACAATGATGAAGCAGAAACTACAATTTCGGCAGTATGTAAATCTTTAAATGATAGTCTTTTGTCCAGTAACAAACATTGGCAGTGGTCTGTGATGCTAGTCAGTATGTCTAAAAGGAGATGAATACACCCTCAAGGGCAATGTTGCAAATACCTGTCATTTAGAAGTAGATGAAATTGGAATTTCCCCCTAACTTATTGCTCATATTTCCCCATCCCACAAGTAATTTTCAGCTATTCATACGTGCTCATCATCTAGCTTGGCAGTAGAATTTGATGTCAGATGAATAAAATGACTGACTGTAGGAATCAGAACATGTTGTAGAGTGTCATCTTTCTGAACTAGGGTGGTGTTTTTGTGTAGCCTGAAGGGATGTGCAGAGCAGGGCTGAAGTGTGGGAGAGAATATAGTATCACAAAAGCACTTCATGCTTCAGCTTAGCAGCAGGGATATCTTGGAAAAAGGCTTTTTTCTGTTTCTATACATGCTGCCTGCACACGATTATACTTGCCTATGAATTTTGTTTTCATTTAATTTGGGGATCATTTTATTTCATTTTAAGCACAGGTGATTTTAAAACACTGTTTAAGCTCTGTTTAGTCCAGCCTATGATTATGTGATTAAAAAAGACTTAAGGGAGTAAAAAAGCCTGTATATTAAAATTGGAACAAAGTTATGTATGTCAATGTTTTATACAAATAACCAGCTTGTAAAAGAGATATGGGGTTTGTTACGTATAAATTTTACATCCCAAACATTAATCATTCCTAAATTTTTAAACCTTAAACAGATTGCAGAGAGAACAGTCAAATATTGAATTATGAGAGAGGCACACAACAATATCAGAAATCTAGTTCAGCACAAAAACAACAGCAACAAATTTTTAACATCGACTTTATGGTACCTATTTACCACAAACTCTTTCTAATGAGGACTTTCAAGCACTTAACCTTGAATTTATCCTTTAATGTGGTTATACAATTAGTTATACAATTAAATCTATCTCACAAATGTGTTCCCCTACAGATCATTTCTGATCTAGCAATGCTGTTTCTGCTTTCATGATGATTAACTGAGTGAAATATTAAGGCTTTTATTCATTAATTCTTTGTCTTGGTTTTTAAAGATGTGATTTTGGACAAATGGGTGTTATGTGCACATCACTGCAGAAAATACTCAAATGTCAGATATAAACAGTGTGCAATTGTCTAAACATTTTATTTCAAATAATATCCAAACTAACCCTATGGAATCTTATTCCGTTTATAGGCTGTCTTGCATTTTTCAGTGATATTTTCTGCTATTTTTTCTCTGACTTTCTCCATAATATACTCAGTTCTTAATAGAAGATTTGAGTGCTTTAAGATATGGATGGCTGGCGTATGACTAACAGTGTTTAATAACACTTGTGAGAATGACTAAACATTGGCTGAAAATATTTCTCTGGACTGGAACTGCAGTGAAATTGCTGTGCTGAGAAAATTGCTGTTGAATCAGAATGCTGCTCAAGTAAATAGAATAATTTGTTTCATTCATTAGGGTCACTAGACAAATTAGCTGCAGATTTTCCTACAGACTGGCACTACTACATTAAATGTGGGAGAGTGGCAAATGCAGAGAAGTGCTGATGGAACAAGGAAATTATTTGAAATATTAATTTCTGTGGAAGTCTCTGTCAATATTCTTTGCACATGAAATAATCCCAGTGTACCATGATAAATTCTCAGCTGTAGCAAATACAACCAGTTTCTTATTTATGTCTGCACATTTTTATCTTTCCTGAGTCCTTCCAGTTCTTATGAAAGTCAGCAAGGAGCTAAAATATAACGATTTTTTAACTGAACAATTTTAAGATGGGTTGTTAAATCTGGCATTTAACTGCCTGGTGACCTTGTTCCCAAAGATTGCTGCTGTTCCTGCAGAACAGGAATCTGCTCCCAGACCCTGCTGACGCTGAGTGTGCCACCAGTGGAAGCTGTAGCCCAGCAGAGGCTCCTGACAGGGGCTGGAGCAGCAGTGCCACCCTTGTACATAGTTACACTGCATCCCAGAGGAATTAATGTCCCCAGACCACACAGGTGTCAGCCCCTGAGCCCCTGCTGGCTGTGGATTGCTCTGCGTGTCTGCTGTGTGCAGGCAGCCCCTGCTCATCAGCATCAGGTCAGGAGCCATGATCCATCAGTTGATTGCAAGAACTTACAGTGGTCATGGCCCAAGGCTAGAAGGAATGCTTTTCTCCCCTAAACTGCCTAACTTGAGAGACTGCTAAACTAACTTCTGTTCCTCTTCTTTAAATATATTGTGTAAATCTCATCCAGATCACATTAGTGAGGTCTATAAATTTACTTGTTCATTACTATTATGAATCATCATATACAGTCCTTTTTCTGTTTTCTTTATCTCCAAACCATTTTGGAGATCCTAAAGATGATCCTCTTTAGATGATCTTTAGATGTGCAATGGATTATTAAATATCACTCCCTCCCCCCTCAATTCTCTTCTTTTATGTTACTAGGTACACATCACAGCCATGATTTGCTGTATGAAAAATTAAGTCTCAAAACTCTCCCAATGTTTAAATGCTGAAATGTATTTCTGATGAGAATTCATCACCTGCAAACGAACAGAAATGTCAGACTGGTGGAACAATGTACTCATGGGACAATTTCTTCATCAAACTTTTCAGAATATTCTGCAAGAATACTACTTTTTCTTATACTTCTGAGGATGTTTCGTAGTTCTTTTATTCTGTTGGAAGGCTATAAACTAGATATGATCAGAATATTTCTTTATATAAACATTAATTCAAAGTTCATCCAGATTTAAGTCATCTTATCAGGCTGAAGCTAAGGGATTTCAATATCTAATAGGTGAGAGCAAACTTATCCAACAGCTGTCCCTCTGTAACCAATATTCTTTAATAACTAAGCACCCAGACATCTCTTTTAGGTGGAGGCAGGTTTTGTGTAAACCTATCAAGTTCCCATTGCTTTGTCGTGGGACACAAAGCTGCTGTCAGGACAGGGGAGCACAGGCTGAACTCCTTCCCAAATGTCTCCCTGGCAGGACAGGGGAGCACAGGCTGAACTCCTTCCCAAATGTCTCCCTGGCAGGACAGGGGAGCACAGGCTGAACTCCTTCCCAAATGTCTCCCTGGCATTCTGCAAATTAGAGGCCTCCCCAGCCCCACCCCCTTAAAGTCTCTTTGTTTACATCCTAGGTAGATTGTGCTTCTATCAATATTTCTCCTCATATTCTAAAGTCATGATATTTTAAGAAGAAGTTTAAAATTCAGTATATTTACCTGATAAAAATAATTTGGTTTAGTTTTCATAAATAAGCTTTTGATTTTGTTTTAGTTTTTAACACCCTGGAAAACTGTGAGCATTAGGAATTTTTCTCCACGCCTTTTGTAGCACACAAAGTTCATGTTTTTGTCTTACACTCCTGCAGTGTAACTGCATGACTGCAGTGCACCAGAAATGACCTTTACCTAGCTGAACAGTTAGTTTTTAATTTTCCCTCTGCTATGTTTCATCACGTTACACATGATGAAAGCTTTTTTCAGCAACAGCTGTTTCAACTTGCCAGAAAGGCATTAATTCAGATAATAATTAGATGCATTTTGAAACACTGTTAACACATGGAATTTTATCTACTGGACATATTCACTTGGCATTTTCCTGCTTTTCCTGAAGCCAGGCTAGAGGCACTACTGTTCCACTGACTATTTTACCGGGAGCAGGGTTTTATCCACTTCTGCCCCTGTGCAATTCTGACACTGAGACAGCTTGGTTTTGTAGGAGAGACAATTCAGCTAGGGAAAATGTCATTGCCCAAAGATAATGACTGGTTTTTTAATCTGAAACACAATTTTGAGGGGAAGTGTTTTGGCATGAGGAACAGTGCTGGGTTTTTCAGATATGTGATTAAATTTTGCAATATATACTGCCCTCAGTAGTGTATCTGCAAGTAGGGATAGCTGAGCACTTCAGGGCCAGGGCTTTCTGTTCTCCATGTAATGCAAAAATCAAAACATGGAGGCAAAGAGCCCCTCACAAAGCCTTAGGAACATTAGAAATCAGGTTTTGTTCTTTGAAACTAAGCTACATGGTTGGTTATGTTTTGATTGCAGAAGTGAGGTAGAAAAGAATTCATCAGGAATTTTTCGTGCAATGGAAATATCTTAACAGCATGGTATCCTATTTTTGAATTATTTCCCTTTCCTTGTTGTATTTGGTAATGAAAAGAGAACACCGTCTGAGTCAACATCTGAAGGCACAGTTAGCAAAATAAATCAGGAGAATTACTGTAACAAGGTGTTGAAATGAAAAGCTGGCATGTGCTGCCATTATCAAATTTAATAAAGGTGTCAGAAGCAAAATACACATTTTAATCCATAATTCCCAAGACAATTCTGTTCACTGCAGTTTAGATTCCACAAGAAAACCCAAGAGGAACTCATAAAGCAATGCACCTTTAACAATCTGTATAATGTGTTTATTTACAGGCTGACTTTGTTCCCAAAGGAGGTATTTTTGAAATAAGCATGGTGGACAGAAATAAAGCATTAATGACTCCAGTGACTCATGATTGGACAGTCAATAAAGATTTTGGTCCTACTTCATAGAATTGGATATTGTCCCCACAGGTAAAATTTCAGTGTGGCATGACAAGTGTCTGGTTGGTTATGTGAATTCTCTTGCTGAAGGATTCCACTCTCCTCAGTATTTTATCCCCTGGCTATGTCTTTGCTAGGGGATGCAGATGGAATGATTTTCTTTCTTGATTTTACACCTGTGATGAGGAATAGAAACCCCTCAGTGATGGAGACTGGTGCTCTGTGCTGTAAGTTACTATTTAGGAAAATACTATAAAATGAAGGCTTTCAGCTCTGATTCTCTTGGAATAAGGACAGAGTTCTGCACAGGCTTGCATCTCAAGAAGAGCTCTTAAACTACTCAGCCTGTGGGGAAAAACAAGTAATTGCTACCTTTGCTGATCATTTTAAAACCTTGGTTTTCTGTTTACACCTAAAAGAGTTCAGAGAAAATATTTTCAGTCTTTTTCAGTTCTCTGTAATTAATATTCACTCTCTAACCTCTTTAGCATGCTGGAGCACAGTCTGCTTTGTATTTGATCCATAAGGTGAATATCGTCATCCTCAAATTGTTCCATTGCTAGAAATCGAATTGTGTGGAGTAAATTATTTTTCAATGTGACGAATGAATCACACTGGGTTTCTGTCCTATGAACTGCAGAGTTACATTACCTGACTAAGCAGTAGTTTCCAGCTGCATTTAGTTATCCTGAATTCAGCTGGCATCTTTCATTAGCGAAAGTCATCAGCTGGTGCCTAACAGCTCTTTTTTTAACTTTAGGCTGGGTTATTCTAATCCAGGCAACACCTATTTATGCTTCAGGTAACATTGGCTAGAGTAATGTTCAAGTTCCTCCAGGATACCCTATCCTGGTAAATAAAATTGAGATTCCTGAAATTGGTAGATAATTTGGAAAGTATTTCTTAAATTCTCTTTTTACTAATGTCCATAGTGAAAGGGAAATTTTAAAACATATTCTTAAATTCTGTGCCTAAATACGTTTCATAATCTTCTATCAGAAAGTAATTAAAATTCAATTCCCTCAAATAGCCAGGCCACTTAAGGCAATGTATTCAATCATAGAATAGACACCACTGGGTTTTGGATAATAAATGGGCACTTGGCATCTCTGCTATTCTTCAGTCATAAATGAATTTTACACTGTGATTGCTTCAGTGGCAATTTAGGGTTGAACTGTTGCCATGCAGTCTATACTGTGACACTTACGGAATCAAAACACACTTAGTCACAGGAGCTGACCCTAACACCTCAGTGACTGGGGCTTAGAATTTAGAAATATTTGGGTCTGATACAAATCTTGTTTTGTCTATTCTGCTGATACATGTTAGCCAGACAAGAGGTAACCCTTACAGAATTCATCAGGACGAGTAATCTGAGTTCTTTGATTAGATAAGTGCTGGTATCAGAATATCAGGATAACAGAATTTTTAATATTTAACATCCTATCCCTGTTACCATATGACACAAATGTTTATTATTAGTCTCTTTTTGTTTACCTGCTTTGAAAAGGGCGAGGAAGCACACTCTTGATTTTTCTTTTTTAGAGATTAGTTTTTGAAGAGTTGGCAGAATTGAATACTTGCGCCTATATCTTCACCAACTGATGCTTGAAAACACCTAATAAAGTAACTAAACTATGAAATAATGCTGGCTGCTCTCAAGAACACAAGGTAGGAACTTCACAAAGACAGGGAGTAAACAGTATCTCAGGATAAATGGTGTAATTAAGGTTATTTCCCTCCTATTTTCATGTCAGGTCAATTACAGTGACCTGCTTCTTGATATCAGTGAACAATGATTCATCTGTTTAGCTGCAAAACGAGGGGCTTATTAAAAAGAACGAAAACTCAAAAGTAACCACCAACATGAATGTGAAGAAGTGCCCCAGTTAAAAAGGTGATTTACTGAAGACATTCAGAGATATAACTGAGTCTCCTGTGGATGCAGACAATAGCAAGTTAAGTGTTACCATTTATCAGCTGAATTTGTATCATTATCCCAGAGTCAATATGTAGAGAGAGAGCTGCTTTGCCCTTACTGCTGCTCTAAGAGCCTTTCAGGGAGATGAACAGTTAGAGCAAATCCAGGATCAGTAAAGAGCCCATAGGAATTCCTCCATTTATGTTGGTTTGGTTTTTTGGACAGCAGATACAATTTCCGTAGGAGCTTAAATTCCATTTCATAAAGGTCTTGGGCTTACTATGCAACTTTCTTTATAAAAAAAATCTACCTCTCTGACATTGCTGCCTTGTGTGCTTTAGAGTATTATTTAACACATGTATCCAATCAATCTCACCTTAAGCACCCCCTTGTGTGGGATGCATGGAGCAGTGAACTGGGGACAGGCCACTTAGAGAGGTTTGATTTTTTCCCCTCAGAAATGGTCCTGGAGTGGTCAAAGAGGGTGAATGATTTGATATATTCCTACTGTTACTATTTTTAAAATGGGTAGTATGTGTTCTGCAGGAGATAATGGTGGGGAGAACAGGGCAGAGTCACTTCTCTGAGTTTACTGCTCTAGATATGATCAATCGTTTAATTCCATGCTTTGCTTGCTGCTTTAGCATAGGCCTGGTGTTTGAATGTACAAGTGAGTGAAATCTGCTGGTGTTTAGCAGGATAAAATTCCTGATGGCTTCCTCTGTTGCTGTCTACTGCAGGATAAGCTGTGCTGAGATTTGGATTATCTTAATTTTGTAGCTTTTTTCCCTTCTTTTTTGTGTTCTTTCTCTTATGATATTCATTGCCATACTAGACAAGCTGGTTTTATTTTTTTCCTCATGAGTAGCTAAATGTATTTGAGGGGTCAGAATAAGAACTGTGAATGGAGCTTAATATTTAGTTACACAGATATTTAGTTACTAAACAAGAAAAAAACAAATCAGTTTTTTAATATTTGAAGGGGGGGAGGGGAGAGAAGCTCCTGAAACTGTACTATCTTTAAAGTTTTGGGAATAGTTTGGACTGTCACAATAGGATTGTGGATAGTCTTGTGAGATTTTGTGAAAATTAGTTTTGTGTTTTATTTGCCTGTGGTATGGTTTCAGCCCTTGTAAATATAGAAATATTTGCTTTCTGTGTAAGTGTTCACTTATTTTTTAAGGTTAAATCCTTCTCTGCCTGTGACTGACAAAAATTTGTATTGTCTTTCAATTTCAGTCATTGTAATAATCTCATTTTACTTGTTATCATTCTGATTCTTTAGCGTCCGTGTTTCACCTTTCTTTCTAACTTCCTAATTCAACAAGAACTAGCTGGCAGCCAAGCTGCCAGTTGTATGACAGTGCCATACAGAAGGGACTTCCAGCTTTTAGGTGGAAACAAATTATTTAAATTCTTGTCATTTACATGATGGTCTCCAGAAAATGGCATAGGGCATCATGAAAGGGCAAAATGCCAGTGTAATATCAGCTGGATGAAAATGCTTGGAAATGACAGTGAATACATTTTCAAAGGATCAAAAAACATGGCCTAAGGAAAGTCCAATGCATACCTACACTGAACATGTTTGATTCTGGTTAACATAAAAATAGAACTGCCATGCTTTGAGCAGTTTTGGTGGAAGTGCTGTGCAGAGTGTGTGAACTGCAGTGAACACAGTGATTCATCCTTGTAGGAGCAGGCTCCTGTGATGCAACACAAAATGCAGAAATGTTTCTTTCAATTTACTACATTTTTAAGTGTCAGGAATCAAATGTATTTCTGCACAATAAACAAAAAGAAAGTAGAGAAACCAGTCACAGTTGTGGTTTCACAAGTCCATGACAAAGTGCCATTCATTTTTAGGAAGCAAGGAGTTTGGTCACAGGGTTTTGCTTCTCCCTACAGCCCAGGGATCTGTGAATGGAAATTGTTGACAGAAAAAAATGTAAATTATATACAGTGATGTGAATAAAATTTATTACATGTTATCTCCCTCTATTTCCATAAAGTCTGTCCTTGAAGCAATGCCTTTGGTCATTGTCATGCCTTACATTGATCAATGCAAGATCAAATTTAAGGATAACAACAAGGAACACAGTAAGGACAAAGAATCTGCAGCTGTTCTTGTATATTAGCAAACTTGAAACACATGAATAAATCCTGGCTTATTCTGAAAACTGCCTTTCAGGCTTTTCATTTAAAAAAAAAAGAATCTCTTTTTTTTTCTGTAACCCTTTTTCTGTAGTGAGGAATTCCCCAGGCTAGCTCTGTTTGGTGAACCCTTTTTTCCAGCTGAGCTGAATGTGTCTTGGTGGTGTTTCATTGAATCAGCCATTGATTTAATTAGGGTTAAAGCCAATTTCTCTTAGATCCTATTTTGCCCTTTCTTTTACAGTCTTTACAGAATACTGCAGGAACTCCAAGTGGCAATGCTGTTTGTGAGCTGAAACTGTAAGGAAAAGTGAAAGAAACCTAAATTCTACTTCATTTAACTTTTAAATAAACAAACTAATGTCTTCAACAGTTAAAATTACTTTAAACATATGGTACTTTTTGGTTTGAAAATAGGAAGAAGCAAAAAATAAAGTAGGTACCCATTTGGATCTACATCACTCCTTCTTGTACTTTATTAATCGTGTTGTGTGCAAACTATTGTATGTGTGAGCCTAAATCCTTGCTGCTATGGCATCCAGTTCCCAGCCCTGGCCTGGAATGTGGGCTTTGTGAGCAGTAAGAACTTCATCTGTAATAAAGTGCTTGCATTCCCATGCCTTCACCAGAGGACAAATATAAACTTTTATGTGGTATTTATGGTATCTTAATGAGAAAAATTGCTGTTTTTTTTTTTTTTTTTTACAACTTCTAGGTATTTTAAACCATGATAACATCCTGAAGAATTTAATGTGATGGTTTGATTTTACTTCATTTTGTTTAAAATTTATTTACTGTGTTGTGCCGAGTTGCAAAAGACCCATAAGGGTCATGGAGTCCAACTCCTGGCCCTGCACAGGACACCCCAGGGATGACACCCTGTGCCTGAGAGCCCTGCCAAATGCTTGTGGAGCTCTGGCAGGCTTGGTGCTCTGACCACCTCCCTGGGCAGCCTGTCCCATGCCCAGCCGCCCTCCGAGTGAAGAACCTTTTCCAATAATCAACCTAAACCTCCATCATGTAGGGTAGCCACAGAAGGTCATCTTCTCTGTGAGCTTTTGCTATTAAATGTCTATGAAATAAGAATAAAATAGACCTAGATTTATTGTTATGTGGCAAAATATTTTTTCTAATTCCAGAAAGCAGTTTGGGCAATAAGAAAATATTAAATCTATTTCCAATCAGTTCCGAAGTCCCAGGTGACTGAAAATGGCAAAAAAAAGAGAAGAATTGGGAATTTTCTCAAATTCTTCATACTGTAGTTCGTATATTATAACAACATTATTTATGAAAATGTAGTTTTAAGATTTTTAGGTAATTGTTAAATTTATTCTTTTCACAAGATTTTCAATTCCCTTTTGAAAAATCTTTTATAAGTGAAGGTCCCAGTCCAGAGTTGTAATCAGACCTAGACAATTGAACAGGTTTTATTCCCCAGTAAAATGCACCTCAAAGGACTGTTAGTGTCAGGATGTGATAAAACATGTGGCATTCAGTGGTCTGCAGCTTGAGGGAGGATTCATCCTATGAAGAGCTGATTTCTGTGGTGATTTTTTAATCAGAAACAGAAATATAAATTAAAGATGAAAAATACTTGGCTCAGTCAGCTGGACTAAATTCCCAAATTTAAAACATTAGATGAAAGCTTAGAAACAGAAGAATCTACCAGTAAGGTTTGAAGGGCTAATTTGGAGAGGCTGAGCATAATCCATCTGGCTTTAGAAGTGGCCAGGAAAAAGAAGGATGCTTCTTGGTGCTAGCTGACAGTCAGTGGGACAAAAGTGCCATGTTATGCAAGTACCCCTATAAAGAAAGATCAGAAAAGATAAAAAGGCTTTTGTCTGTTGGGGGAAAGGAACAAATCTGAGAATCATCCACACCCCTCCTCTTGAGGCCTGTCTGAGAGCCTGAGGCTGAATGTTTGTTCCTGTAAGAGAGGCCCACAAATGGGGGAGGAGGATGTATGGAAATAATAAACCCTCCAACCTGAGAGTGAGAGAAATATGAAGAACTTCTCAATTTTCTCTGTATTATCTGCTTTTCTTATCAGCTCTGACTTGCTTTGGTGGGAGAGGAGTGAAGGTACAATGGTAGAAATAGAAAGCACCAAGTGTTATTAATTTTCTCTCTTTAGAAACAAAGATAAAGATGCAAAGCTGGGTTTGAATAATCTGAGTTTACCAAATTTGTTTTTTTCATGATTTTTGGTAACAGAGGGGTAACTTGGGAAAAGGTATTTGGAGTTTTTTAACAATTATGTCTGAAGGGAGGGGACTGGTTTTTCTATGATACATTTGAATCTTGCTTCCTAAGCACCACGGAAAATTCTAAATACTGGATATTATTCTAAAATAAAAAAATAATAAATCAAGTGCCTAATGCAAAATTGCCTAAACTCAATGGAAAGGATCTCATTCTCCCCATTAGTCCTGGATCAGATTTGGTTCTCACTGAAGAAATATAAAACTTCCCAAGCCCTATCATTTACGAAGTTGAAGATTTATTTACCTCTTCTTAAAACTGGTTGCTTTCAGACAGCCAGATGTTGTAAATATTCATGCTGGAATAAATTTGCTTGCCAGGGGTATTTAGTGCAAGTAATCCTTGCACTTGGAAAAACATTTTTTTCTGCCCAGGAGCTCCAGTAAGCTTTTGATGGGTACTGTAAGAAGATATAGACTGTTCCAAATACCTGATTTATAAGGATCCCTGACCTTCCTGTCATCCTCTGTGGCTTGCATTATCTTTGGATATTGAAGCAAATAGAATAATTTCTCTGAAGTGCTGTGCAATTTAACTCCCATAACCTGTGGAAAAGGCACCAGATGTTTCTGAGGTCCCAGGTTTCCCATCTCTGCTTTGAACTCATCTCCCTCCCACATGGCTATTAAACTTTAGTTACAGCAACAACAGCTTCTTTTTGAAGGCAGTGACAGTGTTGTCTGATGCTCTTAAATTCAGTTTTAAAATACCATCGAAACCAGTTAAATGGGCAGCACATCAAAGCGTGTCAGGAGCTGTAAAGGAAAGGCTGCTGCCTTTTAAGGCAAAATGACAGCAAGATTAGCATATTTATAAGCATAAATGTTTAGAGGCAGGGTTTTGTCCTCAGGTATAGCACTGGAATAACTTTCTTTGTCATTCAAAACTGAAAAAAACTCTCCAGATAGAGCAGCCTTAGGGGGCCTAATTCAGGAGAATTAGATATCAGAGAGATGAACCCACAGTTTTTTCTCAACATCCTATACTCATGTTTCCTATTTCTTGCTAGAAATTGACCAGAAATGATCTGTATTCCAAACTCTCTATTTCTAGTAATTGATTGCATTGAAAAATCTTTTCAGCTGGGTGGCTGAAAAAGTGAATTCCCTGTGTCTTTTTCACTTTGAAGCTTTAATTTCATCCTGTGACACTCCAGGTGTGAGTGCCAATGATTTTCTATCTCACAGGGAGGAAAACAGCCAATAATAGTTGCAACCATGATTTTTAATGTATTTTCCTTAATATTAAAAATAAAAGATGAAACTAGAAAGAAAGAGGTCATTCGTCTTCTGTCAAAAATATAAATGCAGGAAGAGAAGGAACATAAATATAAATATATATGTGATTTGGTTTTCTATCAAAGATGTATGCAGGACAAATGCATAATGGATAATAATGTATACTTCACTGCAAAGCACTATGGCAAATCTACATTTTCAGAAGCTTCCTATAATTCCAGCTGCTTTTTACTGAAAAGTAGAGATCTGGAAAGCTTTTACTACTGACATTATGCTGTTTACTGACATTACTGACATTATGAAAATTTCTTTTCACAGAACAACTAATTGGCTGGACAACTTGCATGTGAAATTCCTTCCTCTTTAGCTGCTTTAAGCCAGAATGTAGCAAATTAAATTCAATAGGGAATAAAGGATAAAACAAGTGGTTTCTGAGCTCAAGATTGTTATAGTAACCTTATTGCTCCAAGGAGGATATATAAAAAGTAATTGTCTTTCTATTGCAAAAATTCTTCCCATGTAAGTGCCTCATTTTACTTGAAGCACAGCATTGGTTGTTCACCTCTGCATCCATTAGCCACTTAAACACATTAAAGTGCTTTAAAAAATTTTTACAGTAAAATTTAGGCTTTTACTAGACATTGTTCATGACAGGTTGAAATAACCCTTTTATTCTCTATATATTTTCTTGTGTTTCCTAGTTCTTATTTTTTGTGACGGAAAGGTCACTGTTTTTAATTAAATGAAGCAATAAAAATCAGAATTTGATACTGAGAAAATAAGTTCATAAACTTTGACTGCAAACCTCGTGAACATCAATGAGCATATTCTATGAAAAGAAAAATCTAAACAAAAAGAAATTACATGATAGTAAGAGATTTAGACTGCCACTCTTTACTATGAGTTAAATCTCAAGTGGTTTGTATGCTTCTTTTCAGCATTACCAATGTTTTTACCTTCAGTTCTTGGTCAATGTCATAGCAATTAGTAGAGCAGTAGTCTATGTGAGTGCCTTGGTGATTCCTTCTGGCAATAGAAGGATTATCGATACATTTCAAATTCAATTTAGCTTTAATCCATTTATTCTCAATTTGGGATTGAACATCTGCATTGTAGAGGCATGAACAAACCTGAGTTTACCTGCCAGCTGAGCTGCTAGGAGTGAGTCTGGGCACGTTTTTGGGCTGCTCCCAGAGGTGACAAGAGCACTGCTGCTCTCTTTGTGCACTGCCATCTGTGACCAAGGGGCTTTCAGCTCTCCCTGTAAGCAGTGACAAATCTGCTGCTCCTGGGGCTGCCTCTCTGAAGTCAAGGGTGCTGCTCTGCTCACTGTCTCCATGGATGTGCTTTTTGAGACAGCTTGCATCATGTATGGTTTTGCTATGGAAAAAAAATTAGTTGAAAGAGCAGCAGATAAACTTGTAATTTCAAAGTTTATTGACATTTTGGTATTTTTTCTCTCTTAAATGTTCTTACAGGCTAAATGATCACTGTAAGCTTCATGGAATCCTTTGTTAGAAAACTTCTTTTCACTTCTTTGTCAGCAGAATGGTACTACTTAGAGAGATGTGTCATCCTGATATCTTCATATTCAATTAAATTCGCATCCAAACATGAGCCAGTGTTACTCACTTTGCCACATAATTTGTAATTTTTAATATTTTGCACTTTGCTATGGTCAAAAAGGAGGTCAGAGGAGGTGATGGAATAACAAAAAATTCATCAGAAATTGAGGCTAAAATACCACTAAGTACTGGCTTCTGCAAGCCATTGCTCACATTATTAAATATTACTGATCTTCTGAGTGACTCTTCCTTCTTCAATTCCCAGTGAAGTGATTTGGCTGTGAGAAGCTGTGTGGGCGCTTTGTGTGGGAGTGCTGACACAGCACTCAGAGCCCTGTTCAATGTCCCCACTGAGACACTAAGCCTGCTCCTTGTTTTGTATGGGCTGTCAATACTCTCAGGCTCAGAGTGAGCAGTTTGTTCCACCTGAGCTCACCCTGCTTTGTCAGGCACTGCTGGAAAAGTTGCTTTAGCTTGGCACCAGGAGTTGTCACACAGGTGGGTGAAGGAGTTGCATTTTTCTGTCTTGCAGCTCTTCCTTGCTGCTGACAGCTGAGATGCAGTGCTAGACTTTATGCTAAATTAAATGTAAAAGAAGCAGGATTCAGGAAGATCAAGGAAAAGCTCTGGACTGGGGCCAACATCAGTCCAATTATTCAGCATAGAGTTTATCAAATAAAACATGTATGTTGCGTGTGCTTGAGTTTAAAACAACACTACTGCATGAATCAAGAACCGTATATAGGTTACCAATCATCGGGATAATATGAACAAGATAAAGCATTTACTAAAACTCTAAGCAGGAAAAAGAAATATCCAACTTCTTCCAAAGGACCTTTTAATGTTTTTCTCTATATGCTTTTTCCTCAGCCTCAGCTGTCCTGGAAGTCACTGCCTTTTGTAAGAGGCAGTGGAATTCCTACTATAATCTATTGCACAGGTGCATGGATGCTCAATAATGCTTTTGCTGAACTTGCTTTTCAACACAAGCAAGGAATTGACAGGGAGGGTTCTTTTTACTTTACAAGGATAAATGAGTTTTGATGTCTCTGATTAGGAATAGTGCAGATGTAAATTGTTTGTTCAGCTTAGGGCATTCATTCTATAGTCAGAGAAACACAGCCTGGGACATATCAGCTCAGACTTGCATGTTCCCATCATATTTGTCATTTAATTGTCCAGATTAATATTCAGCTTAATATTCAGCTTGTCAGCCACATTATCTGCCTAAGCACTCCAAAAATCAGTAGCTATGGTCTGGTATGGATAAAACTAAAGCAAGTAGATTCTAGTATGAGCTGAGAGCACCTGCCATTTAAGTATATTCTGGTATTCAGCAAAGCATGACCTGTCACCTTAGAGGTGTAGGTTTTGTATTTTCATTATTTGTTAGTGATTTCTTCTCCCTCTTCAGCCCTCTTCAAAAGTGTGCACCTAAGCAGAGACTTGGAAAGGTGAAAATAGGAAAATAGGAAATGGGCAGGTGGCACTTGGAAGACAAAGATTGCATGGAAAAGTGTCAGAAAAGCACTGCACAGCTCCCTGGGCAGGAACTGGAATCCTTAAGGAGCAAGTCATTTAGAGAGGCACTGAGTTGCTTTCTCACAGGCTAAGCAGTGATGTAAGGAGTTCTGGGTCTCTTTTTCAGTCCTCTAGTCCTTATGTGGTTTTCTATCATTCTTTATTTTTAGTCTTCCTCCTACTCCACCCTCCACTTTACTCTTTTGATAGCATTTAACATTTTCTAGTGTCTTCCACAATTTCTCAGACAATCTTGTCCCTCTAGAATGAATAAGCCTTCCTTACCCTAGCACCTGTGGAGTTCTTCAAATTAAGCAGAAGTGCAATTTAGCTGGAAGATTGATGTGGCAGCAGACAGGCAGAGTAAGTTCACTTCTGTTGCAATAAGTAGGTACCTCCTAGCTAGAAGCAGGAAAGGGAATTTGTTATATGACAATCATGAACTCGGGCACTTTGTAGTAATGGCATAAGGCTTATTGAGTGCGTGAGATAAAAGGATGATGGGATTGATTGCATTAGCATTTAATAACTGAAGGGAATTGGTTTGTTTTCTTCATATTTGGACTCAGCTCAGTGAAGTACTGCAAATGTTTGCTGTTGGGTCAGAGATGGGGAAGGTAAGGGAATACTGCCCATAAGCTCCTACTGCCTTAGTGGGAAAAAACCTACAACCATTTTAAAAACCTTAGGTGCTGCTGTAGCTGTGCTAAGATATTTTTCTCTACTCTAAACCACTTCTGCTGTTATCAGTATGTGACAGGAAGCTTTTGTGACAGGAAGCAT
This sequence comes from Serinus canaria, assembly GCF_022539315.1. NCBI lineage: Eukaryota > Metazoa > Chordata > Aves > Passeriformes > Fringillidae > Serinus > Serinus canaria. The sequence continues at coordinate 30,853,933 of NC_066321.1, forward strand.
TTGGATCATCAAAGCCAAACTGATCAAACATGTATAACCAAAAAAAAAAGTGAGAGCATCTATAGTCTGTGGTTGGAATCTCAGGAGAGGTTCTGAGGGAGTTCTGTATAGCTGGGAAGTCTCCAATCCTCCAGTCTACTCTTCACAAATTCAAAAAAGATTGATCTAGATAGGTCTGTTTGTGAGACTATAATCTGGTTTTACATGTGGGCAATGTACAATAAAATGGGAGATGGAATCCTATTTTCTCATGTTCTTTGAAATGATGCCATTACACTCTAAAGGAATCTTGTTTCATGAATTCTCACTTCTGATGAAGTTTGTATCAAGTTCAAGCTTGTAGCTATTTTGGTCTATCTTTCAGTATCTCTCAGAGTTTTCTGAGAAAAAGAGGGGTGGTGGTGGTATGTAATTAAGGCTATTTCAGTGTTTTAGTTTGTGGAGGTTTATTTTACATTTTACATTTAATATGTTGATGGGCCTGTGTGGGCTGTACACAAAGAAGTTCTGATATAAAAAAAAACCAAATAACCAAACCCAAACATTTTCATCCTTTGATTCCAAGGCAACTAGTTGTGAAAATTGAAGCTACTTCCACAATCACAATTACAAATCCAGAGGGTACAGTCAAACTGCTTAAATTGCACTGAGGCTTATAGAATATGTATGTTTATTTTCATTGAATATGAAAATCTCTGTTGTCAGCATTTCATCTCATATTGGTTGTTCTTTATACTAAAAAGCCTTTCTATTTCAGCTTGTAGTCTAGGTAAAAAAAAAAAACAAACCAACAACATGTCACAGCTGTTCTTAAATGATTCTATTTGGATTTGTATTGTTTTGTTTGCCAAGAATTTGCATTGGAAAGAGCAAAAGAGCTGGGAAGAAAACCCATTATTTGGCTAGATTCATTCATGCTGATCCCGTAGGAGGTTTCCTACTTTCTTAGCCAGATTCATTTTGTCAGAGGTCTCTGCTCTGACCCTATTCTGTCTTGAGCTGGTTGAGAACCTCAGGGAGCTCTCCTCCAGGTTTGTCTGGAGGAGAGCTGTCTCTTCTTCTTTGCTGCCATTGAGCAATCCCATATGGAGCCTAATCCAAATGTCTCATCTAGTTGGAGTCAAGGGTTCTTTGATTCCTGTTGGTTTCTGAGAAACTGATGATTTTTCATGTAAAATGATTTCAAAGCAAGTTTTGTTTATGTGGTTAAGAACATGGACAACACAGGGCTCATCTTTTCCAAGATGTGCTTTTATGGACCTAAGATTCTCTGAAAATTCCAGTCACAGAAAAAATATTTCTTGAGTGAATGTAACTCCTACTATTCATCTGTGTGAGAGAATGTCTATGGTGAATAAAGGCTAAGCAGTGTAATTTTTCTTTCTTGTCAATAGACACCTCATATTCTTCAATCCTGTGTGTTAAATGGAATACTTCAGAAGAGTCATAGTAAAAAAGCTGCTCTTTGCATCTCATGGGCACAAAGATTTACTTGAAAAAATTTTGGAAGGAACTTAGTCTAGGCATTAGTAGAAGAGGTTTGGAGGATTTTTTTTTCTCAAATGAAAATTTAATAATTTTTATTCTGAAATGGATTTCTAGTTTTTCAGATTTTGATGTTCTCTATTTTACAAAGAAACTTCTGCCCTGGCCTGAAAATGTCTTTCTTATTTAACTAAGTGGCTTAATGTGAGCTGGAAAAAGGAGAATGAGTCTGAGGGACTATCCAGTTGTGAGGCTTGCCACATAAGTGGGAGGAAAAGCATCTAACTAAACAAGAAAAAGTCTAATAATGAAATGCATTTGTGTACTACACTTCTGCATGGCACTGTAAAGATGTAAAACAATATAATTGCTGTGATTTATTAATGCATTTGTATAATTTTGTAATAGCTACAGTACTTTCTAATAACAACCAATACATTTATAAACACATTGTTGGCCAAGCTGTTTTAGTCAACCAACCACTTCTGAATTTATATAATTTTTGAGACATTATTTTAGTATGCACTTTCGAGTTTTCTGCATATAAAAAGCTCCTAATTTATTTTAAATGGGACCTAGAGGAATTCAAGCCCAGGAGCAAGTTTATTTAATGGCTTAGTGACTTGCTAACACACACTGGTTTATAGCTACTTGAAAGTAGTAGATGGTTTCCCTTCTCTTTTATGAGATGGATTTAAGTTGTTTTCTTTTGTGGAACTCAAAATTTAACAACCACCAGGTATCTTCTCCCAAAGAAGTGTAACTTCAGAAAGAGGAAATTCTTCAAGTGGGATAAACCCTGTAGTCTGCACAGACTGAGCAGAGCTGCTTTGCCCAGTTTCTCAGTGGAACTGAGCAGATTTCAGTCTGCTTTCCATTTCTCAAGCTCAGCAGGTTCAGCTTGGCACCACACTCTGCTGTGGCAGCTGGAGGACTTGCTCTGAGATCCCCAACAGCTCGTGACAAACCCACTCTCATCAAAGCTGTGGTCACAGTACAGAGAAAAGAGACAACTCTTTAGTATCTTCTTTACCAGTGAATTCAATTTAAACAGAAGCAAAAATAATACCCAAATATTTTGGCATGAAAAAATTGAAGCAATATTTTGAGCACTAGCCTTATTGAGAGAAATCTGATGAATGCATTTGTCAGGTGTTCTGGTGATTTTTGTTGTCATGGTTATTTTAGGTAACTGTAATATCTCCTTTCTGTTACATTTCAAATCTTGTTTTTTCCTTTGCAATATTAGCTTTAAAACATGGCCCAATATTTCTGTATTTAATCTCATTGCTAACTCCTCCTGTGATAGAGAAAAAACTTGTTTCTTCCCTGATAAATCTCTTGTAGTAAAACTTACACATTTTTTTTCTTCTTGAAAAATAGATTCATGCTTACTAAAGCAAATTTACCAATCCAATCTTCTTTGGTCAGTGTTCTATGTTATGGGTTGTTTTTTTTCCTGGGGAACTGGGTAAGCAAGATGTTAACAAAGGCTTAAATATTATCTCTAAAGGCACTTTAACCTAGAGATTTAGATCAAAGGACATAGTCTGTAGCTTTAAAAGGTGTATTGGAATTGTGTTTTGATTCTTAGCTTGGCAATATGGAATAGGCTTATCAGAGTTGAATCCCGGAAAAAATATCCAGAGGCCCATGCGTCTCTCTTTAAATGCTTCAAAATGAGTCCTATTTCTTTTCACATAAAGGTTGAAATGGGAAAAGAATTCAGTCTAGATGGGAAACTTGATTTAGACTATAAAATGAGATTTATTTTTTTTTCCTCTCCTTCTGTTCAAGATCTTGAATGTTCAACTGCATTTGCTACAAGAGGCTTTGATTACTCTCTTTCAAAATAGGTTGTAAAGAATGTTAAGGGAAATGGGATGTGATATGTATTACAAATTATTTAAAAATGGGAAAAGCAGAAACCAATAGAAAATTTGGCCTAAATTTTCAGCTAGAGAGGAAAGAAGCTGTCCCAAAGCTGAGAATGATCTGGGGTTAATAGGCATGGCAGATGCAGGGGGGCCTATCAGCTGCAGTGTGCCAGTACTAGTTGCTGATTCTAGGCAGATTAGTCTGAAGGAACAAAAGGGTTGGGAAGTGCTAATTACACTCCAGGACACCTGCTCACACTCAGATAACTTCACCCCATTCCCATTTGTGGGATGACTTTTTGCTGCTATGCAAGTGTGGCTCAACATTATCACAGAACATTCAATTGCTGTTTAGTGCTATCTGACATGATGTCATCTGACAGGATCACCTTTGGCCAAGTGAGAATTCGCTGTGTTGCTCAAGCCTCAAAATAAAAATTCATCCTTTGTATGTGCTGTACCTGTCAAGTTGGCTCTTTAATCTGAGTTAATAGTCCCTTCACACATAGCACAATAACCATTCCATTTCAGAGTCATTGGAGCTGTAGCCAAAAGTTAATGCATCTAAATTACATAATGATCATTTTTCAGTGTACAAAAATGACCTTAATGAAATGGGATGAGTAAGAAGTCTCCTTAACACAGTCTGTTCCCAGTTTCTTCCATAGGGCTCAGTGGAGGGACAGCACCCCAGGATGGGATCCCCAGGTGCCAGGTGTCTGTCTCAAGGACAGGACCTTGGGAGTTCCCTGTGCAAGGATACAGAGGGTTTGAAAGTCAGTGCCCTGCTGAGATTTCACCTTCACTCCAGCAGCAAGAGGGGAGGTATTTACCCCCCACCTCTGGCAAGACTCCCTTACTTGAAGGCTCATCTCCTTTCTTCCAAAGTAGGTGGGTTTGAGCCCTGCTTTTGAAGAAGATGCAAATGGAGGAAGAGCAGAACATCTGGGATGAAAGCTCTGTTCCAGAGTGGAGGGGTCTTGGCTCCTGTACCCACTAGTGGTGCTGAAACCACCCCTCCTGGCTTCTGGGAGTATGCTGAAGCCCAAAGGGCTGGGTGCTCTGCCTCAGTGTTGAGCTGGAGTAAAGGGGTGCTGTTTGCTTTCTTATGCTTTTGTGTCTCAAGAGCATTTCTTGCATATACATTACTTTAGAAATTTCTTGTAAAAATATGCTGAAGATAACCTGAAGGTTCTTGGCAGAAACTTTAGCTTCATAATAAATTATTTTGAAGACAAGAGGTGATATTGCATGCTATTTTAATAAATGTCAGTGAGGGCACAGCATTGTGACAGAGGGGCTCTCAAGCTCTTGATGTTAATGCTTCACCCTATGGAAATACTGCTGTAGGATATTTCTGCATATTGGAGGGATTTGCAGGCAGCTCTTTGGGGCTGAATACTTTTTCCTTTGCCCCAGTCAGTGAAAGCAAAGGCTTTGCTTAGTCACAATTATCATGTTCAGACTGCAGTGTGATGATACTTGGAGCCTCTGATACACTGAAATGTGTTTTCACTGATGAATTGCTGAAAAAACGGAGCAGGTGGGTGGGCTCCAAACTTCTCTGTGTCAGCAGGATTGACAATAGGATCAGTAGGATGTGATTAGGACAAAAAGAAACAGAATACAGAGCTTTCCTTGGACTATTTAGATAGTATTTTGTAGCAGTCCTCCATTTATTTTCTGTATTTCAGGGTCAAGAACATTTAGTTCCTGTCTTTGTGAGCAGAGGGCTCTTCTGCCTGTTGAGAAATGCCTGATGAAATGGTGCAATGGTTATTACAAAATGATAAAAAGCACTAGCCATTGCAGAGCCCCAGACGCACTTAATAAATGGAACTGTGAATAATTAAGGCTTTATAAGTGGTTTCTCAAGAAAAACAATTGTCAGAAGAATGAATGCAGGGAATCGCAGCAGAATATTCAAGCATGTTTTCAATTTCTTTTGAAGTTATGATTAATAGAGTCAGCCCACAGAATCTTTTATATCTGTTCCTGGCCTGCAGAAAGCACAAGGCACCAGCATTGTCTGAAGCCATTTGAATTATGAGAATTGAACTTTGCATTTTACAAGACAAATGAACTTTGCTTTTTAAATTGCTTTCAGTCTGAAGTTGTTCTCATGTTTAACCACTGACTGCAGTGTCAGGGAAACAGGATATAGAGTTTGCTTCTAGAGTGACACAATGAATTTAGCAGAATTAGGTAGAAATTTGATTTGGTATTTCAGTACTTATCCCAAACTTGCAGCTCCCAGTGGTTTTCTCTACTTTTCTCCCCTTGTTTTGAAATTCTGAGCTATTCCCATTAATAGAAATTTGAGTTTCAAATGCTTCTTTTTTTTCCCATAATGTTTTGTTATTGACAGATAAAAATGAAAGAACTATTTCCTAAAATATTTTGTTTCATTTCTATTACTGAAAGGCTGAAGGGATTTGATTTAAACTCAAAAAATTAAAAAGGGACCTCGGACCAAAATTTTCCCTGTTCAACCCCAAGGTATAGTTTAGAGAAAGGTAATACACAGTATAAGCTCGTACAAGCTGAGGAGGAATGTATTTCTTTCTCTACATTAAAATCAAGAAGAGACTTTATTTACAGTTATACACTTGATTCAGAGGCTGAACTTCCTTCCTGATTAAATCACTGGGATTTGGCAAGTATTTGCAATTTCTTATCCAGCAGGTCTATTATATTCAGAGCTGTATCAAAGTAATTAAAAATAAATATGTGTCTGAGGCTCAAGTGCTGCTATGTATGCCTGATTGCATGCACACTGGCAAAGTGAAAAACAAGTCATGAAAAACATTTTTTATACAAAATTCATGGTGATCCTGTACCAGTGTCAGTTTTATAAATCTTATTATTTCTTTAACTTCAATGAGAATGTGGAGCAGTCTACTATGAGAATGAATTCATCACGTACTCTGTACACAGAAAAAGAAAAACAATCTTAACTGGTAGCCTGTTATTCTCAGTGGCAAAAAAATTATTGTAAGGTGGGTACCTGATTGATTTCACTCTATAGTTTCCTGATCTTTCTAAAATGAATGAGCACTTTGGGAAATGTGCTGGCTGTTTAATGCATTTGGAAATGATTATGAATTGCAGGTTATTTTCCTAAAGATAACAAGCTGGAGTAATTCTGTTCAGATTAGAGTGGTCCTCAACCCAGTAGTTTCCAGCTAAGGAGTTTACAGAAATCTTTTCTCAGTTTTGGTTTCCAAGCATTTCTCTCTATTTATCCTCCCCTCAAAGTTTATGTGAGATATTAATTCTGAAAAGAAAAAAAATTATCAGAAATAGGTAAAAAATAATTTCCTCTTCCAACTAGATAACTTCTGTTCCTCCCCATCTTCCTCCAGGCTCAATTCTCTCATACTCCTAATTTTCTGTTCTGATTTTGGCTGACTTATTCTTTCTGTTTCTGGCTCATGTGGACAAACAGATCCCCAAATACTGCCCAGCTCTAGCAAAAATGCTGTTTCTGATTGCCTCAGAGATCAGCTTTTCTCCTTACTCAACAGAGGGCCCACAAGGCTAAGCAGGCAAGTTTGGTGGCTGTACAAACAGGGACAGGAAAAGGGGCTGTGACAGTCCAGGGAGTTCACTGAGAGCGCTGAGCTCTGTCCTCCTCTACATCCACCAAAAGCAGAACAGTTCCTGCCTTTGGTACTGCCCTCCTGGCTACACCACTTGTTGCTTTCCACCAGGATTTCCCACAATTTCCAGAAGTCCAGATCTTGGTTTACACTTCTCCCTGCAGTATTCACTCAGGACATGAGTGGTTTTCATGCAGTAGCATCAAAACCAGGCATAATTTCTTGTCATTTAGTGCACATTACGTCCCCTGAGCTAGAAAATCTATAGAAAATCACTAGCAGGTAACAAAATTCAGCAGTTTCTGGCTCAGGGAGAGAACCACCATGGAGAAACTCTGCTCTGCAATGCTCTGCCCTAGCCCAGGGAGCTGAGTCACTGCTTTCAGTCGTTCTCGCTGTTCATTTATATTGTTTTCCTTTGTAATGCTGCTTGAATTTTCTCTTACCAGATGGGTTTTGAGACACAGTTTGAAAAACCCTGCTTTCCCAGCTGTTTGGCACTGTGGGAGCAGAACTATCTTCCCTGGGGCTGGCTCTGTTCATCTCTCACAGACCCCTGAGACTGAGAAACTGAAAATTTCCTTTCAGACTCTATGGGGGGAATGCTCACATTGAAACCAAGAAAGAAATCTGGAGAAAATAAATAATTTAGCTTAATTGTGGCTGTTTATGTGAAAGGAAAGATCAATATTTGTTAAAGACACAAGCTCACAAAAGTCTGGTGAATGGCAAAAAAATTCTTATATTTAGGACATTTCTGCTTTTCTTGACCCTTCCCACAACAGTAGGTTTTCTAAACCCTTCTCTCTTCTTATTTACTTCTCCTGAATAAAATGAAATTTATTTATTTCCCTAGGTCTTCAGGTATTTCCAGGGCTGACTTTGTGTTAAGACAAATATGTTATAGAGAAAAAAACTCAGGCATGAATACAGATGCATGAAACACTTCCTGTAATACAGGATCCCCTTATGCCAAACCAACACTTCTTTAAAACTCTGAAATATCCAATTAAATAGCCTAATTCTGCCTAGTTTCTGTCTCAGCCTCGGGTCAAAACAGAAATGTCATTGGAGTGGCTTTTCTCAAGATATTTAATATTCCAGTTTATTGGACTCATGAAGCTTGATACTGGGTATCCAAATTAAACCTTAATTCACTACCTTTTAAGTTAAAGAAAACAGTTCTGGAATTTTTTTTAAGACTTGTTTTGCCTTTTTTCCCAGAATTCAAGAAATCTGTCTTCCCCTCTCCTCCAGAAAAGATGATTTTAAAAAGAAATATTAAAAATATTTAAAAAGAAATATTTCCGATTGTTTTTTAAAAAGAAATATTTCTTTTTTAAAAAGAAATATTTCCAATATATATATTTTGGTATATTTCTCCATACTTTTATGATGCATGCAAAGCTGAAAAAAATTGTATGAATGAATCCTCTAGTAAGGAATATCCAATATTTTTCTGGTTGACTAAAATATATTAATCTGTGAGCTGTTTATTTGTGTCCAATGTGTGTTGAATGTGTGCCCAATAGGCTTCTTTTCAGTGTCCTGCTTTTTGAAGCAGATGGCACTGTCTTCATTTTCCCTGTAAAACAAACATTCTTGTAACAAATACGCGTAAATCATCCTAGAATGTGTATTTTCAGTTTTTCATTACCTAGATTTCTCATTACAAATCACACAGGGATAAGATAGCAGTAGGATAATTTTCTTTTTAAAAATACTTAGGATTTCTGTACTTCATAGTCTTTTGATTTGGAGAAAATTAGAAAGACAGGTTCTTTTCTTGATGTATCTGAACAAGCATTGATTTTACAGGGAGCTCTCTCTTAAGGTATTAGTACTGTGTTGCTCCATCTCTTGAAAATGCTGAAGGTGTTCTGGTGAATTCTGCTTTGTCATGGGGAAAATTAAATGCAATTGCCTGCTTTAGGCTTAAGGAATACTGCAAGTATTTTTGGTTCAGCATTCCCAGTGGCAGATATATTTAAGGATAGTCCCTAAAACAGGTGCATTTTTGTCACTGTCATGTTTTATGAAAAATCCCTTTGCCAGGATTTTTCTCCTGAGAAGCCTCAGAAAAGAAATGTAAACAATATTTATCTGATTGCTTGGAATGTGGTTTGCAGGTTGCTTACCAACAGGTGCATCTTTGATTGTTTCCATGTGAACTGTTTTTACCTAATGACCAATTCCAGTCCAGCTGTGTCAGACTATCTGTCACAAGTTTTTATTGTTCTTTTCTAACCTTCTGATGTCTCTTTTCTCTTTCTTTAGTATAGTTTTAGTATATATTTATCATATAATATAATATAATATAATATAATATAATATAATATAATATAATATAATATAATATAATATAATATAATATAATATAATATAATATAATATAATATAATATAATATAATATAATATAATATAATATAATATAATATAATATAATATAATATAATATAATAATAAATCAGCCTCCTGAGAACTTGGAGTCAATTCTCATCTCTCACCTTGTCCTGGGGACCCTCACAAAACCACAACAACTAATAACCACACGCACAAAAAAAAAAAGAAATCTATGATTTTATCAAGGGCTGGATAAAACTCCTCTGGAGTCAACAAAATTCTTTTGTATAGCTCAATGGGACAGCAAGGTCAGGCCTTCACAGAGTAATTTGAATTTCTTGCATGCCAAGAAAGGCTCAGAGGGACCTTTTTCTGCTCAGTTAGGTTTAATGGGGGATGAGTAACTCTCTTGTTTTGTGGCCAGATATTTGAGAGGACATGTATTGCAAAATGTGGTGTTGCAGTGGGATGTGGAAGTTTCTGTGGAGCACATGATGCATTGCAGAACATCAGTGCTTCCCATATATGCACAGATATAACTGAAGCTCTTTCTTCCATGGATTTTGTACTTGTGGTGCTGCAAAGAAGAGGCTGAGTGTGTCTTTACTTTCTGACCTTGCACAATATGCCCACAATGAAGAGAGGGAAATGGCAGGGGCAGAGCCCGGGGGAGCCCTCTGTGGAAGAGTTGCTGAGGTGCTGTTTCCTTAGCTAGGGGAGAGAAAGCAATGGAGCAGCAAGGGCTAGAAGCAAGGCAAAAACACTGGAGACAGCAGGATTGAAATCCTTCACTGCCTGACACTATCTGTCCTGACCTAATGCTCAGGACAGAAAGTACTTTCAAGGATGGCTTCCTTGGAAAAGAAGGTTTGATATCACTATAGAAATCTTCTACTGAGATCAGTTCTGACATGAACTGATGTTGCCTTTTCTTTCTCCACACAAGCAGGTTTCCTTTTTTCTCCCTTTTGTTTAAGAGCAAAATACTGCTTTATGGGATTCAGTTAATGCTGGCACTAAGAGCTCACCATATGGCAGTTCCATCACAGTTTACATTCCCTCCTACAGTACTCTCAGAAGAAGGATTTTAAAAATTCATTATTATGCTGTTATTCATCCCAAACAGCATTTTATTGTGTTGTCATGATAGTCTAAAAGAAGATGTGTTCACTTATAATTAATGAAGAATCAAATTAATTTTTTAGCAGCACAGCAGTGAGAACCTTTCCACAGACTGCAACATTCTCTCAAGCAATTCCTCATTTCAGTACTAGTTTGTGGTACTAGTTTTGCCATACTAAACCTAATGAGCAATAGGCAGCAGAGAATTTAAATTTTTATAAAGTAGATCTAAGCCATCTGGTTCCTCAGCCTGGGAGAAAACGAGCATAGAGCACCCCTGAACATTCCTTATCCACAGAGCAAAGGAAAGCATGGGCTTTTCACATTCTAGAGGCATGAAAGGTTTCATAGTGAAACCTTTCAGACATTTTATAATGATAAATCTTCAAATGATTACAGCTTCTATGTATACTAAATTATTGCAAAATGTTTTTCACATAAATAAGTCTCTTGTGAATGCACTGTTTGCTTCAAATCTCCTTGATGGAAATACTGATATCTTGAGGCCTAAATGCCCACTGTTGTGTTGCAGCCTTATCATTGACAGGGAAATCTAATGGAACCCAAAACTCAATCTCTTATTTAAAGAATCCACCACACAGTTAAGGCAGCAGACAGAAGAACCTTCACACTGTAGAGAAACTTCCTCTTCCTATGTCACAGGCAGAGAAATGTATGTTTCATTAATTTAACACAATAGTTTTCAAAGACATGATAGTGCTTTATTGACCATAAAGCTTGGTGTATATATATTAAAAGGGCAAATCTGTGATTTATTTTTATCTCACTTGGTTCCCATTGTTTCTAAAGTACATGGTTCTATTGTGGGGTTTTTGTTTTTTTTTTTCCTGAACATCACTGTTGGATAGGATACATAAGCAAAAGCTATCTAAATTAAAGCAAACTATGTTCTGAGGTGAGTATGGCTTCATGCATCCCTCTGAAGTCAGGAATATACACTCAGAAACTCTTTTCTAGGCTTTATATTAAATATAAATGCTTTAGAGAAACTAGGAATAGCTGCTTTATGTAAAAATGAGAGTCCACGATGTAGTTGATTTGCTTACAGAGCATATCAAGCATATCAAGTGTGTCTGTAAATCAAAAGAAAAAATTGCTAAAGCACATATATGGAGAGAACCTAAATCATAGGGAGTGATCATATTTAGAAAGTTGATTTCTCTCATTTTTGTGTTATATGTACTCTGTTTGCAAAGAAGTCTCCAAAAGTCTCTCTTCATTCAAATACTTTTACTGAAAACAATATTTCTGTAAAGTCTTGATCAAGGCTAATGTATGGATTACATAAATTGTCTAGGGAGGAAAAGGGGGATTCAAAATTTATTTGCTTAAAATATGTTCAGGATTGATACCTGGATTGGTGATGTTATGATCTTCATTTATTTGCTGGTCTTTGCATATGTATCAGTGACCAGAAGCAAAACACAACCTCAGAGTGAACTACACTTTACAAAGCATTTCACTCTTTAGAGAAGGGCCAAAGCATAACTTGATGCTACTCCATGTTTTTCAAATAGAATTCCACCTACAGGGTTAATTCATCACTGTACACTTGTTTCCTAATTTTAGAATGAGGTGGGGAGAGGGGGGTGGAAGTGGACATTAAACAGAATTGGGGGTATTTTTTTGACAGCTGAGTACTTTCATCTTGAAGCCTTTTCAAGCGATCTTTCAGTTCTTCTGCCTCTGATCTTGAATTTAAATCTTAGTAGAGTATTAATACCTAACATTTGCAATGGTTGTGTCCAAACTTTTGCTTCAAATAACCTTCACATTAATATTGTTCATTTATATATCTGCCCTTGAGGCTATACTATGAGAGATTCATATGAATCAGTGAAGCACTTCTCAAAGTATTTTTCAGATTAATGTTGAAATTAATAAGCAATTAATAATGAGATCTCATTTCCAAGATTTCAAACAGCAGAAAAGAAAGAATTACATGGAACAGAGGAAAGATTCAAAATTTTATAAACTCAGAAACCTCTTTGTTTCCACAGTGACAAGGCAGTAGTTTGAGTGCTGTAATATAAAAAATAAGGAGTGTTAGACTAAAAGAAACAGATGAAACTGGAAAAAATCCACAGAATGTAAAAGTGGTAGTAAAATAATTATGTAGAGCCTTAGTGTAACTTCATCCCACAAGAGTGCAAAATTTAGCAATGTAATAGGTGCTTAAATAGGAAAAAATCAAGCAACAAAATCATATGAAACCAATGCTCTGATTAATTTATGCTTGTAAACAGTAATTAAATTTGTATGAACTTGGATATTATTATGTAACAATAATACATAAGTATGTAGCTTACTTGGGTATCATTATGTAATAAATCATGAATTTTTCTCCTTGGAATAACATGATGATTTCTAGATACAACAGAATCACTCCCTTGTGTTCAGGGAAAATAAAATCTCCTATGAGCCTCAGATCCAAACCATTCCAATCCACCATTTTTAACCAGGAGAGTCTGAAACCAATTAAGAATGACAGACATAATTGAGTAATTAAAGGTTTGCCCAGAAGTGTAAGGGTAGGATGAATGAAAACAAAGTTTATTCCTTTGTTTTAGAAGTGACTTGTGTAGGAATGCTGTAAAATAAGGAATATATAAAGGCATGAGTTGAGTTATATTTGAAATAACCAAGAAATTTAGTACAGGCTTCAGAGAATTGTGACAGCATTTTAGATTAGCAGAAGTTGTCTAAACATTGAAAACAACACTGGATTTTAAATTCTCCATCTGAGAACACAGAGTTTATAGATCATCAAGAGGATGATGAACCAACCAAAACCCCCCACAACCAAAATGAAAATAATATTCTAAATCTGGAGATAAAAGTGAAAGTACACCTCAAAAATGTAAATTGTTTCTGTCAAACATTATTTAGTAAACTAAAATCAAGAAAGATGTAGTATCTTTTAAATATAAGGATTGTAGAGAAGAAACACCACCAAACAGAATTTTATTCTTTCCAAATAGAATAGTTCATGCTAGTTTGAAGAGTATGGCACTCACTAATCACTAAAATCCTCTTGGGAAGGGAAGTGTTACTGCCCAATTTAACCGAAGGAAAATAAAATCCTTAGTGCCAGAGTGCACTAATCCTTTATTCAAGAACTAATTCCAAACCCACAAGAACAGTGCTTTTCAGTACATACCAAAACTTGGAGTCCTAAAGTCCTTGTATGGTCTGTGCTCTATAAGCCAAAATGCATCCCTTTTTCCATGGTGGTGCTCCTTAGCACATCCTGCAAGTAAACGGGACTGAACGTATGTTCCAAATGGAATTTAAGCCTGAATATTTATTGACATTTTCCTGTCCTGCATTTACTCAGAATAAATCCTAGAGAAGCTTTAGAGTTGAAATGTTTAAATTGAAGACAGTTCCAAATTCCAGGTGTTTTCCTATGCAATGGTGTGTGTTTGTGCCGCTGCCCTCTTGATTAGGTATGGTTTCAGAAGGATGAAAACACTTCCCAAAATATTCTGATAAGAATATTTCAGTGGAACTCTTGCCAAAAGTTGACAATAAGGCTATCAAGTGTGAAATGAAAATTAGAAAGTCATCAGACATTGATTTGAATTAACTCATAATGACCTGGTTTATGTTTTTGGCCTCTGGAAAGATGATTAGAACATAAAACAATTTTCTGTGAAGGGCATAGGAATATTAATGAACTATTCATGTGAATATGAGCAGGAAATGTCTTCTTTTAAGGTCCTCAGGAAACAATCACCTTGCTAAAAAAGTTGAAGTAGACACTGGAATGGGATGGAAAGACCAAAAGAGTTTAAAAGGGAAATGCTTGAATGTCAGAAGCAGGAACAGTGGCATATTTATATCAAAGCCTTTTCAGCTTTTAACAGTGTAACTTAACCGTAAACTAAGAGATAGAGCAGCATATGGTTTTGTGTATTGTATCAAGTTGGTGCCTCTGCAAACTGACTGAAGGTCAGGCTGTATAAAAGAGGCAATGAAATTCAATGTTTTTCCATTATAACACTCTTGGGTGCCCCATATAAACATTTGTCTTGTCAGTGGAGCTGTAACAGTTGGTATGGACTGAAAATCTGTTATGTCATTGTGGTTGAGAGATTATTATTCTTTGGATATACTTTGTAGGGATTAAAACCTGAAAAACTTTATCTACTCTTGGAGGTATCCTTAAGAATTAAAGAGGAAATTGGTGTTTATTTATGGGCTGCACCATAAATTGCATTTCTTCAGTTTCATTATCTTTGCATTAGTTAGTGGAAAAATACCCACCCTGAATGTAATGATAATCTAACTCCAAGGGCAAAGTGTCTAAACTGGATTTCTTTCTTCCATAGTATTCTAGCTTTGAGATAATAATGCTCTCAAGAAAGGAAGAAACAATAGGGAATTCAAATGCTGAAATAAACATGTAATTCTGATTATTTAAGTAGTATCAAGCTTAGTTCCTTAAAAGCACCATCACTTGTATTCATAGCTTCTTTATTTGAGGGATGTTACCCTAATTATTCTTCAACAGATTCCATGAAATCAGATTTCATAGAGCCCATATACTGGCTATTTAGAATTCCATACGTATGAATGCTTAATTCACGGTTTTCAGTGGATTTTTAAAATAAAACCTATACATTTCAGGAAAAAAAATTAAAATTTTAAAATTAACTTTAAATATGTGTAATATTTAGAAGAAAAGATGGTATGATATGTGAGCTACAGTACATTTTGAAGGAAGAAAAACAACAGCTTTGAAAAGCAAGCCAATCTTTGTGGGATGTTTTTGTTTAAATATTTGGCATTGAATATGCTGTCACAAGGAGGGTCTTTATTTGAGAGAAGAAATGTTTGAAACTAATAGCAAAAAACCTCTTTAATTGACCCCTGGTAATAATAATATTGATTGAATGTTAGTCATGTTAGTCATTCTGCTCTTGTTTTATTCATGAGTTACATGGTGAAAACAAGTGTTCCATGTAAATTTCTCCTTAACTGACAGTCCTTAGTGTTGAAGACTTTATTTCTTATTAAGAGGTATCTTTTCAGTACTTGGAATGGATAAAAGCCATTAGCTGGCAACACCAGCTAGAGATTTAATTCTTGTGCCTCTAACCCTATAAACCTTCTGAAACATTTTCTCTAGGTCACAATTCCCAACCAGCCCACTGGTGAGAGAGCTGTAAAAATCCAGGGGTATTGCTGAAGCTTCATTCTATAGGGAGCTGGTAAATCAGCCCTTCCTGTGATCATAGCATCTTTAATGGAGTAAATTATGTTTTAGGATTTAGTTGTTAGAAAAAGTACCTGGTTTAAAGTGACAAGAAGTTCTGATAATGGGGAAGTTCTTACCTGCAACTTGAGGTCTGTGCCTTTAGGACTTGGGGGTAGAATGGAGGGAGCAGGTGATTTGTAAGAGAAAGGGTGACTGTACAAACCTTCAAAATCTGGATTTAGAATGTTTCTATCTTGTGCTTTCCTTCTATGGGTACAGATTATGGCTCAGGATCTTTAGCAGAAGCTGACAAATTCATTTTACGGGTGGTAAATGTGGCTTAGTTGCAGTAAAGTCAGTTAGCTTAACTTAAACTGCTGATGTGCATTAAATGAACTAATCCAGCAGGATTTTGCATTGTTGTGGTGCTCGTGTGTTCTTCACTGCAAGCCTCCCCCGTGGGTGTTGTCAGATTGATGATCAAGTAAACCATGAGCCAAATTCTGATTTTTCTACCTAAATACTGCATAAAGCATCTATAAATGCTAAGACAAATGTCTTTGTCCCAAAACTACTTTGGGAATATCTGTTCTAAGAAACAAACATCTTTTAAAGGGAAACTTCAGGTTTTAAAGTTTGTTTCTTTTGTGTATGCCTCCTGGAAAAGAACATTCCTCTCTAAATAACTAGAAAAATAGAAATACATTATGAATATTTTAAGATATGTGGAGATATATATATATGTGTGTGTGTGTGTGTGTGTGTGTGTGTGTGTGTGTGTGTCTACCAATACATGTTGAGGATAGTGTTACATGATGGGGCATGGATTTCTCAGTATGCCATTCTAAAATTCAATTTTCCAGAAGGGCTATTGGAAAAAACTATTCTCAAAAACCAGAAAATTTATTATAGACTGCACAGGGTATTTCCATATACAAACATTACTACAGAGTCTATCTAATCTCAGGCTCACTGTGCAGCATTTTATTGGACTTCTTTTAAAATGGGTAAGATCTTGAAAATGAAATCTTATTTCAAGACCAGCTGGTGGTGCATTTGTTTGTGACAAACAGAGAAGAATACCCTGGGATTCTCTTTCCAGTACAATTTCTAAATATGTTGTGGCTGAAATTAGCAGGTGAGGTGGAAAGGTGGGCTGAACAGGTGCAGTGTGCTTAAGAGCTCTGAGGCAGCAGCTGGGCTGCCAGGGCTGCAGGCATTTTGCCTGGTTGATGTGTCTTTATTAATAATGCCCAAAAGCTTAGGGAGATTGTGATTTCTCAAAGGTGAAATTTTTAACAGCCTAGAAATCTCTGCTGTATAATTCCTCACTTCTCTTTTTGCTGATCATTTTCTCTTTTTAAAGATAATTTAATTATAGAAGGCTGATCTCTGTTTCTAGTTAGTTTTATTTTTGGGTGTTCATTTAACAATGCAAGATTTCAAAACCTAAAAAGCAAAAGCAATTGTAGGTACACCTTTGGGGATTTGTATAATCTGATTTTCCATGGTGGTAACTCCTTAGTAAAGGCATCTCACCCTAACAGTGTACCTTGAAGAGAAGTTTTTCAGAAATGCATGCTCTAAAAACCAGGTTTCTCTATTAGAACAGTGACAAGAAAGGAGGGATGAAGAAGTTTTGTATTTTGGTTTGAGATCAGTAGAACTTACAGTTCCTAAGGGTCACTGTTCAACATGATGGACCTTTAAATAAATTCATAGAATTCTCCTTTATTTACTCATATGATATTTATATTACATTTAGATAGTGTCCTTGGATATTTATTCAGGAAATTTCCCCTAATATTTATTTAGGTATTTTCTTTTGCTGTTTATTTTCAAAATGTATGGGCAATATTTTGTCTAGTGGTGCAGAATTACATGTAAGTGACAAACATAATGTTTAAATGGCAATGGACAAATAACCTGAACAATCTTTTTGTCACCGACATGTTTTGTGAAAAATCCTTTACTTAGGATTTTTCCCCTCCTGAGAGCTGGGAGGCCTCAGGAACAAACTGTAAACAATTCTTATCTGCTGCTGTGGAATGCAACGGGGGATGTCTGTGATTGGCCCTGTCAGACTGTTTGCAATTAAGAGCCTATCACAGAACACCTGTCCGGCTGGTCTCGGTCTGAGAAGACTTGTTTTGACATTCTATTCTATTCTTAGCTTAGCTCTGTAGTGAAATCCTTCTCTCTATTTTTTTAGTATAGTTTTTATATATTATCTATCATATAATAATAAATCAAGCCTTCTGATACATGGAGTCAACTTTGTCGTCTCTTCCCTCATCTTGGAACCCCTGTGAACGAGGTAACACCTTTTCCCCTACTGTGCTAGTCAAGGTTTTGTACTTGGACAAAACTGAAATAAATACTGAAGATCTGCTATGAAATGAGGGACCTAAAAATGCTTGCAGTAAAACATAAATTCTGTACAATCTAAATTATGTTCACAAAAACTTCTCTTACTCCAAATCCTCTCACAGTGAAATCTTTTGCTTATCCTGGCTTAATTTCTCTTGGGAATTTGATCAAGCAACAAACTCCCCAGAAAGACCATGAGTTCAAATTGAAATGGGACCTTCTGTGCAGAAGCTAATGCTGATTTAATTTTAAGATAAACTGTTATATTAAAATAGCCGAAGCATATTTGGAGGAAGCAAAATACAGGATTTCAGCCAGCAGAAACAGTTGGCTGCAGCATCAGGTGCGTGATAGTTCAGACCTTTTGGCCCCGTGTAGGGAGGGCAGAGGCACTGATCCAGTGTGAAATAACAACGGTGGAGCTCTGAAGATGTAGCTTTGGAGAGTGAATATGGCTGAGAATAAACCTAACCTAGTCAGGAAACTCTTCCACTGCAGGTCATGGCAAAAAATTGGGGTTTCTCATTTTATGTGCAATAGATGCTGTTTGTGTTCCTTAATGGACACCATAAGGATACAGTTCCTACACAGGGATTGTTCTCTGAAAGAGAAATTTCTATTTAATATAAAATACAACAAATTCTAATGAACACTAGGGAAACTTTCCAGGTGTGATTCATTGTCTTTATCCTGATGCAGGGAGAAAGAGGAGCTGCTTAGTCTGTAGATATTATTTGAGCTGGCACAGTTGGGAAAAGAAAGGTATGCAAACATCTGTCATTGTCTATTGATAAATTCCTGTCCTCGAAAGTTATTTTCTTTTCAGAAGTCATAGTAGCATTACAGCAACTTCAATCTGAATACTGTTTTGCTACAAAGTGAAAAATTAAAGGGAAATCATGTTTGCAAAAATTGGAAACATTATTTAACAATAGAATTTCCATTACTGGACCTTCCAAATGTAGCTCAGAATTTTTAACTCACTGCTGGATGTTTTATTCCTCTGTATTCTTTAAAAAATATATGCTGTCTAAGTTATGGTAATTTTTTTTGTGTATGTGATAGATGATATTGAAGTAACATTCTTTTATTTTTGCTTGGATATTACCTCAGGGAGTAGCCTTTACATACTTCTCCTTTTTTTCTTTTAGAATTATTCAGTTGTCCAGTCAAGAAACTTAGAGGGATTTTGCAACTGCTATGAATGACTCATGGCAAATATTTGTGGTGGGAGCATAGCAATTAAAATAGCCCATTTTGTATTGTGTTCCAGAAGGGAGTGGGAAAGCAATGAAGGGAAAGGAACTTTGCCTGAAGGGAACTTCCTCTGAGGGGCAAAGTGCAGTGATAAATGGAATCACTGTCTCAGAAAGGATATAAGGAAAATTATAAGCAGCCCAGAGAAGAAGATGTATCCCAGAGAAAGCTAAATCTTAAAGGTTGAGGGACTATCAGTCTTAAGCAATAATTGCCAGGAGAAAAACACAATTTTATTTTAGGAGGAAAATTAAAACTGCTTAAATGACATTTTAGTCACAAGATAAAATGATGAGTTCATGTTTGGACAATAAGGGCGAGATTGTAGCTGATCAAGATATTGAGCCTGAACTAAAGGAATAGATTACCTCAGTTTCCAGCCAGGCTGATAAGGTGGAGCACAAGGATGGAGGCAGGATAACTGCTGAAATGAAAATAAGCATATCTGGAAAAAAAAGGAAATTAAGTTTCATAATAATAAGGATGAGGAGTAGATAGAAAATTTCCATTCCAAAATACTGAAACTGCAATAAAACTGCTCATTGGAAAAAATTAAAAAATTAAATAAATCTATCAAACTGGATATATTATTAGATAAAAATTCACTGAGATAGGAAGTTATTGGTCTGGTTTATTGAAACCTGTAATACGATAAAAAATACTCCAGGAAAGAAAGTTTAAAGACTACAGTTAAGAATGAAAAGAGAATTACTGGAAGCTTGTCCTGGTTTGAAAGGAAATGGTTTTTCTTTGGAGACAGTGGTTAGCCCAGTGGGGGCTCAGGTGTGAATATTGGTATCTGTTTGGGCCAATGAGGAGATGGTTCCGCCTCTGAGAACACAGGGTATAAAAGCAGAACTGGCAGAAAGTCCCTCTCTTGCTTTTTGGTGAGCAAAGGGATCGGGTCAGTTCTCTCTCCCCCTCCGGCTGTAGGCCGGGTGGGGGAGGGGAAAAGGCCACAAGGCGGCGTGAGCTAGGCCGGAGGCCTTGGATCTTGGAGAGAGAGAGAGAGAGAGAGACCAGGGGGGGGAAGTGAAAGGATGGAGGGGTGGAAGTAGTGAGAAGCACCGAGCAAATTTCCCCCCCCCCCCCCAACCCCGCTTCCTAGAGATGAGAGAGAGAAAGGAGAGAAAGAGATAAGACATGGCTTGCAGCTCCTGGGAAGTCGGCCAAAAGTGAGAAGGGAGAGTCCGGCACCTATAAAGATGATTTTAACCCTTTTTTTTTTTTCCCTCATGATGGAAACCTTGCAAACGTTGATCCTCCCGGAGGAAAGAGATAAGGCTGGAACAAGAAGAAATGGACAAGTGAAATGAGAGGTTTGTGTGAGTAGGGTGTAGCGGAGATAATGAGAAGAATTTACTTGGTAAGAGATAAACAGAGCAGATTTTTTGGCTGAACTTTTTCTTGTATGCTGTGGACGGACTGGCTTTCTATTGTAACACAGAGACTGCGGTTTTGGGGGGAAGCAATGGCTCGGATCCAAGAAAGGCAGTGAAGAGTGGTGATGGGCAGAGATCAGAAATGAGGAAGAGGATCTCTGTCGTGAAGCCCTAGCCCCGGGGAAATGGGGGGGGGATTTTATTATCCCAAAATGGAGAGACTGTCATTTCTTGGAACTGACCAAAGTATCCTTAAAAAGAGAAACCCCAAAAGCAATCTTCTGGTCCATTTCCATGGTGAGAGCATGGAATATGGAAAGGGGTTAGTCAAGAACTGGTACAAGGAGAAGACTCTTTTTCCTTTAATAGAATGAATTGATTGTTTTAAGAAGGATAATGGACTGAGAATTAAAACCTGGGAGACGGGGACTGAAGGAAGATCTGAGTTTGTATTGTATGCTGTAATGTGGGTTGAGAGGGGGAGGAGACGTGTTTGAAAGATTTCCATTCTGTTCTTTGTGTGTGTGTGTGTGTGTGTGTGTGTTAATAAAGTTTTTTTTCCTTTATTCCTAAGTTGGAGTTTGCTTGCTCTGTTTCTGACCACATCTCACAGTAGACACCAGGGTGGATGTGTTTTCATGGAGGCACTGGCATTGTGCCCAGTCCAAAACCATGACAAAGCTGATGATACAAGACTTCATGGATTGTAGATTGGGCAAAAAATTAGAAAGTATGAATCTCATGCCAAAATACTTGACCTGCATTTTTCTCCTGACATTGACTCTACCATCGAGTATCATCAGCATATGTAGAAAGGAATTCATTACCTAAGTAATGCATTATTTCATGTATACTTTCTCTCCCCATGTCTTTTAAACTATCTTAGGCTAAAAAAGAAATAGGGCCTCAATATAGTTACATTTATGACTTGTTCTTATGGTTTGCAACTGTAGAATGTAACTTTGTTCTAGATTTTACTACTGTAGCTCTTTAGTTATTAAAATTATTTTAATTTTTCCAGGCTATACTTATATATTTTTCTTTAGCACAGAGGGAGTTGTAGTTCTCAGAGCTGTGTTTGTGTAGAACTATCTGAAATTATTAATTGATGCAATAATTAATTTTTTTTTTGGGTCCCCTTGTCAGTTTAACAGGTAATAAAAATAAATGTAGTTTGCTGGGGATTTGTAGAACAAGTGTAGTACAAAACATGCAAAAGCTATTCTGCCTTTTTTGTCAGAAAAGGTTGTTCCTCTCCAAAGGGAACAATTAACACACTTGTACTACAGAGCCAAGAGCAAGTCAGGCTTTTCAAAGTGAACACAGCTGACTGCTGTATTTATTGTAATAAGTATTTTCTAAATTTTTTCCCTTATTTTATTATTAAGTCTCACCTTTTTTTGTAGGAAGATTTACTTTCCTTCATAAAAAGGAAACCAAGGGAATGTATTTTCTTGACTATATCTCTTCTTTTTATACACTTGGTGTTACAAACACTGATTTTCCTTCAGTTTTGCATTACAGATTTTCTGTTGATTTTTTGTTCAGTTTTGAATTATAGCTTTTCTGTTTTAAACAGACTTGTGGATTTTTTTTCTCTCAGAAATTAAGATTTTGCTACTTGGAATAAATCAAAAGGGTTTTTAGCTTTCTGATAGTACACAATTCTCTGCTTAGGGGTTTCATGGTACCCAAGTGCTTGATTTGATGGCACCTTGGCAGGTTGTATTGGGCACACAATGGAGAGTGCTGTCTCCAGCACATTAATGCTTCTCCCCAGCTCTCATTTCAGAGATGTTCATTTAACCATTCCATTTGCTTTAAGCCGCTGCTTGTTTGTCTGAGAGGCTCCAGCATGAGCCACTGCAGTGAAACGTTTTCAGTTGACCTTAAACCACATCGCTCTTCATACTCCCTTTTCTAAATATGTGGTATTTTATTTCTAATTGTGCTCAGTAGTAGCACTGTTCAAGGAGAGCCCAACTTGGCAAACCACAGCACTTCTGCAAACATTCTGCTGCACAGTGAGAGGCTCTGGTCTTGCTGAGGCCACCACCACAGGGGAAATTAATGGCCCCATGGTGTTTCCTCAGAATTTGCTAAAAGGTAGGCTCACAAGGGCCCAGGACTGAGATATGGTGATGCACAGCTAAATATTTAATCAGCTGAATAGTTTATGCCTGCTACAGAGCAATGGTTGTCAAGTAGACTCACTGCAGAGCAGAACTGCTGGACACTTCCAGTATATTCCTGGCATTTGTATTCATTTCAGCTCTCTGCACAATTTTTATTACATTGTCACCTGCTGTTTTTCAAATGACAATTTATTGGTAGGAAATTCATGTCCTGCTGAGCACCATCTCTCTTTCTCTTCTTCCTCCTCCACACTTGCACAACTTCTCATTTTTTTAATGTATCTTTTGATGTAATTTATAAGTTACATGTACATGTTGGGGAGAGCGAAACTGAAGTGGCTACAAAGCAGCAGCTGTAGCTGCAGCTCTTTCTTTCCTTGTTTACTGTTGGTTTTTAATCTAGTGAAGTTTAAATCAAAAAAATTGACAAATTAAATTAAATCTGCATTAATGAGGGCTGAATACTCACTTTCTAGTTCAGAGGGGTACATAAATATTCAAGCACATATTTTAAATTACTACCATGCATTACTTTTTAATTAATGACTCTGCAGCTGTTGAAATTTGAAACATCAGGTTCATGATTGTTTGATAGAAGAGTATTAGCTTCAAGAGAAAGTTCAATACATAAACAAGATTACCCAAACCCAGTGTATCAGCCGGCTGATGAAACCGAAGTGGCAACTGACGGCTGGGTTGATTAGCAGTGTTCACAAACCATGACTCCAGAAAGTGTGGGAAAAGGATGAAGAAACCATCCACAGGGCAGATGAACAAACAATTAAAACAGGTTTTGGTTTTTGTTTCCCTCTGAAAGAAACCCAGATGAACATTGAATTGATATCTGTTAGACAGAGGGGGAACATAGAGAAACAGGAGTTTATTTTTGTTTTGTGCCATGTGTGTATACAGGGTCAGCTGACAAGGTGCTGACAGGATCTCTGTGTAAAACAATCTCTCAAGTCATGTTTTCACTCAGTCATTTATACAGGATTACTGTTTCCAGTGTCTGAACAGCAAGAGAGTATCAGGGAAACTTACAAGTAAAATGCAGACAACTTATAAATAGCCAAGTGGCAGAGGGTGTTTTCCATTTAGGAAAATTTTTGTTTTGTGTTTTCCTATTTCCACTTCCCACCCAAGTGCAATTCCACAATTCTTCTACTAATATTGGAGGTTGCCACAGCCCTCATGCCGCCTAGTTTTAGGGGAAACTGTATCCAAGTAATTCAAATATCAGTATTTTTCTGCAAACAGTAAGAAGTAGGAAAAAATATTAAATCTAATAATGTACACACATGTAGTATTGCTATTCTTCCTGGATAAGATACCATGAAAATTGAACAAATCACAAAACTGCAGTTGCCTGTTCAACCACCATGAAAATGTGTGTCAAGTGAAGAGACTTTGCTCCCATTGTCATGAGCTATCAGCCCTTGTAGAGGTTCTGTGGCACCTGCCTAGTCTGGGATGCCTCCAGTTTTCAAAACAGTATTCTGGACAGATAAAGATTTACATTCCTACGATCAAGAAAGAGATGGCCTAAGTGTTCTTGCAGTATTTATTTTGCTTGCTGCATTTATTCCAGTTGAATACAAAACTGAGGGGAGGGAATGGGATGTAGATTTTTGGGGATCCAACACACATATCCATCCATACCATAGAGAGCATGGGACCATGCAGAGGCTGAAGCTTTTGGCTTGTGGCTTTACAGAATTAAAATCCATTCAGTGTTCTAATACTGCTTAGACACAGCTCTCCAAGCTTCAGTCTATAACGTGAGATTCTAAAGGGACTGAGTAAATGTGAATTGAAGTAGGAGAATTTGAGTTTGGTTTATTACACAACATTAATGGAAACCTGCTCATTTAAGAATTTGCATATCATTAGACTAGTGCTTTCCTCTAGGCAATAGTCTGATTTTGCTGTGGATTAATTGCACAGGAAACCTTTGCTAGTTTATCCCTGTTCCAAGCATCACAGGTTAGATGAAACACCAGTCATATGCAGAATTATAAATCAGTACCCAAACATCTTCAATTGAAAAAGCCTAAGTTTGAATTTAAGTAATGCAATGTTCTTTTAAAAGTTAGAATTTGAAAATGGGAATAACATGATACATTCCAACAATGTAATGTGCATCCAAAGAGGAATTGCACAAAAATTTAAATTGTGGATGAAGCCAATATGATTAATTGTTCAGGTGCCTGTGTTCCATCTCTCTGAAGTTGTGTGGGTTAGATGGCAATTGCTACCTTCTGATTCAGCTGCTGATTCCTATGGCTTAAAGTGTGAATTTAGCTGCAGTTTTTCTCGTGTGGATCAACATGAATAACCAGCTTAAGTAAATTAATACTTATGGCAGAAACATTCCAATTATCTACTGTGTGAGCTAAATATTTAATAATATCATCTGTCAGTAAAGGAATGCTGTGTCCTCACTGTGGATTAGCCAAGAAAAATTACTATATAGGATGTTGATTCACTGAGTAAATTCACAGATATAACTTTGTTTCACAGCATCATATCTGAGCACAAAGGTAAAACAATGACTTCTTAAGAAAGTAAAATTAAACTGATAAATCTACAGACAATACATAGCAGATACCAGGTATATTGATTTGCTGGAATAAGTGTGAATATGCTTATTCCTTTCTCTGTACCAAAATTATCAGTACCCTCTTAATGTCCTTTAAAATAAACAGAGAGAAAAGAAAACTGATAATTCTTTTCTGAAGTGAAGTAGATAAGAATTTTCCCAGATTATAACCAGTGAGATTTTATGATCTGATTCATTTGTCCAATGCTTACACCAATTACAGGGAAAGTGTTATGTGTTGAACACCACTGAAATCAGTCTGAAAGCATTAAGCCTTGAACTTTGGCAATGTTTTGTTTCATAAATATTGTTTGTGTTCTACATGCAAGACACAATCCTTAAAACCATAAGGTGGGAATGGTTATATGTAAGGCTATATCTTAAATGTAACAGAACAAAGTTTAAAATTACTTTATGTGACTTAACCAATCAGTACTAAGATGTTATAGAGTTTTTGTAACTTTGTCATGGAGAGATAGGATTTATCTTTTAATACATGAAAAGTTACTCTGACCTGGTTTGGTAATAAATGCTATAGTTTTACTGCTTTCTTGGTATAGCTAAGCTATAAAAGCTTTCAGTCTACCTTAAGCTATTAAAAAAATGACTGTCTTCCAGGGCTGGCAATCAACCCTGAGATTTCCTGCAGCTTTGGAGTGGAAAGCTCACATATCTTATGGAGTGGAGATTTGGTCATGTCCACCTGGTATTTGATACTTCTCCAGGTATGGACACACGCAATAAGGCCACAGAGAACGGGAATCCTGGGTCCCTTTCAGGGAACAAATATTTTTGGTTTGTTTGTTGTGGTAGGGTATCCCCCACAGTGTTCCTTAGGTGCTGGGTATCCATTGATATGCAGCTATAGGTCTAGGTGAGCCCATGATCCAAATTCTCTGCAAACTTGCTCTGTTCATTTCACACTGGCCTTGCAGCAGCCCCAGCTTCCTCTGGCTCATTGAATTCATCAGCCTGCTGCAGCAGAGAGTGCCCTCAACACAGCTGAATTAATTGAAAAATTCAAATTATTAGTTCTGTTTACAGCAAAACCAGCAGAGTCTTGCCCTTGGTATGACACTGAGTTCCCAGTGAAAAACAAGATTGATGATTTTGTAGAAATTTTGAGTGTCTGAACAGAAGGGGCGGCCTGTACAGACAGTCTTTTTAAGGAATATCTCTTCTGCAGTCCAAAGTACATATCTGGATTCTTTTACTCAGAGGAGTTATTAGCTTATTCCTGGAGTGTATTTATTTGTTTGGAATGTGACTGCACATACATTAAATATGACACCTGCCAGTTTTAGGTCCCTGCTGGATGTTCACAGCCCTCAGAGACTTGGAGTTATGGCATGGATACTGAAGTGAGAGCTGTGTATTATTTCTCCATGAGGCTCTTCTGATCTGGTGTGATGACAGGAACATTAAATTAAATTCTCCTCTCACTTTCAGTTTTCTGAGCTGTCTGAGAAACCTCAGTTACTGTTCAGAAAATTGGGGCTCAGCAGACAAGGAGTGGCTACAACAGAGGAACATGCCAGGAGGTTATTTAAAAGGAAGGTTGTGATGGAGGATTTTATTATTATAAAGTTCTTGCCTCGGAGATTTTTATCAGCTCTCAAAGCTGCAGAAAAAAGGACTTATATTTGAGTTCATCCAAGGTAAAAAAAGACAGCTTTTAGCACTTTATTTACAAATAGTCTCATTTTCCAGCTTGAAATTTGGTCACTAAACTCCTTTTTTTTTTTTATTGTGCCCACTTAGTACTTTTACTCATACCTTCTGTTTAAAATGCTGTGTGGAAAGACTGCTATTTATTTGGAAAACTGCATGGAATATAAGTGTGCTAGTCCAAACTCAAAGGTTATTTTTAAACTAATGAATACATGTATTTTCATACTATTGGTTTCACAATATCTGGCACAGTTACACACAGAATTTCCAGTAAGCAAGTTGCACTGGTGTTATAAACTGTAGTTGTACGTGGGCATCAAAAATTTCCAAAGCAAAAAAACTCTTCTGTAGATTTATGCTCTGCAGCAAAAACATTTTACCACCATTACAAGAATATGACTAGTGGAAAAGCTGTTAACACATATCTGGAAGAAAAATTTGCTCTTTAAAACTGAAGAATAAAAATAGTGCTAAAGAATTTTGAAAGCTTAAGTGCAGCAATACATCCTCCAACTTGCCTGCATAGTCTTCTTATTTAGTGAGGGAAGTGAGAAAAAAAAAATCTACGTAAACAGAAAGACGGGAATTCTCATTTATTTAATGCAGAAAGTTTGAAGAGTCATTCCCAAAAAGCATTGTGGAAATAATTCTGTCTTTTGTGATCAAAAAATGTAGGCACTTCAGGGAGAGATTTGCTGGCTCACAGCTCAGGGCAGAATCTGCAATTGCATAATTTGAATTTAAAAAGCAGATATTTTAATCTTTGCATATTAATGGTTCAAGGTTTTTTTCAGAACCAAGACAAAATGTGTTATTTTCCCAAATAACTTGAAGGATCAACAATTAAAATAGTCACAGAGCTTATGGGAGGAAAAACTGTTGTCTCACAGGGCGTTTTGGGACTGGAAGGGTCATACCAGCAGGAATTCTGGCATTTCGTTTAGTATGTATGTTTTGATTGTGTTTAAATACATTTAAAACAACCTATTTTTCCTATACATAACTATGTTTTTCAGTTTGGGAATGGGAGGTGAATAGTAAGCTGAAATTAAGCAGGTTTTCTATCCTAAGCTATCTTTTTTGAATCATAAATTGACTTTTTGTATCATAGCAGTTTTATATACTTTGAATAGTTTGTTTTCTGTGCATGACTGTTTAGACATGTTTTGTAGGTCAAAAAATTCAAATTATTTGTATTTTTTTATTTTTTCTAAGTTTGAATTCAAGTGCAAGCCCTAATCTTTTCTGTTGTTCTGAGTTCTTGGGATAGATTTGAATATGTGCTCTCACTGACTTCATGTAAAAAGTTCAGCTTGAAAAGTGAGAGCTGCCCACACATCAAACTTTGCCCTTCAGACAGGCAGTGTGAACACAGCCTTTTTCAGCCTCCTGAAAAGACTATTTTCACAATTACAGGAAATAAGAGAACCAGTGCATTGGGGTATTTTTCTTATATTTTACTTTTTCAACTTGCACGTTACTCAAAAGAAATTCTCCCTTGTGAATTTGATGGATTTTTCGTTTGTTTGTTTCCTTTAGGACTGGTTTTCTCTTCTTAACCACGTGTAAGTACTGTTCTCTGACTTTTGACTTAAAAGGTGTTACATTTCTTATTTAAGCTGTGGTGCTTTTTTCACAGAACTGGAATAAATGCTGTGCCTGCTTATGCACTAGTTTGAGCTCATTTAAGAATATCCCAGACTGACATATTTTCAGAAATAATAGAAGTCTATTAGGAAAGCAGTTGCTGTTTTGGCACATGGGTGAATTGGTTGTGTTTTTATTCTAGCCACCAATCTGCCTTGTTTTGGAAAGGACCTTAAAGCCCTTCCAGTTCCAACCCCCTGCCATGGGCAGGGACACCTTTCACTATCCCAGGTTGTTCCAAGCCTGTCCAACCTGGCCTTGAACACTTCCAGGGATGGAGCAGCCACAGCTTCTTTGGCCAACGAATTCCCTGAGTATTTCTCAAGAGTCTGATCTACTTCTCTTCTTGAAGAGGTTTTTTGCACATTTTTTGCGTTCTGTCAGCAGTTCAGATTGGTGCAAGAACTCTCTGTAGCCTAAAGTATTTATATTTTTTAAGGTTTTGCAGCTCTTAAGACGGAGTAAAAACAAGTCTCCTCTGAAATGACACAGACTGCAGTATAACTAGGCAAAATCATAGAGTAAACCTCTGGCTGCCTTAAAACAAATCAGTAAAAAAATAAATAATTAAATAAAGCTGCAAAAAGGAGAGCTGCATGGTGGTGCTGATGAGCCAGTTGAGAGCAGTATTTCAGCACTTGTGTGCTGCAGATGAACCTGATGACTTAAGGCTTTTCCCAGGCTTGCAGCTCTTCAGCTCTATACAACTTTTTCCAGTAGCCAATTGTAATAATCCATTGGTTTCTGGGCTTTATATGAGTCCAAATCTGGCTAGCTCAGACTCTAGCCCACAGGGACTTGCATAGATGAAAGAGATGAGAAGCACTCTTCTCCACGTGGGGACAAGTATCCTGCTTATTGGCTTGGGACAGGACACTTCTGATGATGACGACCACCCAGGTAGAAAAGAGGGGATGGCACCCTTGCAGTGGAGTTTTATACCCAAGGGGATAGGGGCGGGCAGAGAGGACCGCGGCCAATGGGATGCCACTGGGGAGGGGTGAGGGGAGGGGTACCCATGGGACAGACCACCAGGTGTGTATAACAGGGGGGGTATGTGAGGGAGAGACCATGTGATGGGGGAGGGGACAAAACCATCCATGTGACTTAACATACTCAGTAAAAATTTCCCATCACCCAGTGCAAAACAACAACTAAATAAACTATTTAGTGCAATACAACACCTCCACCTTTTCTGTTAACTAAAATTAAAAGGAAATGTGTCAGACTATTTCTGCTGCTGATTATGAATTTGTCCACCAGTCATGGTCTGCAGGCCTGACATTTTGCTTTAGTTCCACAAACTCTGAGCAGTTGACTTCTGCGGTACTGGAGACCGCAGAAGTCAACCGTTGATAGCCTTTAAAAGTTTGCGACATAGAATCCCAAATGCTAACATGACTAGGAAAAGAACAACAAAAAACAACAAAATTGTCCTAATTATAGAAGTCCACCACCCCAAGAGTCCCCAGTCCTTGAACAGTCTGCTGAAACAGTCCTCGGATTCCTGCTTGACTTGTCTGATCAGGCTTTTCACTTCTTGGAGAGCCGCGTGGACGTTGGGTGCTTTTGATGCAAGGTTCAAGCAGCACAGTCCTTCAAATTCCTGTCAGCAGCAAGAGGAAATCTATGGCCGCACGATTTTGGACTGTGGCCTGCCTGGTAGTCTCCTCGTCCTCTAGGAGGGAGCTGATGGCCATGGATGTCAAGTTTTTCTGTTTGACTACCCAGCACTCTAGGTGGCCCAGTTCACCTAGAGCTTTGGCTGCTGCAACCCATGGAAGGAACAGGGATACAGCAACTCTTTTTGACTTGGCCCAATGGAAGATTTCTGCAACACAATTTGGGTCCAAATTGTCAACACTTCCCTTATGAATTTTGCTTACCTAATTGTTGAGTCCACTCATCAATCATGGTTTGGTTGGGTGCGAACAGGGACAACCACCCGATGGTACATAGCCCTCCTAAAAGCCGAGAAGGGATTTCTGCCCATGCCCGATCTCCACAAATTAAAAACAAACCTTTAGGGAGGCTTTTGGGATGTGAATGGTATGGACTGTCAGCTGTAACATGGCTTACAACCTTACACCACCTTTTGGTGGTGAATTCCTCTTGATACTGTTTAATGTTGTTAAAAAGTTTGGTGTTAAAACGTGGGATAAAGAAGAAGTGTATGCAGTTTGGTGCAGGGGAGGAGCACAACAGCTCTAACTCTTGAGGCTCCTGAGCAGCTCTGGGTAACTTTGGCAGCCACTCCTCTATGGGGCTTTTGATCATTACAGCTCGCTGGTGACGGATATTGTGTGGTTGTGTGTGATTTGGTTTGGGACTTGGGTGAGGTATAGGCATATCTAATTTGTCTGTGAACTCTCCAGCTTGCAATGGAATCCCTACCAGGCAGGTAGACATTGGGTCTTTCGCTGCTGCTGTGGACAGGCATATATTTTCCTGTTGGAGCGTCTGTGCCAGGGTCACCCAGATGTTTTGGCGTGGCTGAGGAACGATCCACGCAGCTGTCAGACTGCTCAGCATGAACAGGATGACAACTTGGACAGGGGTCATCATGAGGTTAGGTAGGAGGTAGATTTTCTGTTCTACAAAGGAAAACAAACATTAAAAAAAAACCAAAACCACATACAAGTTCATGGGTCTGCCGGAATGCAGCTAACTCTTTTAGGAAGATTCTTCCTTCTTTTTCTGGCGGCAACTTCTCTGGGAGGCGACAGCTGCTTGCTTCTCATCCCCGTCTGCTGAGCTGGATTTTTGGGGACGAAAGGTTTTACCCACTTTTGGGGTATCCATCCAGGGCCTGAGGGGGTGGATACACACCTGTAATCATGCCCCAAGGTGACAAGCTCATAAGGACCCTTGGTTTCCCAAGTTTCTGGGTCCTTAATGAGAACTGGTGGACGCCGTGACAACTTAAACTGGTTGTTATTATTGAAATGACGTATTACTGGAGGATTCATGTTTTCAAATGAACAATTCAGAAAATTGATGGTAAACAAGGCTTTACAGAGCTTTTGTTGTGGTGTCATCCACACTGCAGAATTGCCCTGCCTAGCCAGAACTTCTTTGAGTGTATGGTGGGCACATTCGATCACAGCTTGACCTGTGGGGGAGTGGGGAATGCCTGTCTTATGCTCCACTCCCCACTGCTGGACAAACTCCTGGAACTCCTTGGAGGCATATGCTGGGCCATTGTCAGTCTTAATCTCCCTAGGGACCCCCAATACTGAAAAGGCTTGCAGCAAGTGTTGCTTAGCACGGGCAGCCCTTTCCCCTGCATGGGCAGAGGCATAAACCGCACTCGAGTATGTATCTATGCTGACGTGTACGTATTTCATGCGACCAAAACTGGGAATGTGTGTGATGTCTGTCTGCCACACCTCACAGCTCCCAAGGACTCGGAGGTTAACCCCAACACCCAGGGATGGCACTGCCTGAAGCTGGAATTCGGACAGGTGGCCACAATGGCTCGAGCCTGACTTCGTGTTAGCTAGAACTGACAGATTAGACCTGGCATATTTTGATGGTATTGTTGGTGACTTAGCTTTGCCTGTTGAAAGATGTCTGGAAAGCGTGCCATTTCTGCTGGAGCTGCAAGGGAATCTGCTTTGTGATTACCTTCTGCGATCTCGCCTGGCAAATCGGTGTGTGACCTCACGTGCATCACATAGAAAGGGTGCTCTCGCTGCGAAACCAAATAAATTAGTTTTGAGAGCAGCCTGTGGAGATGCTCAACCTCGATGTCTTTGAGGACTGCCTGCTCTGCCCTGGACACTACTCCCGCCACATAGGCTGAATCGGTAATCAAATTAATTAGCTCTGAAAACTTCTCAAAGGCTCTCACAACTGTGGCCAGTTCAGCAATCTGGGGCGACCCCTCCACAAACTCAACATCAGTTTCCCAGTGCTGGGTCTGGGGATTTCTCCAAGTCATCACCGACTTGTAGGATGCTCCGGACACATCAGTGAACACTGTAAGCACCTTGAGTTGCCTACTACTCCTTTTCTCAGGAGCAATGAGCTGGAATTCCTCATTGAACAGCTTGTGTGACGGAGCCTGGACTGATATCTGTCCACTGTAGCTGTCCAGGGATAGCTGGAGACTGGCATTGTTCTGGAGCAGCTCATTGAACCTTTTTTTGGTCAACCTCTCAGGAGAGCTCTTTCCCTCCTTAGCAAGGTGGACTTGGAAGGTGAATACACTCAAAGTCACAACCGGCCAGCTCACGCAATTTTAACGTGGCCTTCCAGATCAGCTGAGCTATCAGCTCCTGTGGCTCTGTGATAGTTTTGGATTGCTGATGGGAGAGGAAAACCCACTCTTTGATTCAAAGTGGATTCTTTTGTACTTCAAACCACTGGAATGTACTGGAAACCACTTCAAACCACCTGTGTATGAGTGGTAACTTCCCCAAAACAATGAATTCGAAAGGCAGCTCAGGCTTATAACGATGAGCCTGCCTCTCGGCCAAAGCCTTCTGAACTTTTTGGAGGGCGGTTTTTGCCTCTGGGGTCAGTTCCCTGGGAGAGGATAGCTCTCTCTCTCCCTTCAAAAAAATGAGAAGTGGAGCTAGGTCCCTGTTGGTGAGACCCAGCCAAGGCCTGGCCCAGTTCAAAGACCCACACAAGGAATGGATGCGAGATGACAACTCCTTCCCCTCTGGGGAGAAATCCTGGGCAGGTGCGAGTAGAGCGGCTCCTAGAGAGTTGCCTCCTCAGCCTACCTAGCACTCAGTCCCAGATAAGATCTGTTCTTGTCAGCCAGATGACGAAGGAGGGCTTCACACACGCTGCTGAGGGTCCAACCAGGTTTATTATAGGAGAGGCAGAGGGTCCAGGAAGGGTAGCAAGGAGAAAGGCAGGGACACAACCAGGTTGAAGGGAAGCAGGTGACAAAAAACCTCAAATAGGGGTGGGGCCAGGGTTTATAACATGTTGCAAAACAGGCGGGGCCAGGGTACAAGGGGCCAGTGAGAAGAGGGATCAGGGGAGGAACTGGGGTGGTGTGATAAGGGGTATACCAATGGGAGCAAGGGGGCGGTGTTATAATGCAAACCAATGGGGAGGGGAAGGACACTGAACTTTCTAGGACTGGGGAGGGAGCCACAGGTGACTGACACTTAGACAAGAGTGTCTTTCCATGGCATCCCCACCCCACA
Organism: Serinus canaria; assembly: GCF_022539315.1. Classification (NCBI taxonomy): domain Eukaryota; kingdom Metazoa; phylum Chordata; class Aves; order Passeriformes; family Fringillidae; genus Serinus; species Serinus canaria. The sequence goes on from NC_066321.1 coordinate 30,887,816, forward strand.
GTCCTTAGGGTCCCCTCCCACAAATGGAGATCTGCTAGGGTTTTGGGATCACTCTTAATTTCCAATTTCTGCAGAACAATGGTCCGCGCAGTGATTTGCAAGCCCAGGTAATTCCAAGGTGGCATCCTCTGAACATTGTTTTCCTGCAGATGAAATCCAGCAGAGGTTAAAACTTTAACCATTAGGTCAAGTGCGTCTTGGAGTATTATGTCATCGGGGACACGCACCAGCACATCATCCATGTAGTGTAGGATGATTGCCTCTTTTTTCTGGGCACGCACTGGGGACAGCAATGAAGCCACATACCACTGGCAGATGGATGGACTGCATTTCATTCCCTGTGGCAATACTTTCCAGTGGTAGCGCTTCATTGGGGCTTTTCGATTGGTGGTAGGAACCGAAAAGGCAAATCATGGTGCATTCTCCGGTTTTATGGGAATATGGAAGAAACAGTCCTTGATCTCTAGGACAACCATTTGCCAATTTTGGGGGAGCATCATTGGAGAGGGCATCCCTGGTTGGAGAGACTCCATGTCCACAATTCTCTTGTTTATTTCTCTTAAATCATTGAGGAGCCGCCACTTATCCTTCCCTGGCTTTTTTATTACAAAGACTGGGGAGTTCCAGCAGCTAGATGTCTCTTCAATGTGTCCTTTAGCCAATTGTTCTTCAACTAGCTCCTCGAATGCCTCTATCTTTTGATTACTGAGTGGCCACTGTTTTACCCAGACTGGATCATTTTTCAGCCATGTTAGCTTGTGGGCGGGGCACTCCACAGTGGCTGCTTCTTAAAATCCTGGGGTGTCTTAGGGATGACCAATTTGACTCCCCACTGGGACATGGTGTGTTTACCCCACAAGGGAGCTTTGTTATTAGTAACAAATGGATGGACACTGGCCAATTTTCCATCTGGTCCCTCAATTTGCATGATGCTTTTTGATATCTTTGCCAATGTGACTCCTCTTACACCTTGGATTTGGCTAGCCACAGGCTGCAAATCCCAATGTGACAGCCACAACCTTTCAGGTATGATTGTCACATCTGCCCCTGTGTTAAGCAACCCTTCCACGTGGAGATGTTCTGTTCCATGCATTAGGTTGCATTCCATAGTGGATTTGTCCTCGCGAACCACTTCTGCCCAGTATACATCTGGTGCCTTGTCATCTACTGAAAGTTCTGCTGGAACAGGAATGGCCTGGGCGATGATTTGCCCCTTGGCCAAATAGAAGGGTGGCTGTGGACAGCGCGCCAGGAGAATGAGGTTTGGTATGTCCCCTTTGATGATTATGGGAGCCACCTCAATCTCCATGGGTGTGTGCGCAGTGTCCCCAATAACAAAGTACTCTCTGTCCAATCTTGTGCCATCTTTTGTCAAGTTCTGCGAGTCCTCTGGTAGGTCCACTCCAATGACCGTTCACTGGGTAGACTTGAAAGCAAAAGCTTTGGGGGTCACAAGCTTGAGACCAGATTTTAAAATTTACCAGATTTTATCCTGTAAATGGTTATTTTGTTTTCCCGCACCCCACTCCCCGTCCTCCCCCTTTTCTGTTTTGAGGGAGATTTTCCCCTTAGTAAAGACCGCTGCATTTATGTTGTGGCGCGGGGTGGGTTCATGCTGGCTTCAAAGTTTTTTGGTGTGAAGGGTGTGTTTTGTTGCTGGCTTTGGGGGCAGTCCTGGGCAAAGTGTCCTGGTTTTTTGCATATGAAGCAAATGACATGTTGAAGTTGTTCTGGTGACATCTGTCACCTCCTGACGCCTGGAGATACAGCTGCCACTGTCTCTGGGTTTTTCGGCCTTGACCACGCCTCCCGTGCAGCAAACAGTTCTGCCTTCCTAGCACAGGCTTCGATCATCTCTGCCAGTGTAGGCGGGGGGTTGAGAGGCAGTCCCAGGAGCACCCTGGTGCAGACTTCATTGGCATTCCTCTGTGCCATGTCTTTCACTATCTCCATTTGTGTCTTGGGGTCCTGTACTTGTCTCGCAACCTGTACACGGAGTAGTCAAGAAACTGCAAGAAACGTTCTGAAGGAGACTGTTTCTTGTCAAGAAAACTACCACTAGCTTCAACAGTTGGTAGCTGGTTAAAAGCCTTATCTGCAGCCTTTGAAATCTTATCTAGAATGAATTTTGACAACACCCGAGCTTGGTCCTCAGGCTCATGCCACTCCCCCTCGGCACATAGATGCTCATAAGTAATGTTATTATTTTCTAAATCTTTGGCACTGTGAAGGGTTTGCTTAAGTTCCTCCACGAGATCCCTGAGAGATCTCTTCCAGGAGCTTTCCCATAGATGAAACTCTGACTGGGTAAGCAGGCACCGGAAAAGATCTATGATGTCAGTAGGAACAAATTCAAGGGATGTTAATGTAGCTCTCATCATGCTTCTAAAAATTTCACTATTTCTCCCGAATTCTAATTAACTTTTACATAACTCACGCTTTGTGTGATATGAGTAGGGCTGGTAGGTTCTAAGACCAGCCCTACTGTCGCTGATATGTACTATGAAAAATCCTTTCCTCAGGATTTTTCCCTCCTGAGAAGCTGAGGCCTCAGGAACAAACTGTAAACAATTCTTATCTGCTGCTGTGGAATGCACCAGGTGGATCTGGGATTGGTCTCATCTGGTTGTTTCTAAGTAATGGCCAATCACACTTCACCTGTCCAGACTTTCTCAGGCAGAGACAAGCCTTTGTTATTCATTCCTATTCTATTCTTAGCTTAGCCTTCTAATGAAATCCTTTCTTCTGTTCTTTTAGTATAGTTTTAATATATTGTACAGGATAAAATAATAAACCAAGCCTTCTGAAATATGGAGTCAACTTTCTCGTCTCTTCCCTCATCCTGGGACCCCTGCGAACGATGCCACACCCTACCACCCATGTATTGAACAGGGGCTACTAAAGGGATTACTTCTTCTGCCTGGTTTTGGACCCCAGGCTTTCCCCTTTCAGCCTCACCCCTGTGGGACCCGGCAGGGGGACCACCATCCCGTCCCCCAGACCCACTCCCATGGGAACTGGGAAGGAGATCACCCTCTCCCCCAGCCCCACTGCCTTGGGAAGCAGGCAGGGAAACACCCTTCACCCCACCCCCATGGGGAATGGGAGAGGGTACAACCCTGCCTCTGCCCCCCCCCCCCCCCAGTGCCTTGGTAACTGGGAGGGGGGACATCCCCTCCCCCTGCCCCACCCCCGTGGGAACCAGGCAGGGGCCCAACCCCCCAGCCCTCAGCTCCACCCCCCCAGCCCTCGGCCCCAGCCTCTTGGGACCCAGGCAAGGGGGTGTGGGGAGCAGGCAGGGGGGTGGGGCAACTGTGGGAACCAGGGGTGGGGTCACAGGATGATGTAATGGGGGATGGGGAGACGAAGGGAGGGGGAAGAGCGTCCGAGGGAAGGAAGGAGTTGTGAGACCAGAAGGGGTTGGGGGAGGGGACAGGTGGGTGAAAGGGATTGTGGAGAGAAGAGGGGTAAGTGGAGGGCTGAAACACATGGATGCTGCCATTTTGGGCTCCGGCCATGTGGTCAGCAGTATCCTGAATGCCAACAATGCGGTCACAGCCATTTTGGGAATAGGGGGGGTCAGAATGCGGATCCGGGGTAACAGGAGCTAGGTTAGAGGGGTGCAGGGAAGGTGCTCTATCAGCCTGCGCACAACTGCCAGGGTACTGAGAGAGAGGTGGGAGGCCAGGGAAGCAGTGGCAGTGCCAGTTGCCCTGAAATCGCCGGGGAGCCTCGCTTGTCTCTCAGTTCAGGGGCAAAGGGTTTGGGAGGAGGGGTAGGACAAGCCGCAGGAGGGGAGATTTGCACTGGCTGTCCTTTCAAATCCCTCTTTAGGACTTCTTTCTGAATCACCAGGAACACAGGAAAATATTGAGACACTGTCTCATCTCCCTGTTCCGCTTTCGCTGTTAACAAGGTTCCAATTTTGTCCCAGGCAGAGACAGAATTAACATTCTGCTGGGTAAACTGAGGGAAATGAAAAAATATCCAGCGAACAAACCGTTTCAAAACTGCTTTGGAAACCATAATGTTTCCAGTACTTAGGGTGTCTAAAACTAGGGTATAAATGCCTCTCTGTGTCGCAGAAAACTTAGCACCCCTATTTGCTTTCTGCAGCACTCAATCTACCTTCTTTACAGCTACTACAAACAAAAACTGAAAGCACTGAGTCCACAGCCAATCCGGGAAAGAATCCGGGCAGCCTCCCCACCTTCCTCTCCAGGGGAGAGACGAACTGCTTGCATACAAACCGTGCGGCTTTTAAAATGGTGGGCGCTAGCTGACAGCTCCCCCATGCCGTGTGACCGCCACGCAGGTGCTCAGAGCCGCCTGTGCCGGTTTGCTGCAGCTTGCCGGGGTCTGCCACTGCCCGGGCGCGACCACTCACAGCAAAAACGCAAACTGCAGCTACTCTGCCACTGCCCGCGTCGCCGCCACTGTGAAAGCTGCCCATAGCACTGGGTTTACCGCGAAACCCAGCCGCACCACGGAATCGCGCCACATGCACCGCCTGGGATGCACAAACCCTCCTCGGGAACGAGTTTTCCCTGCACCAGGAGCTCACCCCTACCCTCTGGGGGCCCTCCCAGGGTCCCACTAACACTCGCACGAAATATTTACCCCGCTTGGGGACTGTGGCTTGCTGGAAGAGCTGTAAAGAAGTCCTTGTCTGAAATAGGTCTGCCGTGGGTGCAGCAGGTTCCCAACCCCACCCTCTAGCCTTCTTGCTGACAAAAATGTGACGAAGAAGTCAGAGGAAGGTGAAAGTCCCAAAAGCTAACATAACCCACTCGTGGAATTACCAGGTCCTTTGTGACCGTCGTGGGAGACGACCACGTGGGATGCCACCTGCAATAATCCATTGGTTTCGGGGCTTTATATGAGTCCAAATCTGGCTAGCTCAGTCTCTAGCCCACAGGGACTTGCATAGATGAAAGAGATGAGAAGCACTCTTCTCCACGTGGGGACAAGTATCCTGCTTATTGGCTTGGGACAGGACACTTCTGATGATGACGACCACCCAGGTAGAAAACAGGGGATGGCACCCTTGCAGTGGAGTTTTATACCCAAGGGGATAGGGGCGGGCAGAGAGGACCGCGGCCAATGGGATGCCACTGGGGAGGGGTGAGGGGAGGGGTACCCATGGGACAGACCACCAGGTGTGTATAACAGGGGGGGTATGTGAGGGAGAGACCATGTGATGGGGGAGGGGACAAAACCATCCACATACAGTGACCTAACATACTCAGTAAAAATTTCCCATCACCCAGTGCAAAACAACAACTAAAAAAACTATTTAGTGCAATACAACAGCCCAAGACAATGCACATGCTTTGCACAAACTAATCCTTGTAAACACTGCTCTAAAATACTTCTCTGTGCCCTTCAAATGGGACAGTTGCTTAACCAGCATGTACACCTCTCCCCCAGAATCTGGTCCTGAGATAGCTCAGCTGGTTAAAGCATTGTGCTATTAACAGAAAGTTTGTGGGTTTGTATCCCTGTACATGGGCCATTCACTTGAGGGTTGCACTTGATGATCCCTGGGTGTCCTTCCAATTCAGAACATTCTGTTGTTCTCTTTTGGACCAGCTGTGCTGTGTCAGCCTCAACAGCAGCTCCTGAAACCCTACCAGTGACAGGAAAAACCATGACACAGAGAGCTCCATTTGCAGTGCTAGAATTTCATTTCCACGGTCTCTCAGCAATATTGTTCAGTCTCACTGCACACAGTACATGATCCTTTGAGAAACAAGCTGTAAAAGCTTCAATACAGATTCTCATCCTCTGCTGTGAAACCTGGTCTTTCAGGTTTTTGATTATGTTACTTCTGTGTCTTGCATTGAAGTTGAATGATTGCCAAAATCCATTTTTATTAAATCTTGTGGTTTTCTCTAGAGCCAGGTCCCTGGATTTTCCTCCCTGACTTCTTTGTAAGTTGTTACCTGGAACATTTAATAGTAGTCAACGTTTTTTTCCCTAGTTTTTCCAAAGGGGTACTTCATCCAGCTTAACTCAGGTTTCCATTTGTTTCTGTTTACAGAAAATCAATTTTTATCCTTGCTCAGCTTTAAATTAGGCTTAATCTTAACTTGTAAGAGCAACTGCTTATAGGTAAACTCATGTTTTTTTATTTATTCACCATATTCTGCCTGCATCCTTGCTTGCTTTACAGAGACCCATGTAGTATTGGTAAACACTGTATTTTCTTTCCTCAGTCTGTTTTGATACCAATCCCATTACCAGAGCTGAGTTCTGGGGACTGACAAAGAAATACTGATGTCTCTTCGACCTTTTTTTACATTTTGTTTGCATCCCTTTCCCTTAAAATCTGAAACAATGATAGAGTGGAAACAAAAGTATACTGCATTGGTGTCTGACTTTCTTTAGTAGCCTGGAAAGCTTTGTGCTATGTTTGCACTTAGTCTGTTTTTAGTGCATGTGGATGCAGTCATGATTCAGGGGTCAATAACATTATTTCAAATCAGAGACCTCAGAAAACACTAAAGAAATAAAGTGAAATAGAATTACTGAGCATCTAATGAGTTGTGCAATTCTGTATTAACTGTACCAAATCAACCAATTTAATTAGTGTCTCTTTACCTGTGAAGCACATTCTGCAGGTAGTTACTAAATATCCCAAGTATTAGCACCTAAAATTAGCAAAATCAGAAAGACTCCAAATAGAATGGAGCTATCAACCCACAAGTAAAATGCATAATTTAGTGTAGTACAAATATATACCAGTAATTATCCTGATGATAATATTTTAATCATTTTTAATAAAGTTATTTGGTTTTGTCTTTATAATTATTTTTAATTAACCATCTGGTGCTTGGCCTGTGATCTTTGCTGATGGTAATCTGTTTCTGTTTTTAATTTTTCTGGTTACAGAAATGGGGTCTGGGTGTGTGTGAAGAGTTATAACAGGAGAATTGCTTTGCTTGGCACAAATAAATCACAAGTTCAACAGAACATGATTTTGATGTTGATTCAAAAGAAAATATTCTTGAATTGTAACAATTTTTAGAAAAGTTTGCAACTTATTTTATGAGGTCAGCACTACCTTCTAGAGTGTGAAGTAGTCTGTGGAGACCATGGAGATCTAGATTTCTTATCACTTTGATACAGCTTATTGTCTCATTATAACCTTTGCAGTTCAGTGCCGTCAAGAAATCAATGTGGATTAAAAATGAATGTGCATACCTTAGTGAATCATTCCGTTGTGTTTTAAAAGTTGTTTCAGTTTCTTGAGTTTTTTCAAAAACATCTGTGTGATCTGAAACAAGAATATGTGTAGAAAAATAAAGTCAGCACAGAGAAGACTTTTATCATAAAGTTTTCAAAGTCCACTTGGCTGAAGTAGGACAGAACTCCCCCTTGGGAGAAACTGAGAGTTATTTCACAAGGTCCAAGCTGACTGCAGCTCTGCTTCTTTATGAGCCAATCCTCATCAATCATATTTATTGTTAGCAATTCAAGCTGTGTGTATAGTAAATTAACCTCTTTTCAGTCCTCTTTGGCTAATCCTTTACAACACTACCTCAATGCATAAACTGGGTAATAAATAATATATCTTTTAATTCTCAGGCTGAATCCTTACAAGATGCTGCTGTCTTAAATCTTACTTCTAACAGCCTGCTGGAAAAGATGTGATTTTTGAAAAGTAGCAGAAAACAATTGTTCCAATTTGCCTTTCCATATCATAGGAGGAGACAGTGATCATCTCTCTTCGGAGAGCACTTTCTGATTGCATTGGCTCCTGAGCACACCAGATGTCCTTTTGGATACCCAGTGGAAATAGAAATTAGCTGTTCACCTGCTTGAAAGAGAAGTAAAAAATTGCGCTCTCAAGTAGCATGCTTCAAAATATTTTGAAAATATCTCTTACTATTTTCTCCAAGTTCAAGACCCCCTAGGGTGGGTATTCCACCAGATTCCTACCACCCATCCCATCAGGGAAAGAAGATTTATGATCAAGATAAATTCTTACAATAGCACTTGAAACCAAGTCAGGAAACTCATGGAAAGCCTTCCCATTCAACAAGTGTGCATCTGTCAGCAGCAGCTTTAGTGGAGTTTACCTGCCTAGGATTAGACAAAACTCTAAGTGATTAAAAAATATCTTCAAAAACACCTCTTGATATTCAATTTTGAATACCAAAAACTTGATTTTCAAAAATATCAAGTCATACCTTCAAAAGGCAAAACTGTAGATAGGCCTGAACCATCCATAACTTCCAATGCTCCCTGAAGCTGCCTTTTTACATTGGCTCTGTGTATAAAAATGGACCAGCAACTTTAATGTGGAGATTACTTTTAGCTCCCTCACAAATCTCTTGCTCACTGTGTGATTAAGATTTTGCTTCTCTCTCTCTGTTACTTGCATGGATTTATCTCTTCTCTCTCTCCATTACTTGCATGGATTTATCTCTAAGAAAAGGCTGAAAAGCACAAGAAACCTTTCTTTTTGTTCTAGTAGGTGTGAAAAAATTAATCTTCTACCTACCAAAAGCAGCTGAGATTACTTGATATCACTGAAGGATCTTTCCCATTCCTTGACACTGGAATAAGAGTGCTGCTTTTGGGGATGGCACTCCTCTCAAATTGAAAACCTCTTTTTTCATTCTCACAGACAGCACGGCTTGGTTTGCAGAAATGAGCTGTGACATGGGGTAACCTTACCAATGAAGCACTGCAAGTTTTCCTCACCAGTGGATTTCTCAAAGTGTTCCTCTGTGTATTTCATGATCAAGGCCGTGCCTATAGGGGGGGTGAATAAGCAGAAATACTGTGGAAAAGCACCCTCAGGTCTGAATTACAATTTACAATTATTTTAATTAAGTCTGGATAGAATATGCCTGTTATTTTTTTATCAATAGAAGGATGAGCAGGCGAATAGGAATCAACTCTTACTTTCCTTTCAGATGCAAAAAAACCCTAAGACACATTATGAATCCAGCTAATGGGGGATCCAAACAAATGGAGTCTGATGGTCTTTAACAACACAGATTTTTACCTGGGGATGTCTATGTGTTTTGAGAGCCAGGGTTGAGCTAGCAGGTTTCCTAATCTAGTATGCCTGTTCTCTGTGACAGATAAAACCAACTTTTAAAGGAAATTCCATTATTAATTATAAGTCCTTTTGAAGCCCAGACTCCAATATCAAAGGTGCAGTTTCTTCCTATTTTTATTTTGAAAGTACAGTTATATATGATATTGATCAATTCCAGTCTCTCAGTAACTGACATTTAATTTCTTTTGTGTCTTTTGCAAAAGCATCAATAGAGTGTTCAGCTCTGAAGAGAAATGTAGCTCTTCAGATGGACACTGTTCTGCAGTTCTGAGCTATATGAAGTATTTTAGACAGTTTGATTTTTAATAAGCACATTTTGCTCAGATGTGGATGAATGAAAGAGCTGTAAAGAATGCATGGGAGAATCATATTTTCATGAATTTGATAAGTTCTTTAAAGGAAGGGAATATATTCTGTGACTTTTATATTTTAATTAAAATAAGGAGAGACCAAGGTTTGTCCTCCCTCTTGAGTCTTCTGTCAGCTGTCAAGTTTCATGGGACCAGTGAGGTCAACCCTTTACTGGAGAGTCAATGACAGTATCTTCAGGGTATCTGTATTTAGTCTTTCTGAGTTCCTGAAGGGGACAGCTGGGGGCATTAACTCACAATTTGTTTGAACTGCAGAGCTTGCATCTCTGCATCTTTTCTATAAGTGTGCCTGAAGTGAAGGTGCTTGGAAAGTGTTCGAAGAAGAGAGGTGTAACTGCTCACAAAAGACATCTGCCTTGGCAGTACCCAAACATTCAGGATTCCTGTTCAGAAGGCACTGTCTGACCCCACAAAGATGTGCTGTGCAGCAGCACTGTGACTGCCAGACATAAATGAACACAATGAAAAATGTCTGACAAAGGCCTTGTAATTAAACTCGGAAGGCCCAGATTTATTCACAGAAGGAAAACATGCATCAGAGAATGCCAGCTTACAAGGCCACTGTCTCTGGCTGAGAATGATTGAGCTGAAGTTTGTCCAAGGCAGGAAATGTATCTTCCTATATAAAAGATGTCATCTGTTGAATGCATTGCATACATTATTGAGTTTGGACAGATCTTATTTTTCACTTTCCTACTTTTCAACATAAATGAAGACAATTATGAGACAAGTTTTTATATGGCATTATCATACCTGAGGCAGGCAGGGATCTCACAGTCATGGGTCACCACCCAAGGCAATAGGGACACCATTCTTCACCAGTGTAATCTGAGGTGTCCTGCAATAAATTCATGCTCACTTTCTCCAGAATATATATATTTCACTGTATATATTCTCTGCTATATACACTGTACTTTATGTATAGAAATCAGAAAGTTTTATCATCTCTGTGACAAGGGAGCTCCATGTCACCACTTTTTCTAAAAGCTGGTAAGTTGAAGACATGCAGTTTGATCCCATTTTATCTCTGCTTATGCCAGTGAAGAGTATTTTGTCTGATAAATCAGCTTCAAACAGAGTGAGACCTCTAATGTTATTTTCTAATGCAGTGTTTCATACATGCAGTCACTTAAACATGTTTTTCCATTTGATTCATTAGCTATTAAATATACCTGAATAAATGCACCACTTTTCTCTAAAGCTTGAATCACACTCATTAAAAATCTGCAGTTTTCCATAAAAAGTTAGCAGGAATAGTTGAATTTGCAATGAGTCCTTACAATAATTCTTTGCACAGAACTGATGACTGATAGCTGCTGAATAGAGGAGTATTTTTAGTCAAAAGTTGTGATCAATGCCTTCTGTTTCACAGATTCTAAGAAAAACAAGATTATATGATCAAATAGAGGAAGGAACTGTGTGTTTAATTCAAGTATAGGAGGTTTTAAATCGTTATTTACAGAAAGACACTGTAAAGTAGGCAAAAGCAATTTTGAAAGGGGTCAGGTAAATCCTAGAAATAGAGGTTATTTTGCAGTATAAGTACATTATTTAAAAGTTGAATGTAAACCTCCACATCTCTTATTAGTTGTAGATGCAATCCTAAAGCAATAAAGAAGTTGTTCTCAAGTCCAGAGATAAATGTAATTTCAATATATAAATCTCACTCTTGGGGAATTTGCATGTTTTAATTTTTGTTATGCTTGCTTTGGATGAACAGTGGGCAACTGCCAAGTTTTGTCTTCATACGACACCAATTAAAAGAGAAAGGTTTTGGTGACCTAACAAGAATTACTCCCCTGAATCAATACATACATTTGTTTCTGCTGACGGGGGGGGGGGAGGGGGGGGGGGAAGGGGGGTAAGTATTTTAATATAATAAACATAATTTCTGATGTTCATTCTCTTAATTACTAGAAGACAGGATGGTGAGAGAGACAATTACTTGTAATGTAATTACTTGAAAACACCCCTTTTGCAGTGTCCTTAACATTAGAGCGTCTGATAACACACAATTTAGCGCATATGAAGTTAAGTCAGCTGAGTGGTACTTGGGTAAAAAAAGCCTCTTGAAAAGCCATAGCACATTATAAAAACAGTACAGGCAAGGGACACCTAACTAAAAGTAAATCTGTAACAAGTGTTGTTAAGTTCACTTACAGGCTTTTGTCATCTTAGAGGAGTTTAGGTACAAGAACAGAAATTAAAATGCACAGGAGCAGAGATTTATCTGCAGTATGACATCAGATTCTTTCCAAGAATCCAACCCAACACACCACACTCAAGCCCTTGACTAAAACAACAAGACACTTGTCTTCACACAGGATCCATATCTTTTACAGGCACTGTCCCATCAAAGACACTGTTGGAGCAGCCAAAAAAAATCTAAGTATAGTTGAAATCCTTCACAAGAAGGTATCTGGAGATGACTGTCTCTGTGAATACTGGCTTTCAGGAGGATTTTAGTGGGTGAATTCAAATGCTTACAGAATTTTCTCAGTGTTTGTTATGGTTTAATTTTACTTTCCAGGAAAACAAAGAGAGATCAGTGTGAACTTTTGACTTGTTCTTCAGTCATTATGATTTTGCTTGATCTTTATGTAAACTGGTAGCTCTTAAATTTGATGCCACGGAAGCTGATGTAAAATTTCAAATTTCTTGGATTCACACCATGGCTACTCACATTTTCTGTGTGATTCCAGGGAAACATTTTAACTCTGTGTCTCAGCTAATAGTCATAATGCTGGCTCACTGACTACTGAGGGATTTTCAAGAAGAATCAGGTCTTGTCTTCTTTAAAGCAGTTTCACTGGAGTAAGAACAGTCTTCATCATGTGAGGATATGGTTCTGTGTTATTAACCCCGTGCTGGGACAGTGGTTGAAATGGCTTACTTTGAAGAGGCAGTAAGATATCACCCAGCAACTTAGAAATACATCTAAAATCATTCTAAGTGCATTCACCTTTCCTTTTCCATTTTTTTTTTTCTTTTCATACAAATCTGGGAATGTGCTTACAAGATATTATCCATTAAAGTGGTTTTGTAATATTTGACAGTAGAATTCCAGTTTTTAAAAAAACTTTCCTAAATGGAAGTGCTAGCATTATTCTGATAGCTCTGGTGATGTGGAAATTGGAGCTGTTTTCTGCTCTCTCTCATCCCCTCAGTATTCTAGTTATGCAAGAGCTAATTTGTGTGGAAATGAGAGAACTGATAGTCTAGGCAGCTCATTAGGTGCAATTAAAAGAAAACCATCCCTCAGGGCCAACGAAAATCACTACCAGAGAAATAATTGTTCATGCTAGAGGGCTGTCTTCCCTTAAGCACAATAATATTGTATTGGTGTGTATTTTTCATGCACTTCTAATGGCTCTACATGAAATAACACTCGCCTTCTTGAAAGGGTCATTTGAAATTGGCCTCTGTGTTTTCTTATAAATAGAGGTTAACTGCCTCTATTGGCAAACTTCTTTAGAAAGTTGATTTTCCAATGTCACTTATGTAGTTTGATAATTCAAGTTTTTTATTAAACTTTTCTTTTCAATGAAAATTTCTGTTACAGAATATAGAACATTAAAGAGTACAGTAAAATAGCTGGGTGGCATTAATGACTGTGTAGACTTACTGAAAGAAAATTTTGCAGTATAGATTGTATTACAAAATATCCAATGCAAAGATTGTTGAAATCATTAATCTGAAATGATTCTTCAGAACAAAATTATGGAAGCTGTGCTGGGATCAATTATATTGAAACTTTCTCGTCTTTCAGCACAGGAGTATTTTGGAGCAGTGAATATTTCTGGATATGCAGATCAATCTGCTGCATCCATCCTTTAAACTCTGATGTGTGCCACAAGTGGCTGCTTATTTTTCCATTTTCTTAGATATTTAAAAACACAGCACTGATGCATTTTCATCACTGCATTCAATATTGACTTGTTTGTTGTGATATGCTCTCAAGTGTTGATATTCTATCGGTTCCTGTTGAACAGATGGCAGCCTTTTCTTCAGGGAGACCCTCTAGAATTTAGCAGATCTAAGCATTAGTAAAACATTCCCAATGATCATCTTAAATGTTTCATTTGTTCTCTCTCACACTACTGCCTCAAAATTGTCTTCTTAGACCTTTGTCAGTGATGTCCAGAGATCTTTGGAAAAAGCCCCAACTTTTTGTCTTTTTTTTAAATCATAAAAGATTATACTCTTCTCTTATGATTGAAGATATTAATAAAGGGCAATATTCTAATTTCAAATTCTCCCCTCTTTCATGTTGTAATGCAGTATTTCACAGAAAAAAAAATGATAGGTAACTTTGAAGAACTGAAAATAGTTGCTGTGATACATTAAATACTTCAGTATAATTGCTATCTGAAAGCCACAAGCAAACCTACTTCATTAGTTTGTTCTTTGCAATAAAAGACTGACACTTTCCAGAACATCAAGATGACTTAATTTGGTGTATAATAAAGAAAAACATTTGTAAATTACAGATTTAAATTTTTTCCTATTGATCAAGGTTGCAATTAATAAAGCAATTAACCTTTTTAGATCTCCATTAGGGTGCAAGGGAAATCTAAAAAAGTTTTAAAATGACAGGGAGTTATTTTTTTGCAATAAAATGGATTAGCAGTAGTTGTCAGGAAGTTCAGCTGTGAATCATGTTCTGATACACAGACAGACATAATTCTGTCCTTCCAAAATGTATGTGTGCCAAGGATAGGAAATAGTATTTTGAGATGTTACCATTTTTGGTGTTCTTCTATTGAAACTGAACCAATTGGTATTCAGGTTCTTAGCTTTTTATTCAGGTAAATCAGTGAACAAAATTTTACACAGCTGATGTGTGGTCACATTTGACCTTAGTTTGCATTCATCAGTATCACTGTGCAAAAGCTGAATTCTGTGATTAATATTTTATGAGGCCAAATGTGTATTGTACACAGGTGCTACATAAGTTTACAAAAAAGAAGCTTTAAAAGAACAGTGTAATAAAAACCAGAATGCTTTGCCCTGTATGTTGTCCAAGGTAAAGTAATTTGAATTTAATATTCTACTTTTGCTTATGAGCATGAGGAGGTTCCACTGGCTCTGGTTATCATAGATTTTCCTCCTTCCAATCCTAAAGGAAGGTTATCACGGAAACACTGAAACTAAGAAATGAAAAAAACCACCTTCTATTTGAATTACGCCAAGAATGTCCACTAGCTTCATTAACTTAAGTAGTTCTAAATCAGTGTTTTTCAGAATGAGGAAGAAATGCCAGCAGAATGCCTCATTCTGCTACTTACATCATAATTATAGATTAAGAGTAACAGTGTTACCCACCTTTCCTTATGCCATGAAAGCCAGCAGGACTGTTCAATAATCTGTGTTTTAGAACAATAAATATTAAGTTAATTTGTGGGGGGGGGGGGGGGGGAGGAGAGAAGAGAAAAAATGACCCAAGCATGATAAAAATCATATAATCATATGGATCTTATATGACCTTATGAGTGACACAACTGTCTATTACCTCCCAGCACCGAGGCAAATTTCCTGGTCAGAATCCCTGAAAAATAAGAATGTCTGTCTTATTTGTCTTATTCATAACTTATTAGGAAATATAATGGTGGCAATTTTTCCAATACCTTGATCACTTTTTTTCTACCTTGTCTGCATCTCAGATGAAACTCATGGTGAAACTAACAAAATTCAGCACTTCTTGAGAAAGTTATTTAAAAGTTTGAGATAGAAAATGAGAACTACAATATTCTAATACAAGTAGAGAATGAATCTAGAAAGGCAAAATAGTTGTTGAGACTTTATTGTCATATTTTATGCTGTGTCAGTGAACTGATTTGGTTTTTAAAGTGTTTCTTTAAATTATTTTTATTAGTAACCAAATTCAGTTCACATCACAGATACAAACCCAATATTTTGGCCCAAGAATAAATCAGTCAGGAGCCAAAAAGATCATGGAGACAAATGAGAGAGGAAATTGAAATCCATTTAAATTATATTTTTTTCTTCTAAAAAATTATTACAGTACGAACATGTAACTGGAAGCTTAATAGTTTTGAGAACTCAGGCTACACCACATTAAGAGCCTTTGTAGTCTTAAATAAATGAGGATGAGAAAGAGGAGAAAAAGATGGGTAAACAGCAGCAGTAAAATTGAAAATAATTCAGCTACAATAATTCAATAAATTAGTGGCAAAATGGGAAGTACAGATCTCACAATCACTAATGAGCCATTCATTAAACGGAACTGTATTTCAATATTTATTTTTAGGTGAAACTCGGACATGAGTTATTTTTTGCTGTCAAACCTGTGCTTGTGTTCATAACCAGCATTATTTCAGGTTAGCTGCCACAGCTTTATCTGTAAGTAGTTTCTGAAATAAATGCCATTCTTCACAAACAGAGGTACTGAAAGAAATGAAAATACACATTCCTTGAGCTGCTGGTGCCGGTAGATGTGGCGTTGCAGGTTTTTTAAGAATGTTAATGTTGATTCTGTAAATTGTTTTCTGTTTAGAAATGGTTTGGTCCTTGGTTCCCCCTATGTGATCCCCTCACGATGGTTCCTTCCAAGTTGTTTTTCACCTACCCTTCCCGCCACTGGCCCTCAGAGTAAGTGATCCTCTGCTCCTCCCCTTCTGCCCTTATAAGTCTCTTCCCCTCCCTATGGTGCTGCCCACTCCTCCTGCCAGTTATTGTAACCACCCCCACCCCCCCACTTTATTTTGAGAAGTTTCTGTATCAATCATGCCTAGCCTGTTATGTGATTTGCCTCTGGGGCTTCTCCCCTCCTCTGTGTAATCCCCATAGGCTCAGCTGTGCTTTTCATCCCTCCCCTGCCCTTAGCTTATTGGTTGCCTATGTCTCCTCCCCTCACACCCGCTCCCTTTATCAGTGCCTCCCCAAGCCTTCCTCCTGTGATGCATGTCCCTGGACCCATCCGGGGATAAAGCTTCCTTTACAGCCACACAAGTGTCCCCTCTTTACTTCCTCTGTCTTGGGACTTCTTAGCCTCGCTCTTGTTCGTGCCACCCACGCTGCAGATGACACCACTACAAGGGGTCCACGAGGAGGACCCGGGAGTGGTCAATCTTGTGGCCACCTTCGGCCAAGCTCTAGGAGCGGCTAGCCGGCACTGTCCACCTCCCATGGCCGCAGAGAAGGCTACAGGTAGACAAAGGAATGGGAGGGAAGAAGTATATAATGTATAAGGTCTTTGAATTGAAATGACTCCCCAGTTGCTTAAATCTTTTTGGAAACAATCCCATGTATGAAAGAGATCAGTTATAATCTAAATGTTAAGGAATGGTTTCCTTAGACCAAAAAAAATATTTTTTTTCTTTAGTAACTGGGATGCTAAGAGTAAAATTCCTTAGTATCTACTGGTTAGCTTCTTTGCTTCTGTGTAACTCTTTCTGTACTGTTAAGCTTTGCATGTTTTAGCTAGGAAACAAACAGTACAATGATTGCAATAAGAACATTTTATATTTCTATGATAGTCTGTATATTTTCTTTCTGTGGTATCTGGTGTTTGGGCTTAAACTGCAACAAGGCGTTATCAGACCTACCATTATTAAAATGTTTTCAAGTCTTCAGCTCCCAAGAGGTGAATAAACTAGTTTCAGGAAAATGCTGAAACAAAGCAAGGAAAACTCATTTGGAAAGTAGTGCTGGAGGCTCAGCATATGTTTGTGACAAAGGGTGTTTAGATTTGTTACAGTGTGTGTTACCTCCGCTTAGAGAAATTTATTGCTCTCAGATAATGAGAGCTCCTTGGGAGCACGGGCTTAGTAGTTGAGCCACAAAAGATTAAAGCATGAACAAACCCAAACCCTGTTACATTTTGTTTTCTTTGTGACTACCAAGTAACTGCTTCAGTAGCAACTGCTTTTTCCTTTCCTAATCTGAAATAGTTTCTCAAAGATAAGTCATACTAATCATCACATAACCATTCCCTGCATCCACTTCAAAACCAGCAAAGATGCTTTGATCACATTCATGTTTGAGTAAGGTTTTTGCATAACAATGAAGAATATTAAAATCTTTGGTGATGTGGAGAAACTGGAGCCACAGGTGAAGCAGAGAGCTGAGGCTTTTAGGTCTGTTGTAAAAAAAGCCTGGCATTTGCCAATCTAGGGAATCATCTTGTACTAGATATAAGCAGTCACAGAGGTTCAGTTCTTCTTGTTATCAGCTCTGTAGTGAAGTTCATAGTGAGTTGCAAGCTCATTGATGTGCATTAATAATGTACTGGAGTCTTAGGCAGAGGCCTGTTGGTTTGGGCATATAGCTGTTAACTATAGTGTCATGGGATCGAAGCCCTTCTGCCTAGTAGATTGAAAGATCCTAGCTTAATTAATGTACCTGGGTTGCATTCAAGGGATGCAGGGTAGTAGCCTGCGGACTTTAGCAGAAACTAAGAGGGTTCAACTCTTGTTTAAGGCTTTGAAGGCCTTTGGGTTAAGTAATCCTAAATTTCTTAAACAATGGTGAGGATTATGAGGGAAATGGGGAGGAGGATGACAGACATTGTGGTTAAGACGGCAATTAGGATGCTGATTCGATTGCTAGTGCGTCATTGTTTTATATGGTTTATGGTGTGTGGGGGGAGTGTAATTGTTGTGCAGTATGCAAGGCAAAGGTAGGAGAACAGGCTCAGTAGGGAGAGAAGGGATATAAGTGTGGCTGTGGAGGCTATTTCTTGTTTAGTTAGTTCTTGAATAATAAGTCATTTGGGTAAAAATCCTGTTAGGGGAGGGAGTCCTGCAAGAGAAAGTAGGGTTAGAAGTAGTATTGCGTTTAGTGAGGGAAGTTTAGTTCATGCGGTCATTAGAGCGGACAATTTCAGCACTTTGAGTTTAGAGTGAGAAAGACAGTTGCAGTTATTATAGTGTACAGGTAGAAGTTGAGGAAAGTGAGTTTAGGGTTGTAGATGATGATAATCACCATTCAGCCCAGGTGGGAGATGGAAGAAAAAGCTCAGATTTTCGGATTTGTGTTTGGTTAAGTCCCATTCATCCTCCAAGGGCTACTGAGAGGATGGTCATGATGGTCAGAAGTGTGGGGTTTAATAATGGAGAAGTCATGTATAGCAGTGTAATCGGAGGGAGTTTCATGGTAGTGGATAAAAGGAGGCCGGTGGTGAGAGGAGAGCCTTGAAGTACTTCTGGAAATCAGAATGGTAGTCTATAAATGAATTATATTTCCAGACCATTTCAACATAATAAAGGTAAAAGACTGAGTGGCTTGAGAGAGAAGCTGTTGGTGCATGGTCAGAGTTTTTAACTATGTGTTTCTCATCAAGATGCTAAAATGGTTGTCCTATAGATGCTCATTAAATGCTTATAGATACTTTAGAAGAATTCATTTTGGATTGAATTTTGCAAAAATGTGGATGCTTGAGAAGAAACTCTTTTAAAAGTGAAAAAGGTTGTTTGGTTATTATTGTATTATCTGATAGTGTCAGTCATGTCTTGTTGAAATAGACTCTGAGTGGAAAAAGTATTAGGTAAATTCTTGTTTTTTCCTCACATGGATCCAAAGAAAAGTCTCTAATTTTTATTCTGACTGGCTATTTCTTCTCTTTAAGAAGCAGAGGATCACTTTACTTTTGAATCTGTTCATGAGAGCTGAATCTGCTTTGGCTAACTATCCCATAAGAAATTCCGAAGTTGTTTTCTTCTATTCATTACGGATAGCAAATTTAGAAACAACTAACTACATATTCTTTATAATTACTATAAATATGATTTTTGTACCAGGGTTTCCTCGTGTAAGACATAATTCTACTGTGTTTCTTTCCTGCCCTTATTTTGATTATATTCTTTGTCTTTTTATCAAAACAGTTCAATTTTAAGTGGGGAAGAGTCCCAGAAATTGCAAGCTCTATTGAAGGGAACTTGCTGTGATTTAAGACAACAAGTAATAACAAGCAGTGCTTGACCTGTTTGTATCTAGCACAAGCTGGGGCAACAAAGGGGTAGCAAGAACTACAAATTATTGATCTTTTTCTTGTTCTTTTTTCTTTTCTTTCTATTAAAGCATTGATCTCCACACAGGGAGATGTTCCATTACTGTTGTATTTAAGGCAAATTACTTAAACTGAAACTCTCTAGTTTGAGCCAGTGTTTCCCTTTTTTTTTGTTTTTAATAAGTCATTCCCAACAAAGATAGGGAGCAGGTGGTTATGGCAGTGGAAACTACTAAAATATCTCCTGTTCCCTTGTCTCTGTGCCAGGATCAACAATTGCTGGTACTATCAAGAAGCCCATAAAAATATTTGCTCTGGGAAGAGGTTAGCAGTGAGAAAATATTAAAGTGAATTTTAAGCAGGGAAGAAGTTACTGAAAACCCTAAAATTAGCCTTAGTAGAACTGGAGACATTTTATGACTTATCTCTTTCTGCAGCTTATTTCCACTAAACTTTGTCTAATAACATGCTTTACTTCTCTTCCCCTACCTCCAATTTTAGTTCTGTTACAGAACACAGATGCATGCTCTAATAAACAGACAAAATTGATGCATAGATTTGTTTCCTTTATTATGTAGCCTGGCTCTTATATAATGCTTCTTATCACTAAGTCAGTCTTTTTACTGCACCCTTTTTTTTGTTCCATGTCCCTGTGTTCACTTCTAGTCATAGATAAACTGGACAGAACTTAATACACAATGAAGTGGTTTGTGTTTATTAAAATTATTTCAACCAATACCCAATCAATTTGAATTTTCAAGGTTGGAAGCAGTTGAGCGAAGAGTTTTTATGCTACTCATTGGGCTAGAAGCAGAAACTGCCCTTGAGAATTTACTGTGTGATTTCATAGAAGATTAGGAAAGGTCTCTCTCTTAGGGTAGCCACAGTATCTGAATTCACCATATCCTCTATAAATTTAATGCAGATATAACAGTTTTTATGTTATTACTATAATATATCTTAATAGAATATTTAATTTAGTCATCCAAATAATATAGTAAAAAATTAGGAAGTTTAAATTATCTTCATTGTGTCAAAAAAAACCCCCCAAAATACAGAAAGTGTCTGTCTTAACCTACACAGAACAGTTATTATCTCAGTTAATAAGTCTGTGATGTCATCCTGAGTTCCACAATAATGATTTACTTGCTGCATTATCTTGCATCTTGAAACAGAATATAATAATTCATTTTCTTGGCTTTTGTTTTGAAGTAAACAGTTTTCCATTACAACAAAAGAGGAACTTTCCATTTATCATGAATTATGGTCATTGGAGGGGGCATTAAAAGATCATTCTTGTCTAATTGTGTACAGTGAGATGGCTACTGCTGTTTTCAAGCAGCATAAATACAGGTTTACTTCAGTCCAGGCAGAATTCAGGATTCACCAGATAAAAAATTTCGCACAAATTTGAGCTATCCATTTCTCTTAATATCACACTATTCACTTCAAACAGTTATTTAGTAACTTATAATCACTTTAGAAAATGAAATATTCACACGGTGTTTTTTCCCACCAAATAAACTCAAAGCCACATCAGTTTGTACTCATACTGCATTTCTCTGCGACTGTCAGAAAGTTACTTAAGCATTTCAAGTTAGGCCAGCATTATGGTATTTAACAAGTTATTCAAAATATGTACCTTAATAGATTGTCATTCAGTCTTTGATTAAAACTCTACAGAAGATTTTTTTTTTTCATGAGCTTACCAATGCACAACAAACTTTTAATGCAAATTTTCCTAAGCTCTGTCACCGTCAGCTGCTCCTTATTCCACATTATCTCAAAAGGTTTTGTATGGAACCAAGAAGCACCTCAAAACCAGCAGTTACAGAGCCTCCCCTGGGGGGTGTTTCAGAAAAAGCCAATAAAGAAAGAGAACTGGTCAGCTGGTGGGATGAGCCCTTAAGAAGTGGCCTCCTTCAATGTGAACATCACCTAATAAAGTCAAGGAAAATGGAAGGGTAAAAAAAATGAGCAATTAATGAAGCAATTGTGTATCTCAAGAACTCATGCTATCAAAAAAATAATTTCTGGGGAGATGACTTAGTGCATAATTCTGTAACACTTGTAATTTCATCCTTCATATAGATAGTCTAATTTTACAGGAGAGCAATAACAGTTAAAGGGCTATCAACAGTCCCCATGAAATCAACTGGACAAAAATGAGGAGTACTGTGAAAACAGGGTGGTTCTCCCCCTCCATCATCTTCACAGACAGAGGAGTTCTATTTCTTAAAACTGCAAATCTAGCATCTTAGACTATTGTTTTCATTGCCGTTTCAAAGCATGATATGAAAATAGACAGTTATATCTCTTCCCTCTTGTAGATTGTATTTATCACAAAATTAGATTATCTTGTTTTTACAGCACATGCCAGTAATTTTATAATACCATTAATTCATCTTTCTCCCAGTGAAATATATGAATGGCACAAGCATTCTCTTCAAAAAGATGACATTCTTATGAGTAAAAGCAGTAATATCCAAACAATGCTGAGAAGGAATATAAAGAGACCATTTATATTTATTAACTTAAAATGAGCAAGCAAAGTAAAAGCAGACAGCCTAGTGACAGTGTCACATAATTAGGAAATGCTTGGTGAATTAATACAATTCATTTATTTCCATTATACTCTGATCAAACTGTTCTGATGGTGAGCTCTGTGCATATAGAAGAGGATAAATAAATTAAAAATGTGTTTTTTCTTCAGTCCTTTCCATGTGGCATTATTAGTGTTTTACTAGTAAATAGCCCTTACATTTTAGAACCAGTCTCGGTCTCATTGCAGCATTCTTTTACCTTTATTTCCACAGCAGTGTTACCACAAAGATATCAGCATTAAGGCACATTTCATTAACATGAAGCTACATAGATTTTTTCAGATTTGGAATAAAGTGTGGGCTGATTGAGTTTAGTGGCTTTTAAACAGTTCCGTTCTGTGATATGTCTTCTATCTAATGGAAACAAAATAACTGTTATGCTCCAGCTCAAAATGCTGGAGGCTGATAATTTTTCCTGGTTGTAATACCATTTAGGGATTCATTGGATACCTCTCAAGCTACCCACCAGCTTTTAAGAAGCAGAATGTTAAGACTGTAGACTCAAACTTGCAATTGGATTTGAAGAAAGCAAAGTGTTGGCAACTCCCTTGCTACTGCAGATATCATTAATAGTCTTCCCTGCGTTTCTTTGTAGATGTTTAAAAAGACAGGAAAAATACTCTCAAATTAAACAGGAGGATTACACTGGGTGTAAACCCAGGCTGATAGCATAATTTTCAGTAAACTGCTGGCCACACTTAAAATAATTACATTATGCCACTGGTTTCCATCAGGGAACCAGAGTGAGCCCGCATTGAGTAAGATTTTATAAAGAAAATAAATTAATAAAGCTCTTAGGACTGTGTGTACTTTGCATGTACAAAACCAACATGGATTTTTTTTTTTATTCATATGTTCATACATTACTTAATTTTGGGACTAACAAGAATTGATGAATCTTGTCATGCTTTTCAGAGCATGAGTTCTGGGAAGTGACACAACTGAGAGTTATACTTGTTTTATGTGGCCTACAGGCTTTATGCAGAGTGCCATATTATATTTTACTCACATCTCTATAATATGACTGTAAACAAATACTAGTTATGAATGTGGTCCCTGTGAGGAGAATTTGTATGGAGATTGTGTTTGAAGGATTATTGATTCCTGCTAGAGCTGAAAGTGAGTAGCAGGTATGGTAAATAAATCAGGAATCCATTATACAGGTGCATTACTGTCAGAAACACTTGCTTGAATTTTTTGTTGCTTTTTTAACATATGATTATTACCAGCAAGATATTTTTCTTATTGCTTATACCGTGTTTTCTACTTCTTCACCCTTGGGAGCAGCTGCAGAGTCCCCAGGGCAGGACTTCATCTTCTGACCATGAACAAGGCAGAGGTCCATGACTCAGCAAATTTTCTAGGACTGGAGAAGTGGTGGTATCAGAGGGAAAAATACAAATTAATTTCTTCCATCCTTCTAGAGTCTTCCTTCTGTGCTGCTCATTAAAACAGCCAAAACCAAGGCACAAAAAGGAGGCATCTCTCACCCTGTGTGACAAAGCTGTCCACACTGCTCTGTCCTTCAAAGGGCTCCTCAGGTCCTGAGTATCGACCTCCTTTCTACTTTTTTGCTCTGTTTTCTTGAACATTTTCTCTCAGTCCCAGTCCCATATTTGTTCTTTTGCTGTAAGGATACAAAATAATAAAAAGCTTTAAGTTGGGAGCTTAAGACTTGCTTTCTCAGTTTTTTAGGAATTCCTGCTTTTCTCAGTATAATTCAAAATTCTTGTTCCCAGGTGGTCATGTAAAGTCTGTGAAGATAGTTTTCTTTCCTTGATGCAATGCTATTTTTTTCTAACCTGTCTCACACCATGAGGTAGAGCCTTGACTGAGCTCTAGTGAATTTTACTTAGCACCCAGAGCAACTGGGTGCTAAGTAAAATTCACTAGAGCTCAGTAATGGTCAAGAAAGCTGCTTTGGCATTTCCTACTGGGATAGACTCCTGTCTTCTGCTTCATACACTTACCAGCTAGCCCCTCACACACTAACCTTCATCTTTTTGCAACTTTTCAGTGAAGATTTTCCTCAGCTTTTTGCTTTTCCACATACTGCTCTTCCTTCAAGGGCTCTCTCTTTCATGTTACTCCTTCACCCAAAGGCTTCATTGGATTTTTCACCTGATTCTTCAGCCCTTTTTGCCCAGTGAATCAGCTGTCACACTCTTTATGCCTATTTGTACCAGCTGCCCCCCAAATGCTCTAGTGAATAACTCACTGATTCCTGCCCAAACACAGTAGTACCAGCTCAGCTCCTCCTGCTCAAACCACTCTGCTCGCTGCAAACTCTTCTAGACTCTGCTGAGGAAACCAAATCCCTTCAGCTCTTCTCACTGACATAGCTCAGTGACTTAGCCAAACTCTGCTTCTGGAGGTAAACCACAGCTTCCCACCAAAATCTTGACAACAATCTGAAAATATTTCTGTTTGTGAATATGGAAATCAAGCCTTTGTTCAAGACCAAGGAACTTGTGAGTGTTACCTTTTTTTGTAGACTGGACAAGAGGATGTAGGGTGTTATAAATTATCAAATCGGCAGCCAAATTTATAAAAAAAATTGACAAAGATTTATTAGATCAACAACAAAAAGAGAATTTTGAAAAACCACCACAGCCAAAGCAGCGTTAAGCCCGGCAGTCGGCGCTGGGTGAACTGACATCCAACTGACAAAAGTGTCAGCATCTCCCCAGTGGTTCACACTGACTGCTTCATGCAGCTGGCTTATATACAGTTTATTCGGCCTGAGGCAGAAATTATGGAAGGTTCTTTTGTGTCCCTTCACATGTATAACTGGGACCATACAGATGCAGAAGTTTACAAAAGCCAGTCCAAATGGCTGTCTGGACTTCTTTAGAATAGCCTTCTTTCACATGTAACAGAGTATTGCTGGTGCTTGAGTTGGTACATGCAATCTCCCCAGGTGCAAGTTCTCATGAACTGCTTAGACATTCCTGGGAAATGGGCACTTAAGGTCTGGGAAGGTTTCATTCTTACATTAATGGACTTGATAATCTTAAGGATGTCCAGGAACTAGTTGAATAGAAATAAGACTCTGCTCCGAGCCAGGGTGGTCAAAGACATAAGGTGGATCTCACAATATTTTATGTACATACACAGCATGAATTATCTCTACTATATACTACATAGGGTAAAAACAGAGAAGGGAGTGAGCAAGGCAATTGTCTTCTTCACATGATCTCCAATATTTTGGGGATCATCCTTCATAGGCAGGAGAAACAATCAAGCCTAGGCACTGTTAAAAATGAAGGAAGCAGTAAGTGGTAAGGGAATTTTAAACATGTAGTTCAAGAACTGTATGAAATTAATTCTGCTGACTGGTATTTAACTATCTCTGGAATAATCCTCCACCAATCTACTTCTAATCAGAGCTGGCCTGCATCAGAATGTGCTTGAGCGCTACAGCCAGAGCACACTGTGAGCGTTCCACCTACTTAATGCAGCCAAACTGACTGCAGCTATGAACATAAAGAGGTGTTATTAGAGCCCCAAGAAATGTATGAAATCAAATCATCAGAGCACTTGTATCATTAGCTCCAGTGTTTATCAGGCAGTGCAGGGCTGCAGCCCGCTGTGCTAAGTGCTGTCACCTGAGATGTGTTTGGAGGAGCAGCTTGTGCTGATTGGGGGTGCTGATGTCTTGTCAGGTGAGCTCATTATGGCTCAGGCACTCAGGTGAAAGCAGGAACATCATGATAAGTCATATTGAGCCACATCCAGAGCAGGGTGACTGCAATTGTAGTCTGCTTTCTTATTCTCTGTAAAACCTCTTTACCACGTGTTTCAAAACATTTTATGCTGATATTTGAAACCTTGTTTTTTTGAAAAGTGACCCTTAATCCCTTGAGAAAGAGGTGTCTGGCTTTTTTTTCTTTTTCTTTTTTTCCATATTTCCTGTGATTTGAGGACCATCACCGCCTCCAGGCAAGGCAGTGCCTGGGGATCGGGGCTATGGAGTCCTGGCTCCCTCAAGGACAGGCTCTGTCCCATCCTTCTTCGCTGGAGAAGGTAGTGCCGGGCCGGCGGAGCGAGGCTGCCCTCGCACCCCGGGCTAATTGCAGTAATTAATTGTAGGTGAGCTGTAGGTGAGGGTTTGTGAGGCAGGAGGGGCTGGGGCACTCCCCATCAATCCCGCAGCCAGCTCCAGATGGGGGTTCGGGTTTGGTGGGAGCTGCTGCACTTAACTCCCGGTTAAAAGGTTTGGTTTGTGTTCTTTGGGTGGGTTTGGGTATTTTGTCCATTTGTTGGGGGTTTTTTTCTTAATCTAAGTTAAGAACAAGGGCAGCTTGCAGTCCAGCAGTCTCCGTTGCAGGTGAGCAATCCTGTGGGAAGGAGCAGGGCCAAAGAGTGATTCACCAATATCACCATCAACTTTTTATTAAGTGTTAAAAACGATCAAATTGGCACCCAAATTTATAAAAAAAAATTTATAAATTTATTAGATCGACAACCAAAAATAGAATATTATAAAACTGCCACAGCCAAGACAGCATCAACCCCGGACTTTGATGCTGGGTGAACTTGGGTCAGACCGATGTAGTGTCAGCATCTCCCCAGAGTGTCACACCAACTGCTCCCGGTAGCCAGCTTATATACAGTTTATTCTGCCTGGAGCAGAAATTACCTAAGATTTCTATAAGTATGTATAACGGGAACTATACAGATTCAGTCCCGTACAAAAGTCAGTCCATAGGTTTGGATGCCTGTCTGGGCTCCTCGAAATTGTCTTCCTTTCAGCTGTAGCCAGGATGTCTCTGCTTTTCGATGTAATCTTTCCCAGGTGTTGTTCGGTGAATGTTCTGGGCGTTCTTGGGAGATGGTCGTTGATCACCCAGGAAAGACTCATTCACTCGTTAATGGTCATGATTTATCTGGGTGAGTCCGGGAAATCTTTTGGAAATGAAAAGCCCTGCTTCTGGCCATGGGGGTCAGGTGCCTGGTTGGATCTTTGTAATTTTTATACAATTTCCAAAGCATGAATTATCTACATCTACATTATCTACATTATTTACATATAAGGATGTGGGAAAATAAATAATTTACTCAAATGTCTTTATTTGTTGTCTTTCCCCAGGGTTGCTTATCACTCAACACGTGCCGGTGGAGGAGCTGCTGGAACAGCCACATCTGATCGGAAAAGCCCATGGAAACCGCAGGAACGGTCCGTGCTGTGCCCGTTTTCAGGTCAGCTGTGCATGGAAATAAGGCTTTGTGAAATACTGCAAATATTGGCTGCAACTTACACTGCCCTTTTTCACCGTGACAGACTTTGCTAACTGTGCTCAGTGGCTCAGCTGATGAGCTTTATAACTAATCAAATTCTGGAGTAATTTGGACTTGTAGCATCTGCTGCATCCTGATAGGAGAGGAAGCAGAACTGTGTGTGGTTGGGAATGAGTTATTAATGAAGTGATTATAGAAACAATGGTTTTGTTCTGCTTTGTACCTCATGAAAGCTGTTAGCTTCTCTGAGGCAGGAGGAGGAGGAAAGAGATGTTTTCATTAGTAGCTGCCAGCATCCCAAAGTGCTCCTTGGGTATTGCAAAGCAGAACAGTATGAATTGCAGCAGAGATAAGGGATGGTAGAAGTGTCACAAGTTTGCCCTGTGCTTCTCTAGATACCATCACAATGTCTTATGAGTAAATTAGGGTAGCAGCATCTGTTTGCCATGTATGTAAACTGCTAAGTAAACTCCTTGAAGGTAAGAAAAAAATCCTTCAGTTTTGAGTATGAGAACACCTTTTTGTCTAGGTCTTAATATAATAAAAAAAAGAAAAATTAACAATAACCCACATGAATATTTGAACAGTTTAGTAGCTTTAAATAGGCTTTGGGGAGCATTTCTAGTATATTGAGTAACTTTTGTGTTCATAAGCACAGTGTTACAACAGTCTGACCTCAGCCTGGGTTAATCGGAAAAGATAGAATGAATGAAAATTTCAGTTATATCATCAGATGCAATATAAGGGGTGGTTTTATTCTCTACCTAGTCCTGAGAGACTAGATGTGAATGCTGAGTGTGTTTAGCAGAACTGTGCATTGCATGCCAGTTAATCATTAGAATAGAGCAAAGCATTTATTATTTTCCAAGAGTAGAAGTAAAACCATTCATAGAATATTGATGAGACAATGTGTTTAAGGCTCAGGATTTTTTTTTCCTGTACAGTTTCCGAGGCAGTCCATGAAACTCCCATTCTCTCCAGTCTAGCCTGTGAAAGTCACTGCTGCTTAAACTTTCTCTTGTTCTTTGTGGTTACTGATGATAAAATGATTAGATAATGACAGATTATCTTAGCAGAGTTCTCACTAATTGTGCTGGACAAAATTGTTAAAGGATAAGTGTTGCATAGTGGTTGCTCATTTGTCTTTACCTATTTTTCCCACACTAAACAAACTTGCAAAAATTGATAGACATTGACTTTATCCCTTCTGACCAACCCCAAGGCCTGAGTATATAGACTGATCTTTTCTTTTGTTCTCCCTTGATGGAATCTTATCCAGTTAGGGTGCTAGTGCTTTGCAGAATTGGGCACCAAAGTTGGCCAGACTGACTAAAACATGGATTTATAGAGTAGAAAGAAAAAAAGTATGGCTTTTTAGCAGCTTTTATCTGGCTACATTTTTTGTCTTCCTTAGATTTGGCCTTCTTTTTGTGACAAGAACCTTTTCAATGCTTTTCAGAGAAAGGGCACATGAGCATTGGAAAGAGTTATTTGATCACTAGCAGTTACATTATTCAAGAAAAATAGTTAGGTTGCAGTTGGAGAGCAGAATTTTATGTGTATTTTAAGATAATGCCATGATAATTAATATGACCATTTCAATTTCAGCCTTTCTTCTGCTTTTGTGCTGTGCTGCCTTGCCATTAACAGGCAGGATTGTGCCCAGTAAGTTGGTTTGAATGAGGGTTCAAACTTCAGTCTGAGATTAACTCTTTGGATAGGAGTGAAATCTGTCCAGGTTGTAACTTAATAAATTCCATTTTAAAATTTGGTAAAATTGTTCTGCAGGGACAGTATCTATTTTGTTCTGTAATGACTTAGTAGTATGGCTTAAGAGCATTCATTGTCAAGCAGCCTCTCCCAGAAATTTGGCCTGTATTTCTTGCAGTCAGTTTGGTGTTCCCCTGACTGAGTAATGAGTTCAACTCCCATGCCATGAATAACATTGTGAAGCAGTGTGAACTTGGGAAAAAAATGGCACAACGTTTATATGCCTTAGTTAATATGGGTTTTCTTAATAAATACATGCTGGTTGTGTCGTGTTTAGAGAGCTTTTGTACCAGCTGATAGAGATTCCTTGATTGAGCAGCTGATTTCTATAAACAGCCTATGTGTAGGCAGGGTAGCAGGAGGGCTGATGGGAGGAGTAGGATTTAGTTTTTTATTGCTGGTCTGTGGGGGTGTGCAGAAAAGGTACATGGGAGTTCCATGATATTTCTGAAAGCAATAAGGGGGAAGAAAACTTCAAAAACCACTGGGGTATGCCAGAGGGAACAACAAGGTGAGAAAGGCAAGTTTGCTGGTCATTTTCAGCTGCCAGTGTATTTAAAACACCGGTGTTTGTTTTTAAAGGTTTTTATAGTGGCAGATGAGGGCTTGCAAATTTGAGAATTTGCTGAAGGTAAATGGAGAATTTAGATGTGCTGTGAAATAAGGAAACTGAAAGTGATGCTGCTGGAGCCTCACTAACTGATCCTCTCTCTTTTGTTTGAACAAGATTGTTGATTATCTTTGCTGAAATCAGTGAGTTAAGAGAGAAGGACATAAGGTGCATGTGATTGCTGGAAACAACAGGAAAAAACAGGGTGTGGGAGGTTGGGAGATGTAGGAGGATGCCCACCTTTGGGAGGCAGGGAGTTTTTAACTGATAAGCATTTGAACTGTGAAATGCAGCATCCCCTCAAGAAAATATGTATTGCATTGTTAGGAGAAGGAAAAGGCAGGTTGCTCCCCAGGGGAAGAGAAACCAGGCACAGTAAGACAGGCAAGGGAAGTGACAGTCCCACATTGCTGCCACTCGCAAGCAGGTTCAGAGGACATTGAAAAAGCAAGTAGTCAATGAAATATCCTGTGTGAGCTGTTGGCAGTGAGAATTTCACAAATGAGATCACTGTATCTTTTATAACATGAAAAACAATAAGAGTTTAGATAAAGCTTCAACTTCAGTGCTGATGGCTCAAATCTGGTTGCAGTTACTGTCTTGTTCTCCCTCAGCTTCTCAGATTAATGGCTGTATATGTGCCAGATGTTTTCTTTTTCCACCCTAAATGTATCTGGAGGTAAAAAAGGTAGTCTCCTGTCAGAGACTGTGTACACAGAATGAGGAAAATGAGTAGTTTTGATTTTTAATTTCACTTTTTAGGGTGGACTTGGAATGTAGCTTCCAGCTCAGAGTTGGCTTATTTCTAAACTGATGAAACACATTGAGCCAGGTTTCCAGCCTGACATGGGGTGGTTTGGGTTGGAAGAGAAAGATCACCCAGTGGCCACTCCCCTGCAAGAGGGTCGTTCACTCTGTGTGGGTAGGTATGACCACACCTCCCACCAGGTCATTGTGATTACTTTACTAAACCTTCAAGTGGAGCAACCTTGAAACATGCCTATTGTAAAATGAATCTGTAAAGTTCAGCTGCAACTCTGAGTCAGTAGGGTTTTGAATTTATTTATTTTTTTAGTAATTTTGTCTTAGATTTTCTCTTTCTAGAGGCAATATTGAACTACAATCCTGATACAGATACATCATTACAAATGCCTGCATTTGGATGTATTGCTGTCTGCCTATGGAATGGTTGATCTGTGTCATAGCATTCTGTAGCAGTATACTTGTAAGCTTTGAAGTCCTTTCCCTAACAACATGAATTAGTCAAAATGTTGCCAAATAACGCTCCCTTATCTAATCTGATGACTTGTTCATGTTTGCTTAAATACTCCCTGTGTAATCAAACTACTTAATAGAGACATAATAAGTATAACTTTAACCATTAACCATAATGTTCAGGGACTAAGTATTCTCTTAATTTCATGTTTTATGTTATTCAGTTTTTATGTGATGTGCATGAACCTTTGTTCAAAAGCTTTGTGAGCATTTAAGTATTTATACAAATTTTTGTTGCCACATTTTTTTACTGTGCACTATTTATATTTTTTAAAAAAATAGAAATAATAAATTTATTTTATTACTATAACTTGTTTCATCTTTTACAAGGCTGAATAGAATTTGGAAATTGTTGAATTTTAGTATTACAGGAAATGGCTCAAGCTATGACTTTTACAATAAACTATGTTTGTAATCATTAGCACTTCAGTTTCTCTATAAATAAACACCAGTGTGGAATTACTATGTATTTTTTTGAAACCAGAAAGTATGGACTCATCTGGTGCTGATTATCATGTTGACACGTGTTAATTATGCCTGGAAAAAATTTTGTTCTTTTCCATTATATGTTTGTTGAGAATCCAGTTAGCTCTGCTTCATTTCAGCAAACTGGGCTGATGCCCAGACAACTATTAGCAGCTTCATTGTCATTATTTATACTGAATGGCAAAATTTGTGATTATCAGGGTGAACCAGAAAGGGAAATTCTTCGCCAAACATGTTTGTTTATTTTTCTTTCTAGTTATGCCATGGTCAGGACAGCTATGTGTTCACAGGCCCTTTTGTTTTTACTGGGTATTTCCATCAATTTAAAAAAAAAAGGCTCATTTTTTGCAACTGCAGTCTTGGCTATAAGGCATCATGGCCACATGAGTGAAGTCTGTTAAGTACCTGAGGAGAACACCAATAATGCGCTCAAATTGTGATTCAGCTGTGTTTCCCTGGGGTAAATCTGCACAGCCAGGAGTAAAACCCATTTTAGTGAGTAGCTGTGCTACAGTTACTTTGTGATTGTTGTTTTTTTAAGGAACAGTTGTATTTCAGCACCACCTATAGGTTTTTAAAGGAACTCGATTTAGATCCATGACAGGATTCACAGTTGGATTCTGCATTAATTGAAAGTGAGGTTGTTTGTGACAATTGCATAGCTGCTGTTACATTTTTCATCTTCGGCCCTGGTTCAAAAATGTAGTAGCGTGCTATGTAACATCTATGAGATAATGGTATAACATTAAATTTTGTTTATTGAAGAAATATTTAGTATGAAACAGCATGATCAGAGAGCATGACAGGGAGCTTAATGAGATGCAGTTTTCACAAATAGTGAAAGTTTTGCAGGTTTTGCCTCTTACTGTAACAAAGGATGGGGAGAAAAATTGAAGGTTTTTAATCATGTCAAATTTTCTCTGGATTCACAGGTGGGTTTCCTGTACTTTAGGAAGTGTTTTTACTGATTAAAACCACAGAATCTGCCTTCACCCTTAGACTTACTCAAACATGGCTAAGATTTATAACTGCCTGGTACATTTTTTTGATCCAGTGTCTCTTTACATGGAATGATTAATGTTTTTGAATTGGGCAAGAGTGACAAAATTACTGGCCTTTTGAAAAAAGAGAAGATATAAGATATAACCTGAGTTCTTACTCAGGTTGCGTGATTTTCCCAGAGAAAATATCTCAGAAGTCCCAAATGCATAAGATCTCTGAAGGCAAAGTATCCCATTATGCTGGTGCCCACTAAATTTCATTTTAATATTTTATGCAGAACCTTAAACTTACATACAGCTTAAACAAAGGGCTTTTGTTAGGTTTTATGGGGTTTTTTGTGTGATGGGTTTTTTTTTAAATTCTCTGTCTCTAATGGTGGCAAAGAAGAGGACAGAAGTGTTTCCTCTTCCTAGACAAGCACTACGGGCAATAGAAAGGGAAATTGTCAGGACTAGAGAAGGAATTCTCCCTTTTATGACAGTGAACAAGACTGTTGCCAGATGTTATGAGGAAACATCACTGGCAGATCTTTGTGTTTTGTAGCAAGTGATATTTAGTTATAATAGCTGCAGCTTTCTGTAACAGAGATACCATTTGTTTACAATTGTACAGATACTGTTCTTGTATTGTGCTTTATATTTGCCTTTGGACAAAAGAAATTCTGCTGTAAATATTGCTACATGATCTTTTGAATTGGGAAGGTATTGAAGAGACAATGCAGATACATAAAAACATGAAAAATCTAAAAGAGGGATTGGCAGCTGTCCTGGTTTAGGGCAAATTTGGGAGAGAATCCCCAATAAGGGCTTCTCCAGAAAACATGACCCCTCCCCCCAACCGGTTCAGGAAGAATTCCTCGGAGAAAAGTGGAAAGAACCTGTTTATTTGACAAGCACAACACCCCCCAGCACAAACAATGAACAATACCGGATGACACCACTCTCTCACCGCTCTGAAAAAGATGACAAATTCAGAAAGTCTCTCCTGGGGGTGGTCACTGTTATCAGTCCCTCTAGCGCTGGGCAGCTGCTGCAGTCACACGGTGTAAACTCTCTCTAGGTGTTTCCCAAGTCCCAGTCTGGAGCAGGTCAGTAGGTCCAAACAGGAGAAGTGAAACAGTCCAGGAAGGAATTTGGACTGTTTAGCTAAATTAACTAATGAGAAGAGGGAGAAGAGCAAGAGCAAGCAGAAGCAAGAGCAAAAAGCAGAGCAAAAAGCAAAAAAATACTGGTGCTATCGGTAAGTCCTGCTGAGTGGCTGATAAGAGGCCCAAAACAAAACTTTCACTCTGCCAGTCTTAAAGGCACAGAACACAATATCCAGCATAAATTACACACACGAATGGGGATAACAGTCACCTTAGGACAGCAGCCCTTGCTTGTTGTGATTTTTTTTATTTTTGATAGACGGATACAGTGACAATGAGAAGTTAAGTGATCTCTCCAAGAACAGTTTAAAAAGATGTTATTCTCCAGAAAGACTCTGTGGCACTTCTGCAGTCCAAACCAGAAGTACTCCTTTTGCTCAAACTATCTAGTGCCTAGTTAAGAGCAGATGTTGCTGTCGGTGGAGTGGAAAGGGTCCCAGTGAGGAGCCTGGGCAGGATCAGACCTAGGTAATAAACCTTGGGCTGCAGTCCAAGACTGAGGCAGAGCAATGTCAGAGCCTTGGGCAGGAAGTCTTCTGTTCTGCTCCTGCTTTAATGCCTTGGCATGAGCAAGGCTTGAAAAATGATATTTCTGTTGTGGAGCTTCTCATGGCTTTGGTTCATCAGGAGGCATAAACTGCCATAGATTCATACTCTCTCTTGGTGAGCTTTAGCACTATTTCTGCAGGGTTTGTCAGTGTCTGCCCTTACCTCGGATCATGGCAAGCAATGGTGCTTGTCCAATCACTCTTTGAGGGTCACTGGGGCTCATTATCAATAATGAAATCCCTAACAATTACACATACACAATTTTAAGGTCAGAGAGAAGTGAGTTGGTTTTCGGCCAACAAAGCTGCTGCAACAGTGATTAGAGGAGTTTGCTCTCATTAATGGTGACCAGCAAGAACCACAGACTTTGTTTCAAAAATTTAATGTCTACTGAAGTTTTCAGATTTTTACTTACATTATGTGAAAGATCTAGCAAGGAACTAAAGAAATTACCTTCTAATGTGGTTGTGTGTGAAGAATGTGGTTCTTGACATCCAGCCAGCAATGTGAGCACATTGTTCACAACACGCTTTGTAAGAAAAGCCGGTTGGGGGAAATGGCCCTGCTTCTCTGCTCTCTGCTTCTGGAATAGAATGTGTGTTTTATAACCTTGGGGAGCTTTTGGAAAGGAATAACATACTGGACCAATGAAAAGGAAAGTTTCCTGAAGCTGTGCCGCAGTTCTCCAGGACTATATCACTGTGAGCCTCCTTCTTTATTGGCTTCAGAGCTGTGGGCCTCAAAGTGACTTCACTCCTTGGCCATCAAATTGGTGATTCTACTCAAGGATGCTGAAAGCATTGCAAGGGTTCACCCTCTGCACAGCAGCAGAGTGGAGTTGCCTTGCTTTGGGCTTAGCTCCATCTAAATCACGTTCTGTCTATGAATAAAATTGCTTAATAAATGACTTCAATTTGCATATTTCACACTGATTGAGAGCCTGTAGTACAATTCTTGCTTTCAAATCCTGTTCATGCAACATAGGTCTGTTCTGTACTTTCACAGCAGCAGATAATGCTTGAAGGGTATCATTTCTACTTACCCTCTTATCAATGGTTATTTTCTTTTCTTATTTACTTTCCCTGGTTTATTTTTTCTTATAAAACTTTATATTGTATTAGCAGATAGGATAACTTTTTCTAGAGCTTGTTAAATAACTCTATCTTGCAGAAATTAATCTTAATTAGCTCTGCAATTCAAAAGCCCTAATTTGATACATAGTTTCTGAAAGCCCCTGCATTATCCCTGGAAGCATAGAATGCTTAAACAGCTAATTTTGAAAAAAATAGAAACATCAAGAAATGAACATGGCTTCTAATTAAATTATTAAGTTAATTTGTGTGGAGAATGTAGTTCAGACCTGGCTGTTAGAGAGAGGGCATAGCCAGATAAATTTATTATTAATAGACAGTGTGTGAGACAAAGGCCGGTTTGGGGGCAGGGTATCCTTGAGAAGTGGGAACTCTTCAAGAAGTAGCAAACAGGGCAAAAAAGTAGGACAAAAAAGAAGGATGTACACATAGCTAGCTAACTGCAAAGATAAGCAAGACAAACTACAGGAACGTCAACTAGGGAGGAGCTGACCTTTAGGAGCTAACCAATAATGAGCTTGGCTTTTGCAATATGTATGAGGCTATTATAGAATGTATTTAATTGGAACTATATGGCTAAATAAACGAGTCTCACTGATGAACCATCTGGTGTCCGCGTCTCCCTTCTCCGACAAATTTGTTGCTTCTTAAAATAGACTTTTGCAGACCCGTTTTTTTCTTCAGTTACAGTATTTCTTTTTGCTTAGATTGTCCACAGAGATGTGTCTTTTCTGGAAGTTTACTCAGTGTATCGCCTGATTTACCTCCAGAGAGAGAGCCTTTATGGCTATAACTCAGACTTAGAAACCTGAACAAATAAACAAAAGAAAAACTAGTCAAAAATTACAGTAACTGGGCAGGAAGAGGTTGCGCAATTAGCAAGTAGGAAAACTTATTCCTTGATCACCTCTTCTTATGTTTCAGTAGTGAGTTGGAAGTAGCATGAATTCAAGCCATCATTGACCTCCTTTTCTAGCAAATAGGTTGAAATCTTTTTAGCTCTTTCTTCTCCTAAGAAAATAATTTATGCCATACATATGCACATACATTGTGAGGCAGGTTTTCTGCTTTTAATCCAGCAGCTGTGGATGAGCAGAGCACCTCATACTAAATAAGAAAGATTCCTTCGTTCAGGTATTTATTTCTTCATTTCCTGTAGATCCAAAACTGGGTAGGAACAGTTAGAAAAAGGTCATTCTACCAAGAGGTTTCTTTCTTTAATTGGAACAATAAAGCCTTTGTCAGCTACCAGATGTGCAGACAAATTGAGAGGTGACCTGTGGATTGATCCTGCAAGACAAAAAGGGGTTATATCTCCATTAGCTGCACCATTCATTAGAGTTTTCTTTCTGTTGTCTTGGATTTAAATCACCATTTTGGAAGAGGAATTTGACTAAAATTATGCTGTAAAACCCCATCATATTTTATTTTGTACAGTAGGACTCACTCCTGTAAGACTAATAAATTATTTTCTTCTTCTGAAGTGATTTAAGTGATTGATCTAGGGGATGTTCCATATGTGGGGGCTTTGTGAGTTTGTGTGCACTTTTAAGAATCATGAATTATAATTTGGCATCATTTTGTAATTAGTCATGACATGTGCTTCATGTTTTCTTGTGGCAGATTCCAAAGACAAGCATTTGTTCAGATAGGAAAATTCTCTGTGTAAAAAACATTAACTGTATTTTAATGATTTTAATAATAATAGCAACAACACTAATGCAGAGACAAATTTAGGACTGTGAGATAAATTTTTATATAATTTTGTGGTGATATTGACCAAAGGAGTAACTGTTGTATTTCTAAAGAGATACAGAAGTTCCCCGGGAAGATTTTTAAAGCAGTAAATATATTTTTGAGTGCTCCAGAACTCCAAGCAGAGCAAATTTGTGAGTTCTTTACTACTGAGGTCTGCAAAGATACCCAGTTTTTAGGTTCAGATTTTTGTTTTCAAGGCCTTAAAGCTTATGCCAACGGCAATAAGTAAAGCCTTTGTTTCTTATCAGGTTGTGTTATTTGGGTTTGTGTTATCATCCCACCAAAAAAAAAAAAAAGTTTTCTAAATCCTGGCTAGAGCTTCTGCATACTTTAGGCTTTGACTTTAACAGGAACCCCTTGTGCACAGAGGTTGAACCTCACAGGTTTCTGTATGGTCCAGGTTACTGAAACACCTCTGTAATTCAATTAATGTGTAATTCCAAGAGGGTATAGAAAAAGCAAGTGAAAAAAATGGAAATTAATGAGCACCTGCTACAGAACTGTAATGCATCCCATGGTGGCCATGCAGTGACACAGCTGAACCCCTGGGAATGCTTCCTCCCCCTCTAGTGGTTAAACTGCTTTTCTGAGCAGTGGACTTCCAAAATCTGCCAGAGCCAAACACTTGCAGATGTGCCAGAGGATGTTGGAGTATCTCCAACTGTGAGGTAGTAATTATTCAGCTATCCACTTTATTTCAAATCTGCTTATTTTGGAGGAGAAGGGATGTTCTCACAAGCAGCCACTGTAATACCAGAGAATTAGTGTGGTTTTTACTGTACAAAAATATATTTAGTGGAAGATTGACTTTTTCCCCCACAGGCACTGTCTGCTACCACATAGAGAGAATATTTTCTGTGTCACCTATAAGTGGGACAAACAGTTGGCAGTTGGTGTTTTGGGGTTTTTATTCGTTGAGGGGTGTTTTTGAGAGTTTGTTTTTTTGTTTGTATCCTTATATTTTAGAAAATCCAAGCATGTGAACAAAACAATCTTCACATATCATACAATGGGTAAAAAAATCACAAATCCTATTTTCATCCAGAAACATATTGTACTGTTTAACCTCAGATGTGTAAGTTGTATTGGGGCTGATAATGCTACACTGAGCAAGCTGTCTGCTTTCAAGGTGGTTTTGAAATAAAAAGTCAATGGGATCTTTGCAGGCACATCCCAGGCATTGGCATAAAACATAAAGGTCCATCTGTGAGCTGGGGGAGAGCTCCAGGCTTGGTTTTTAGCCAGCCCTGGTGGTTATTGCAGAGCTGAAGGAACTTCCTTGCATTTCACAGGCACAAGGAGGAGTTGGACACAACAAAGGAAGAAATGCCGTCTTCCCTCTTTAATAGCAGTAAAAATGACACCTAAGTCACAAATGATCCTGAGAAATCAGTAGCAAGTAATCAAATGGAATATTGTTAAGTTTAACCCTTTTCACTAAAGAGCAGTAACAAGTCACCGAGAAACTCTTTTCATGTTTAGTGTTTTAAGCACCCGAGCCTTGACAGGCCTTAGAGCCATGCCAGGTCTTGACAATAGATCATTAATTGATTAATCAGCACTCCTTAATTTCATAAGAAGAAAGAATGGGTAGCTCATTATTCACGCAGCTATTTGGGTTAAAAGTTTTCTGCTGTCTCTTGTGAGAAAAGCATGGATAGTTGGGAATGATATTTTGGTCAGAAAAATGAATATTCTCTTTAAAAATCAAGGGACCTTCTTTCAATGATGTGAATCATCTATGTTTTGCAAAAAGCACTTCAGTTTCAGAAAAAATTCTCTTTATTGAAGGAAGACCTATTTTAGCATGAATTTTTTTTTTCCCCCCAGAAGTACTTATAAGCCACCAAAGGGATTCATATTTAAATAAGTGTCTCTTGTTTGGAGCAATTAAAATTTCTTTCTGTTCTTTTCTTTTCCTTCTGCTTTCCAGGTGGCTTGTCCACCTGCTTACAGTTTGTATGCAAAAAGCAAAGTTCAGAAACCCATAAGATCTTTCTGTTTTAAATGGAACAAAACAGTGAAAATGCCTGTGTTCATGACTTATTTCTAAAATCTTGACGTCATATGGAAAAAAGCAAACTAAAGCATACAAACCCAACCAAAAAAGCCCAAATTTGTGTCCTGATTGATAGCACTAATTTAATCAATGGTCATTGTGTAAGAAAGAAAATGTATAGTAAATTCCAAGATGTCTGTGTTGAAAATGGTTAACTATAATAGTATATGTTCTTGTGAATAATTTAATTTTTTTTCTCATAAGCAACTGATAACTCTGAAAGACACTCAACTTTGCTTTCTTTTTATTTTTGACCCTATCCTCTGTTCCCTGTACTACAGTAACAGAAACAAAGAAACATACTGAAATTTAAAAATTCTTTTGCCTGTATATGTATTACTTCATATTCTGTGGAACAAGTCCTGAAAAACTTTATTTTCTTCTTGCATTTCTGTGTATGAACAATTCCAACCCTAGTCTGAGTCCATAATCTGTTCAAGCCTCTTTTGCTTACAGAGCTTCCATACTTCTATTTTTGTCAGTTCAGTAGTAAGGAAACAAGAATAAGAGAGACATTTGCCATTTGTCACACTTGTGAAATGATTTCCACTCAAAACTTGGCATCCTCTGTCCTGACCAAGTAGGAAATACTCTGTGTGCTGTTATAGCTCATTGTAAAATAAAACTGGAAAGAACAACTGAATTTACAGAGCCTTTTTAAAGGAAGTTGGTAATCACAATCCATCTTTCTGCATATATAGTTCTTGTCTTAGTTTTCATTCCTGGCTGGAATCTATGCCAGTGTATTCCAGAACTGCAGGGAGGCAGGGGAAGGATGGACCTATCCATTGTAACTGTCCTTCAAATTACTTAAAATTGGAAATATTTAAATCCATCTATCAGTTACATGCTTTCTTTGGATCTAGCATTAAAGTAAGGTGCTGCTTCTATTTATTACTTTTGTTGTTGTTATTATTATTACAAAGCATTTAAAGGAAAAAATTAATTTGGTCAAATTATATGTGAATGTCACCGACATGTTTTATGAAAAATCCTTTCCTTAGGATTTTTCCCCTCCTGAGAAACTGAGAGGCCTCAGGAACAAACTGTAAACAATTCTTATCTGCTGCTGTGGAATGCAACAGGGGAATCTGTGATTGGCCTCGTCAGGCTGTTTCCAATTAAGAGCCAATCACAGAACACCTGTCTGGCTGGTCTCGGTCTGGGAGAAGACCTTTGTTATTCATTCTTTTTCTATACTTAGCTTAGCCTTGTAGTGAGATCCTTTCCTCTATTCTTTTAGTATAGTTTTAATATATTATCTATCTTAGAATAATAAATCAAGCTTCTGATACATGGAGTCAACTTTCTCGTCTCTTCCCTCATCCTGGGACCCTTGTGAACAAGACCACATGTGAATATCTTGATAGGATGAAAAGCCCTCATGAACAGTTACCTTGTATCTATATAGCAGCTATTTCTCCAACAAGCAACAAATTTTTAAAATAGAATTGGAGGAATGAAATCTGTTGGGGAGAATATTTAAACATCTTTACTTGAATATGTTCCAACACAGCACTCTGATTGTAAAAAGTCTGTGTTCAGCTTGTATTTAGCTATTGAGAAGAAACTGTTTCTGTGTTTGATTTACTGTAAGAGCTTGTATTAAAAGCTTCTTTGAAACATAAGTGCCAGCAATTGTAATTTGTTTTTGTGAGGGTTATTCTGTCAAAGAAATTTATATGTGTCTGTTAGAAGGGTTATCCGTGCATTAGAGCAGGGTGTGTGTATTACAGTGTCTTAGCTCTGGGCAAATTTTCTTACCCTGTGGTATAAGCAAGCAAAAAAAGTCCCCCCGACTATCTCCCAGGCTGCAAAGAAATCAAATAGGCTGACAGGCTTCTGCCAGAATCTAGTGGAGATTTGTATAGTGCTAGAAATAGATTGCAGAGGATCAAAGAAAAATATTGAGTAATTCTTAATCTTCTTTTACCAACAGCACACAAGCTTTATGAAAAATCCTCCTTCACTGCCTGTTTTCTTATTAAAATAGGGTAATTCAGGAAAGGTGATGAGAATATTGCAGTGAGAGATTCTTGCCAGTTAAAAATTTGCCACTCAGCAAACTAGGATTTTACTATAACTGTTTGGATTTTCCCAGAGGAGCCACACAGTTTTCCATGTGTTGTGAATACAGCTGTTGTAAGCATTCTGGACAGTCCTGTTAAACTCTGCTTTACTAGGGATGTACTTAGCACCCAGGAAACACCTTCAAATCCTGGGTTTCTTTCTTCTGAGCAAAGCAGGACCATTGCATTGTTCTTGGTCCTCCACAGACTTCTCATTCTTTTCTGACTTACCCTCTGGTAGCACTGAGAAACCCAGCATGAGAGCCATCATTCGCTCACTTCTGTTAGAGCACTGCTGTGGATACAGTTTAAATTGCTTCATTAATCCAGTTTCTGAGCAGAGCAACATGTCTGAACTTGCTGCATGAGGCAAGAATGCAGCATCAGGAAATTTCTCTGCAGCAACCTGTTGTGTTCTTCTCCTTTCAAAAGCATTGCCTTATTCCAGGGTTATGTTTAGAGTTAGGCACACACTTGAGAGACTTTGGCTGCTCACCATTCCGGATGTTTACTCTTTGTTTTGAAACCATCAAGCCAAAATGGAAAACTCCTGTGAAAGTCATTATGTTTCATTTTCTGTCTCCTGGGAGAGGTGATCTTGCCAAGGATCTGTTTTGGTTTGTTGTTGTTTGGTGTGTTTGCCATGAAACAGTTGCATGGAAGAGATGTTTTTAATCCAGCATATTCCTTGCAGTAATTTTGCTTCTGAAGAAAGGAGGAAATTATTTTACCACTAACTAATTTGATGGATATCAGTCATCTAAGGTGGCTCTTGCCTAATGAGTTGGAAAGGGCTTTCCCACCTGGAGCAGTCTGACAGGACCTGTGACACACAACTTTTATCATGTAATGAGTTTCAGTAACACAGTGTACAAAGTATTCCATGTTTGGCACAGTCTTCTAATGATTGGTTAGTTTTGAACTTTAAATAAGGTTGGTTTTTTTTTATTCGTTTGTAATCCAGTACTTCTCCCTTCTTTGAAGTGCAGTCTGGTGTTTAGTCTTCTTCCACATGTCTAATCTCATTATTTATTACTTATTTTCTATTACCAGAATAGTAACATTAAATACTAAAAGAA
The DNA here is from genome assembly GCF_022539315.1 of Serinus canaria. Lineage (NCBI taxonomy): Eukaryota > Metazoa > Chordata > Aves > Passeriformes > Fringillidae > Serinus > Serinus canaria. The sequence goes on from NC_066321.1 coordinate 30,929,972, forward strand.
TAAAAATCTTTTTTCTCACTGCTAGGCAATGTAAGCTTTGCTGAAGATGAATTAGTGCTCTGTCATCTGTGAAACAAAAATTGTTTCCAGTTTCTTGGAGGGTAGGAACTTGGTAAAGAGCAGGCAATTGTTCTGAGAGTTGTAAGCTGTGAGAAATGGATTTGTAAAGAATTTTTAGGACTTGATAGAAAGTTTATGCAGTTTGAATATTTGTGTGTAAATATTGAGATAAGGTGTGTTGATTTAGGAAGTAAATTATATATGCTATTATTTGCTAATAGCAGCATTGTGTGGCAAAAGTTAATAGGCTAAAAAACATTTATAAAATATTTTAACCAAGAAATAAGTTAGCTTCCTATGGAATGGCATTGAGTTTTGCATCTCTTGTGCCTCACTCTTCATCAAGATTGATAATGGAATAAAATCTTTTAAAACACCTCTCAGTTGCCCCATCTCTATAAAAATTAAGAAAACCAACAGTAAGCACTGTGTAAATATCTGTCCCCTGTTCCCTGGTGAGCATGTGCACTGCAGTAACTCTCACAGGAGAGGTGGCTGGGTTTAGCTGTCTAATGACTTCTTCTGAGCACACTTGAAATGTTTGTTTTGCTTAGAGATGCTGTCTTATATACTGAATAGCAACTGTTAAGAGGCAAAGTTTGGGTGGTGTTTTCCAAAGGACTTTGCTGTCTCTGATTCCTAGAGAAGCCTTTTCCTCTCCAAATGGAAGACTGCAAGTCAGTGATCTGGGGAGGCAGCAGCCAGCCTGAGGAAGTGCAGGTCTTTATCACAGAAATTGTTGGTAATGCTTTATTTTGGATTTTAGCAGATTGGAAAACAGGTTTCCAGCTTGTGTGTCTGGGTTGCCTTCCTGTGTCTGGAGCATGAGCAGGCAGGAGGTGATGGAGCAGAAATGACAAGTGGGGCAGGTGTACTGAGAGGCACCAGGGTACCCATGGTGGGCCCGGGGGAAGCAGACAGGCAGCAGGTCTGGCCCTATGGCAGCTGGGGCTGGGTCCAGCTCTGTCTGCCAGGAAATGCTTCTCACAGGCTGCTCAGGCTCCCCAGAGCTGGCAGCACATGGTGGTGTCCTCAGTTGCCATCTCTTCACTTAATCAAACCCTTAAAATACTTTGCTGAGAGTGTTCTGTGGGACCCCTGCTGCTGCTCCTTATGGCACAGCTTGTGCATCTCCTGCACCTGATTTATTCACCAACCACAAAACAGAGAAAGTCTCAGCCTGGGGGAAACTGGCACAGTGCAAAACCCAAAATGACACACAAGGTGGCCTGGGTGCAGTCTGGAGGAGCAACTGTGACTAGTGCCTCCCAGTCACATCCTCTGTAAAGAAAAAAACTTTCACTTCTATTCATCCTATGCCAAGATAAAGAAAATACAGATATGCTCACAGTTTTTTGGGAAATCAGTAGAAAGTCCAATGAATGGGAAGTTCTGCTTGTTTTGTGGTTTTCTATCTAAAAGCACACTCTGTTTAATTTCAATTTGTTTCATTTAACCAAGCATTAGAAACAGCTAAATAATACTGTCAGAGTATACTTCTAATTGATGATTTTGGTGCTGCTATGATACATTTCAAGGGGGGTTGGAAAAACCCATATAAGGAGTCTCTCACAATGTAAGCTGCTTATATGTAAGCTTAAATTAGTAAATTTTCAACATTCTGAGCATGTAGAGTTGTGTTTCTTACACAATTTAGCCTTCTCTCAGTTTTGTTAAAGCAAGGGGTAGGTATTCTAGATATTGCAATAGTCAGTCATTTAAATGTACAGCTTATGTGAACCTACCAGAAACTATTTTTATATGTTTCAGGAAATAATTTATAAATTTCATATGTGCATATGTATTCATAAATAAGTATTTTATTCTCGTATGGTGTGTGTATGTATATAAGTAATGACAAAAATTACTGTGCATACATAAAAAGATATTCAGAAATAAATCTCTTATCAGAGCAGTGGAAATAAAAATGGGCACACAAAAAGGAAAGAGTTTTAAAAGTTTAATGGAATATTTCCCCCTGAAAGCAGAAATTATCCTCAGGCCCGAATACTAATAAATATTTAACTTTTGAGGACTCAGACTGACTGCAGCCTGATCAGGAATGCAAACCAATAATAATAATAATGAATGAATAAATACAAGTGTAGTTCTGGCTCTTTCCACATAAAGCACCAAAGCTCTCAGTGCTGCAACAGTGACATCCAGTGACTGAGGCAGCCGGTCCTCAGGCTGCATTTGGAATGAACACTAAAGGACATGGATGGAAAGGGATGCTTGTTTGCTAAGACATTTAATGCAACACTGGGCTCATTAAGAGGATAATTAGAAATGCCACGGGAGAATGAAGTGGATGATAAAGAGGTAATCAAGAAAAATGATGTATTGAATTAATCCATATCTGTTTCAGAAATAGGCATTTGCTGAGCCAAGTAGGAATATATTATTTTAAAACAAGTGCTTTGTCCAGTGAGGCAATTTGTTCCATGAGCCTACACACATCCCCTTTTTTATTATTTAACAAAACAGAATTCAGTAAGTAATACTTCCACTCTATTTTGCTGCAGATATGATCTACCTTAGATCTAAATGCAGCTGTATGAAGGAAAGTTCTTTCAATTTTTTGAATTAATGAAATAAAAATACCAAAAAGAAATGAGAAACCTGCCTTTTGTAGGGAAGGTAATAAAATGCTTACTGTTCTTTTACACAAGACATCCCTTTCTCTGTTTTGGTTGAAGATATTGTGAGATTTAATGAAATTCACACTTCATAAAGCTGCTGGCTTTAAAAGTGTGTGGTGTTTAATTCTGACTTGACCCCCTGCTTCCTTAGTTATCCAATTTTTTTTTTATTGGATATGAGTCTTGAAATCTTCACATTATTCCAAATGTCACATGATATCTGCTGTACTTTGATTTCTGTATTGAAGTATAGAAGTAGCTTATCTCTGGGCTTTTAAAAAAGGTAGTAATGGGAACTAATTTTTTAGGATTTCAACTTCAAAGCATGTTCCAAGCTGCTCCAAGCATGCTCTATGTTTTACTCTTAAGAAATTGGTGAGTTAAAAAAAAAGTATATGAGTTATATAAGGTCATAAGCAAAGAGAAATGCACAGAAAAATGGATTAAAATAATTACAAGAATTACAACTGCCCAGATGGAAACAATAAATGGGAAAGTTTCTCACATCTGTCCTCTGGCAAGAGGCAGTAGTTTGATTATGATACAGGAAAATAAGAGAAATTTAATCCTTAGGGTTATATTGCTTCTCCCTGCTCATTTTAAACAATACTCAGATTATTAAATATGCTGGGTATTTAACCCCTGCTTCATCTGGTATCAACACAGGGAATGTTATATTCTGGTGGTATTCTGATACTGGGTTTCTGTAGGGTACAAGATGACAAAGTGTTCTGCCTAAAAAAAAAAAACAACTTTTTTTTTTTTAAGTCCTGGACTTGGAGGGAAAACTCTTTGAAAGCTCTACTTCTTTCAGGAAAAAGAACAACAGCACCAGCTGACTGCAGAACCTCTGCACTTCTGCTGGGCAAAGCAGAAGTTAAATTTCAAGAGAACCAATTGCTCACCATGAGACAGCTGGGCTTAGAAATCAAAAAGGCAGATGCTGAATGTTTTCCTTGCTGCTGCTCAAACAGGCTGGATAGCTCAGCTTGGGAAGATTTTCAACTAGCAAGAAGTTGATCTGAAGTTGATTTTCAACTAGTAAGAAGTTGATCACTTTCCTCTCATCCATCACTCAGTTCCTTTCCGCTTTTCACCCCTGAAGAAAAAAAGCATATTAGGATAGTCCACTTACCCGACTTCCCTTTGATAGCCCTGTTAAAGATTTGACTTTCAAAGCAAAAAACCTCAAGAAAAAACCCCAGCAAAAATAAATTTGGTTGTTGTGTTGAAGGTACCCCCTTTCAAAGATGTTTAAATATTTAGATGTTTAAAATATATTTTAAAGATGTTTAAATACTACATTTCCATTAGTAACAGTATGTATTACTTAGTTATTACTAGTTTGGAGTGAGGATAGAAACAAAGCCTGAATGTTTGTAGTCATTGTACTATCTCAATGATCTCAATGTTCTGCTTTCAGGAAAAATAGTCACCTTCTATGTTCATTTCAGTTTCAGTCTTTAGAAAACCCTTGAGATAGCCATGGTTTTTAAATAGGATCAGAAAGTTACAGGAAACAAACAATAAGAGTGGAGCGAGGAGTGCATCAGAGAGACAGCTCTTCAAGTGACAGCTGCTGGATTCTGATCTTGCTTTCACTAAGGAAGATCTTTCATTTTCATTTCCATTCATGTGTTTTTAGTCAGCATTGAAATATTTAATACTACAGAGACTACTATAATGGAACAAGTATAAACCAGTAATAGAGCCATTTGTAAAACTCAAACTGAAAGGAAATTAAGCTATGTTCCTCTCTTTCTCTATGTTCCTCTGTTAGAACCTAGCAAGGATTTTGTGTGGCTGTGGTGACAGTGACTGTCACAACTTAGCTCTCACTTTTAGGCTCACTGGGCTGAGCGAGCTGTGCTGGTGGTGGTTCTCCTGCCAGATTGATCTCGGGTTTCTTATCCTTGTGAGGATTCCGAATTACCCGTGCTGTCCCATCTCCTAGCACCAGTAGGAGTATTAAGTTATGTTGAAGGCAGGAGGCAGACGTCTCTCAGCTCTGAGAACTAAGCAGCGGGAAAATCAAGTGGCATCGCTAGAGGGCAACAAGACATCACAGACTTTGTGTTGATAAGGATCGAGAAATGTCGCACCCTCACCGAGGAACAGCTGTTTGAGGAACAGCTTATGTAAGCCTTTGTGTTTTCCCAACTGTGTGACACAGTGGATCTTGCTTCAGAAATGATAGAGCTTAAAATATTAATTTTATTATGTCTGTACAAACAAAATTTATAATATAATTTTGTGTTGCTTTATCTCTGTTCTGGTACAGTAAAAGATTGGATATTTGTGCATCATTTTAATTTCTAAACAGCATATACATAGGGCTATGGTGAATTATAACATATTATCCTAAAACCCATGCTCTATATACAAATAAAAATATACAGGTTAGGAAAATTTGAATTTGTAGTTCACTGTCTTTCCCTCCATCCCTTTCAGTCAGCCTGAGCACCCATCCAAACTGGTAACAGACATTGCAGGGGACAGTGACCCTGCCCCAGTCCTCTGCAGCTTTTAGGGTAGTTAGCTCTTACCTTCCATTTCTTGCTGTCCTGCTGGCACTAACAGTGTTGTCAGTGTAAAACCAGCTTGCCACACTGTGGTGGAAATGTAGGCTGTGTAATACAGGGACATGGTGAAGAGAAGGGTGGATTACCTGGCCTGAAGCCACTGCTGGGTCTCAAGGAAGAGTCAGGTGCTTTTAACCCATGTGTTGGAAGCATTTTGCAGATGCCAAGACTTTTACCATTAGTATTGTTATCCTTGCCTACCTTGTGCAGGCCAGCAGTCAAGACAGGGCTCCAGGCTAGGGGTTTCCTGGCATTGCACATTATCTCCTGTTTTGGCTCTTGGAAAAAGTGGGGCTGTCACCAGAAGCAGCTTCATTGTGAGAGCTCCCAGCTGACAACATGGAGTAAAGGGATTTTTCTGTGGTCAGAGGGTAGCTGGCAATGTGCCTTTTTAAGCAGTGTCTGTTTGTTCGTCAGGCTTGTAATGATGCTGACCTCTTACACAGACCTTCCTTTTCTAATTCCCTGATCTCCCAACTTGTTTGGAATAATTCTTTGCACTTTCAGAAGTCTAATCACATCAACTTTGGACTCTTCAGAGCCAAGTACTGAGTACTGCAAGTATACACAAACCATCTTTTTCATGGCACATTTGTTTTAGTTTACTCTAGCTGTACTATTGTATATGTCTGCTAATTGATACCTCTCAGGTAGGGACATTTTCCACTGTGGACAGACAAGAATTAGCAGCAGGCTTCAGGGCAGGCCAGGGATTAGTGTGATTGTCTAGGCCAGGTCAGAGCTGAATGGAATTCTGTGATCACACTAAAGGTTCAAATCAGCTCTGTTTTCATCTTCAAAGTCTGATTCCAGCTTCAACTGAAGTCTTTTATGGTTGTAGTTATAATGCAAACTAAATTAAGAGGACAGCTAAATTAATTCCTGGCAACTAAATTAAGACTGCGCGTGGGAGCTGGAGAGGCATCAACAGAAAAGAAAGCAAAACTGCTTATCTGAAAATGAAATCGTTTCCTTGGAATTTATCTTTTGAGTATGCATTCCTCAAGTACATGGTGACATTTTTATTCTCATTTAGTTTTATTATTTACCAAAGATTTCTTAGTCTAAGGGTTTTGTTCTCTTATATTTTCTTTATATGTTTTTCTCCCCTTATTTGATAATAAGATGTTGAATGTGTTTTAAACTGTAGCTTTTCCCTTTTATTTTTTCATGTCTGTGTGAACTATATCTTTCAGCATTCCTTTGAGTTACCTGAGTAAGGTCTTGTGAGAAAAAGACTGATGCAAGCACATTGACACAAGCTATGAAAATTCGTTTTTGTGTGTGTTCATTAAAAAGAAATCTTATTAAAACAGCAATAAAAAAATCCACTTGAATTTATGGCCAGGCCCAGTTCTTAGATTCGAAATAAATTTGCATGGATTTGTAATTTCAGACCATTCAGCATCCAGTACAACTAAAACCAACTTTCTTTGTAAATTGCTTGTACAGTGGAGCAGGTTTGAAGCTATCCACACAGATTCTTGTTCATTTGCCTAGGTGCATTATCAAAATGGAGAAGTATGTGCATTTTTTGAAATCTATTGAATTTTGTTTCTGTTAAAAATGTACAGACATTTAAGTCATGGTGTAATTTTAGTGCATCTGCTTTGGACTGTCTTTCTTGTGACCCTCAAATAGAATTTTGGGTAGCACTGATAGACGCTAATTCTTGAAACAATGTTTTTCATTTGTTGTGCTGTGACACAAATGACAGAGTGCCCATTTCCTTTTCACTGACCTCTGCAGCTGGCTTGCCTCTTCCTTTATCTGAGCTGGTAATTAGTAACTGCAGGGTAGAACCTGGCCCTCAGCATTTGAACTGTCCCTTTACTTTGGGAGTGCTTCTACTCAATTTCAGGACAGTTAATCCATTTGATTATTGACCCAGTTAATAGTAAGTAGACTCAGCTGATTACTGGCTTTGTTCAGAAAAGTATTACAATCATTTTTACAGTCAGGAACAACAGCCAGGAGATCCAAGGAGCTGTCAGGAGCCCTTCTTTTTGTGTCAGAGATAGTTAATCCATATAGCTGGCCAGGACAAACTGCCAGTCTGTTTCAGGATGGTGATGAGCAGCTGAATATAATCTTCAATGAAAGTGATTTAACTACCTGTTTATCTTTGTCCAGAAATAATTACAATGAGTTAGAGCTACTGACTGCGTAGGTTATTGCGCTTGTGCTGCTATTTATGTCTCTTTCACTGTTTAATTCCTTACCTGGGAAACTCCTATCCTGTGTGTCCTAGACTGAGATTCTGGACATGTGTTTCTACACGCACAGGTTACAAGGTCTCTGAGGGTCCCCATCCCTATCATCAGCCATGGTACTCTTAATGACACTGAGCTCGAGTTTTAGCACGCACTGGTGTGATGTTTAAGTAGATGGGATGTTGTAGCTGCAGGCAGAAAAGCCTTTGTTAACAGCTCCAGACAGCCGGGTGAGCAGCGTAGCTTCGTTTAAAAAGAACAAAACACTGCAGTCCATCACATCGCATCCCTTAAACTTGCAAGGAATAACAGGGCATCCTCACGGGCCATGTCAGAGCCTGCCAGGAACAGCGACTAAACCATCTCACAGTCCCTCGCTCTGTCAAGGGGCACTTCATTTCAGCCCGTGCTGTTTGGAAAGCAGCTGCTGTCAGCCCCGGGCAGATGAGAGCTCCCAGGAGGAAGCATTCGCGCCGCTGCCGGGGATGTCTGCCTGCTGCCCGGAGCTAGCCCGTGTCAGAGCTCGGTTCCAAGCGCCGGAGCGGCGGGAGCTGAGCAATCCCCTGGCAGCAGCAGCCAGATCAGCTTGCAGCCCTGCCTTTGTAGCTTTACACCACACCCCTCCAACGTGGATTACTAGAGGGGGATCACACTCAGCTCTGATTCAGGAATTCCCTCTCTCTTCAAGAGCTATTGCTAAGAGTTGGGTGAGTACTTTGCAACAGACTTTGGGTTTTAACGGAGTAATTTATTTCCTTTAGCTGCCGAAAGCAGTATCACCTGGTGGCTTTTCTTTAGATGCAGTAGTCAAATGTTTAGATTCAAAGTCCAGCCAAGAGTGCTGCAAAAAGGGAGAGACTTCTTTTCCTCTGCAGATTTGAAACATCAGGACAATGAATATACTTGCATGATTAATGCAACTAACATTTGGTTGCCATAATCTCAGTCTCAAGTATTTTAAGCTGTAAATCAGTTCTTGGAAAGGAAGCCATCCTAAAGAGGAATAAGCTAATTCTGATCAATAGCTTGAGTTTGAAGAAAAGCTTTTGCTTTTTTACAGGAGATTCAATTCAAGCAGAGTGGTCTGCCAGGCTGTTTCAAATGAGGCAGTTAGTTTCAAATGAGAAGTTAGTGTGAGGCAACTAACTTCTGAATCAATTAATATTTTGAGAAGTACAGGAAGATTTTAGGAGAATCAAATTAAGCTGTTAAGACAGAAACCAATTTCATTCACAGTATATTTGAAATTTACAAGAAACTAGTGAATGAGGCATCCAGTTGTATCAGTGTAACAAATGAATGCTGCACCCCAAAAAACCAGAATATTTTCTGTGACTTTTGTAATATTTTACTTAGAATAATTTATGTAAGCTTCAGTTTTAGTAACTGTGTAAAACAAAGAAGTGATACTAGCCTGTATTTTAAAATATTGCTAGAATTGGCCAATATATTTTTTAAAAGTTGCAATTTAAATGAGGGAAAAGCCCATAACAATGGGAAATTAGAGATAGGGAGAAAAACAGCAATTTGGATTGGGGGGAGGAGTGTGTGGATGGTCAGTCTGACTCAGTGCTCCAGGAATTAGCTATGAAAGTGTCATGGGAAACATGTAAAGATATAAACCTTCCTTCCTGAGTATCTTATGGGCAGACATAGAGAGAGGAAGTACAGCTGTCAGTGCAGATAGGGACAGCAAGGATGTGCTGGAGGAATTGCTGGGCACCTACTTGGGCAAAGCTGTCAGCCTTTGCCTTTTTGAACCTTCTGCCCTTAATTTAATTTCACTAGGAGACATTTATTATGGCCTGTGAAGGTAACAAGTATCTGTATCCACAGCAGATTCCTCTGAATTATTCTTTAAGCTGAATTTCAGAATTATAATCAAGTTTACTTTCATGTAGTGTACACAGAACAGTGCTGAGGAGGTAAGGGTGATTAAAGCACACCTTGCTCTGACCTTTTCTCCTTTCAAATAATGCCCCATGTGAAATGGTTCATTTAAAAGCAGCCATGTGGCCAATTGCTTGATAATTCCATTTATTTGAAAATTTTATGACTTTTATGCCAGAGAATCACAGAGTGCCCTTTAAATTGCCTTTCAGTAATCTGTGTAATTGCCTTTCAGTAATCTATGTGTTTGTCCTCACATTGTGCATTGCACAGTTTGTAATTTTTGGGTTTTAAAGCATTTCAGCTCTCTGGTGCAGCTATGTGATGTTTAAGGAGTTTTTAGCTTTTTAGTGCAGTGCCCACATTTACTAATATTGCTCATGAAAACTTAATTGTTATTCATCCAGTAATATTCTAAATGCTGAATTAGAGTTTAATGTTTCTGACTCAGGACAGATAGAAATTTAATGGCATTGAGTTTGTCTATCCCTAATCTCATTGGAGAGTAGTTTTGGAAGCCCAGTGGTAAAAATTTGACTCTTTGGTGTCTATTTTAGATCTAAAGGGATGTGAGGGACAGCATTCAAAAAGGAGGCAGATTTTCTGGGATGAGGGAATTTCAACAAATAGGAGGGAAAGTGATCTTAGAAACAAAGTAAGGGTGTAAAAGGAGCATCCTAGCAGACTCAGAACATGTCCAGATCCATAGTTAGAGAAGGAGAATTACTCAGCTCTGCTTCTACCTGCAAGGACTGTCTGTTTCTCAAATAACTCTTCCAAGTGCATAAACAGAAGCAGACACTGGTACCCAGGTGTTCACCTGCATAGGGGAACTGATATCCTTTATGCTATTCTGCTTCTGTGCATCTTGGATCACTTTTAGAGCACAGAACACAGACTTTTCTCACTGATATATTAGTGGGATTAGGATTGCTTCTGGAAAAAAAAATTAAATCTCCTCTGGAAAAAAAAAAAACAACCAACCATTACACAATCTTTCACATTCTGGAAAGTTGCTTTAATATCTACATTTACTTTAAAAAGGTGATTCTGGCAGTAATTTAGCTTGCATTGTAAAATATGGTGGTATCTGCTTTAGGTGTTTTTTACTTTCATGATTTTGTTGGTGTGCATTCAGTTCATTCTGAGAATGTCTGCCAGAAGGAGTCAAAGCATTTATGTAAGAAAAAGAAAATAAATTTTGAAATTAAAAAGAGAACATCAGTAGAATTTAGGAGCATTGAGGTTTACATGACTGTCATATCTCAATTTTGGAGCAAAGTGTTTAAAATCTGTCAAATTCCATTATTTACTGGTGTTGTTTGTTTGGGCTGCATTCAGAACAGTCATATTTTCTCTCTAGAGGGTCAGGAGAGGCTGATGGGCTCTTACCTATCTGAAGTTGTTCTTCACACTGGAACCAGAGAAAACTGTCTTTAAAAACAGGGACAAATTACTCACTGCTCTGTGTTTGTCTTATGAAACCAATTTAACTTTACAATGGGGACAGAGTACCCCTGAGGACAGAATAAAGCAAAACCATATGGAGAATTGTATAATTCCTTTCCCCTCATAGTTACTTCACAGAAAAATATATTTATTTTAATCCTTTTCATTTTCTCTCACAACTCTTTGTTCAGTTTCTTAATTACTTCTTGTGCTGTTAATACAGATATTTATTTCCCATCCTTAGTATTGCTGCCACCTTCCCTGATGAATAACTGAGTGAAGCTCTGAATCAGGTAATTAGATTTACAGTTTAGTGAGAAATTAAAACTAGGCTTACTCTAGGGTATGAGTTGGATCACAAGAAAGTTCAACTTTCTTTCAGAAAATTTAGCCTTCCTTCAGAAAGCAAATAATTCCAACAGAACTAATTTTAAAGTAGCTACATTGAAAAGAGTAGCTGCAGAAAGTTAGAAATACAGATTTTATGTAAAGGAAACACTCAGTTGGTATTGTTTTTATGAACTTCAAGAGAGCATGTTGACATTTGCTCTGTGTCCAGAGGAGCTGCCACTGTGGGAGATGAAGGGATACAATCCTTTTTTTTTCTATGGCATTGTTATTTCATGTTGGTTTAAAGTGGCTGTAGGATGATAATTTGAGGCAGTCTGAGTCCTGGGTGATTCCCACTGAAGGCAGTTTCATCATTTCTAACCTGTGTGATAATCACACATCCCCTGCAGAAAGAGTGTCTGTGGTGTCCCCAGCTGGGAAGCCAGACCAGGTGAGCTAAACTTGCCTGACAGAGCAGGGAAATGTGTATTTTGAACCTCTGTATGTGTGAAAATGTGATTGATGTGATGGTGAGGTTGCAAAAAGTGAATGGGTGTGACCAAAACCAGTCACAGAGGCATGACTGTGGCAGCAGTTTCCTCCTGTGCCTGCCTGTGGTATTTTCAGCACCTGATTGAGTAGTCATGCTTCCACACCATGTGCTAATGGGAAGTTACACACCACTAGGTTATATATATATATAATATATTGCTGAAATTACTCTCCCCAATAGAAAAGCAGGTTGTGCTAAGTTAATTGACATCTAAATTCACTTCTGTTTATCCATAAGGACAGCTGAGACTTGAACACATGGGCTGGACTTTTCCAGTCCAAACTGCTAGGAAAAAAAACCAGGTTAGACACTTTATAGTGCTTAGATGTGACTAATATTGCTGCTTGTTTGTTTTGCTAGTGGATCTTGCTCTCTGAAGTGGTTTTTATTAGGATACTGAAAGCAGTCCCTGTTTGAAAATAAGATCAGATGGCCAGTATTTTTGCTACCAACAGGTAGTTTTTGTCTGAGCAGTTCAGGCCTGAGTGTAGTGGGTTTGATTTGTTTACTAAGATTTATGAAAATATGTAAACAAGTTATTCACTTTATTCCATATGTAAAAATATTTTGATAGGAGCAAAAGATTTCTTTTCCCTATTGAAAGCTATATCAAAATGCAAATGTGTTATTTATGTGATTTGCTGCAGAAAAACACAGAGGTCCTGTGAAAAGTGCAGTTATTTTAATAAATCAGTCTTAATTTCAGCAGTTATAATTCTCTTTGACTGTTGCATCAGGTGCTCTGCGCTGCTTGGTCAGGGAGTTAAGAAAACTTCTTGAAGGCTTCTGTCGGCAAGGCTTACTGTCACTACAGCTCTGCCTAGCTGATTATATCCAATTCCCAGCTCTTGGGTCATGGATACCACGGAAGGGACACCTGACTGAGCCAGGCAAGAACAACTCAGTGGAGGAGGAGTTTAGAGTCTGGAGCTGTGTCACAAAAGAAGTTGAGTCGAGACAGGATGGCAGAAGTACCTAGTCAGATGTGAACAGACCAGCAGAAGGGAAAAAATAGGTCCTGGACCTAAGCTGGGAAAATAGAAAACAGTTTTAAAGCAGGAATGAAAGAAGATAACAAGGAAAATGAAATGGCAAGAGGTCCACAGGACTGTAAGAAAGGACTTCTTGTGCTGGGTTTATTAATCAACTTATTTTTTTATATTTCCATTTCAAAATATGACAAGGTTTTTCTTTTCAATTATTTTATCAGGTGTTCTTGGAAAGCAGCATTTATAAACTTCATAAAAGCAGAAAGAAGGTGGGAGGTTAAATCTGAACCAGTGACATCAGGTTATGCAACTTTTCAGCATAAAAGCTAATAAAAACATTAGTTTTCCCAAATTTTCTCCATAGTTCCCAGTTTTTACTTCACTTTCCAGTTCTCACTAGGTAATTTCAGAGACTGGAATAGTGCAGCAGCAAAGCATTTATGCTAAATGGTGAAAGGTAGGTAACCAACCAAAATTCTCTTTCATGACAAGAAGGAATTTGAAGTTCCTGGAGGAAGCAGATGGAGTCCCTGGTCCCAGGACTGACACAGATGAAAGCTGCTACAGCAGGGCACAGAAAAAGGGAGATAATTTGGAATGGGATTTGGATTTCCATAGCTTTGCTTTCAGTCAGTAATGTTTGCATGCTCATGAGTCACAGTGCACTGCCTGAACTTAAACAGCTGCTGTGCCAGCACAAGGCTCTGGTGGCAGTCGGTTTAATTGACAGCTCATCACTGACTCAGGTACCACCATCAGAACAGATGTGATGGAATTCCTGCTCTCCCCATTCTTCATATTTACAGCTGAAGGAATGAGAAAACAGCTCCAAACCAGCACATGTAATAAAGTAATTTTTAGGGGACCACTGACTCTGCCAGGTGGGACACAATGCTGCAGATAAGACTAATGAAACCTGTGTCATACGAGTCATAGTAGGCAGTGCAAGATATCACAGGGCAAAGGCAATGCCTCTGAACTGCAGTGAACTGAAAAATGTCTGCTTTTATATCAGAAGTGCTATAATCCTGGCTATTTAGACCTTTTAATCCTTAATTTTAGGCTGTGCTAAAATAGACCTCTGGCCATGCACATCCTACCTTCTGTATATTAATTCCTCTACTTAATTATATCCTCTGCCTTTTTGTGTGTTTCTGTTTCCTGGGCTGTCAGTGTGAATGAGTCACTTTTACCATCATTTCCAATGTCACTTTAGGCCTTTTTTTGGCTACTATGGGAAATGCTAGTTTTATTTTTCTTTTTACAGTTTGCATGTTAGAGATAAATGCCACACTGGAAAAAAAAAAAAGGTTTGTGACTAAACATTTAGGGAACTAAGAAACTGGTGTTGAAGAGACAACTAGGTTAAAAAAAATAATGAAAGTCCTATTTCAAAAGGCTGCAAACTGCATGAACAAGACACTTAGTTTTATACTTTTCTGGTTTTGGCAAAAAACATCTTGAGATCTTCCTTCTTTTTTTTGTTTTTGGTGTCAGGAGGAAAAAGTCTTTGCTATAAGGCCAGGTAGTAAGGATCTGTAACTGGGAGCTTTCTTGATTGCTTGTGGTCTGCCTTGGCTGCCTGTATTTCAGCCTGAGGGAAGCTAATGGCACTAAATGAAAGAGTTTAATTAAATCAGTAAATAAATCAGAGCCAATTATTACCCATAGACCTTTGAGCTCCTTTGGCAAGTAAAATTCTTGTCTGTTATAAAATGTTTCATTAAAAGGTGGGGAGTTTGGGAGCAGTAGAATGGCAGTTCCTAAGGAATTGTCTGTATGGAATATACATTAATGACATCGTGATGTAGAATATTAATGCTGGACTGACATCTGGCTGTCCTAAGATAGAATCCTTTTGAGGGAAAAGGCTTTATTTACTCTCAGAAATTTTCAGAATGTGGCTGAAATAGTCAGACAGTTAAACATGACCTGTTTAAAATTGAAACATTTCCTATTTTTCTCATGACACACAGTTTTTCACCATTGTGTGCATTTGACATTTTACTAGCCAAATATCATAGTTTATGTGTTTTAAATTATTCACTCCATACAAATACAACAAAAACAAAACAAAAAAAAAAAAAAAAACCCAGAGTGCTTTTAAAAAAAATATATATATACCAGTATCCTAAGAGGCTTGCAGTTTTAAAGTTCTGTTACTGGGCAGCTGAACATCCAGTCAGAAAACCTGGACTTTTTCTAGAGGACTTGGGTTTTAATTGAAAATCCAGTGCCAAGTACACTTTGATCTGGGATTTCATTCTTCCTTTAGGAATAATAAGAAATAATTAGACTACGGAAGGATTTAAGCATTTTATTACCAAAACCTTCTCCCCACTCATCCAACCTCCACCCAAACCTGACCCAATGTTCTGGGACTTTGTGACCTCCAGGGAAGGGCAGCAGGAAGATAAAGGAGGTTCTGTTTGTTCAGGAGGCTTTGCAGCAAGGCAGATATGCTGCTGCACAGCCTGCATTGTTCCTGTTGGGAACTGGCCCAAGCATGGAGATGCCCAGCTTTTGACACACTTTTGACCCTTCCTTTTAAGGGAAATGTAGGAGTTGAGTGGAAGGATACAAATACTGTACCCTGGGAAGGGTTTTGTTCTCTGTACAAATGTAGTAATTTGTCCTCATAAACACACAGTGACAGTGCTGTATGGTAGCTCACGATACACACAATTCTATTTCCAAATGGAAAAAAATATATAGGAACTTATTAAGGATTTCCATTTCTGCTGGATTGCCTCTCTTCTGCCTGGGGAAAAGGTTTTGAGAATATGGGATAGCTGACTAAAAACTGATTACTGAACTTTGCAGTGTAAATCTATACTCTGTGGATTCCTGGAAGAAGGAACTAGAGCTTCAGTTTAAGTGATAAAAACCCAAATTCAAATAGAGTTTTGCTGAACTAATGACAGTTTTGATGGCATGTTTGGAAAAACTCAAACATGGAAAATGAGGGCTTAGGGACAAACATGGGATTAATCCATGGGTTACTGAGGTTGTGGATAACTAGCAAGTTCCTTTATGAAGAGCCACAGTTGGGCCAATGATTACTTCTAAGGAAAACAATATGCTAGAAATTTGCTCTTTCCCATGTAATTTCAAAAACAATAACTGTATTTTGTAATTTTTTATTCCAGTGACCTCACTGGAACCAGGCAGTTTGAAAGTTATTACTTTATATCTAAGTATCAAATCTGAATATTTGATGGTATTTCTGCTTTAAGTGAGCCCAGACAATGTCAAATCATCACCATTTTTTTTGCATTGTAATGCTAACTGTCTGTGCAGTTCTTTGAATTTTTTACTTAATATTTCTCCCCATACCATTTTTATTAGTTTGGATTTATTTTAATTTCAGTTGATGTCAAACTAACATCACAAATCAGACATCTCTCAAATCACAAAGACAGTCTTAGACAACTTCAGGTTACCATGTACATAGTTACTGTAAATTTTAAAGCATGACTGAACTTTTTATCAGGGGTGAATTAAAAGATTTGTTTTAACTCTTTTTTTTTTTTTTTAACATTCAGATACAAATGCATAATTCCTCCAAGGTAAGGTATTACAAAACATTGTATATAAAGGATTGTAAAACTGGAGTTCCACTTAAAATTATGATAAAAGATCCTACTTCTATTTCTTCGAAAAATGCTCTTGCTCATTTTTTCCATTTAGGGAATATTTCAAAACTTGTGCAATGGTTTCTAATCCAAGAGAGGTTTTTCCATCTCTGCTAGAAAACAATAATTTGCAAATTTCATTGCAGAATTAAAGAACAGTATTTGAGTAAAGATTTTAAAATCACAATAAAAAGCACAAAATGAGATCTGTATTAGTTTGCAAAAAGTCTTCCACACTGTATCTGGATAAAGACTTTTATTTGTTCCTGTAGAAGTTAGGCTTAATAATTGAGTCTATAAGAATTCAAAGACATGTTTGTTTTGGCAGGAACGCATTATGATGTGGAATTTACCATGGTCATATTTTCTGGCTAAAAAAGAAATTCCTTTAAAACCAAAATTTTTGCTCCAATAAAAAAAAAGGAGAAAAATGAAGAGGTCTCTATATTTTTCCCTATACTGAAGCCTTCTAAAAGGTATTGTTGAAATAAAAAAATACCTGCATAGTTAATGCTGTTCATGATTTCACCAAGAGTTGTTTTTAAGAATTAATTTCCTTTCTATTATATGCTGCAAGCTGGGAAAACACTGAGTATGCAGGGGATAAAATTGCTAAGTTTTCTAGAGAGAAATGAGAATTGTGGCTCTGATTTGGTGAGGACCATGCTGTCTTCATAAGCATGTAAACAAAACCACTAAAGACCAAGGAGTGTCTGAAGATGAGAAACTTCCTAGCCCTTAGATCTTTAGGTTTTATTCTCTTAATATTAGTTAACATAGCAAAAAGAAATTAGTACTTTAGAAGACAGTAGGGAACTACCTTCTATTCCCTATTATGAATAGGGAATTGATCTGTTGGTAACAAAGAAGACATTGGGTCTATTTTCTAATTATAATCCAGAGATACTTAAGAAACTTTAGTTAATTGGAAAATATGTATTTCTAAAAAAGTTAAAGCAAAAGTTTTCTGGAGTTAATTTCATGTGTGTGTGCATAACATCATCTTTAGCAACCTCAGCATGACAGCTGCCATGGAATAAAAGTGTTTTTCTTCTCTCAATGATTGTACTGCTGCAAAGTGAAAAATAATAACTCTGAACTTAAGTGAAGTTCTCAGTATTAAAGAGATGCACAAGATGCAAAATCCTGCTTAAGGTGCTGAAGCCTATGTTGCAAAAAGTTCACTGATTCCTCTGAAATGCAACTGAGTAACTTGGGAGCTTGGCAATTATAAATTGATTAAACATTTGTTAAAAAATATTGTGGTAATGAATATAGGTTCTGCAGATGGAGTAAAACTTGGAATGATTTGACTTGGCAAGCAATACCACATTGTGTAATTAATGCCAGGATATTAAAAGTGCCAAGTGTTACATTTTGTGTCATGATGTGCTCCAGGAGGTGATTTCAGCTGGGGCTTGGAATGAAAGCAATAGCAGTGCCTCTAACCTGGACTGGAGTTGGGACAGGAGACTTGCAATCTGCTGAGCACAACTGCAATCCTTGTCTTGTGTTTCATTGTTTTTACAAGAGGATTATACTAAAAGAGCTCACATTGTCTCCAAAGCTCCCGGTTTTTGTGCCTGCCCACAGGGCTGTGCATTGTTATTGTGCCAATAACTTTTGCAGAATGCTTAAGGAATCTGACTGAATTTGTCATTTCTCACTTTTATGTTTCACAGGAAAAATGAAGGGAAGAAAAGAGGAATATTCCTTACCTTCACCCTTCATCTTGTTGCTCTTCTGTGTCGCTGGGCACGCAACTGCTGAGCTGGATGACAGCAAAGAGCGTGTTGTGGGTAAGAGATCCTAGAAAACACCTAAAACTCAACCAACAAAAGCCAAACACTCCAACAACAAAGCCTACCATGTTAAAATGCACTGTAGATGTAATTCTGTACTTGAGAACTTTTTGGGACTAAGCTAAAAATGGTTTCTAACTAGGAAAGAGATGCTTACAATTATCTATTTAGCTTTAGCAAAATTGCTTTCTGCTGGGGGGCCTCTGTTTCCTAAACTATTTGGAACATCTAATCCTAATCAAACACTGGGTTAGATGTCAAGGTGATTCCTTTAAAGCTCTGCTTTAGGCGCATGGAAAAGTTCGACATTCAGGCAAGGAAACATAAAACTGGTTACTCAGGTTTTATTTCCTCACACAGAAAAAGCAAAAATATTATTAATACCATTGTAGATTGATGTTGCTCTGTTCCATGCACAGATCTCTTGAGTCACAGTTAATTTGCAAAGTTGGATTTTAAAATGATACAATTACTGTCCTGGTAGTTTTCCTGGGCCTTATGGAAGGTCTTTGTATTGCCCAAGTGATTTGATATCACTGAATAAACAAAGGAATTGGATTTGATCCTTGTTAATCCCTTCCAGTTCTGGATATTCTACAATTCTATGACTAAAAACTCACCAGTTGAAAATTTTTGTTAGAAAAGCAGTGTGACTGTTAGAAATGGGGATGTTCTTGATTTTTCACCATGCTAAGATCATTGGTTACTTCACTGAAATTAAGATGTATCAGAATTCTAGACTGAATATCATTGTGAAGGGTATTTCAATTTCTTCCCAAACAATTCTGAGAAAGATGAGGCAAAAATACACTGCTAGGACCGCAGTAAAATAATCCTTTTTCCTTTGAGGCAATGACTTGAAACTGTGATCACTTCCCTAAGCTGCAGAGACTCTGAAGTGGATGCTTTTGTTTGACAAGTCTGATTTTGAAATGCAAATGAAAGTGAAGCTAAGGCGAACCTTTTTGCTATGTTTTCTCCTATTTGCATCCAGACTATTGCTCTCTATCAGACTTTTTCAGCAGTGTTCTCTGAGACAGAAATAGTAGTTGTGCACAGCCACAGCTATACTAAGATAGGACTGTGACACAATTAGTCACTCCAATTTAATATATGTGCTGTTCCAGGTTAAGTGTATGACTAGAATAGCTGTGTAGTAAAGACTGGCTCATGCAGAATAAACTTGTTTCTTTTAAACTCTGAAGTACAAAAATGCCATTTTGTTGGAGGGCAAAGCCACATTTATCTTTGCCCCACAACTCTTAGTTCTCTATAAATTCTTAGCCAAGCCTGCAGGTCGTGAAAGCCAAACCAGCTTGCATTCTTTGTCACCATAACAAGAAATCTGATGGCTTATTTTTTTTCCTCTATTTGCTTTGTTTATAAAAGAAAATAAGTAAATAAACTCAAAGAAAATTAAATAGTCATTTTACTGGGGATTATTTTTTTACTGGTTATTTCGCAACTGGTTGCTTAGGATAATATGACCACTAACTGATTTAGCGTGAGAAACAATTCTGAACTTCTGGCTTTAATTCTGAAATAAAAACCCATCAGATGTGAGGATTACCTATTAAACTAGGATCCTGTTTTTGTGACTGCTGAGGACTCAGTTGCAGTGTTTACAATAAAAAAGCTTTTGCTGTTCTGTTTTCACTAAATATTTAGATTGTTGCTAATTAAAATTTTATTTGTGGTTTCTCAAGATTTAACTTTTGGACTCAGACTTTAAAGGCCTAAATTTTGTGGGCTGCAATATCATTGATAACATTTGTTTTTGAAGTTAGATGTTAATAAAGCAATGACATTTTACCCCAACATGCCATAAATTTCGGGTATAAAGGATAAAATTGTGTGCATCCATTATTTTTAATGTCATACTTTTTGATCACATTGAGTATAAGTGCTTTTTTGAATTTAAGAGGTGGGGTTTTATCTATTTTAATTACAGTAATAATCAAGACTGCAGGGTCAAGCCCAATGTAATAAAAATATTTTTGATTTGTTCTCTTCCAGCAAAATCTGTCACTTCCATCAATAGATGAGTGTAATAAGAAAAATGAAAGGTATAAAAATAACCATGTTATGCATGCTGTTCATTAATCCCTTATGTGGTAGGCAGTGCTGTAGCTGATGTTCCAAAGCCTGAAGAAAATGACTCACAAATTGAATGTGCTTTTTATTCATATGTGAAAGCTTGCCAAGAATAAATGTGCCTGCCTATAAAAAAATGTAGGAAACACAGGGTAGGAAGAGCACTGAACAGTGTGTGTGTGGGAAGCTGTCATACTGACAAAGATTGAGAGAAAAGCAGCAGCTGTTCATAAGTGACAAGGTGCTTAGTATTGATACCACTTATCAAAGGGAGACATTGCCAAGGAAGGCTGGAAAGATGACAGCATATCTTTATTATTAAGGATAACCATGGAAATTCTTATAAAGTTATGAACACATAACCTAAGGAAACTAAAACAAAGTATTTTTACATAAAAATTCAGAAATATTTGTGATCTTTATTCTCCCAATTCATATCTCTCTGTTCTGAAAGGCAACTCCTCCATAACCCTTACTTTCATGTTTTTTATGCTGCAGGTGTAGTATAATCATTTTTCAATGTATTTATAACAAAATGTCTTCGTCTAGGCTAGTACAGTCCTACAATTACACAGAAATTCTTAATGTATTTGGACCAGATGTTTAAATTGGATGAGTAATAAATATCCAACAGAACCAGATCTAACCTGGGGGGGGGTTAAATTATTTTTTTTTTTTTAATGACAATGTGCTATACTTAAGAAGGACAATTAATGCAATCATAAATACAAGATGGAATGTTAATGTTGAAGCACCTGTATAGCAAGGTTCTATTTGCTGGAAAGTCAATGGAAGTTACAGAGCATTACAAAATTAACCCAATATTAAAGTGATTAGTATTAAAGTCAATGTCAAAAAGCAAGTGATTTTGTGTTGGATTAAGGAAAAACCCAAAGGATAATTATGCCACTCTATTTGCCACTAGTAATGTGTCAGGTAGGGGATTATATTGAACTCTCAGCAGCACATTTTACCAGGAATCCAGACCAATAGGAATCATCCAAATAAGAGTTATGAGAGGATTAGAAAGAAAGACCAATAAAAAGATTGAAGAAAGGAGTTTATTCAGTATGGAGATAACTAAGAGGAGACAAAATATTCCAATAAAAAGAGAATAGACAGAGGTTTGGCTACAGAAGTGATGCAGTTGAGCGCAGGGCAGCTGGTGCACCACCAAGGCTTCAAGCAGCCAGGGAGAACTTGGAGAGCCCAAAATCAAGGTTGAGAGTATAGGAAACAACCTGCTCTCCTGCAGCAGCCTTGAATTGCAAAACACAAATGGTGGATTGGAAAATCAAAACTGATTCATCATGTGTGTATATGTGGTTTTAGATTATTTTGCCTATGCATGAAGTAAAAATAATTTAATATATAATAAAGAATATTCAGGCAGCATATTACCAAAAAAAAAATAAAAAGCTCTCTTACAAGAAGAGTAGTGAAATCCAAAAGCTGACTGCTCCAGATTGCTTGGAATTTTACTTCACTTGGAAGAGAAACTCCATTAACATTCATTCAAGTGTTATCTTCCTCTGTTTCTGCTGAGGAATTTTCACTGACTTTCCTGTCAGATATCTTCACTTAATGTCATATCCTGTGCTTTTCACACAGCACCTAAAATGTAATAACACTTAGTCCTAGTGTTCAAGAGCAGAAGATGAGTCCTTACACTAGGAATTAGTTTTGTCAAGGTATATTCCACAAATGAAACAAGTACAGGCAGATATGTGTCTATGGGCTTGCCTTCTCATCTGCTGCTCTGAGAAGGAAAGTTAATTTTATACCATCTGTGTGAGTTAAGTGCTCCCAGGTGTAAAATAATGGGGAAGAATTTTTTCACTGTTTTCAGACAGAAGAATGATTCATTTCCGACCAATCCCTTGGAGACCTCTTTCTTCAGAGTCACTTGGTTACTGTTTGGAGTTGGAGGGTTTGGCCCCTGGAGCTTTGACAGGGTACAGATTTTACTCAAACTATGGCAGCTTTCTAGCATTCCTAGGAAACTGAGTGATTGCCAAGAAGTGTGACACAGTTAGTCATTATGTTCTCAGCAGATGTCAGGACATCTGACGATGGTTAACAGCATCCCTGTGACTGCAGGGGAAAGGTCTTAGGAGGTAACCAAAACAATGATTTTGTTCCTTGGGTCTGATGAGAAGTGGGCTAGGAGTGGAGAGCAGAAAGTTCCCAGGATGAACTCTATTAAGCCATGTGTTCATCCTCCTGGTGTAGTTTTGCAACAATGCATGCATGCTGTTTTTGTTTGGATAGCCCACCACACTGGGGTGGTGCAATGCAGCAAGAAAATGAGCTGACATAACTGTGTATCTGAAATTTCAGTGGTTAAGAAACATGGTCAGTTTTCACAACCTCTTGTAGAATCAACTGGGTCACTGGCAGAGGTCACAGAGGGGATCTCATTTCTGGGTGCCAAGAAAATGACATGTTCATAAACCAGCTGCCAGCCCTCGCCCTGACCACATCTGAGTTGGATTGGTTTCTGTGGAGCTCTGAGTGTTTGATTTTAGCATTTCAGGAGTGAGTTCATAACTTACTGAAAACTTTGGTGTTTTTAAGGTATTTTTTTCCCTGGTACCGAGAAGGGGAACTCCAAAATTTTATTTTGCAATGCAGTATCCTCTCAGCTTTTTAAGCTGAGCCTTTTAAAGTCCCTTCCAAAGAATTCCCAAGCCTTTTGGAGAACTTTAGAACCTTTGAAGTCCAACTTAGCATTGATTGTGACTTTTAAATACTAAATCTTTGTGGACTCAGGAAGACCCAGCTAATGAATTCTGAAATCTTGTTTGGCAAGCTGAGCTTCACAGAAAGTTTACCAAATCTAACATCTCTTATAGTTATTTTTATTTCATCAATATTTCCTATTGTATGGTCTTCAATAATCTTTTCAAATCTATTTACCCCACTTCAAAATCTGAAAATATATTTTCACCAATATGGCATAAGTAACAAACTATTTTGGGGACAGAATATTTAAATATAATTTTTAAATTAGTCCTTTTTATATGTGTTTTAACATCAAATGGTCCACTTTTGGAAGATCTGATTGTGTGCTACAATTTTTCTGTTGGTAGTAATGTGTAATAGAGGTTGTTCGTTTTTCACGGACTTAAATACTATTGTTTAAAATATTTTAGTGCTGAAATTTGTTTCCTTTCTGTAGGTTTGATAGTCATAAGTGGCTGAAATGGAATAAAACTAGCAAACTTCTGTGGACCTCAGTACTTATGAGGATTTATCTCAGTTCTTTGATTTTAATTCAAATTTTGTCTAATAGGGTCAATTTTAGGTACTAAAATTAAATATCCACAGAACAGGTGGGTAGTAAGTACACAAGTTCCCTTTTCACCATGTCATAAGCCTGATTTTTGTGGATTCTTTTAATTAACACTGGAAGCTTAAACTAGTAAGAGTAGGAATCTGTAATGGTTACGTGATCATGTAAACAATTCTCTTCCTTTTTTTGTTTTTTGTCTTCTTCTGGGCCACTGCAAAGAGCACAGGTAAATATTTTTGTATATATGTTCTGAGACATCAATGCTCTAATTAGCTGTTGGAGAATGACTGAAAAACCTTAGGTCTGTTCTTCTGGCTCCTATGGCAAGTCTATAAGCTCTGTAGATTTTTCAAAATGCTCTAGGGTAAAATCTGCCTTGGAAAAGTAAAACAGAAAAATATAGTAAACCATATATTTGTAAGGGAACAGTATCAGGAACTAGATTGTTGGTCAGAATTTCCTTATAGACATTGACAGGGTGAAACTTTGCTAGTGTTCTCCACAATGCTTATGAAAATTTATATAGGACATTCCCTGACCTAATATATATTGAAAGACAGAAATGACACAATTTAAAAGCATTCAGCTTTGTTTTGCCTTGACTTTCTAGTTGTTTGCTGTTGAAAGCTGTAATGCAAGAACAGTGAGACGAAAGGAAAAAGAGTCTGATGCCTGTCAGTGGTGCCAGCAGGGTTTGCGTCCCAGTGAAGTGCCATCTGACAGGAGAGGGATGCCCTCTGCAGGCCCCTGGCCATCCCACAGTGCTCCCTGGCAGCTCCTTCTTGAGCCAATTTCTCTGGGAGCAGTCGATGGAAGAGAGCCCAAGGAAACCTTTCTGCCCTGGTGGTCTTCGTGTCTTTGTGTGTTTTTGTTATTCAGCATTGCACTTCAGCTCATGTGACTAAGCCACGCTCCATAACTGTTTAAAGGTTTGTGATGAGGAGTTGAAGTTTATACTGTGAGCTGTTTTGGTGGAAAATTGAAGCCACACATTTGAATTGATCAAATGGAATTTTTGTTCCAATGCAGATGATGTTTTTCTTTTTACATCTGTTCAGTGTGCTGGGAGCTTTGCAGGCAGATGTTGTGCAGTGCCTCTCTAGCAGAACACACAACCAACCTCATCTGGGAGTTACACTATGCAGTGTGCAGCAAACTAACTCAGATATTCTTCTTCTTCTCTGTGCTCCAGGTGCTGCTTTGCCACCACTGAAGCTTGTGCACTCATTCTGTGCCTTGAAAGCAGACGAAGGTCCGTGCAAAGCCATCCACATCCGCTATTTCTTCAGCATCAAGAGCCGCAAGTGTGAAGTGTTTGAATATGGTGGATGCCATGGCAATGAGAACAACTTCCTAACGCTGCAGGAATGCCAGGAGAAGTGTGTGCCAAAAGGCCAGTACCCATTCTCTCACCCTCCTACCAAGTCTTCATTTGCAGCTGTTAGTTCTCATTCACAAACCACTTGAATTTGGGAAGTAGAAGCCCTCCTCAGTTCCTATTATAACAGAAATATGATTCCTCTAATTATGTTCCCAAGTAGGTTGTAGTCATTTGAATG
This sequence comes from Serinus canaria, assembly GCF_022539315.1. Lineage (NCBI taxonomy): Eukaryota > Metazoa > Chordata > Aves > Passeriformes > Fringillidae > Serinus > Serinus canaria. The sequence goes on from NC_066321.1 coordinate 30,955,065, forward strand.
ATTTTATATGGTGCAAGCAGACATTCAGGGTATGGAAAGACAGGTAGGTTTTTTAGTGTACCTGTGGAATAGAGGCAGCAATGCAAGGAATCTTACTTTGTAGCTAGAGCCCTGTTTTGGATGATTTCTTAAGTGAAATTGATTCTGAGGCTGGGATAAGCTGGTGGGTAGCAAAGATGTTCTTTATTGCTTTTGGAATGCCTAACCCCAGTTTTGATCCCAGGTTTGTCCTTTACTTGAGAAGCTGACAGAAGTTATCAAAAATTTTGGCCATCTTCTCTGTTTCAGCATAATTACTGCTACAGTAGTAGATCATTCTCATGAAAAATGCCAGTTATGGCCATTTTTCCATCTTTATTATATTGGATCCTCCTCATTTAATCATTGGAAAAAAGAAAATGAGATCTAACATATGATACACAGTACAATCTGCACCAAGGGCTTTGTGAATGCTGGTATTGCTATTAAAATTCATCCTTGTAATTAAGATTTTCAGCATTGTATGTATTCCTCACACAACTGGATAAAAATTAGAAGACCTGTGTCTTCTAGGATTAGTATAGGCTGGTTGGAAGCACAGCAAGTTCTTATAGGTTACTAAAAATACTTCCAAGAAATTTCAGATTATAAAATTAATTTCAGAAACTCCTATTTGGCTTTTCTGGCCAAAGCTGGCTGCATATGTGACAAGATAATTTATAGCTTCAGGTTTTGGCTGGCAACAAATGTAAATATCTCTTGCCTATTTTTTCTATCCCTTCCAGAATTTATGCCCACACAGAATTTAGATCAGGCTTTAAATCTGTTCCATTGTCTGTTTTTTAACACATCTGTATTTCCTGATCAAAATTACTCTTGTAATTTATATCTTGTTGGTAAATTTATTTAGAAATCAAAGTAAGTATCTGTCTCTCACTACAGTGTTTCAATAATGGCTGAAGCTGGTTACACATTACCCAAAGTAGTATTTCACGAGTGTTTGTTAGTTTCAATGCCTCTAATTTTACCAATATGCAAATATTAGTAAACTATTTCCATATTCCTTGAAAGCATCTCTGGTCTTGATGCCTTTGGTCTTTCCCAAAAGGAGACTTCATGAATTTTATTTATTCATCACATATTAACTCAAGATATTATTTACCTTTCAGATCTATTTTTCTGGTCTGCTGGTGTCACCATAATTTCTGTTTAGTTAGGTTTTGCTTTTAAATTACTGTATGCTTATAAAGCTCCCTCTATCAGGATGGAGGAAAAAAAAACAACACTACAAAGTTTCACTAAGAACTTCTCAATGTCAAAAACATTACTCCATTTTTTAAGTGGATCACAATTTTCCAGTGCATTTTACTCTAAGGATAATTTTAAACTTACCTTTTGATGGTTTCTGGATGGATCCTACTAATAAACCTCAGAGATCAGAGGTGCTCCAGGGAAGAAGTGGCAAGGATCAGTCATAGCCTTGCTCTGTTTTCAGGTGTAATACATGGTTAAACCCAGTGGTAATTATATTAAAGTAATATTAATTATTAAAGTGGCATTCCATCTAGAAAGAGGTATACAGAAATCACAATTCTTTGTTACTAAATAATATCATCTAGCATTTCAAGTTAAAAAAAAGAGAAAGGGAAGACTTGAAGAAAAACCTTTTGCCCTAAATGCAAGCACACACAAAGTTCAGGAACCTCTGTTCTACTTGGATCTGAAACGGATCTTAAGCAAACTTTCCTGAAGTGGCTGTAAGAAAGAACCTAATGAATTACTTTTTATGTTGAAGTCTCAGATACTTCCAGAAGTGCAGATTACTATTTTGGTGCTCAATTATCTGTATTTGGTATTTTAGCAATTGGCAAGGATAAAAGCTGTTTACAACACTGTTCCTTCTCCAAACTATACTATTTGTGTCTTTGATTCGTCATACCTGAGTTTAAAAAAAATCCCAAAGTCAGATAGAATTCAAGTAATGGGTTTTAAAATGTTCCTTACAGACTATTGTATGGGAGCAGATCTCATTTCTGGGCAGAAAATCAAAGAAAGGAGTAATTCATTACAGATCATGAATCTGTTTCTAGTTATGACTCCACCAAGTTTGAAGAGTAAAGTCTTTCATGATAAAAAATTGAAAATTATTCTTTCCTTGAATAGCATTCAGTTCCAGAAAGACCTGAAGTCTAGGATATGAATTAGCTCTTCTTTGGTTGACACCAGGCTGGCTCTTGGTGGTTGCCAGCTAGTATTTGGTTTGGGGTTTCAGCAGGACCCACAGCATCTTTACCATGCTTGGAGGGAGGTTATTTGCACCTGCCAGAAGAATCTCATCCAAAACTTGATACTTCCTGTCACAGAAAATTTGGAGTGTTTGTTCTCAATTTCAGTTTAAGGACTAAGACAGAGGAATAAAAGGGAAAAGGCAGGGCTGATAGATGCAGAATTTGGAATTAAGTGTACAAAAGTCATAATCAGGTGTCATGCGTGAAGATTTATCACATTATTTCTTCCACCTGATATTGCTGTTTTCACAGAATAAGCTGAGTTGGAAGGGGCCCAGTGTTACTTTGATTCTGACACACATATTGCATCTGGAACCGATCTTCTAGACCAAATCCTGTACTGGCATATATTTGGCATAACTCTATAGTATAAAACTGAAAGTTATTTAAAATAAGAACTGGCTTACTGTCTCCATCTTGGTACTCAGCCCATGAACACTTTTCTGGATCCAAGACTCCCCAACAGCTGGATCTGCTTGGAGGAAGAGGAGAAACAAAGGCTCGTGATCTCTGTATTCTCTGAATGGATAAGAGTAGATAAAGTTATTTGGTATTACGTACAGTGTGCTGCAGACCATCAGGCATAAAGCATAGTAAATCTTTAAATTAATCCCTTTTGCTAACATAATACAGCAAAACACTGTATAATTATGTGAATTTTTATTAACTCTAACTCGGTCTGTGCAGTATTATAGTATATATTTGTATTCATCTTAGATTTCCAGTATTCATTACTGTAGGAGATCACTATTTAGTGACTGTAGAAATGGATCTGAAGAGAGAGTATGAGTGACACAAAAGTGCTTAAAGAAAAATCTGAAATACTAAATTTTCACTTTGAAGAATGTGAAGACCAGTAGTGAGAAAAATAAGCTCAAGTGCAACTATGTAATATATGTAGAAATTCAGAAGAAATAATGTAATAAAAGTTTTTGATTTTCAATATTCAGCACAGTTACAAGAATAAATGAGCCAGCATGAGGGATTTACCAGATCAGGATAACTTGTTAACAGTTTGGAATCAATAAGCTACCAGGCAGAACTCATTGATGTCAGTACAACAGAGTTGAGAGAGCCCAGCTGCAGGCTGGCCACTCTAAGGCCCTCCAAAACAATGTTCAGATTCAATATGAGTACTTCTGAATCAAGCTTCCTAGATATCAGCTGTATTTTTTGTTTCTTCTGCCCAGTACTCACAAGTTCAGGGAACAAAAAAGTACTTTCTAAGAAGAATTTGCCCATAGGTGCCATCGTTTATTGGATATGAGTATAATCTCAAATGTCACTCTGTGTCACTACCACAAAGACCTTAATTTTCAAGGTATGAATATAAATTTTAGGCTACTTAAGCTTGCTACTATGGGGAAATACCTGCTGATAAATGGTTCTGGTCACAATGGCAATTCTAATGTCTATTATTTAAAGGGGATCTACTAAGAAATACACTTTGTTTACAAAAAAGAAAACAACTCAGAGGTGGATTTGGATTTTTGACTGAAACCAGAAGCAAAACCAGTGTTGACATGGTACAAAGATTAAGATATTCTAGGCCTGTATAAACTCACAATGAAATTTTCCTTTTTTC